>NW_019154087.1:16559330-16896595 GCF_002288905.1 Enhydra lutris kenyoni
TTCATCTCCCCTTTCAATTTCCCTCAACTCCCTTCTCCTCTCCATCTCCCCTTGTCCTCTATGTTATTTGTTATGCTCCACAAATAAGTGAAACCATATGATAATTGGCTCTCTCTGCTTGACTTATTTCACTCAGCATAATCGCTTCCAGTCCCGTCCATGTTGCTACAAAAGTTGGGTATTCATCCTTTCTGATGGAGGCATAATACTTCATAGTGTATATGGACCACATCTTCCTTATCAATTCGTCCGTTGAAGGGCATCTTGGTTCTTTCCACAGTTTGGTGACCGTGGCCATTGCTGCTATAAACACTGGGTACAGATGGCCCTTCTTTTCACTACATCTGTATCTTTGGAGTAAATACCCAGTAGTGCAATTGCAGGGTGATAGGGAAGCTCTATTTTTAATTTCTTAAGGAATCTCCACACTGTTCTCCAAAGTGGCTGCACCAACTTGCATTCTGACCAACAATGTAAGAGGGTTCCCCTTTCTCCACATTCCCTCCAACACATGCTGTTTCCTGTCTTGCTAATTTTGGCCATTCTAACTGGTGTAAGGTGGTATCTCAATGTGGTTTCAATTTGATTCTCCCTGATGGCTAGTGATGATGAACATTTTTTTATGTGTCTGATAGCCATTTGTATGTCTTCATTGGAGAAATGTCTGTTCATATTTTCTGCCCATTTTTTTATATGATTGTCTGTTTTATGTGTGTTGAGTTTGAGGAGTTCTTTATAGATCCTGGATATCAACCTTTTGTGTACTGTCATTTGCAAATATCTTCTCCCATTCCGTGGGTTGCCTCTTTATTTTGTTGACTGTTTCCTTTGCTGTGCAGAAGCTTTTGATTTTGATGAAGTCCCAAAAGTTCATTTTCGCTTTTATTTCCTTTGCCTTTGGAGACATATCTTGAAAGAAGTTGCTGTGGCTGATATCGAAGAGGTTACTGCCTATGTTCTCCTCTAGGATTCTGATGTATTCCTGTCTCACGTTGAGGTCTTTTATCCATTTTGAGTTCATCTTTGTGTACAGTGTAGGAGAATGGTCGAGTTTCATTCTTCTACATATAGCTGTTCAGTTTTCCCAGCACCATTTATTGAAGAGACTGTCTTTTTTCCACTGTATATTTTTTCCTGTTTTGTTGAAGATTATTTGACCATAGAGTTGCGGGTCCATATCTGGGCTCTCTACTCTGTTCCACTGGTCTATGTTTCTGTTTTTATGCCAGTACCATGCTGTCTTGGTGACCACAGCTTTGTAGTAAAGCTTGAAATCAAGTAACGTGATGCCCCCAGTTTTATTTTTGTTTTTCAACATTTCCTTAGCGATTTGGGGTCTCTTCTGATTCCATACAAATTTTAGGATTATTTGCTCCAGCTCTTTGAAAAATACTGGTGGAATTTTTATCAGAATGGCATTAAAAGTATAGATTGCTCTAGGCAGTATAGACATTTTAACAATGTTTATTCTTCCAATCCAAGAGCATGGAATGGTCTTCCAACTTTTTGTGTCTTCTTCAATTTCTTTCATGAGTGTTCTATAGTTCCTCGAGTACACACATTTACCTCTTTGGTTAGGTTTATTCCCAGGTATCTTATGGTTCTTGGTGCTATAGTAAATGGAATCGATTCTCTAATTTCTCTTTCTGTATTTTCATTGTTAGTGTATAAGAAAGCCACTGATTTCTGTACATTGACTTTGTATCCTGCCACGTTGCTGAATTGTTGTATGAGTTCTAGTAGTTTGGGGGTGGAGTCCTTTGGGTTTTCCATATAAAGAATCATGCCATCTGCGAAGAGAGAGAGTTTGACTTCTTCATTGCCAATTTGGATACCGTTTATTTCTCTTTGTTTTCTGATTGCTGTTACTAGGACTTATAATACTATGTTGAACCTTGAAGTGTTTTAATCAGGAACAGATGCTGGACTTTGTCAAATGCTTTTTTTGCATCAATTGAGAGGACCATGTGGTTCTTCTCTCTTCTCTTATTGATTTGTTCTATCACATTGATTGATTTGCAAATGTTGAACCATCCTTGTAACCCAGGGATGAATCCCACCTGGTCATGGTGGATAATCTTTTTAATGTGCTGTTAGATCCTATTTGCTAGGATCTTGTTGAGAATCTTAGCATCCATATTCATCAGTGATATTGGTCTGAAATTCTCCTTTTTGATAGGGTCTTTGCCTGGCTTGGGGATCAGGGTAATGCTGGCTTCATAGAAAGAGTCTGGAAGTTTTCCTTCTGCTTCAATTTTTTGAAACAGCTTCAGGAGAATAGGTGTTATTTCTTCTTTGAAAGTTTGGTAGAATTCCCCAGGAAATCCATCAGGTCCTGGGCTCTTGTTTTTTGGGAGGTTTTTGATCACTGCTTCAATCTCATTACTAGATATTGGTCTATTCAGGTTGTCAATTTCTTTCTGGTTCAATTTTGGAAGTTTATAGTTTTCCAGGAATGCATCCATTTCATCTAGGTTGCTTAGCTTATTGGCATATAACTTGATAATAACTTCTGATGATTATTTCTACTTCCTTGGTGTTAGTTGTGATCTCTCCATTTTCATTCATAATTTTATTAATTTGAGCTTTTTCTCTTTTCTTTTGGATTAGTGTGGCCAATGGTTTATCGATCTTGTTGATTCTTTCGAAAAACCAGCTTCTAGTTTCGTTGATACGTTCTACTGTATCTCTGGTTTCTACCTCATTGATCTCAGCTCTAATCTTGATTATTTCCCTTCTTATGTGTGGAGTTGGTTTGATTTGTTTTTGATTCTCCATTTCTTTAAGGTGTAGAGACAGCTGGTGTGTTCTGGATTTTTCAATTTTTTTGAGGGAGGCTTGGATGGCTATGTATTTCCGCCTTAGGACAGCCTTTGCTGTATCCCACAGGTTTTGGACCAAAGTGTCTTCATTCTCTTTGGTTTCCATGAATTGTTTCAGTTCTTCTTTGATCTTCTGGTTGATCCAAGCATTCTTAAGCAAGGTGGTCTTTAGCTTCCAGGTGTTTGAGTTCCTTCTGAACTTCTCCTTGTGATTGAGCTCCAGTTTCAAAGCATTGTGATCTGAGAATATGCAGGGAATAATCTCAGTCTTTTGGTATCAGTTGAGTCCTGATTTGTGACCCAGTATGTGGTCTATTCTTGAGAAGGTTCCATGTGCACTTGAGAAGAATGAGTATTCTGTTGTTTTAGGGTGGAATGTTCTGTATATATCTATGAGGTCCATCTGGTCCAATGTGTCATTCAATGCTCTTGTTTCTTTATTGATTTTCTGCTTCGATGATCTGTCTATTTCTGAAAGAGGCATGTTAAGATCTCCTACTATTAATGTATTCATATCAATATGACTCTTTATCTTGATTAACAGTTTTCTTACGTAATTGGCTGCTCCCATATTGGGGGCATAGATATTTACAATTGTTAGATCATCTTGTGGATGATCCATCTTGGTGGATAGTCCCTTTAAGAATGATGTAGTGTCCTTCTGTATCTCTGACTACAGTCTTTAGTTTAAAATCTAAATTTTCTGATATGAGAATTGCTACCCCAGCCTTCTTTTGAGGCCCATTGGCATGAAAGATGCTTCTCCATCCCTTCACTTTCAGTCTGGGTGTATCTTTAGGTTCAAAATGGGTCTCTTGTAGACAACATATGGATGGGTCCTATCATTTTATCCAATCTGCAACCCTGTGCCATTTTATGGGCGCATTTAGGCCATTCACATTGAGAGTGATTATTGAGAGATACGTTTTTATTGACATCGTGTTACCTTTGAAGTCTTTCTTTCTGTAGATTGTCTCTATATTTCTGTTCAGTGCTATTCTTAGGATTTTTCCTCTTTTATAGAACCCCCCTTAATATTTCCTGCAGTGTCGGCTTGGTGGTCGCATAGTCTTTTAAGCCTTGCCGGTCTTGGAAACTCTTTATCTCTCCATCCATTTTGAATGTCAGTCTTGCTGGATAAAGTATTCTTGGCTGCATGTTCTTCTCATTTAGTGCCCTGAATATATCTTGCCAGCCCTTTCTGGCTTGCCAGGTCTCTGTGGACAGGTCTGACATTATTCTGATGGGCTTTCCTCTGTAAGTAAGGAGCCTCTTTGTCCTAGCGGCTTTCAAGAGATTATATCTACAATTATGATTCCTCGATTTGACTATCATGTGCCTTGATGTTTTTCTGGAATCTATAATCTTGGGTGAAGACCGTTTGGCCTCTAGTACATGAGCACTGGCTCCATTCACGAGATTGGGAAAATTTTCATGAAGAACTTGTTCCGTATATCTTCTAGACTTCTTTCTTTCTCCTCCCCTTCAGGGATTCCAATAATTCTGATGTTGGAACATTTCATGGCATCATTTATTTCCCTGATTCTGTTTTCGTGGCTTCTAAGCTGTTTATTCCAGGCTTCCTCCTGATCCTTTCTCTCTATCTGTTTGTCCTCCAGATCACTAATTCTATCTTCTGTCTCAGTTACCCTAGCTTTGAGAAAATTTAGATTAGATTGGAACTCATTGAGAGCATTGTGAACCTCAGCCCTAGTAGCTTTCAGCTCTGCCCTAACATTGTGAACATCATCTCTGGTCGCTTTCAGTTTGGCCCTAATCAATTCCGTTTGGTCATCCATGGCTTTCTCCAACCTAGCTATTGCCTAGATAATTGTTAGCCTGAATTCTCTTTCCAACATATTGTCGATGTTGATAGCCGTTAGCTCTGTTGCAGAAGGCCCATCCTCTGTATTTTTCTTCTGTTGGGCATTCCTCCTCCTAGACATTTTGGTGAGAGACGGCTGAACGGATGTAGCTGGATGTATTGACCGTGGTGCAGTCAAGGTGCACCCTGGAATGCTTCTGAGCAATCAGAATTCCCCACCCAAACGAGAGAAAAAAGAAAAGAAAAAGAAAAAAAGAGAGAGAGAGAGACAGGAAAGAAAGGGAAGATAAAAGAGAAGGTTCAGCCCAAATGGGCCCCAAGGTAAGATTTATGAAGTATACAAACAAAAACAGACAAACACAAAGACTGATAAAAGTATATGACAAGAGAAAAAAAAAATATATATATATATATATATGAGCAAATAAAGGAAGAACCTCGTCAAAAAGAACCCCAAGTGTAAGATTTATATACTATCAGGACAAACACAAAAACACAGAAACACTGGTGGAAGAAAAAGATGGGAGAGTGGTTATAAATTCTCAGTGTGGGCGAGGAAGGTTGTTTTGATTCTTCCTGGATGTATCTTGATATCTTTGTTAAAGGACTCAACTTTCCTAAGATAAAGGGGGATTAAAAATTGGTTTACCTATAGGGGTAGCATTGATTGGGGAAAGGGGATTACCTTGAAGTTTAACTCTATATGAATATTAGAAAATAAAAATAAAAAAGGAATAAACTAGACTAAACTAAACTAAAATTAAAAAAAAAAGAAATTTTAAAAATAGAAATGCAAAAGAAAAACACAGGTGGGTGTACGTATCAAAAAGTTCAGGTTAGAAGGTTATTATGGAATTTGATGTATTGGACATCTCACTGTGATGGTAAATAGGTTAAAAAATTATCTATATAATAAAAAAAATGAGCCAGAATAGTGGGAACGAATTAAAAATAAAAGTTGTCTTATGAATTAGTGGTGGTTGTTCTCTTGTCATCTTTTTTTTTTTTTTTCCTTTCCTGGTTGGTTTTCTGGGGGAGGGGCCTGCCACGTGGGTTTTCAGTCAATGATGTTCCCTGAGTTAAGTCCTCCCGCCCTCCTCAAGGGGGTGGGCTCTGAGGAAACTGGTTTTTTCAGGCTTTTGTTCTCTGGAGGTTTTTATGTTTGTTCACTCTTTTTTTTCTCTCGCCTTGACCACTTTTGATGGATTTTGTAGGTTTAGAGGAAAGCAAACTGCACCCTGACCCCCCTCTCAGAGAGAAGCCTCAGTCTGCTCTCCTGTGGGTGCTGCAGTGCCCAAATAAATTCCCCCTTGACCTCTGGCAGAGCAGGTTCCGAGTCGCGGTCCCTGGGGATGCAGGATCTTCCGCTTGTACCCAAAACCACGGCGGCAGTGGCGGCTGTCTGGGCAGCTCCAGACCGCCAGAGAGGTTCCAAGCAGCGATCGCACACTGAGATTTTCCCGCTGGCCCGGGCTGGGAGTGCCTGGTCTTTCTGGGTCTAAGAGCGCCCGGCTTGCGCGCACCTCTCTCAGGGGAGGGTGAGGGTCGCACACGCATCTCAGGCTCTGGTGAAATGGCGCAGGCCTAAGAGCGCCAGGCTGGGCCTTCACACACCTCTCTCAGGGGAGGGTTAGGGACGCGCGCCCATCTCAGGCTCTGTTGGAATGGCGCGGGTCTAAGAGTGCCAGGCTGGGCCTTTGCGTACCTCTGTCAGGGGAGGGTGAGGGGCGCGGGCGTCTCAGGCTCTGTTACCATGGCTCCGCATTCTGCTGTCTGGCGAGGGTCCCAGCACTTCACAGGAGCGGGACCCCAAGCGTTCTCGGGTGCACTGGCAGCTCAGGGACCAAGACCTGGCTTCTCCGCCACACTCTCTCTGGCTCAGTGCCAGGGGAGGCTGTCCTGGGTCCCGGGACTTAAGCCCCTGTCCCTAGCTGCCCCGATTCCCACAACTCCCCCCCCCACCCCACCCCCCATGATCCTTTGCTCTCTTTGAGTGCTTTCAACCAGTCTCCAAGTTAATGCTCGTCCCCAGATGCTGGGCACTCTCGTATTGGGGTATTACTTTCCAATTGGTCACCACTGGTGGCTCCCTCCCCCTTTTCTTTATCTTCCGATATCAGTCCGACATTCCCACTCTGCTTTACCTGCCCACTGGCGTCTTCTGCCCCTGTAGCGATCCAGACATGTATAATTCTGATCTCAGGCTGATTTCGTGGGTGATCGGAGTTCTTTGGAAGGTAATCAGCTCACTTTAGGGTACAGGTTGAAAGGGCGCCTCCTCCTACTTCCCCACCATCTTGTCTCCCCTACTATGTATTATTATTAAAGTTACTTAGCTTTTCTTTTAACTCAAGTTTTCCTATGAACTGTGGATAATAGTCATACCTTTCTTGTAGAAAGTTAATGGATATAAAGTCCTTAGAGAAATACCTAGATATCCTAAGCTCTCAATAAATCTGAGACAATTTTACATTGTCCATGATTGAAATCATCCTGCAGTCTCCCCCAGGACACTACTGACTCCACGCAGTTGAATCTTGTCCTGCCATCACACCACAGCTTGTCACACTTACCACTGATCTCCATGTTACCACATCTGATGGTCATTGCCACATCTATCAGCACTTTGAAAGAAGTGATCCATCCTTCCTTCTGGAAACATGTTCTCTATTTTGCCACAGAATACCAGTCTTGCTTCTTATGCCCAGTTCACTGGCACTTCTTCTCAACCTGCTGCATCCCTAGCTCATCCTCTTGATCTTAGAATGCCCCCAAAATCAGGGCTTAAATATCTCCATCTCCACTCATGTCCAAGGTGACATCATTCACATTCAGGGCTTTAAATTTCATCTAGTTGCTGACTCCCAAATTTATCCTCTAGCACTGAACTTTTGGGTCAACTGCAAACTGACATACCCAGCTCCTACTCAAAACCTGGACTTGTCTATCTAATGAGAATCCCAAGTTCAGTATGTCTGAAAGGAAACCTTTTTTTTCCAGTTCTATTAGTAAATAATTGACATACATCACTTTGTAAGTTTAAGGTGTACAGCATGATGGTTTGATTTACATATATTGTGAAATGATTAGCACACACATACATCTGCTTCCTCAGTAGTCCTTTCTATCTTAATAAATGACAACTTGATTTTTACCAGTTGTTCAGGCCTAAATATGCAAAAGCAATCTTTATCTTTATTACCCACAGCTGACATCTGCAAATTCTGTCAACTCTGTCTTTAAAATACTTCTAGGATTCAAAGCTGCTCACCCATATTGACTATTTCCACACAATCCAAACTCTGTCATCTCTCACGTTAAATATTCTGGTGTATTCAGGTCTCATATCCTGCTCTTCAACTTTGTCCATCTTATAGCCATACTCCACATAGCAGCCAGTATAATCCTTTAAAACGGAAATCAGACCATGCCACCCATCTACTGTAAACTCTCAATGGCTCTGCATTTCACACAACAAAGTTCAAAATCCTCAGCATGGCCTTAAAGGTTTTCCATGTTCAGTCTCTTCTAAACTCTCTTACCTTTATACTCTCTTTATCATTAATTGAGCTCTAACCCCACTTACTAATCTTTGATAAAACCAAGAACACTCTTGACTTAAGGCCTTTACAGTTGGAATTTTCTTTACCTAGAATTCTCTTCTCCCATCTATCCTCAGCTCCTACACTTCCTCCATGAGTCTGCACAAATAACACATCAGCATGACCTTTAGGCTTACTTCATAAAAAAATAGTATCCCCAGATGTACCCTAGCATCCTTGTTCTGCTTTAATTTTCTATAGAATACTTTTCACTATTTGACATATTACATGATGCATATAATACATTGTCCATTCTCCATACATACATTAGAAAATAAGCAGTATGAGAACAAGAACTTTAGTGTTCTTTTGATTGTTCTGTCTACCACATTTTCAGTAATACTGGATGTACTGTACATCCTCAACAAATGTTTTTGGATGAATTTGTCATATTTAGACAGAATTTATGTGTATTTGCCAACTTCTGACCAGTTCGTTTCAGTGATAGTCAATGGTTCTAAGTAATATGGCCTTCCCAGAAATATCAGCCCCCTCCTTAGGTAGATTTTAAGTGGATTCCAGAGGCACATATAGGGGCACATTAAGACCCAAACCAGTGGCATTCCATCAGTATGCAATTCAAGAGACTACTCTCATTAAAGATGTAAGACAAAGTTACAAAGTGACATGGGCCAGAGCACTGGATTACAGTTGAGAAATAGGAGCCAAGGATCAGGACTTGGTAAAAGCAAGACAAAGTTATAAGAAAAAAAGAATCCAAATACAAACACTGAGTGAGTCTCTTTAAGTCTGGCAACACAGACTGGGTCTTTCTATTGTGAAGCTGGTTTTAATGCCAAGCAACATTCTATTACACAAAATCAAGTTACCACTGAATATCTTCCCCATCGGAAACTCTGCTTTACAAACTTTTATAATGTTAGTGCTTAGTAAAGTATTCTACACATAGTAAGCACCTAATGGGCATGCAATAAAGCCAGTGATAATAATAATTTTTTTTAAAAAGTAGGAGATTTACGGTCCAACTTATTAAAATGCATGTGAGATTCTCAGCAGGTAAATACTCTCAGAAATGTGTTCCTCTAGCAGATAAAGCACTTTCCTCGAATTTTGTATCCCTGTTGAAGTGCAGATGACTGATTGCCAGCTAAGCAAACTGGGGAAAAAATTTTTGTGTCACCTTTATTGGAAAAAGCTGTGAAAGGCATAAGGAACTAAACGTCAAAGAGAAAAGAGGATTCTTCTTTGGGATATCCCCAGTGGTGATGACAACCTTTCAACACTATGCTTATTTAGGATTTTCATACCCGTCATTTCACTTCTTTCAAGGAACACTCAGTATGCCTTTAACTTAACAGATGTCTTCGTGGCATTGTGCACATATTAAAGAAAATCACCAAATTTCTCTATTGTCTCAATAACCCAAAGAAGCTTATTGGTAGCTGGACATATTATATCTTACATACGGGCTATTTGTCCTTACCACATTTAAGAAATTGTTCAAATTACTCTTCTCCCTCATCAAAATTAAATTGTCAAGGAATTGTTAATCTGACAAATTACCTTTTTAATGGGTTTTGTTTACATGTATCACATATATCACAAAACCTGACAAAGGTAAATTTGACTTTATCGAAAGGACAATGACTGATTGGATGGGGTTTTTATGTTAAGTAATAGATTATTTGATTATATGGCATTGAGGCAATATTTGATGCTTGATGTTTAATTTTCTACAATCCAAAAATTGCCTCTCCTTCAGGAAAAAAAATCCATTGAATTAAGGTCACTTTGGGGAGAGGGACTGTCCTTGTTTATTCCTCTAGTCTTGGCATGATTATCAATAATGTCTCTTTCATTCTGTAAAGTGACTGGATAATTAATTACATGGTCATCCTAACCATATGACTATTCTATGCTGCTGATATTTCTCCAAACACTTTTTAACTCATCTGTCCAAATTGCTTTCAAGGTCAATCACCCAAACTGGAGTAACAGAATAATATTTTATAATCAAATCACATCTTTTGACCAGAATAGTCTTAAAAAGTTGATCACTCATTTTATAAGAATTAAAAATGTTTTTCAGTTATTTCTAATAAGCACCCTTTCAGGGAAAAAAAAAAGTCACTGAGAATTTCAAAAAGTGTTAGCAGCTAAAGCCAAAAATAACTCCCCCAGTAGGAACAGCAGCCTAAGCAGTAGATGGAATAACAACTGCTATTTATTAAGCATCTGCTATCTCCCAAGCCTTGTGCTAAGCACTTTATATAAGCGTGTGGATATAGTCTTCATGTCAACCATGAGAAGCAGATATTATTATCCCTATTTTATATATGAGAAACTGGGGCTCGGGCTTAGTAATTTTAGGTCACTTGACCAGGCCTCATGGATCACAAACTGCAGAGCAGACACTCCAGACCTGTTTAACTTGATTCTAAAATCCATGGCTCTCAATGCTGAGAGATACTGCCTCTCTAATCTCTCATTCTAGGAAGGAGGTCACCAAATGCATGGATGAGGAAGATGGGTCCTTAGGATAGTGGGGATCCCATTCTGGGCAGGAACATAAGGTGATGGTAGGGAGTGGCTTAAGAAAGGTGGTGTGGAGCTACCTTCTAAAGGACCTCATAAGTCAAGTTAAGAAATGATTAGTTATCATACCTATAATAAGGACTTAATAGAGTTTTTCATTCAGAATAGTGACAAGATTAAATTTGTTTCAGAAATGCAAATTTGAGGGAAAGGAAGAGGTAAAATTAGAAAAGAGAGAGACCAGGCATAGGAAGCTCAGTTCGGAGGCTAGTTCTAAAAAAGGGATAACAAGATCAAACATTATGTATGACAGTAAGAATGAGATGGAGGGAGTTTGTGTGAGAGATATTTAGGAGATAGAGAAGGCTTTATAAGTGACTGGCTGAGATAAAGAAGGATAAATAAAAAGAGAAGGAGGACTGAACTATGGCTTGAGTTCTTGAGCAAAATGTGGTGCTATATACTAAGGGAATGCAGTTAAGTTGCAGGTCAAGGTCTTTGCTGGGAGTGGGGGAGCAGATGGAAATCAAGAGTTGAAATAAAGAAATAAAGAGTTGAGTTTAAGAATTGTTAGGTTTGTAGTTACTAATGTTCATTTCATAATGACAAGAGATAGATGGGAGAACGGGAAGGCCGGAATTATTGTGATAGGAGAGATCACAAGTTAAAATATTTTGAAACCTTGAGTACATCAAGTTATTAAGGTAAAAAAAAAAAAATGTGAATTCTAGACTAAGGAATTTTATACCGACTTTACCCCATCCAGATTCCTATCTTGAATCAGAAAATTCATAACAATTCTTTGCCATTCCTCTTACAAGTAGAAAAACACACTAACACTTTTCTATTTTGTCTGGTATAAGGTATAGAGGATATTATTCAAAACCTAGATAGTTAGTGCACTGACTCCTTTGAGCCAGAAATAGTGTGTTTTTATGTTCAATGCAAGTATTACTATGATTTCTGTTCTATTAGTTTTTAAAGCCACTTTAAAATAGCAAAAAATAAAAATAATAACCTTATGTCTCTTACATTACTATCTTTTGTGCCCTACATTTGGGCATCATGGTATAGCTTGCCCACAGCAATAAGATTTTGTGTAGAAACAAACATAAAACAACCAAGGGTGGTCAGTTCTTTCTAATTCCTTGGTAATCCTTTCTAAGGAAAAAGGGGAAAAACAATGTAAAGATTTCTCATTCATTTACATCTGATGGCTTTAATACCAAGTATTATACTCTTTTTCACTCCAGTGCTTAAATTCCCTACATATTCAATCACTAACAATAAGCAGTAATACGCTGGGAAATTGTAATTCTAGATGTATGCTTTATTGTTTTATTCTAATAAGTGTATGACTCAGCTAATCTCCCTTTAAGCTTATTTTGGCTTAAAATGATGACATTTCAAAATACCATGTGAAACTCAATAGTTGTATTTTATAAGAAGTTAATTATAGATACAAAGAATAGAGGCAACTTGATGTAAATAGTGTCAGATATCCGTTAGCTTGTTCATTTTCACAAATACATAAGAAACCTGGGGCTGTACTTAAAGGTAATCTATAAGAGAATACTAAATAAGAGCTTTATTTCCTGTACTAAGAAAGTCTGTACAAACCAACATGAGGAAAGTAAAATAAGGGCCCTGATTGTTAAGCTCCTGGCATTTTGGTCCACCTTGGTTGTTTTTTGGTGATCAACCCTTATCATATCCAGGAATAAATTCTTATGTATAAATAGAATTGATCTGAAGACAACATTTTCTCCAAGGTTATTTTCTACCTGAAGCAAATGAGCCATTTCTTTTCATTCTATGGCCCTGTCACTACATTTATACAATGTGCTGTAATAGAAAAATAAAACTTTTTAAGAATTCTGTCACTTCTCTGTATGAAGTATATCTGATTCATGTCCATGATAGTCAATTTTTTTAACTATTAAGGTAAATTTTAAAGGAGGAAACTTTTAGAAATCACAGAAGTAAGTCATATGTGAACCAATCAAATAGAAATTGAGATTTGCATATACATTATTTTCCTTTGTTTATACTGGACCTGAAATCAAATTTTTACCTTTCAATTAATTTCAAATTTTCAAATTTCAAATAATTACCTTTCTCCAAAATGGCTTTCTCTCACAGTTGGAATTTATTTGATGGAAAAAAAAATTTCTAATCAGTCATAAAAGACCTTGAAGAAAGTGATGAGAAAACTCTGCAAAAGTCTAGACTTACAGTATTTGAAGAACCCATGCACAGCATATGCCTGAGAAGTGTCTGAAACTCTTATTAACGGAGACAGAGCACTCAGATGTCCAGCTTTGTGAATAATTAATAAATTAGTGTAGGAATAATTAAAATCCTTTCTTAACCTGAGGTGAGTGGGAAGAAAAATCTCTTCTAGCATTCTCTATTCTCTTCCATGAGGGTCACGGTATTATTAGCATTTTAATATACTGAAATGGACATAGATAATTTGCTCTATTTGTTCCGAAACTGAACCTGTTTTAGTGAGGTTTACTGTTAAACTATATTTTTTAGTTTGATATTAATTCAATATATATTCAGTGTTCATAAAACATGTCAGTAGCTTTGACCACTTAAGATGAAAATGTATCTCAAATAAAATGATTTCATTCATTTGAAAACCATGTCTCCTCTACTGCATGTCAAGCATGGTAGAAACAGAGAAATACAAGCTCCTTCCCTTTATGGCTTAATGGTCAGGAAGGAAAGGTTGATGTGCAAATTGATAATCATAAACACAATCATAAACATGATCATAGAGACATAGAAAATTCTTGATTATCTTGCTGTAGAGGATAAATAACTGCCTAGAGAATTAAGAAAACTTTAAAGAAGAGTTGAGATTTGAAATGTGTTTTGAAGGTTGAATAGAAGTTTTCAGGTGAAGCCAGGGAAAGGCATCCCAAACTGACTAAATGGGCAAGCAGAGAAGATGTAAAGGAAGATGGCCCATTTATTACTTAGGGTAAATTCTAAATGCTATTACAAAGAGAGTCAAGTGTATATAAATAAAAACAAAGGCTACCTCTCCTTCATATAAAACAGATGTTCCTGGTTAACATGTGGCTTTTCTCCATGCAGTAATTCAGAAACCCAGGCTCCTTCCTTGATGGTCTCTGCTGTTTTCTAAGGCATGATTACTTTCTGCCTCCAACCAACAATAGGATGAGAGATCTTGAAGGGTTCTATCTGCCAGCTCAGAAATGGCACACTACACATCTGTTCATATTCCATTTGCTACAGCTCGGTCAGCCATATGGCCACAGTTAACACTAAGGTAAGCTGGGAACTGTACTCCAGTGTCACCTTCTGGAATTCAAGACTTTTTTTTTTTTTTTTTTAAGATTTACTTATTTATTTGAGAGAGAGAGCGAGCTTGAGCCAGAGGGGCAGAGGGAGAAGGAGAGAAGTCGGCTTGGCAGGGAAGGCTAATTTTTCTGGAGAAAAACAAAACCTCAGTGACCTGTCACTGTAAAAATATAATGTAAATGTTTGCTTCTTGCAAACCCATACAAGGAGGGTTGTCAAGAATGCCTCGCCGAATGCCTTCATTCAAGGACTGTTTTCTTCCACATATTATGTGGAAGAATATGTGAGACCATATCCCCAGACCCTTTAGGCTTCCTCCTGACCCTTAACAGCGACCAGAAGGCAAAGGGAGAGAGAATCATGTGAGGGGTCAGGTCTGCAAGTGGTGGACATCCCTTCTACCCATGATCCTGTGAGCGGAAATTAATCATTAACTAATCATTTATTCCCATCTATGAAATGCCTGTGAAGTAATGTCTAGTTGCCTGCCAAATAAAATAAGTATTTGTGAAAAACTAATGGGTCTTTGACCCTCTTGTATTCTGAAGTTACCTTGTGATTTCCATGCATAGAATGCCATTGTCACCTCCCCAAAAAATGACAGCCAAAATCTCATCCAATCACCATCTGGAGCTCAGAGTCTAGAATCTCCAGGAGATGTGCAGTCTCTAAGTGCAAATGTTGTTCCTGGTGATGTTATGTACTAAGAAGATACATTTGTTTTGATGCACTATATATATATATGTATGTAATATATGTAATATATACACATATATGTGTGTATATATGTGTGTGTGTGTATATATATATAGTTATATATACAGTGTATATATATATGCCATATATACAGTATAGAGCAGGGGCAGAATAATTACAATACTTATATCCATTTGAAGAGAGGAAGAATAAAAGCAGTCATTTGCAGAGACTCTGAACCTTTTGGGCTGACATGGTAAATAAAGGTTCTTTTCCTGGTAAAGTTTCCTAAATTCTACCCTATTTCCACCTTCTGGAAGGAACTCAGGAGCTCTTCATTTTCTGTTGTTGTCCATGTGCCCTGACTCACTCCATTAAAAGGTTCTCCATTCTCCGTCATTTTTCACAGGGGGGGAAAAAAGTCATCATTTGGGTTTGTCCTGTGTCCAGATTTCACAGCTCACACATTTTTTCTTGTAGTAAACCTGGTGGCCTGAGATGTATTTAATAGTTTGAACATTCAAAGACTTTATTCATGGACATTGTTTCATTGACAATAGCAGTCCTTCAAGAACTTAGTGGTAGGTTTCTGTTTCATTTTCATCTGGTTACTTTCATACACCTGCAACCATACTCAGAGTACTTTCCTAGACCTTGCTTTATTTCTGTGCTTGCTAACCCTTAAACCCTATGTTTCAGCTTAATGTGTTACCTTGACACCAGGTGGAGCAGTAGGGCCCAAATGGGAAGATAACCTTTAATTTTCTTTGTTTATGGGATTGAGTAACTCACTTCAACTGCAAAGTCTCACTGGGTTGTCAGTACTCAAAGCCTTTTTTCAATCTCGTCTTTTATATCTCTTAACCATTTGGAGTTCAGAATCAGTTGACTTGTCTGCCTAAATAAGGCCTCCAAATGACTCCTACAGCTTTTTTTGCAACAAATAGGCCAACTATTTTCTGAGCTCTTCTCTATCTTGCAGTGCCTAACCGGACTCACCCAGAAGTAACCAATACTCCTATACAATGTTTTGTTTAGCAACTTCTTTTCATAGAGATGGTATTAGCAGGCTTGAGGTCTACCTTTCTAGTTATCATATTACATTTTAAACAAATATTTTGCCGAACCTCACCTGTCATCCTGTTATATCTGCCCCTTTGTAGCTCATTTCCCAGCCACCGAACCATGAACACATACTTCAGGTTTTATTAGAGCAACATCCCCCCACACACTCAAAATCTGCCTCGGTCTAGTAGGCTAACAGTTATTAGAATCAATAATAGGTGTCAATGGATTATCACCCCCCTCCAAAAGCTTCTTTTTTGTTTGCATCACATCCAATGTAGGTTGAAGGAAAACACTGCCTCATGTATCATTCGCAGATCCAAACTTCTGTCATTTCAAGTCTCTGCCATACCTTGGAGGCTTAAAATCCCCCATGTACTGTCCACATCTGGCCTGCAGGTGAAGGAAGAGAAAGTGAGCATGGAGGATTATGTAAGACTTTAAGGGCCAGGCAGGGAAATAGTATATATCATTTCTGTGTGAATTCTGCTACCCAGCACTCAGAGACATGGCCCCATCTTAATGCAAAAGATTGAAACATAAAGAATGCAAGGAACAAGATAACACAGATAGTGATTACAGCTGTAAGTTTCTGCTACAAAAAGAAAGAAAATGGATTTTTGATGAGCAACTAGCAGTTCCTGCCTTAGCCCATTTCCACGATGCTGCACTACTTAAAAATTGAGCGATGTGGGTTTAGCAGCAACAGACTTTTTATATCTTAGGGCCACCAGCTGTGACCAATGATGACAAAGAAAAATATATAAGAGGGCCAAATAATTGAAGTCCTTTTATGTCATGGTAGAGATTTCTTTTCCATTCTGTACTCAGAAAGAATCTGAGATGTTTTTTCACAGTAGAATAACACAATCACATTTACATTATAGAAAGATTATTCTAGAAATATAAGAAGAAGAAGGAAATTTACATTAATTAGACATTAGTTAGCACCATAAATTACCTAGGTGCTATTTCATTTAACTCTAGGAACACACTTGTAAAGTAGGTAATTTTATTGTGTCGCATTTTGACAGGTGAGGAAAGTTTAAAATTATAAAGCTTTAATTATCTTTCCTCTGCTCCCACCATAAGTCTCAAAGCCAGTATGAAACCCGAGAAATATTTGACTCTAGAATTCATATTCTTTCACTAGATAAGCTGGCTAATTAGAGATGAGACCAAAGTCATAAAGGCATTTTCAAAAATTCTTCTAATATCTCACGCAAGTAATGAAAATAAGGTATGTTTTAAGTCAGCAGTCATGAGGATGGAAAAATGGGGACTGATTTGGGAAACACCTTAAAAGTATAATAGACAGAATCTGGGCACTCATTCTCCTTCTCCTTGTGAGAAATAAAGGAAAAGGGAGAATCAAGGAGGCCTCAGATCTCCAGCTTGAAAGGAAAGAAAGATGTTCTCAGAGAAGAATTTTGTGTAGGGGGGTAATAGTGAATTGGGTCTCAGCTATTTTGAGCTTGAGATGCCTGGATTTGTCATATTGAGCTGTTTACTAGACAGTGGGAAACAAACACCTGAAAATGAGACAGAAATCAAAGCAGAAATCTCACCACTGTGCTGTGGAACGTTGCTGTACACAATCGTTAGCAAATTCCCCTATATCCTCAGCTTCTTTAAACTTTCCCTTCACCTTCTTGCACTAATAAAATTACAGGTCTTCTCTGTGAACCTTGATTCCCTTGAAAGCGCTAACACTGAGTTTGATTTTCCTTAAACTTGTAATGCCTCTTAAAGTCTTTGCTCAGAACTGACACACTTTCACTCATCTCTACATTCCTCTGGCCAAAGCAAGTTACATGGCCAAGCCTAGTATTCACTAAACAATGATAAAATCTACCACCGTGGATCACTCCCCCTCACCGATTCACTATTTATCCCATGGATCCCTAAAATTGACTCTCAAGTTGGTTATATCATAATGTCAAGGGCATTTGAATAACTCTTGATCACTTCCATATTCTAGTCTCTCAGATCTTTAGACTACTCTTCTCCGCTGAAGTTGGCTCTTTCCCTGGTCACCCTCTAGAGCTTCTCGTTACCACATAACAATTTGAAGCTGCCTTCTCTCCGATGACCTCTTTCTTTATATATGTTTCCTCTCATCTCCATTATTCCTGCTCACTACTTTTAATAGTCTGTGATAGGCAGAGTAATGGCCCTCAAAGAAATCAGTGTCCTAATCCTTGCTCTGTTACATGGCAAGGAGGAATGGAAGTTTTAGCTGGAATTGAGACTACTAAAGAGCTAAGCTTAAAACATGTAAATTATTCTGTATTATCTAGATTGTCCCAGTGTAATCCCAAGGTTACTTAAATGGTGAAGAGGGAGGCAGAAAAGTCAGAGCCAAAGAGATGGTATCTTGAGAAAGGCACAAATAGACCTTGCTGGCTTTAAAGATACAAGGAGGCATGAGCCAAGGAATGGGAGCAGTCTCTAGAAGCTGGGGGGAGGGGGAGAGTCTTCTTTGCAGCCTCCAGAAAGAAGCTCAACCTTGCCGTCTCCCCGATTTTAGCGAATAGACATAGTTCAAACTTCTCACATTTAAGGTTGTAAAATAATAAATTGGTGCTATTTTGAACTTTTAAATTTGTGGTGATTTGCTACAGCAATAGGAAACTAATATGTACTTCAACTCAAACAATCTTTTAACCCCAGGAAAAAACCTCTGATTTTACTACATTTTCACAGACTCCCACCTTCTTCTCACTTCACTTTATTCAATCAATTCACCAGCTTAAATTCCATGACCAATTACTATAATCATCCCCCTCTCTTCCTCTGTGATACTTAGCAAAACCCAAACACCAGCTCTCAGCAAGCTCTTGGCCTGAGCTCATGTGACCCAATGGTGGCAACAGCACATGGAGACCACAATCACTTTAAATTGACTGCATGTCCCTAGTGTATCTCTAATATGGTTCAGCTAAAATCTTATATTTCTCTAGTCCATTTACTAATCCACTTTCCTGGATAACATGTCTAGACCTATTTTCTCTCCTCAAAACCTTCACATCAACCCCCCCCATTACTATAGGTCAATTACATTGCTTCATTAAATGAAACAATCTAAAGATTCTATTTACGTGCTTGCACTACTATATACACTGAACTCTCCACATCTGTACCCTTTCATTTTTTTTTCTGCTACTGTGGATGATTCACCTTTTTACTTGCATACTGGGTTTTGTCTCCCTTCACCTAATCAAGGATGTTAATCCAGAAATTTTCATGTGTCTCTCATCCTTCACCTTTCTCTCTCTACTGGACTATATCACGCTACAGATGAATACGCCATTATTTCTCCTATCCTTCAAACACTACAACATAGCAGCTTTTGCTAAGTCACCAATTACCCCATATTCCCGAAACCCAAAGGTAATTATTAGCCATCATTTTACTTGACCTATTAATAGCATTTTATCCCATATATCATTCTGTCTTTTTTAAAGTACTTTAATCAGTTGGTTTCCAAGTCATCATCCTTTCTTGGTTTTCCTCTTTTCTAGTGAGTTCTTCTTCTTCATCTCCTTTGCTGTTTTCTTATCCTATTTCCAATCTTTTAAGAATGCAGAGTCTTATATCTTATACAGTGAAACTCCCCTCTATCTACCCTCACTTACTTAGTGATCTCATCCAGTCTCCTGGCTTGAGCTACTACGCTGAAAATCCCTAAATTGATATCTCTACCCAGGAATTCGCCCCTGAACCCCAGTCTCTTATGGTCAAGATTTTCTATTCAGCATCACCATTTGAATGTTTAATATGCACCTCAAAATGCCTTTTGATTGTTCCTATCTGTAACATACACAGGCACATGCACACACACACACACACACACACACCATGTACACACATGTGCACAACCTGCTCCTTTTAAACTCTTTAAACCTTGTATCTCAATTGTAACTCTACTATCATAGTTTCCTAGACAAAATGTTCAATTTTCAATAAAAACTTTGGACAAACTCTGGATGACAATTTGATAATTCTCTTTTTGTCATATCCATATTCTGTTGGTTCTACATTCAAAATATCTTCAGAATCTGATTATTTCTCTCTTACATCTACTGCAGCATCCCTGGTCAGAGCTTAGTTGGCTATGGCAGTAACATCCTATGTGGCCTCAACTCAGCTACCACCAACTGGCTTCTCATCCTAACTGGTCAAAACTGAGTCTGGCCCATTTGAGTCTTAATATAAAACATTATGAACTGCCCAGGATAGCCAACACAATATTAAAGGAGAAGAATGAAGTTGGAGGACTGATGATACCTGATTTTGAGACTTACTATAAAGCTACAGTAATCAAGACAGTGGTATTTGGTGAAAAAAATGGACAAATAGATCAATGGAACATAACAGAGAACCCAGAAATACACCTTCATAAATGTAGGCAGTTGACCTTTGACAAAAGACCAAAAGTGATACAATAAAGCAAAGACAGTCTCTTCAACAAATGGTGCTGGAATAATTGGACATTCACATACAAAAGCTGAATCTAGACACAGACCATACACCCTTTACCATCTAATCCAAAATGGATCACGGATCTAAATGTAGAACTCAAAACCATAAAACTCCTAGAAGATAACATAGAAGAAAACTTCGATGACATTAGGTATGGTAATGCCTTTTTAGATATAACAAAGACATGATTCATAAAAGAAATAACTGATAATCTGGACTTCATTAAAATTAAAAACTTCTGCTCCGTGAAAGGCAATGTCAAGAGAATGAGAAAACAAGCTGAAGACTGGGGAAAATACCTGCAAAAGACACATCTGATAAGGGACTGTTATGCACAATATACAAAGAACTCTCCAAACTTAACAATAAGATGGGGCGCCTGGGTGGCTCAGTGGGTTAAGCCGCTGCCTTCGGCTCAGGTCATGATCTCAGGGTCCTGGGATCGAGCCCCGCATCGGGCTCTCTGCTCAGCAGGGAGCCGGCTTCCTCCTCTCTCTCTCTCTGCCTGCCTCTCTGCCTGCTTGTGATCTCTCTCTCTGTCAAATAAATAAATAAATAAAATCTTTAAAAAAAAAAAACAAACTTAACAATAAGAAAGCAAACAAATGGATCCAAAATGAACCACAGACCTTGACAGACACCTCATCAAAGAAGACCTACAGATGGCAAATAAGCATATAAGCAAATACATAAGTAAGCATAATATATTTCATCATATGTCATCAAGGAAATGCAAATTAAAACAATAATGAGATACCACTACATATGTATTAAAATAGCCAAAATCTACAACACTGACAACACAAAATGCTGACAAAGATGTGGGGAAGCAGGAACTCTCACACACTGCTGGCAGGTATGCAAAATTGTAAAGCTATTTTGGAAGATAGTTCAGTGGTTTCTTACAAAACCCAACATACTCTTACCATATGATCCAGCAATTGCATTCCTTGGTATATTTTAAAGGAGTTGGAAGTTTATGTCTGCACAAAACTTACACATGCATGTTTATAACAGCTTTACTCATTCATAATTTGTTCAGTTCTACTTGGAAACAACCAAAATGTCCTTTAGTTCATAAATGGGCAAATAAACTAGCATATCTACACAACGAAATATTATTCAGTGCCCAAAAGAAATGAACAATCAAACCATTAAAAGAAACATGGAGAAACCTTAAATGAATATAACTAAATAAAAGAAATCAATCTGAAAATGATACATACTATATGATTTCAACTCTATGACATTCTGAAAAAGGCAAAAGTATGGAGACTGTAAAAAAACCAATGGTTGGGACACATGGGTGGCTCAGTGGGTTAAGCCGCTGCCTTCGGCTCAGGTCATGATCCCAGCGTCCTGGGATCGAGTCCCACATCGGGCTCCTTGCTCAGCAGGGAGCCTGCTTCTCCCTCTGCCTCTGCCTGCCACTCTATCTGCTTGTGCTCACTCTCGCGCTCTCTCTCTCTGACAAATATATAAATAAAATCTTTAAAAAAAAAAAAAAATGGTGCCTAGGAGTTGAGGGGAAGGAAAGATGAACAGGCAGAGCACCAAGGGTTTGGGGTGTGTGAAAGTACTCTGTACATACTATAAGGGTGAATACATGTCATTATATGTTTTTTGCAAACCCATAGTGTGTACAAAACCAAAACTCAACTCCAATACTGACTATGGACTTTAGGTGATAATGATGTGTCCATGTACATCATATTTGGTTAAAAAAATGTATCTCTCTGGTGAGTGATGTTGAATAATGAAAGCTATGTATGTGTGTGCAGGACATGGAAAATTTCTATACCTTCCTCTCAATTTTGTTGTAAGCCTAAAAATACAAAATCTTAAAAAAAAAAAAAAAAAACTATAAACCTTACCTCTCCTCTAGTAAATACAGCCCCATAACAGGGCATCTGACATAATAAGAGCCTTTCACTACCTACCCTATAGATAATTATGATACCTCCCCCACTCCCACCTCACCAGAACTCCCTTTTTTCTTTCTTGACTTCATTTTTCTTCACTGCATATTATACATTTCCCTTGTTTATTTTGGTTATTCTCTCTCTAGAATGTGAACTCCACGAGGATAGAAGTCTTTGTCTTGTTTGCTATTGTATCTCTAGTGCCTAAAAAAGTGCCTAATGTATAGCAGGTGCTTGATTATATTTCCTAAACTAATATACTTTGAATAAGAAAACCTAACATAGTTGAGACATAATGAATGCAATCACTCGGAAAGAATGTTTAGAATGAGAAAACATGGAGCAGTGAAGACAAGGAAGGACACTAAGAAGGAATGATTAAAATATCTGACTTAATTCCATCTTCCCAAACTCTTTTTTTTAATCTTTTTTTTATTTAATTTTTTTCAGTGTTCCAAGATTCCTTGTTTATGCACCACACCCAGTGTTCCATGCAGTATGTGCCCTCCTTAAAACCTACCACTAGGCTCACCCAACCTCCCACCCTCCTCCCCTTCAAAACCCTCAAGTTGTTTCTCAGAGTTCACAGTCTCTCATGGTTTTTCTCCCCCTCTGATTTCCCCCAACTCACTTCTCTCCTTCTCCCAATGTCCTCTGTGTTATTCCTTATGCTCCACAAGTAAGTGAAACCATATGATAATTTACTCTCTCTGCTTGACTTATTTCATTCAGCATAATCTCATCTTCCCAAACTCTTAATAAATCCATTGCTTCACGTGATAGCATAAATCACACTGATGATTCTTGAAGTCATCAAATTACTTTTAAAAAGCATAATGCAGGGACACCTGGGTGGCTCAGTCAGTTAAGCATCTGCCTTCGGCTCAGGTCATCATCTCTGGATTCTGGAATTCAGCCCCAAGTCTGGCTCCCTGTCAACAGCAGAGAGTCTGCTTCTCCCTCTGCTCCTTCCCCCTGCTTGTGCTCTCTCCTTCAAATAAATAAAATCTTTTTAAAAAATTTTGCAAGGAGTGTGTGAATGTGACTCTGTGTGTGTGTGTGTGTGTGTGTGTGTGTGTGTGTGTGTCTATGTGTCTGTATGTGTGAGAGAGAGATTGGGAGATAGGAGAGGGAAAGAGGTGACTAACAGATTTAGCCTTAACTTCAAAGATCAGAAATTTACAATTCACTCCAATTAATGAACCAGCATATATGTTTGGAAAACCTCAGGCTGGAATAAATAAAATTAATTTCATTCTTGTTTAGTTTTTCTCTGATTGCTATGAGTCTCTCGCTAAGTACAGAACCATAAGTTGTGGAAATACATGTCAACAGCTAAAAAATCAAGGTAATTAGCACTTTTGAAAAGCAAAGAATAACCTTTTTGCTGTACCAGTTTTCTAACAGAGCATCTAAATTTTGAACCATGTTCACTTTACCAAACCGTCTTTCCTTTTCATTAATGTCTTCCTGATACTTAAGTGTTTTCAGTTTAATTGTCAGTCAATTTCACAGAAAATATCAGTAAACTAACTTTTAAAAAGTAAATTCTTTGCTTTCTGTGCTTCTCAATTTTTGTCCTCATGGGAAGTATCCCGTTTGTTTGAATGCATTCACAAACTGAATATATCCACGACACTGGAACTTCATGACATGAAAGGCAAAATCCTCCAGCTGCACAATTATATGCGTAATCTGTCGGACCAGTTTCTTTCTATGGAAACGGTAGTGAGTTCTCTGTTCTATACTGACAATTTTCAGGTTTGTATTATTGTTCATCGCCGTATTACTTGCCAGAATGAATAGCATGAATCACGTGACTCTATGCGGGGACATTAGAGTCCAACTGAGAAAACACCAGTTGCCATGAACAGCATGCCCTGGCTGTCCGCTCAGATGTAACAGACTGTTCAAGCCAGGTCTTTTCCTCGCCCTTTCCGTTTGCCTAACATTTGTCTTGTTCTACTAGCCAACTCGTATAAAATTAATTGCTTTGAAATGCCCAAACGATGTTTAGATTATATAGTAAGCAACCTGGTAAATTATTCCCCATTTAAAATTGTTTACTGAGCAAACATACCATAAAAGACTTTTGGGGGACAAACAGCAAAATTTAACAGTGGGCGGAGTATTGGATGACTAGAGGGAATCTTTATTTTCAGATGTGGTAATGTTATCTTAGGTGTGTGAGTGCTGTTTTTGCAAAGATGTATATTGGAAGTACTTAGAGATGAAATGTAATGATGTATGTAATTTATTTCACAATAGCTCAGCAAATAAAGGATGGAGTTATAAAGTGAAAAATAAAGCTATCAATTCCCAAAACATAATTGATGATTTTCATTAGCTCTCCTCCTGGCATATATTCTTCTAGCTATAAAATAAGTATTACTATGTAACAGTTATTGAGGCTGATTATGTGCCAGGCACTCTGATAAGTATTTCATATGCACAGTCTCATTTAAATACCCAACAAACTTATTTGTTAAATAATACTATTCCTGTTTTTAAAATGGGAGCAGTTCCTCAGAGAGATTAAATAATTGTCCTAGATTATAGTTCTGTCAGTTTTCTTCCAACGTGTACACACACACACACACACACACACACACACCAAGAATATATATATTTCCGTAAATCATTCATTCAAATATGATTTTTGTTTTATATTTTATATATATAATATAAAATAGGGAAAGTAGTGAGGGAAATCTATACATATATATGTATAGATTTCCCTCACTACTATCTACGTATCTGAGACACGGTGTCATTTACATTTACCTGAGAGAGCCCTTAAGGACAACTGAACTTGCAAGCCCAGATTGGAGCAATGGTTTTCAAATTTTTCATTGCAGAGCTATGAGTTCCTTGGAAGATATCAGGGTTTCACCTTGGTCAAAGGAGACTCTCATGGGGTAGACTCTTCTTTTAATCCATTTTATTTATCAGGCAGTGTGTAAAATCCCGTTGGATAAAAGTAGCCTGCTATTTAAAAAGTGTGTTTGGAAATACATATCTAGATGGATGGGTGGATAATATCATCTTTATGCAGTCCTTTATGACTATTATTTATCTCGGCCAAGCTTTTGAATCTTACTGAAAGACAGTCAGGTCAATTATAGTCTTGGAAAGGACCTTGAGTATGGTTGCTTTACTGTGGGAGTTCAATGCAGCACTTTGCGCTTCAGTAGGCAATTGCCCTGGGAGGGAGTGGACCTCCTCTTGTAAAAATGAAGGACCCTGAAAAGGGCATATACTTGACTAGAGGGACTCCTCTATTCTCCAAGGTGAGTCAGGAAATACCCACGGGTAAGACAGAGATTATCATCCGACAGCAATCCTGAGCTCATACAGCAACAACTAGATAAGCAAGCTTTCACAATTCATAGACAATGACTGAATAATTTTAGCTCAGAACATGTTTACTGTTTACTACCCATGGCCCCTTAAACGGTATAAAAATGTCCAATAAACCACACAGAGCACAAGATGAGTTTATATACATGTGTGTATATAGGTATGTGTGTGTATATATATATATATATAATGCCAAATATTTTGCTATTTTACTTCATTTTAGAGTATTTGTTTACAGCTCTTTTTTTCTGCTAGAAAATAGTTGTTGGAGCTAGTTTCTATTAAAACCACTATTATAGGGGCACCTGGGTGGCTCAGTGGATTAAACTTCTGCCTTCGGCTCAGGTCATGGTCTCAGGGTCCTGGGATCAAGCCCCACATCCGGCTCTCTGCTCAGTGGAGAGCCTGCTTCCCCCGCCTCTCTGCCTGTCTCTCTGCCTACTTGTGATCTCTCTCTCTCTGTCAAATAAATAAATAAAATCTTTAAAAAAAAAAAAACACTATTATAAGTGATGAATCACTAAATTCCACTCCTGAAACCAATATTATACAACATGTTAACTAGCTAGAATTTAAATAAAAACTTGAAAAGAAATTTTTTAAAAAGGCATACTTTTAGTTATCATAAAAAAATCTCACTGTGAGATCTTGGTAATACTACTACTTAATTTCTATATATAAGATAAGATATGCTTATCATTGATAAGGAAGTTTATCATACAATTGTCTGTAGCAGGGGATTATTCATCTACAGATACAAACTACTTATGGACTATGTTAAGATAGGGGGAAGAAAGAATGACCAGAACATGTCCCTACTTCCTTCCTCTGGAAGGCATTTTCTGATACATCAATAACCCATTCCTACTGACTTTGATTCTGTTGTCCGTGTTATAGTATAAATCTTTATACACTGTTAACCATTTGATGTTAATCCATGCAGTGTAATCCTTAATAATCTCTGTCCACAAATTTAAGACTGAGAAAACATTAGTGAAAGCCACAGTCTTAGATAACTATGGAAATGTTTGGTGACAAAGAAGTAGAAAGTTTGATAGTGGTTAAGCCTAGAATAGCAGTGCATAAATACAGCTTACAGTTCTTACAGAATATTGGCCTGAGATATTTGTATTAAGCAAGAAACTAGCACACATTTCTGATTCAAAATCTTAATGGATTCATCATTCTGTTGAAATAAAGAGCTGCTTTTTAAAAACTGGGATGGACTGTATTCAGAGTTATATCAAATAGTGACAAAAACAAAACAACAGGAAAAACCCTCATAGTCATAAAAGAAGCACCCTTCCCACAGTCTAATACACTACTTACTATTTCAGCTCAATTACTATGTAGGAAGCAATCAGATACTAGCTAAGAATCTTGCTATTGGCACTGGTATATTGTACTGAGAAAATTAAATCTCTCTTGTGTAAATTTGTATCTGAGCTTCAATGTTTTACTTACCAAGTTCAAATATGGATGGCATGTCTCCTTTTCTCTCTCTCCTCCTTCCTGGGTATATCCACCAAGTTAGGATCTCCCATAGAACTATTTCTAACTAAGTTATAAAGTAAACATATACACTTTTACATTTAATCAGACTCTGAGTGAACTCTTACAATTTTCATTTTTCTCATTAACTCACTAATCTGGTTAGAGTTCTTCCACTGCCTGATCTTTGTCAAGGGCAGATACTAAGCAGAAATGTCTAGTTTCCTGAGAGGTTGAACAGATAAAATAAGTATAAGTTAGTGACCCTCTGTGGTGCGGAAAAGAGAAGCTCTCCCTCAGCCATTTTAAAACAGCAGCAAATTTCAAAGATAACCTGAAAGCACCTTGTGCCTCTTAGTATTTTCTCTGCTTCACCCATGTCTTGCTCAGTCCAAATGTGAATACAGAGAGACCCAACATTGTGTGTGTTTGGGGGGGAACGTGCTTACTAAAATTATGCTTAAAACCACTCTACCTCCTTCATCTGTTCCTGCTCAAATAACCTCACATCGGTATGAAAAATAGAAAAATACTTCTGCAAAGTGCCTAGCATAGTAGGGATTCAGTAAGCATGTGTCAGATTTAGTTGCTGAATAAATGAATGGGAAAATTCGATTAATCTGAGTTTCCACATTCTAGTGAATACATGCTCCCCTTACATTTTTCCACTCTCTTGATCTCTTTTATTTTTCATTAAACTTTCCAGAATAGAATTATAAGGAAAATGGGGAAAATTCACATCGCTGAATTTCACAGCACCCAAAACATTGTATGAAAGGCAAAAGGTAAACTAAGAAAAAAGGAATAAATTCCTTGGCTGAGATGTTTATGGAAAAAGAACACTGAAACAGATTACCTTAGGGTATTAGAATATCAGACACATATTTTGTGTTCAATTTTGTGTTGGTTAGTGTTTTCTTTCTTGTTTCTTTTGTTCTTGTGTTTTTTGCAGTTGGTTTTGTGCAGGAAATGATTAGACGTCGGGGCGTGCCATCTGAGTACCAGCAGGGACAGGTATCCAGTATGTTATGGTAGTCAGCTCCTGCATAAAGTGTTAAGAGTAAAACAAAAACATAAGAAGTGTGATTTGCTTAAAATGACTGAGTTGATTAGCAAGAAAGCTATTAATAGATTCCACTCAAATGTCTTCACAACTAATTTAGTGCTTATTGACTTTTTATTAATACCATCTTTATTATGCATGGATAACAGCCAATTTCATATTGTCCTCAAAGGGAATTCTTAGTGAAATGAAATATGTTCTGGTATAGTTAACCCACAACTGTAAAGAAGTACTTTATGATTTATTTCAAAATTCTTATCAACATGTGGTTCGCTACATTATAAGCAAAGGTAAGTAAGCTTCTATTAAACTAACTTGGTATACAAATGAGTGGATTAACTCATACAACTAAGAAAATCTAATTACCAGTTTCAGGTATAACTGGATCCAGTGATCCAGAGCTATTGTCTTTAAAGCTCCTATCCCACAGGGTTAGCAATCCGGCAGTCTGAAAAGATAGTTCCCTCTGGGTTCCTGTGCTCATCCCTGAATTATTTACTGCTGGCAGGAGATGGGTTCTCAGACTGCCAAGCCTCGCTCTTGTGCACATCTCTGTTCCTGCGGGGAAGGATTTTCCCACCAAACTATATGGAACACCACACTAAAGACAGGTTCCATTATCAAAAGAATGAGGAGGTATGCTGAATGTGCACACACATAAAGATGTTCATCACAGATCTCTTTTCAACTTGTTTGTTTGTTTCCAGTGTGGTTCTTGAACTCTCAGGCTAAACTACCAAGCTTATATGAATTTGAATAAGAATCCATTCATCCTTGTTGGGCAACATCCACATTGCTATCTGCTGTCAGGAAAACTACAGGCACGGGAGGTTCAGGGGGCCTCCTAGAAACATTCATTTACACAGGCTGTGATTTAATACAGCAGCACTAATGGCTCTTCCATAATTTTTAATAGTTAAAATATATCTAATTATGAAATACTAGAAAATCAACCAAACACTGATTCAGCCCAGCTTTACCAAATTTGGGGGGGAAATAACCAGTTCTCTTTAAGATGAACAATGCATGTTTTATAAGACCCTTTTAATGTCATAATTATGTATAAGCAAATGATACCTATTTACTTAATAATGATAGCCTGATGAACTAAGCAACAAGTATTTGCCTGCAGTAAGCTTCCAACAATCAACCACAACGAAAAGAGATCACACCAGGGAATTTTTAACATATGTACACAACTATGTTGATCACTGTAACATTGTTTTAAAGGGATGATATTGAGATATGAATTTACATGAGTTAAAATCAAATTAATTCTTCAGGGTGGATGATTCCTTAGAAACAGCATAAATGACTCTTTTCTATCTCTTCAAAAAAAAGAAACAAATTTGTCTCTCCATTGGATGTCAGTATTGTACACTAAAATACCACTGGCACCCTTTACGTCATTAAAAAACATCTAGATATTTTAACCAAGAGACTCAAAAATCAAACTAAGTCATTTTACCTGCAATCCCACTAATGATCTCACTGCTTTTGCCTGGGGTAATGCCTTGGTGGTGTTTCTCTTTCAGCAGCTCCAGAATCCTGTTGGTTCAAAAATGAATGCTTTCGAAAAACGACTGGAAAATGTCACCACTGCTTTGAATAACCTTCACAACCGCTTAGAGGAGGTCAGTACTCTGTCTAGGCTGGTGCACAAGTGAGGATGATTAATTTTTTAAAAGGATAATAATTCAATTTTAAAAGATACACAGTTACTCACCTTGAGTGCAATAACCTATTTGTTCATTTTGGAGGTGGTTGGCAGGAAGCTACACAATGATTTCTGAAACTGCAAACGGAGGTATATAGCATATCATAATATATTTATTAAGGACTAATGCAAACCACATTGAGTTATAGGAAGGAAAATGTATTCCCCAGTGCTTAGAATTTACTGAACATGAAAAACTCAAATGAGATTGTTTAGTGAGGAGGAGGAGGATTTTTCCATCCCTACACCCCAAACAAATAAATCACTACTTACATCCTGGGACTGTTTTCAAATAGACTAGTTTAATGATATGAGTAGTATTAATAACGGAGTTTATATTCACACGACTTTTCTGCTTTACTTTCCAAACGTATGCCTCAGACTCGGCCTGCAAATACCAGATTTGTTGTTCAGGGCCTCATATGAGGGTATCAAGGTCAGTTATCCTTGAATTGTTCTTTTGTGTTTAAGACAGCAGCAGAGCAGCTGCACTGAATGGCGAGCTTGTATTCATCCACAAACAGTACAGAATAATTCCGTGCAATGGCATAAGTGCATCTTTGAAAGCATCCTTATTTCATTCCAGGAATAAGGGTCAGTGGGCTATGTAGATAAAAGAAGGCTTTCTTTCTGAGATTCACCATCTGTTCATGCCATTTTGTTGAAACTTTTCTTTGTTTCTCAGTCAGTATCTTGTGGCTAATTGATCAAATGTTAAGCGGCTCACAAATATGCAGCTACGTAGCTTTTCTGGGAAAAAGAGCTGCATCAAAGGAATGAAGTGAGGTTTTCAGAGGTTCCTACATGATACATCTGAGATCAGACATATTTAGGAAACATTTAAACAAAACTGCATTGGAATGAGCAAAGGAACAAAATGTCAAAGATGGATAACTAGTCTGGAGAGAGTGCAAGCGGGGTGAGGAGGGGCAGAGGGAGAGAGAGAATCTCAAGTCTGCTCAATGCCCAGTGCAGAGCCCAGTGCGGGGCTGGATCTCGACTCCTAGATCATGCCTTGAGCCGAAATCAAGACTTGGAGGCTTAACCAACTGAGCCACCCTGAAGCCTCAAAAGATACCTACTCATGAGTCAGGAGATCTAGTGCTAATTAGTTTATCTGGAGATAAAAATATATTAAAAATTATAACCAAATACTCCTCAATGTCCATGATGGGCAAAGCATGTCAGAGTATGAAACCTGAGCAAGAAGAAAAAGAAACCCTTTACAAGACAAATATGGGTCCTGATAAATTTAAAAACTTCTACATGACAAAGAAAACACAACCAAATCAGAGTAAAGAAAGCGTATAGTGAAGAGAGTTGGAATAACAATTTATCAGTTGGGGAGAAAATTAGTTCAGGTGAATAACTCATTTCAAATACTTGAGTTAATTTCTTTCAACTGAAAATTAAAATTTCCAAAACTTAAAGAAAGTAGAGCTAAAAATTTATCAACATTCCAGAAGGGACACAATTGACTTTGTAAGTCTGGAAACAAGGGAAGAACTCATAAAGGGAATGATAGATTAGGAAAAAATTAAGATATTATGTATAAACATTAAAGACAAATAATATAGTAAGAGATATATTTGCCAAAAACAACTCAAACTTTATGGAAATTTTGAAGAAAAAATTAAAACACTTACAGACAAGAAGGTACATAAAATATCTTCTTTAGTGAAGAAATGAAAATTAAAATCAAACTGAGACACTTTTTACTTAGCAGACTAGCAAAAGAAGAAAAATATAAGCTTAATTCCTAATAATGATAATATTCCTAATTCCTAATATGATAGTATTCCAAGAAAGGGTACTCATGATAAACCATTGAAGGTTTTTGGAAAGCAACTTAACAATGCCTATCAAAAGCTATAAACTAATCCTACCCATTAATCAGTTGAATTTCAACTCAAAGACTCTATCCTAATAAAATGATGTAAATATTCCAAAAGTAGCAAACACAAAGGTATTCCCAAAAGAATATTTCTTAACAGTAAACAATGGGAAATACACAACAAAATGAATTTATATATTTATATAAAGGTAAATAGACAATGATTAAGTAAGCTATGACATATATACTCTGATAGACTATCTCACAAAACTACAAGTGATAAATATAATCCGTGGTAGTGTGGGAAAAACGTATACTTTACAAACCCAAGTGAAAAAAATATATATACGTACAGCACCATGATTACACTGATAAAAAAGAAAAAAAAAGCAATACTTTAATGAAGACAAGAAAGAATTCCTTAAAACAAAGACATTTACATTTGTAGAGTTATGTACTATTTTGTTTTGTTCTGCCTTTATTTCTAACTTTGTTAGTTCTATGTCTCTCCACCTTTCTTAAGTTCCCATTTCTTTACTAGTAAAATTGTGTTGTGGAATAGCATAACCCGGGCAGAGCTGGGCATGTATTAATACACGATTAGAGTATAATACACTGACTCCCGTAGCTGAAGATGCCAGTTGCAGCTTTAACATCTGTATTTTGGGGACAAGAAGACAAAAACTTGCTCACTCTTCTGGAAAACAGAAGGGCCCAAGAATCACATATGACCCCAACTCAGAGAAAAATTAAATACTAAAGAAGATACTCAAAAGCAAAGGCAAAGGCTTTGCTTTCCTCAGCCTTGATGTTCACCATGGTTGGCATTAACAATACCTTTATAGGAGTCAATGAGATTCCTGATTGCCCACCTATAAATGCTTCTTCCCATTCACCATAACATCAAGATAAACATGAATGAGAACAGCATTTTTATAGAGTGGCTTTGAGTTTGCTCTATTTTTTGTAAAGTAAGTCATTACTTATGACACATTACAATGATCATATCCTCAATGTCTTTTAATTCTGTTTTTGAGTAAAGCTCTCACTTTTAGTTCCTGCAAGAACACAGACTACAATAGCTTGAAAATCTTTGACAGGCATCTAGAAATAAGGGATAAATGTGACTTTTTAATATGCATTCTAAATTTTTGGACATTGGGATTTCTTGTAATTAGAAATTCCCATAGCATCTTATATGACTGCATTCAGTTCGAATTCTGTCAATGCCAATTTTCTCAGCTAGATTGATTGTATGTTGCATGAAGCTTGGAGTCTGTTGTTCTCCACTGTCTTCCTAAATACCATGTACTTGGCACTTGGTAGGTACTTAGTATTTTTTTTTTTAATTTATTTGACAGAGCTCACAAGTAGGCCGAGAGGCAGGCAGAGAGAGAGAGGAGGAAGCCGACTCCCTGCTGAGCAGAGAGCCCAATGTGGGGCTCGACCTCAGGACCCTGAGACCACGACCTGAGCCAAAGGCAGAGTCTTAACCCACTGAGCCACCCAGGCGCCCCCTTAGTATATATTTTAAATGAACTAATAAAAATAGTAACTGTCCTTAAACTTTGATCATATATTTCAAATATTTCATTGTTTAAGATTAATGCGATGGAGCCTATCTAACGTAAAGAAAATAGGTATTTCCCCTGAGAAACTGTGGTAGTTTACGTTATATGCACTTCCTTATTACTTTCCTGTCAGTTTGCAGGGTTAAATCAACGTGGCTTAGTGCAGACTAAACATTTAATTTAATCAATACAGACACATTAATGTAAGTAAATGAGGCTATGAAAAATTGAGTTTGGATTTAAATGCCTGAAGTAATTAAATTAACCAGATAATTAACAAAATTCCAATTCCACTTGCAGTATGTGGACATGGCCTTTAAAGTGTAACTGGGATTTTCCCCTCCTACCCTTTGGTAGAATTTTGTTCCAAAGAGTCAATAATGCCTATAGATAGTCACAAAAATCAAAGACAGTTGGGATTGGAAAAGTTTGGTGTTTGCCAAATGTATTTCATTAGTTTATCAATATTTTCATCCTATTATTAATATAATTAATATAATTATAGTTAATATAATTAAATAATAATTTATTATGATTAATTTATTTATAATTTTTATTGATTTAATATAAATATTATTAACATTTATTAATTTTTTCATTCTATTATATAAACCTATTATACTAGGTTTATACTAGAACCTAGCATAGGTTCTGTTTAGCACATTGTTTCTGCTATTGAAACATGCATACTCAAGCTCTAAGTGAGTTCATTTGTTAAAAATATAGGTATTTTGTCCCTCACAACCTACTAAAAATCAAAGACTTCATAGTTTGGCAAGTTACCTTGCTTAAATAACATATAAAATGGAATCTGGATTATCAAAATTTGCAGCCACTAATCATAAGTGCATATTTACTCCATAATCCCAAAAACATACTGGCAATAAAACACAATGAATAATGGTAGATTACAGAACATAAAAAATATATTCACAAGCCCTCCTACTGGTTTCCATCAAATTCTGTTAGAAGTTTACATTACTGGGATTCACCTCATTAGAAGAAATAAATGTGGTACTTCTGGTCAGAATCAGAGCATATCCACATAAGCTAACTATAATTGCAGAAAGAAACACATTTATAATGTAAGCTGGTGAACTAATTGTTTTTAATTTTATTCCCTACACAAATTTCTCACAATAAAATATGAAAATGTTTAGTAAAAGCTGATTCTCTTTTCTGCCTTCTCCTTTATCCTTAACCAGTTTTAAGGTATTATTTTCTGAAGAAAAGAAGTTTACTTTTTCCGTTTTGTTCCAGTTTCCAATTTATTTCAGCATCTCTCAAGATTATATACAACATGGGCATTTTAAAGCTTTGAAAAAAGTGAATACATAAATCTGTATTTGACCACTAGATGTCACCAAAGATTTGTTCATAATACCAGCGACTCCGCATTTAGTTATCAGACGCTTCTGGCTCCTGTCAGAAAAATGATTTGCTCTATTTCTCACACTCTATTGATATGTTTATGATGTATATAATGTTGTATCATATGTATGTATCTAACAATAACGTATATGTAGAATATTTATAATATAATAATATATGTGAATACAATTTCCCTCCAGTTTTCATTAGAAAATGAACATAGATTGGTCCTTTCACCCATGATATACCTAACTGATGTGGAAAATTTTAACTCTGAGTCACCATTCAAACTGTACATATCACTATGAACATTACTGTGACCAAGATGAAGAATTTGGCAGTTGTACAATGTTTAATTGCTTTAAATAATTTGAATATATACTCTTTATTCATTGCTTTATTTCTATAAGAAATAATAATGAAATTATTTGCTTCATAAGTTTTTATGGTAGAATTCCTTTAAAGAGAAAACTTTGATGCCACATGTATAATTTTATTTGAAATCCAATCTAATCCTCTCTTCTTTGTTTTGGGTGAGTACAGTGAGGTTTACTGGATTGGTAGACTTTCAAACCTAAAGACCTTCAAGAAGGAAAAATTGATAATAAAACAATTTAAATCATGAATAAGTTATCTTAAAAATAGACTTTCTTCTTTATAATGTGTTATCAGAAAACACTTTGGGTATTAAATATTTTCCCTGGATATGCTTTATAGCATCTCTTTTTTGAATACATAATGTGATACAATTGATCCTATTTTGACTTATCATTCATTTTTATCTTTCTTTAACCCCTCACTAATGATAATTTGCTTTCTAGGACCTAGATGATGTTTCCTTGCAGCTTTCCCAGCTTACAGAGAATCTATTTTGGAGAAAACATTGAATATGACCAGGATGGAACATTTCAGTTCATATTCATCACCAACTCAGTCCTTCCAAGAAAAAGAAAATAAATTTTATACTCCAAGATTGCCATATGTAATGTCTAGTCAAAATTATGATGTTTCTGGTATGTTGAACATTGGTTATACTGATAATTTTGCTTTAGTATGATAGTCAGAAAAAGGTGGGCTTGGTATATGTTTAATTCATTACCTATCTTCCAGCACATTTCCTGACACTTTTTAGGTACTCTGTATGTATTTGTTGAAAGAATGAATAAATGCATAAATGATACATGAGACTAATCGTGAGAAGAGAGATGGTGGATTTTTCCCTACCAATCCCTGCTTCTGTAAATAATCTAAATGCCATATGTAATATTAATGACAGTAACATATTGGCAAAGCATTTTAACATGGGCAATATTTTATTTCTGCAAGTTACATTTGCAAGTAGACAGTGATTATCATCAAAAATTCATGAATGATGAAAATGAGCAGTCTGAAATGAATTAATTGATAAATTGAGTCACTGTATTTCACAAATCTTTCCTTGAAACAGTATGGATATTCCACATTGCTTGCAACCAACTAGTTTTGGAATTCAAGTCCATGCTGACCAGGGGCAGGGTTTGGAAGGAATTGTTATGACTTCAAGTTTTATTTATATTGAAGGAAAAGATACTTGTGAGATACAGCATTACCAACACAGAACATTTGGATTGCCTTTGGTTCTTCTCACCCTTTATTGGAAATACCACCTCTTAAGCCTTCAGTTATTCAACAATATTTAACAGGTATCATCTACTAGGGGACCCAGCACCGAAGATCTCTGCTCTCATAAAGGTAGCATTCCAAATGAGAGAAATAAACATAAACTACGAAGAAACACCAGCATAAATAAAATATGATTTTAGATAACGATAAGTCTCGTAAAGAAATTAAGAAAGAGTAATGAGTTAATAGGTGACTGAAGGGGCGCCTCAGTCTGTTAAACATCGGCCTTGGGCTCAGGTCATGATCCCAGGATCCTGGGATGGAGCCCCGCATGGTGTTCCCTACTCACTGGGAAGTCTGCTTCTCCCTCTCCCTCTTCTGCTCCCCCAACTTGTGCTCTCTCCCTCTCTCTCTCAATAGATAAATAAAATCTTCAAAAAAAAAAAAAAGAAAGAAAGATAGTAAGTGACTGGAGCAGAGCAGTTTAAATTGAGTGATGAGGAAAATCTCTCTGAGCAGAAGGCACTTGCAAAGAGGCCTTGAAGAAGAAAAAGGTGCATCCACAAGAAGATCTAAAGGAGGGGAATTCCAGCGGAGGGGGATAGCAGTGCAAAGAACTTAGGGGAGAAATGAGCTTAGCATGTGAGAAGAACAGAAAATGTCCTGAAGGCTAAGGCTCAGTGAGTGAAGTGGGAAGTGTGGTCCAGCTATTTGAAAGCACGGGTGATGGTGAGATCACGTGGGCCCAGGTGGGCCACAGTCAGATGTTTAAGAAGCCAGGGTGTTTTAACAGGGGACTGAATGGCAAAGATAACTGAAGATGACACTGGCTGTTGAGTAGATGCTAGATAGCAGAAAGCCAAGAATGGGAGGTGAGCGCTCTTTCAGGAAACATTTAAGCATTAGGGTCGTGAAAGGTCATCATGGCTGAGATGGAGAAAAATGAAAGGTTTTGGGAGAACTCCTGGCGGTACAGTCAATAGGACTTAATTGTTTGGAAAATAAGAAAAATATAGCAATCAAGGTCTTTGAATAACTGGGTGTGTATTAGTACTATACACAACACCGGAAAATCTGGGGGTAATCTAAAATTCTGTTTGACATCTTAAATTCGAAGTGCTGTTAGACTTAAAAGATGCCACATAAGCAGTTAAAGTGGGAACTCTACGAACAGGTAAGGGCTGAAGACATAAACTTGGGACATCAACATCTGTATAATAACCAAAGGCATGGTGCTCTGTGGGATCATAGTGGGAGGGAGTTTTGATAAGAGAGAGAAAACGGCCCAGGACTCCAGTTCTGGGAAGCTCCAACCTTTAGAGTTCTGACAGCAGAGGTGTAGCCGTAAGGTGACCACAGGTGCAGTGGTCTTTGAAACAGAAGGAGGACAAGATAGTACATCTTACAGAACACCAGCTTTCAGTTATCGAGATGTATTGTTTGCCAGGTGCCATTCTAAGCTCTGTTCATGTACTAACTCATTTAATCCTCACAACAACCATATGGCATAAGTCAGCACACGTACTATTCAACTCCTCCTTTATAGAAAGGAGATTGAGAAAAATAAATAAAATCAAGTATCTCGAAAAAGAGAGAATTATGTCAAATATGTTGAGAGGCTGAGGTCGAGTAAGATAAGGATGCAAAGTGATCCTTGGATTTGACAAGACAGAGGTCACTGGTGATCTTGGGGGAAAAAGTTTCAATAGACTAACATGGGTGGAAACTCAACAAAAGTGGGTTATATAAAGAATGGGGAAAACTTTTGAGAAGTTTTGCAATTAAAGGAAAAGAGAAAATATTAAGTAGTTGGAGGTAGACACTACATTAAGAAATTTTTTAAGATGGGAGATGCCAAAACATATTTTTGTTCTGTTGGAAATGCGTATGGAGAGAAATTAGCATGTGGGAAAGATGGTGAGTAATTGCTGTAGTAAAACTTTGAAAAATTGGGATGGGACCAAACTGCAAGTAGAGAAGAACTGACCTTTGGTGGGAGAAGAGACACTGTGCATTTTAACAACTATCAATGCAAACAGAATGAAGATACAGAAGTGGGGAGAAGTGGTAGAATTAATGGTGAGTACATAAGGAAATTCATACCTATTTCTATTTTATGAAAAAAGTATGAGGTAAATTCATCTGAACCAGAGGGAGAAAAGGGACTGTGGAGGGATTAATAAAAGACAATGTAAAAATAGCAGATCTACTAAGACAGGGTAGAAGGAGGCATGAGCAGTGTTGTGAATCCATTTAAGATGGGGTTATGCTTATAATGCAAGACTGGTCAGCACTGCGGTGCTCTCCATCAGTAGTCCCCTGTTCTGCTGCAAGTGTAGAGTGGCTAGAGTGTTTGATCATTCCAGGTAAATAAGTAGATAAGGTTGGGTTTTCTCAGGGGAGTGTGATGAAGATCCACACCTGAAGTTAGTGAAATGGTTAGTTCAATGCATAATACTTAGAAGTGTATCTTTGCTAGACCAAAGTGAGACTTTTGTCTGACTTCACCACCTGCCTCTGAGGTGGAGATTTCTATTTTCTATGTGTGATGCTTATAGAGTCATGACTCTCACAAAGTCCAGAGCCAGAGTGGTCTTGCGTCTAAGAAGTTTGGGATCTCAATTTTAACTCACAAGATTTAAACGGAGTCAGTGAAGTGAATCACAAAAGTTGTCCTTTCCTACTCTCCAGGACCTCTAAAACTCTTGCGGATCTTCCATTCTTTCAGCCTCATGGGCTCTTTTGATTCACGCCATCTGATATTTGACATTTAGTCAAAATTTCTCACAGGGTTCTCGAGTGGTTAGCTGTTGCTTGGGTTCTGGAGCTATTTGGAGTCGTTCTTCTTATGTTTGTCAATGTCACCATATCTGCTTTGCCAGAGAGTCAGCTGAAACTACATTTCAGGATATTAGTTTTATTAGAAATCTCAACCTGAGCACTTTCTACATCACACCTCCAAAAACCTCTTGCTGTCAAGTTTATCATTAGATAGTGGAGTTTTTGTGCCAAAGACAATGTCTTATTCAACCTGGTATCCACATCACATAGTCCTGGGTCTCATACAGAGTGGGCACTCAATAGTTGTGACTTTGTTTTTTGTTTTGTTTAAGATTTTATTTATTTGACAGAGAGAGAGCGATCACAAGTAGGCAGAGAGGCAGGCAGAGAGAAGGGGGAAGCAGGCGCCCCACTAAGCAGAGAGCCTGATGTGGGGCATGATCCCAGGACCCTGAGATCATGACCAGAGCCCAAGGCAGAGGCTTAATCCTCTGAGCCACTCAGGCACCCCTAGATGTGACTTTGAATGAACAAAGAAGTAAATGATTCTGATGAGGCATCTAAGACACATGCATAGACCAACACTGAGTCAAGAAGAGAAAAGGAACTGGAATGTTAACCTTTGGGAATAGGTAAAACTTTTATTGTGTTTACAGCTGAAAAGAGGATGGATTCAACATTCTGTCCCAAATCCCTATAATCCAGATGATTATAGAGTTATAGTGGTGATTTAGATCTACAGTTTGTTTGCCTAGATATGCTACATGAAGTATGGGACTATTGATTTTCTCACACCTCTTAGACCAGTGTCACTGTTTGTTCTCTTTAAAAAAAGGTGTTCCAGAACCAATAACATGAGATCCCGAAGATGTAGTAGATTCTGAAATACTGGAAAAGAAACCCAAGATAATTATTTCATTCATAAAGAATCTTACAGGTAAGTTTTATTTTTTTATTTTTTTTAAGATTTTATTTATTTATTTGACAGAGATAGAGAGAGAGATCACCAAGTAGGCAGAGCAGCAGGCAGAGATGGAAGGGGAAACAGGCTTCCTGCTGAGCAGAGAGCCTGATGTGGGGCTCGATCCCAGGACTCTGAGACCATGACCTGAGCCGAAGGCAGAGGCTTAACCCACTGAGCCACCCAGGTGATCCCAGGTAAGTTTTATAATATCATGGCACAGCTGGGTGCCCACTCTTATCATCTGGAAAAGATGCAACAAGTAAGAAGTCATTTGTCTCCCTGCCCACCTACCACCAGCCTTATTTTTAGCAATATTCTATCCTATAAATATTAAATGTCAAGTTTTAATATATGTGCATATGCTTTTTTTTTGGCTTAACCATTAAATAATTTTTATATATTTAACTCTAAAATAACTGTGGGGCTAGAGATGACTGAAAAGTACAATTTCTTCATTTTATCCTGTAGTTCTCCTATATATAGTTTATTCTATAAAATGAAAGGAAGAAACACAGAAACTTAAATGATTCAGACTCAAATTTTAGAGCCATAAAACCAAGCCACACTAACACTGGGAGTGAAACTTGTCCTATTCATCAAAAACTTTTGATGAATCCCCTCTTACCTGGATATTTGTGAATAACATGTTAATAGTTATTCATGAAAAGATAAAGCCTTCCAAAATGGGGAAAATGGTTAAAGAACTTAAGAAAATGACCAGGTGTTCCCTTCCTCTCTGACATGGCTATAAGTTGTTATTCTTTTGAGCTTTCCACTTGGGTAAAATAATGTATTTCCATCTGCTTGTATTTTTTTTTAAAATATCTTCATTGAGATATAATTCATTGGGATATAATTATATTATAACACATAATTATATACACAGTATATAGAATCATGGTAAACATGGTATACTGAATTCATGTTTGCCAATAAACATGAAAAACCAGTGCGTTTATGCCTTAATTTGTGACACCTATAATCTAACCACAGCAACAAGAAAGGGAACTACTACACATATGCAGAGAGTTAAAACTAACGTGATTTTTAGGGGATCAAGAACATTGAGAACTTGGGACGCCTGGGTGGTTCAGTGGGTTAAGTGTCTGCCTTCAGCCTCAGGTCATGATTTCAGGGTTCTGTGAACTAGCCTGACTTCAGGCTCCCTCTTCAGTGTAGTGCCTGCTTCTCCACCTCCCTCTGCCTCCTCCCTGCTTGTGCTCTGTCTCTCACTCTCTCTCAAATAAATAAATAAAATCTTTAAAGAAAAAAGAAAGGAACAATGTAAACTTAAGAAACAGAGCATCTCTCACTCTTCCCCTAGACTTGCCCCCTGAAAGGAATTAATTAGTGAATTCCACAGCCGCTTTGAGAACCCAGCCTGTGCCAGACACTGACTATACATCAATGAACAGGACAGACGTGGTTGCCACACTGGAGGAACTGAAAGCCCAGCAGATAACAGCGGACAATAAAGATGTACTTAGTGCTAAGAGAAAGCTAGAAAGGGGGGCTTACTTGAGACAGAAAGGTCAATAGACAAAATCAAATATATTTGTCTCATCATTCATAAGTTTAGCCCTATTCCCACTTCCAAATTCTCATCCCACATCCGAATATGCTGATATGGAAGCAGTAAGGCAAAAAAGAACTAGAATGTTTTTTCATTCATTCAACAAACATTTTGTGTGTGCTTTGTGTCTCAGGTCTATGCTAAGTACTAAGAAAACAGTTGTAGAAAGTAATTAAGACAGTGTATTTAGTTGAGAAAATAATATGTGAATAGGTATGATCAGTGGCCACAAGCACAAAAAAAAAAAAAAAGAGAAATCGGGGGCAGGATGCATAACTCAGACTGAGAAGTCTTCATATTAGAGGTACCATTACCATCGGCAAAGTGTTGGCCAAGAAAAGGGTGAGGACAGAACTGGGGGGAGGTGAGGAAAAAGAAGTTAGTGGGAATGGGGGGGGTAGGAAAGACAAAAAGAAAAAATGGAAGAAAGCAAAAAAGCAAGCAAGCATTTATTTATTAAAAAGCATAACACATACAAGAAAATGCAATTTGCTTGATGTGGCTAGAGAGAAAGAGTAGTAAGTGGCAACAAGTCAGTCTGGAGATGTTGCCAAGCACCAAATACTGATAGGCCATATATGCTAGTCTAAGTTTTATCTTATCGTGAATAGGAAGCTACTTAAAGACTTAGATGATAAGAAGTAATATGATCAGATTTACAGGTTTTGACAAATCTTTCTTGAAGTTGAAAGAAAATAGTTTGTAGAGAAGGAAATCTGGAAGCTGGAAGAACAATTAGAGAAGTGTGTCAATGAGTCTGGGAAGATGGCCATATAAACTAAGGCAATGCCAAAGGAGTAGAGACCCAAAGGACACTAGAGAGGTAGAATTAGCAAAATCTTGTTAGTGGACAGAGGTGGTAAGGAAGAGGTCGGAGATGATCCTAGAGTTTATGGCGTGTGTATTGTATTAATGCTAGGTCATTTATTAGAAGATATGAGAATAAAGAAGAGCTTAGGGAAATGGGGACAAGGAACAACCTATATTACTGTGTGTTCCACATGCCAGAACTTTTCTTCTGCCACAATTTAACCTTTATTTGCGACTACAACCCAAATATGTATCTCCAGCCAGACTTTATTTCTTAAGTTCCGTATCTGTATATTTGAATGTCTCCTAGATATTTTTAAAGATTTTATTTATTTGACAGAGAGAGGGAGATCACAAGTAGGCAGAGCAGCAGGCAGAGATAGAGGGGGAAGCAGGCTCCCCGCTGAGCGGAGAGCCTAATGTGGGGTTTGATCCCAGGACCCTGAGATCATGACCTGAGCCTAAGGCAGAGGCTTAACCCACCGAGCCACCCAGGTGCTCCTAGATATTTTTATTTGTATATTTTGATGGCATCACAAAAACTCAGAATTGCAAAGTGGAAACTATATAATGAAATTATATCTAAAAGGAAGAGTATATGAATTTTGTCATTGTTTTTTTAGATCATGATTTTTTCACTGAAACTATAGAAAGAAAAAGATAGGTGTGGTGTAGATACAAATAAATTAGAAGTGGCAAAATGATGAAGGAACACTTGCTTATGGACTTTTTTTTTTTTTTTCAATAATAGCAAAGTCATTCACTGAAACAAATGGAGGTAAACTAGCAAATTAGAAAACCTGAGGGGAAAACAGTGAAAGTCTGAAATAGTTATGGAGAGTGAGAAAACCAAAATGAAGCAAATGAAATGAAGAGTGTGCAGCGTTGACAGTCCCACTAAGATGAAGATGGTGGTTCTTCAGTAGCATCAGTCCATGGGGCTGTTTGATCTTTGCCAGGATAATGTACCAATCCAGGCATGGGAAACGAAGAACGCAGGTGGTAGGGTTGATCCAGGATTGGACTTTTGTTACATGGGTACCACAGGAAAGTAGAAACAAGTGTTTTGTGAGTTCAGATCATGGATTTTTAAATTAGGGTTCAAAGGCTCAGGCTTACTATCAAAGAAAATGTTTCAGAAAGAAACTTTTAGATTGAGATGAAAAGATGAAACAGTTATGGAACAAAATAATGATCAAAAGTAGTGGGAAAGGTACTGGAATGATAGGAGACTAGCCAGAGAGTAGAATGTTTCAGAAGTGGGGTCTGGGTGATTTAAAAAAAAAAAAAAAAAAAAGTATTTGCTTGGAGATGGTGACTGAAGAGAAAGAAAAGGTCAATGGCTTTGACAACATGAAGGAAATACGATATTCATTTGTCAGATGGTCCACCCAATATTTGGAAGTACTTTAAGAGCCACTAATCCAACTTCCTTATAGAGAAACTTACAGTGTAACCTTCCATAATTCTTGACCAAGTAGCTGTCTTCCTAAGTACAAAATCACAACTCATAATAGAACCTCCTCTAGGAATTTTTAACTCCTATTCTCTAAAGTGAGTATAAAAGTAGTCAGTGATACTTTTGTATTTTACTTTAATGACTTTTTTGTGTCATTTGTATTTTTTACTTTTTTTTTCTTTCTTCTTTTTCTTTTCAGAAAATAGTTGACAGGATTTGGAGAGAAGGAACTCTGGATTCCTTCTCAGTCGATCACTTGAGCAAAACCTCTAGAGAAAGGAGCGATGGAAGTTGTAATGAAAGTTCTCTTAAGAGTTGACATTTAAATTCCTTTTCATTGAAGAGACATGAAATCAATCTCAGTCCCATCCCCTCACCCCACCCTACCCAACCCCCTCCCCATCAGCTACTGATGCCAGCTCCCAGGTTTGGCAGTATATCAGACAACTAAATCTTACTTTTTTAACCCTCATTATGAATGTAGCCCTGGACTTAATATGCTACCAAACATAACTCCAAATATCAGTATTTAGACTTACGAGTTGTAAATCTGTTAGATCACATCATTATTAGCTCAAGTAGGAAGACACTCAAGTCTGCTGAATTCCCCCACTTTCTTTCCAAAAATGAATCAAGATCAAGGAAAAAAGTTTTACTTCCCTTCATCCCCAAGGAGGAGGAGTGTTGCTTACTGCCAGCTCCAAGGATATAATGGACCCATTGAGCTAGAACAATCTAATTAAATCTGAGTAGTAAAAGGGGTCAGAAGACAGATGCAGGGGCTCCAGGCACAAACCTGGAACTTCTCCTAAGACTTGGTTAGGACTCATTTCTTCACCCACTGGCAAAAAGAAGTCATTGAATCTGGGAGGAGAGCTAACTATTCAATTGATAGTTGGATGTCCTGGGTGCGTCACTGACCCCACTTTGTTACCAAACTTGGTTTCTTTAGCCATCCTGAAGTTCGGTTGGCCTATCCTTTTCCCTCCACACTTTTGGCAAATTTAGAACCCAGGTGATCTGATTTGGGGACCCTGGTTGGTGTTTGAAATGATGTTTTTGTGACATGGAGATTAATACCCGGTAAAGCAAACCCCAAACAAAAAACTTTAAGAAGAGCCAAGTGTTAACTGGATAGTATGTATGGGTAGATTTTAAATCTCTTAAAAGTTATAGAACATTCAGTTACTATATTTCCCATGTATTATTGTTACTATAGTAATTTCTCTTTTCTTACCATAGACAACATTCCACTGTAGTCTCTGTATTCCCATTTAATTCATGACCACCAAGATAATCATAATCCTTATTCTGTCACTATTATTCTTGGGCACCCTGTCAGTCAGTATTCCTAGGCATTTAATTTTACCATGTTAGGTTAATAAAATGTATATATTATTGCCTTTGCTGAATCCATTCATTACCAGAACATACTCTCTCATAGTTTAAAATGAAAAAAAAAAAAAAAATTCTTTCCTTTACTTCAAACCAGCTAAGAAGAAGGTGGACATATTGCAGGTATTTCGCGGGTTTCCTAAGCCAAGCACGAGTAAATTTGAAGTGTTATGCTTTGGCTTTTCTCTACAATTTAGTTTGATAGCAGAGCTTATGTTAAATCATCTGCAATGCAAGAAGCTTGAGCCTAACAGTTTTGAAAGCTGTACCCTATGACCCCATGTCCAGCACTCAGGTATAAAAACAGGCATCCTGGGAAAAGTTATTGAATAGTTAATGCAATGCACATCGTGTCTGACAATTATAAAATGGAGATCCAAAGGGAAGACAGGTCAGTTAGGAATATTTTTCCTCAGCATGATGGTCATGTGTCCTTTACCACAGACACTCCTGTCAGAACAAACCGCCTGCAGGTTCCTGCTGAGCCACACTTTACCATGACTCAATGCCTGTGACCACACATCACACCTTCCAAAAATTACCTCCATCCACTCCTCCACCTGGGGAACTTCTCTTCATTCTTTACAATTCAACTAAAACCACCCCTGGGTGGAACTTTCCCTCATCCGGTATGCTTCAATGCCACATTGTCTACACCTGCATTTCAGTGTGCATTCCATTGCTTACTGAAACTGCTTACTTGCTGGTTTTGTCTCCTTGAAATCAGGGACTGTGGCTTCTTAATCCTTGCATACCAAGGATCCCATACAGTGCCTGGCACTTCAGAAACACAGAAAACAATGTTTGATTGTGTTTTAATAAAGGCAGTGTTTATAACAGTAAACTTGAGAAGATAGTAAGAATTCTGACAAAGGCATGTTATTTAGTAGCGTTATAAATGAAGAAACATTTGATAATATGTAAACTAAAATAAACTTAAGAGATGACATCCAACTTAGCGTAAGAGATTTGGTAAGTTCAAAGCTGATAGCAAAAAGAGTAAGCATCTTCTGATGTAATATTAAGAAATGTTAGACCAATAGGACGTAGGAAATGAATGTAGTAAGCAAGGTAAGTCAAGTACTTAGAATAAAAAGAACATTACAATTAGTCAAATGGATATTTTCAGTAACATTTTAGGGGGAAATAAGATTCAACAGATATCAAAAACTGTAGTATACATGAAGGAGAATATTCCATTAAAATGTTTAAATAATAAATGAAACAAGTATAAAACAAGACACTGAATTTATAGTTAACTACAAGAGCACTATAAGAATACAAATAACAGAAGGATAATTATTAAAATGAATAATCAGATAATTCAGAATAAAATAAAGAGAGAGGACAAATCGGCAAAGGAAAGGAAGAATTGATTTGTTGAAGAGATATACAGTAAAAGCCAAAGTGGAAACTAATGATGACCGAAGTATGTGTGAGAAACGGAAAAAAATAAAATACAACAACCACAATAAGGACACAGTGCTGTTCTGAAGGGTGAGAGGTATTTGGGTTGACATTCAAAATCTGAGTTGAAATAAGCAAAGGCTTTCATTTTCATAGATCTTCAAGTGTTTTCTATGGTGCTGACAACAATGCAAATGGATATTTAACTTACAATGAAATACAGAGTCTTCTAGGAGAAGAGCAACTTGAGCTATTTGATGCTGACAATAACAAGATGTTCTCCTACCTTGAACTAATGAGAGCATTTGGACTGACCGGTAAGGGCCTTCCAAGGCGGAAATGCCAGTGAGGTTCAGGGAACAGACAGCTTTGGATATTATAGCCCAAAGCTAGCAAGCCACCCACAGCTTACGATTTTTAGTTTACGAATTGGAATCTAAAAGGAAAGACTATTACAAAACCTCAAAACTAACAAAAAACATGGCATCCCATGCCATACACGATGATAAATGGAGTAACAGATCATTCAGCTTGACTGAAGAGTTTAAGTCGTCTGGAGGTTAAGAAAAAGCATTAAAATCTTCCTCTGTACTTACTTAAAGGAATTGAGGATGGCACTCTTAAGACGCAACTTTTTTAAAGCCTGAGTAGTAGAAAGTGATGCTGTAAAAGAAACTAGAAGGCTACCATTCATTTAATAGAATAAAAATATAGATGGCATTAAATCATAGAGAATCTAAAGCATCTTATAAAGTTGTACTATCTCCCCCCATCTGTTTGTTTTCCAGTTCATTTTCAAAGAATCAATAATGGAAGGATTTTGAAAACATTCACCATAAATATTTAGTACTTTCTTAACCAATGATGTGGGGAAAAGTAGACAGAAATATAGGTGTCTATGAAGGTGTTTGGTAAACTCAAAAAATTTTGACATAAAAAATAAGGGAACATAATTGAATTTAAATTAAAAAGAATAAAGGAAGTTTTTTTAGCTCTTAATTCTTTTGTAAACATACTGGAGCTGACATCTGAAACTGGTAGATTAATAGAATAAGCTTGGCCATAAAATTAAAATTCAATGTAATCAAATGTTAATTCAATCTCTTTGACAACTGAAGACTAATAAATTATTGAACTGCAGTCATTTCCCTCTTATTAGAGAAAATAAGCGATAGCAAGCAGAGATAGGTTTGCCCCTTCCCATCTTGGTGTGCACAAACACCACCTGGCCCTACCTACTTCCCCTCATAGTAAAGCTTCGTTCTCAGGGATCATATCAGTTTATGTGGAAGCTGCACTGCTAGATTACCTACAACATAATAGAGCCCACATGCTTATAGATTGCTGGATATTACCAAAGTCTTGCATTTGCCAAATCCCATCGATTTCTCTGGGTTCTATATTCAAGATTTAAAGGTTCTCGCTTGCTTTTGGTCCTTTCCACCTTCTCTCTGGTGGAATAAATAAATAAGTAAAATTTTAAAGATGGATTGCCATTCCAAAATGCAAATTGCATGGCTGGAGAAACCATCCATCCAATTCAGATAAGCCTCTCTGGAGTATCACTGAAATATACCAAGTGGATGAAAATACATCATGAAAAGCATACAAGGCATTCTGAGGCAGTTTCCTATCTGAAACTGCTGCTTCATTCCCGGGGGGCCTTGCTTTCTACCCACTACTTTGTTTATTGCTACAAGGGAGAGAAACCTGCTGCGATCCTAGGTTGAGCTACGTTTTTGAATGCTTGCCACCTTTAAGTGACACCATTAAGGAGTCGTGGGCCTTTCTTTGGCTCTACTAGACAGCTGGCTGCAGTTATAGCATCTTCTGTTAATATCAGAGTTACAAGTGACACTAAATAAGGGAGAGGTCAAGAGAATGCATCCTGGTGCAGATCCTTCTAGGAGCACCAATAATGAACGTTAAGAGGCAGGCTTCCCCTGGAGAAAGGTTAAGGTCTCTCTTCATGCAAACCAGTTGTACAAGAATTTTGACTAATCAAGTGGGGATTAAGAAGGGGTATGTGAGGTTTAACAGTTTCGAGATCACTGAGCTATGCCCAGAACAGGTCATGGGATCCCACAGCCAAAAGTGCTGAGCAGAGTCCCGAGGGAATGCGGTACTCACTCAGCCATGGCCTTCCTCCCCACACCTGTAAGGAAGCACTGCCTAAATATTTATTGTTTTGGATGGACCTTACATCCTAAAGGCATTCAGCTAGAGCATACAAGAGGTTTTTTTTTGTTGTTTTTTTTGTTTTTTTTTTACATAACTGGACATTTTCTCAATTTAGCCTTCTGTAGATTTGGGTTTCTTAAACTTCTAAATGTGTTTCCATAGTCTGTTAAAAACAAAACAAAAACATCATTAGACATGTAAGCATAATCCGTGCACCATGCACCTGGGAATGGTAGGGCAACACAGAAAACACTGAACAGTGGAAAACCCGGGAGAAGAAACTAAAAGCTTGGAGGAGAGAAGTGGGGCGGGAGTGGAGGGGGAAGGGGGAGACCTAGTAAGTGAGGAAATCAGTTTGTGAAGTACATAGTTTGAAATCTGGAACTGGAGGCTGACATACTCAAAGTTAATTGTTTTCACATATGCCAAAATCAACCCATCCATTCACCTGGATCTATGAAATACCTGAGTAAGTTTCTTCGTCGATTTCTTCTTCTTGAGACACACCCCCCAATGAGAAACTGCCATGTGTCAGCTGAATCTAAATCTCAAATATTTTTCTCAAAATATTTTTGTTCTAGAATAGAAGATGCGACATTCCTGAAAGAAGATATTCAGAACAGTGGAGTGACTTTATAACAATTTCACCCTATCTTCCCAACATTTTAGCAAGAACTGTTACGGAGTTACATCTTACCTAGCTGTTTAAACTTGCTAGTTCTTTTGAACTCTTTTCAGTTTCAAAGACATTTTTGTTTCTTGAAATAGACTTTAAGTCCATATACTGGCCTTAAAAAATAGAGAAGGAATTTTTGGTTTGAGTTCATTTTTTAGAATCTAGTTTCTAAAGAATTGTTTGGTATAATTAAATGCTAACTACACACATGCACACACATGCACAGTTAGTATTGACATTATATATTAATGTATTTTTATCACTTTGATATATACATTAGTTTTTTGTTGTTGTTGTTGTTGTTGTTTTCCGATTGGCCAAGGCTTCACTGATTTTGTTCAAACTGGCAATTTTAAGCACTCTACAACTGTCTACTTATAAGTTGAACTGCTTGTTATATCCAGAGGACAGAATCAGGATCAGAAGCAGAACTAAACATTTTCATTGTATCATAGCCTTGACTTTTCTAGATACCTGGTCTCTAACCACCAGTTCCTTTGATTTGTGAACAAAATGCATTCACCCAGAAATATAATACCACAGAGTATCACCAACATGAAATTTAACATTACATGCAATTTACCTATGATATTTATACTCAAAACTTCCAAATTTTCTGCTAAAAGTAATACTCATAATCTTCACCCAAAATTTCATAAGGGTAACTAAAGCAAAATTAGCATAAATTTTAAAAATTTCCTTTTAAACATATTAGTTGTTTGACATTCCAATGCAGTGCTATGGTAAGTAACAGAGTAATAGGTCCCTTCAATAGCAAAATTATGTTTGTATCTAAGATGTCAATAGCAAATTATTCTTGGTTACACTTTTTTCTGACCTAAATGGAAAATTGATCTTAATATTAGGACTAAGGATCCATGGCTCAGTAGGAATTACCTGTTAAAAGTAGGGATACTATATTGAATTCAAACTAATTCTGTCTTTGTAATAAGGAATGATTGCTTACTCCATAAAACAGGTTACTGAAAGAGTAAAAACTAATTGTAGATAGAAACCAACACAGAATAAAATATTTTTAGTCATATAAAATTCAGTGAGAACTTAGGTTTTATTAGTGAATAAACGAAAATGCTTTATAATACCTGAGATTGTTACTATTGGTGTTAGACTTCTTTGTGTAGATTTACACTATTATAATTGGTTTATTTGAATAACATAATTTTACATGTAATTCTTATTTTTCAGTCCACTGGGATTACATATTGCTATTGAAAAAAAAAAATCTGCTGGTTTTATTACACAAAGCAAATTGTCAGTAATCTTGTGGACTATATCAATTCTTTCTTAAATTATGTCTTATTTACCCAAAAGTAAAGAATGTCAATTTTATAACTATTGTGTGCCTTTCAGTTTCCATACTTGGACAAATAAGAACAGCCAGGCTCTTCTTCCCCTAGCCCCAACTTAACAACCCAAATACCCAAGTCTATGATAGGGAGTCTGAAACATTGTGCAGTTTGTAGAAAAGTGACAAAATGAAGATTTTAATTGTGTGGATTCCTAAGACACTTATAACTAAAATTTGTTAGAAAAATGTTTTTGTTGTCTTCCAAAAATTTCACTAACATTTTTGCATGAAACATAGATTTTCAATGCCAGCTGAAAACCTTACCCTTCCAGAAATAAGGAGAATGAGAAGCCCTTTACTGCACATTTTAGAGAATTTTCACCAATAGAATCCATATAATTCTTAAATTTTGTCATGTAAGATTTAAAATTTTTCTCTTTCAAATGTTTTTTATTATACCGGTTATAAATTAGCATTCTCTACTGTGATTTAATATTTAGAAACCAGCTGAATTACTTAGAAGCAAAACTGAAAATGAATTATACTTTCAATAATAAAACAGATTATGAACTATTCCTTGAAATGGTTTTGTCGCCTTGTTTTGGATCTCTCATTTTTAAACCTTTTCTTTTCACAGTGGGGTCACTCAATTTTAGTAGCATTTGGGCTTTGGTGAGGACTTGGGCTGTGAAGAGAGAAGACAGGACAACTCTGACAGACTAGTGAGCCACTAGCACCTCGGACACCACAGGGGTGAAAAGACGACTCAGGAAAGGGTTGCTGAATGAATGAATAAAACATTATTTTTTCAAACAACACCTTTCAAAAACTCAAAGTGCAACACTGTGACAGAGGTTCGTTGATTCAGGACTAACCACGACAGATTTGAGCGCTCATTTCACGCTGGCAGTTATGCTAAATAGCCACACGCGCGCGCACACACACACACACACACACAGTGTGTTTAAAACATTTAGTATGGTGGCCAGTACAGAGAAAGCATGTGTGCGCGTGTATTCATGGTAAGTCCATGAAATAATTATCACTAGCCAAATCTGAATTACAAAAGTTGAAGATTAATAACTGTTGGAGTTAGCTTCCAACATCAAGACCCTCGGACAACCAGAACTTGGGTTCAATAGACAATTATCTGGAAAAAAAAAAAAAATGATGAGGATGATCCTGATTAAGATATGCCACAGGAGTTGTATTACCAACCACCACCAAGCGAGTCGGTAGTGAGTGTGGGGTTCACTGTGATGGGTCTTGTTGGCTACTCAGTGCTTCTACAACATCCCATGTGTATCTGCTATAGCCATCAGCACTTTACATTATAATTACTTATGTGTCCATATCTCCCACAAGATCATGACTCCTTGAAAGAGAGATGGACCTCGTCATTTGTAAGTTCCCCTGGTATCTGGCATCATGTCTGGTGTGTGACAGGCATCCCCTGAATGTTGAAAGGAAGCCACTCTGCCCTGGCAGTTTCTAAATTCTAGGATAAATAGATATTTTTTATTGAATTCACTTCAGTTGTGTATTTCAGAGAAGGTACTTACATTTATAAATAGTAACAGTCCACAAAATGTTCTCCCAATAGAATGAACTTCCGTCAATTTCAGTGCATGTATTACACCCCGTAACATCCAATTACAATGTCTAATATCCTTAATTAGGGCGCAAATCTGGAAGCAGGCCACTGAGACATGTTATCAGAATCTATCAGACCGCTTGACCATGGATATTCTTATAGTCTTGGCCGAAGCAGGAAATGTGTGGGGGATAAAAACCAGGATGCTACATCTTGACTCTGGAGTGTCTCACCACTACTAGTCCCTAGCAGGGAAGGAGGCAGGCAGGGGCAGATGGCAGATCACAGAGTAGGACAGTCCTCTGAGGATCCAGTGTGGTGGATTCTCGCCCAGATGGAGGGGGTGCTGTGTATCACGGCGTAGGGGTGGGCGGTAAATATATGGTTGGGTAACGAACACGGGTGGTTCTTTGAGGACAGTATCCCCGAGCCTACGAAGACCTTATCAGAAAATGATCAATGTAGTACCTGCCAGTCTGAGATTGTCCTCACATTTTAATACAAAGTTTCTATGGTCTCAAGAAGAATCTCTAACTTTCAACTTCAATTACTAACCATGACTTTCACCCAAATATTACTTTCCTTCAATCCTGAACATCCAAATTCTGCCCCTATATCTATGTGGAGGGATATTAAAACTTATGGTTCTTAAAGAAAAATGGGTCGATGTCTTAATTCTCATTTGCATTTGATATGACGACCAGCTATGAAAATATTTGTAGAGGCTCTTTTTAAAAATAAAATGAATAAATACCTTCTTGAAAACTTTACTTTATTAGAGAATCTAGCCCAAATGTGGAAAATTTAAAATCACTCTATTTACCAAAACTGGCTAACAATAAGCTTACTAGGAAAAAAGAAAAAAGAGAGAGAGAACAATGAACAGTAAATGCCTACACTTAACATTCTTCTGGGATAATTTTAAGATCCATGTTGATGTACTTATAAGGTAAATCCCTCTATTTAATAGTAATAAAAAAAATCCCATGTAACATTTTGTTTTTTACACTCATATACACATATAAAAGTTGGGAAACATGTCTCAGAAACATGTTTATAATGGATATACATACTATTGTGAAATATAATCTGAATAAAAATTTTATTCCAACAACATTTCTCTATTTTAAATCATGTTTATTGTTTAAGTTTTTATCACAGTGGAGATTAATTTATGCTTAATCATCCATTGAGTGCCTACTGTCAACTTCATCCAATTCCAAAAAAGTAAAGTCAACTCATTCATACACTCTAAGCCTGTTCCCATCCCACCATTCATTGCCTGTGCCTTTTTTCCCTTTTAACGGCAACATAACGATAAGATTGTGAAAAGGTATAACTAATAGACTTATATGTATAATACCATTTCTTCAAGTATTCAGAGAGCAGTACGTCTGTCTGCATTGTACATTAGAAAACTATTTGTGACATTATTTCTAAGTAGAAGAGAGTGGCTCCTGGTGGGAGTGTAATGAAGTTGTATGTCATAGTGTATGACAAGGATTTACAGCATTCTAGAATTTTCACAACTCTTCCCATGTTAGTGAATGTCATTAGGTGAATGTATGTTTCTACTCTCAGCTGTCAGACATGGGATCTCCAACTACGAATAAATAAGCATACACTCAACACGTGTAGTGCAAATGCTAAGTAAACAGAATGACATGGAATAAACTCATAGTTGCCAACTTGTGAATGGTTCAGCCGGGAGGTCCTGATTTTATGATGTCTGTGACATGCGTCCTTATTCTCCAGTGAACACTGTCACTGTTCCATGTCAGCCACAGTGACTTGAAAACTCTACTGAGGTGGGGCGTGAAGAAGTGAAGAGGGAAGTAGAAACTCATTTTCACAAGCAAGAGATAAAATTTCTCTGTCACTTCTGCGAAACCGGTAAAGTCTATCTGTTAACAGAATCTCAAACCTCTCAAAGAAGGTACCAATAGGGAGAACTGTAAATGTCCCATTTAATTAAATGTTGGCACCTATGTAATATGGATTGTGTGGCCCAGACAACAAAAAGGATGAAGAACATGTTTTTTAAAGTTAAAACTTTGGAAAGATAACACCTGAACATTCAAAAATTACACTATAAAAAAATCCATCAGTTAAAAAAACATTCAAATAACGGCCCTGTTTAAAGATACCACATAAGCAATAATCTTCAGTACTTTGAACCAAAGTCAGAGTTTTGTAGCTTTGTCTTAATTACGCATTTAACACAAAGTTATTCATTAAAATGAAATTAAAAAAAACTACAAAATTCTTTCAGAGGCAAATTATTGGTAGGGGGAAAACAAAAGTAAAATGTGACAACTGATTTATAAGTTTACTTAATTGCATGTATTTTTCCCCCAGAAGGGTCCACAGCCTGTAAGAAAAAGAAAACAAAACAAAAAGGCAAAACAAAACAAAAAAGCTAACACAAACAAAAAAACCCAAAAAAGTATAAAAACGGTGCCATGTATCTTTTCATTTTCTTTCACTGCATTCAGTTTTGAGGGAAAAGTGTTCCTTCGTGGTAAAGTGTTCTGAGTTCACATATATTAAATTCTAGAAAAGAAACATTTGGAGCCTTTCAAATTCATTCTTGAATGTGTTGTACCTTCAACAAATATGCCAAGCAGCCACCTAAAAATTCTCTTAATTAGGAAACACACATACATACACACATACACGCAAACAAACAAATCTTCTTCAAAGAAAAGAAACCATTCCTTATCTGGGACACACACGTATCAAGATTCAAAATTAAGGTCTGACACGGTCACTTAATTGATTTTTAAATAATTAAGGCTTCTAAAAGGTTCAGTGCCAAAACTCTCTGTATCAGTATTCGAATAAGATACATTTTTGCATTTTAGGTTTGTGCTTTTTACAGCCATCTTAATTCCACAGAATTTTGTTAGTAAGATCAGGTAACGAACGGAGTGTTAGGATTGTTTACTGACATTTAACTTTTAGTAGTTGTTAGACTAAATTATAGTGATAAAAGTTGAATGACTGAACAGATCTGTTGCTATCCTGTGGGCTGTTGGCTCATTTCACCTTCTTCTCATGTTTAATATGGCCATTTTTTTTGTACTTGCCATTGAGGATTCCATTATGGTAATGTCCATTAACTGTGCTATGCTTATTTCTAGACCACAAACTTTTGATTTTTCTGTAGATAAATTTTGTCACCGAGGACAAGAAAAAGTAGAACAAGGCAGCACCAAGCAAAAGCACAAAGGCTATATCCAGTAAAAAATACTGACAGAAAGAGATTTGATGGACAGCGGCACGTAGGTGATGGGCTCCATTGTGACGAAGAATGTAATCTATCCAATAGACAGTCCGATTGACAGGGTGACCAGGCTGATCCTTGTGGATTTCTGAAAGCTTCTGGGCCCTCTGACGGTAGCTATGGAGTGGAGAGGCAGAACACAGAATATCATGTCACTATAAGGTTCAGTATTAAGACTTTCTCATTCTAAAATGAGGAAAGTAATAAAACCAACTATTATTTATTAAGTACCTAGTATGTGCCAAGCACTGTGTTAATGCTTTAAACACAGTATCTTGTGTTAAGACAATAAAATAAATTTTAAACAAGTGAGGAAAACGAACTCGGAGAGACTGAGTGACCTGATTATGATTACAAAGTTGAGATTCAGATTCAAGTGTTTCTGACTCTAAACCCCAGGTTTGTTTGGTTTGTTTTTGCTATACCATACCTCTTACCCACACATACTCCTTCTCTCCCTATGCTTTTAAATACTATTAGTCAATGAGTCTCAACCAGGAAGAGGTGTATATTTATTAGATTCTAAAAGGTAGAGATGAGGAAAAATGCAGAATTTTGTCCCAAACCTTTTTTAAGCAATGAAATTTAACTTTGCTCTGATTTAAAATAACATTAAGTGAAGGTGTGAGGTTATTATAGTTATTCAACAGAGGAAAAGGAGTTGAGAAACACCACTATGAAGCCATCCACAGATAACTGTCATATGGTGCATATATATACATATATATAGTTTTTCATTTTATACATTTTCATTTTATATATAAAATTTAAATAAAATATATACATATATAAATACAAAATATATTAAACATGTAAAATATGTATATATATTTCATATATATGTGTGTATATATATACATATTATGCATATATATATGTAGTGAAAATACCCTCTTAAATGGTTAATCGGTACTCAGAGTACCTCTGTATACTTGAAGACTGCACAACTGGGGTTTAATTGCAGTGTGACATATGACTATAGCATGGTCTCTAATTAGGTAGGCCCTGTTTATATCTCAAAGAACACTGACAGAGGGATTGTATGTGGATAATCCAACCTTTTGCTTTTTTCTGTAGACCAAATCCAATCCCTGAAGCTCTGCAAGTATCCTTCCCCCCACCCCCAACAAACTTCACTTTGGGGCTATATTTTACAAATCTTTCTTAAAAAGCCTGTAAAATACTTATCATTTTTCATAAAATCCTGTCTTGAAAACACTCGACTTTGAAAGAAGAGCTACAGAACACAGAGGGATCCCCATACTAAGGCACCCCAGCGCTCCCAGTGCCAGAGCTAGGATCAAGACACTGGATCCTTTAAGAGGTCAGAGCAGGAAGGCTGCCTCTGAGCCCACTTAAGGCAGCATAATGAACCTCAGTGGACCTGAATCCAGCCTTTTATATGGAAGCTGCATCATTTTCTATGAAAGAATTTTTCTTATTGTCAGTTGTTTCTTAGGCTATGACAATGTTTTTCAATCCAGTGTTTACCCATACCGTGCAGGTATAAACAGAAAAATTCTACTGTCATATGAAATGCAAGATTAACTGAGTGTCATATAAAAATGGGGAATACTGCTGCATTGTTTTTTTTAATTATTATTTATTTATTTTTAATTTAATTTAATTTTTTTTATTTTTTGTAAACATGTATTTTTATCCCCAGGGGTACAGGTCTGTGAATCGCCAGGTTTACACACTTCACAGCACTCACCATAGCACATACCCTCCCCAATGTCCATAACCCCACCCCCCTTCTCCCAACCCCCCTCCCCCAGCAACCCTCAGTTTGTTTTGTGAGATTAAGAGTCACTTATGGTTTGTCTCCCTCCCAATCCCATCTTGTTTCATTTATTCTTCTCCTACCCCCTTAACCCCCCATGTTGCATCTCCTCTCCCTCATATCAGGGAGATCATATGATAGTTGTCTTTCTCTGACTGACTTATTTCGCTAAGCATGATACCCTCTAGTTCCATCCACGTCGTCGCAAATGGCAAGATTTCATTTCTTTTGATGGCTGCATACTATTCCATTGTGTATATATACCACGTCTTCTTTATCCATTCGTCTGTTGATGGACATCTAGGTTCTTTCCATAGTTTGGCTATTGTAGACATTGCTGCTATAAACATTCGGGTGCACGTGCCCCTTTGGATCACTACGTTTGTATCTTTAGGGTAAATACCCAGCAGTGCAATTGCTGGGTCATAGGGTAGTTCTATTTTCAACATTTTGAGGAACCTCCATGCTGTTTTCCAGAGCAGTTGCACCAGCTTGCATTCCCACCAACAGTGTAGGAGGGTTCCCCTTTCTCCGCATCCTTGCCAGCATCTGTGATTTCCTGACTTGTTAATTTTAGCCATTCTGACTGGTGTGATGCTGCGTTGTTTTAAAACTACATGAGTCATCTCTCCAGACCCTTTGAGACTCAGTGGTTAACTGGGTTAACACAAGAAATCAAATATTTAACCAAATCAAATAAATAAAAGATTCTGATTAGTCATGCACCTGAGTCAATAAATCTCTGTGTTTTGGTGATACTCGTCTTAGGGAAACCCAGCAGCAGTCAATACAAAGGGCACCAACTTTGGAATCAGACAGTCCTGGTTCAAATTTCTACTCTAATAGCTGTGCAACTATGGGCAAATTACTTAAGCTCTCTGAGTTTCAAGTGCCTCATCTTTATAATGTCATTAATGAAAACAGTGATAAACAGATATTACGAGTATTAAAATGAGACAAAGAACACAAAATTTGACACATTTTAGGAACCCGATGATTGTTCCCACTGGAATTTCTCCCTCAATTTGGCAAATCCTGGTAGAATATTATTCAAGGTCATACCTGGCTGGCTGTATGACTGCTGTCTTTATTTTTCAAATTACAGGAAGATGTACAGAAAGCATCAGACACAGGAATCTAAAGGATATTTCTGTAACTGGTTTATTGACAACTTCTTGGTAATAACTGGTTACTGACAATATGCTGTGCTATTTATCTTTCATTTGCTTTCATATTAACTGAAAACTTACCTGGGATTATTGATAACTTTCACCAATGCTTCATACAGCTCTCCTTCAGTAACAGTCTTCCATTCTAGCAATATCCCCATGCCTTTTGCCTGGACCCGAGTCATAGTATCATAGTGGTCTCCAAAGAGTGGGATTCCCACTACAGGTACACCGTGATACATAGTTTCAAAAATACTATTCAAACCACCATGGCTCAGGAAGGCTTTAATATTTGAATGCCCTAAAGAAGGATTAAAGAAGAAAACAATTTACAGTACTGTATATTATTCTAAGAGATCTTCCAGGAATCTCTTAAAAATCCACCCTATAATAAATATACATTTTAGATATAGATTTTAAAGGCATAATTTCACGGATTCCTCTTCTACATCAATTAAAATGCTTATAAAAAAATAATGAACTGATTTGTATATATTAGTTAAAAGCCATTTTTAAATAGCTAAAATTTATGGCTTTAACTTTCCCTCAAACGCAAGTATCAACTGACTAGCCACATCTATTTAAGAGGCCAATAATAAATAGGAAGTCAATGAAAGCAAGAAATGCCAAGAATACCAGGGTACAACCACATTCTACTAAAAACAGACAGCCACTTCTGGATACCCAAGCATTTATCCCTCTCTTTATATATATTTTTTAAAGATTTTATTTATCTGAGGGAGAGAGCGAGTGCAAGAGAGCACCAGCAGGGGGAGCAGCAGAGAGAGAGAGAAGCAGACTCCTCACTGAGCAGGGAACCCCTTGTGGGGCACCATCCCAGGACCCTGAGATCATGACCTGAGCTGAAGGCAGATGCTTAACCAACTCAGCCACCCAGGTGCCTTGGCATTTATCTGTATTAACAGCAGAACACACTTTGTTTAAAAAAAAAAAAAAAGTTAAGATGTGGGGCTGGACTCCTAAAGACCATGAAGAGTTTATGTGCTTATCCAAGGAGGAAAACTGTGCAGTACAAAGTATTTACAATATTCAAGTCATGTCAGCTTCTGTGCTACACAATTTTAGGGTCCAATTTCACAGTCTGGGGATATAAACAAGTAGGGGCTGACACATATAAAAATTAATTGTAAGCAATGGAACATCATGTAACATCTAGTTGTCACGGGGATAAAAGAAGATAATTTATCAAAATTAATGAGGTATTTCCAAACCCAGATCTCCTCCTGAGCAGCCTATATTTCAAAAAGGGACCAAAAGCCTTGTGTAAGAAGTGTAGGACAAAGAAACACTGCACTTAGAAAGTACGTGCCATGGTCAGAAAGGAACTAAAGCTCACAGAAACAAATCTTTTAAATATTCACACACCAGGTACAGTACAGACTCTGGGTGTTGAACCTCCATCTCAGCTGGGCACTGGGACACTCCCACCCTGTAGCTAGCAGGGTTAGTCACTCAGTGTCACCTCTGTCTATAGATGACTTCTCAACTGAGCCCATCTAATGGACCTGCCCTCTCAGTGCTTTCAAACTTTGTTTTTAGCAGCAAAACCTTCTCTTTGAATAAAACCTTACTACCAAGTTCTGAAGTAACAAATGAGATAGTGCTGGTGGGTGGAGGGCAGGGAGGAGTATGGAAGGAAGGAAGGGGAAAGACAGTGTGGTTCGGGTCCTACTTCTCATCCCGGAGGAATCTTCTTATCATGGTGAGGAGCCAAAAGAGGACCCACAAAGTCATACCTGGTGATTAAAAGGACACTAATCTTGGCAAAGGTAGAGAACTAAGATTCTGAGGAACCCGGAAGAGCTATTAATTTGAGGAGGGCCACTGGATGTGAACCACTGTGTAGCTAGACCTCGCTGTACAGCCTCTCCGAAAAAACCCTTGAGAACAGCTCAGATGTTCTCAGATCATGGTATCACACTGTGGCACTGAAGAACAGGCAGTCAAGATTCTCTTATTTAAATTTCTTGCTTCTTTCTACCTTCTATGGAATCTGAAGTCATAATAGTAAAGACATTTTTAAAAAATGAAAATGAAATACAAGTATTAAGAAAGGTAAATTGCCCTGTTTCTTCTTCAATTTTGTCATTTACAGAATAATATATATAAGGAACTAGATGAAAAAAATTATGTAAGGAAAATTCCTTGCTGTTTTTCAGTTATAAAATTTGATTTGCTGGTTTTTAGGATGGGTCACTTTATTGCATCTAAAAAATTCTTTTCAAAAGCCTATTTTTAAGAATATTATATAGCACTTACATACCTCACTTTTTCAGTTACAAAATTCGATTTGCTGGTTTTTAGGACAGGTCATTGTAGCTTCTAAAAAATACTTTTCACCCAAAAACTTATTTTTTTTTTTTAAAGATTTTTTATTTATTTATTTGACAGACAGAGATCACAAGTAGGCAGAGAGGCAGGCAGAGAGAGAGGGAGGAGGAAGCAGGCTCCCCACTGAGCAGAGAGCCCAATGCGGGGCTCGATCCCAGGACCCCGGGATCATGACCTGAGCTGAAGGCAGAGGCTTTAACCCACTGAGCCACCCAGGCTCCCCCAAAAACTTATTTTTAAAAATACTGTTTAAAGACACTTACATAATCTGGTATATTTTAGTATTATTGAACAGATGATGGCCAATATTGCCAAAACTCTACCATTTTTATAACTTCCTTAATATCTTAAAGAATAATATGGCATCATGTTTTCCTAGAAATTTAATGAAATTACGGTATTACTATCTACACTTATCCAACAGTTAAATTATATATTTCAAATATCTTAAAATAAATGCACATAATTTTATTTTAGTTTTCATCTGAGGGTCAGAATATCAATAAATAAATAAATCATGTGTTTATTTAATAAAATGTTTCAAAAATATCTGGTGACTTAAGGGGAAATCTAAACAGATGAACCAAACAAAGATAGGATGTTTATTGGCCTAAAGATGTTTCCTTGGCCTTTTGCTTCTCTTTGGTTTCAAATAAATGAATAACTTTGAATTTTTCTGAGTTCTCAGATAAGTCTGTAATAAAACTCTAACACAAATCTGTATTTTCATTGTTTTAATTTTACTACCTTTAGCTGATTAGTCTAATCAGGTAGAACTTTATTCACTGCCAGTTTATATAGCTTATTAAGTATATTTTCCAGAAAATTAAAACTAGTGACTGGCCAAAAAATTTTAATTTATAGACCAAAGGATTATACTTGACAAATTATTTTCCAATAAATAAAGATTTGACTTGTTGGCTTGAAATCTAAGATGAGACACTGGATGACACGGCGACTCTTTCATAAACTACACACATATTAGAGAAGATGTTCACATGCAAAAATCACATTTATACAATTCAGATCCAAAAGCCAAGTAAGTACCTACATGCAGCTGACTTACCAAGCAGGTCATTTTGTGGTAACCATTCTATGAGCTTAGTGTTGTTTCCTAGATTCTTTGGTTTGGTTCCAGAAAACCTAAAATGTACATCATCAGACAATGAATCTTTCAAAAATCCAACTTAACTCCTGGTATAGACTCTGTGGTTAAATTATCAGATTTAAAATAAACGTTACATGATCTTTTGTTGATATTTTAAGAAGGAAACCATGCTTTAGCAACAAGAAAATTTTGATATTCTTTTTCACATTTTCACTGATTGAGATTAAAAACAAACGAACAAAAAGCACTTGGCTTATATTGAGATTTTCCTTCAGCTCTTCTCACCCGATTACAGTGGGTGAGGGGGTGGGGTGGGAAGGATCCAAATTAACCTGTTCTAGAAAGTCACTCTCCAGCAGGACCCAGAAGGAGAAACTCGAAGAAGCGGGGAGGCCCCACTGGGCAGTGGATAGAGCCTAAGGAAAGGTGTGAGAATTGGAAGAAAGCAGGAAGTACTCTCCTCGAGCTTGGCCCTGGAGACAGGTGCTCTGTGGGGCAAAGGATACAATTCAGTGGTTTCTTAAAGATCAAGATCTTTCCAAGATAAACCATGAACATGCTTAATGACTCATCTGCCTAGTGGCAAGGGTCTGAACTGAGCAGACACAACCTGTCCTCAACAAAGCAGAAGGGTGCTTTCTGGTTTTCCTAATATAGAAATCGCAATCGAACTGGCATCCAGAGAAGAAGTCCTAAACGGTGGGGATAAAAATATGTGTCCATTTCATAGCTCAGACAGGAAAAGTGGGACCTAATCTTTACACAATTGTTATAAAGGAAAAACCTGTAGTATTCAGACCCTACTAGTAATGGCTTGAACCTCTGGGGACGATGTCAGTCACTGCAGGATCCCTGGAGCCCAAGGGCAGTGGCAGGGACTAAAGAGATCCACGGTACATGGTGTTCAGGTCTGATATTTACATGGTGGGGGGGGGAGTCCAGAGACGGACACTTGCTGGCAGGGTCTCCCAAAGGAAGCTGGGGGCAATCTATGGATCTGCTTTAACCAGCATTAACTGGCAAGTTACTGTGTTTTTAAAAACCCAGTCTCTTAGATAAATGAAATAAAAAAGCATGTATAAAGGACGAACAGTTCCATGAAATATTTTACCTGTTTATTCATTCACCCATCATTCTTTACCTCATTCCAACACTGATGTGAAGGTATACAGAAGGTATCTAGAAATGCATGTAATTACAATTTTTTTTTAAATGACAATAACTAAGAGAAGGAAACAGGATATAAAGCTGAAGGTAACACAAAAATGCACCCGAGACAAGGATAAATCACTCTGCATCATATTTTCTTTGCAGGCTATATAGGCTTGATATCTCTCTCTTTATCCATCACAGAGTCTCATAAATTCGTCCCTAGATTTCAACAGGCTAAGAAACAGAATGAGAAGTCAGGGGTATCCTGCTCATCTTGCCAGGGAGCCAGCACGCTGTGTGGACTGGGGGACCTGTCGGCTAGGCAAGGAGATCCCGAAAATCAGCAGTGAAGAAACAACCAGCATGATTACCTTACCTCCAGATCACCTTCTGCGGCAGTCTCCCCAGAGCTCCAGCCAGCTTGTTAGCAATGTCTTCGGACAGGTACTTGACACCAGCTCCGAAAGATACCAGGACAAAGCCATGTTCGTTAGCACCATTTACCCACCTCTGGAGATCCTATCAATCAAAACGCCGCAATTAATTTTATGAAAGGCCAACATAGTTCATAATCAGCGTCATCAAGAGCCCAGTTTTTAAAAAGTATTCAGGTAACTTTCTTAAACAATTAGGGAGTAGCGGATATAATTTTCTCTAAATAACTGCTTCTGTTTAAAACAGTTCATCTGACAACACTAACTGAAATGAGGGTGAATGGCTAATTTGGTAAGATCAACAAGTAGCAACAAAAAATCAGTGTCTAATGGCCTAAGAGCACAGTCAGAAAACTGAAACTGATGTTTAAAACACAGTCAGGGATAAATTTGTTTGAGGAGGGCGCTGAGGTGGCTCAGTCAGTGAGGTGTCTGCTTTCATTTGGCTCAGGTCAAGATTGGATCCAGTCCCGAGTCCCCACTGGGCTCCTTGCTCAGCGGGGAGTCTTCTTGTCCCTCTGCCCCTGCCTGCCACCCTCCCTTGCTTGTGTGTACTCTCTCTCTCTAATAAATAAATAAAATCTTTTTTAAAAAATTGTATGAGGATACAAGCGAAAGATATGGACTGGACATAAAACAAAAACATGAACTACCACCCTCACTCCTACCCAGAAGATTTTTGTTTTTAGGAGTGGGCTGGCTTTATCTCCGTCTAAGCTCCATCATTTTCATCTCTAAGAGTCATACGGTGTTATACGGTAAGAAAGAGAAGGAGTTAGCTGACAGGTCCACAGATCCATAGGCCTAATGAGTTGTACTCTTTCTCTAAAAATTCCTCCGACTCACAGAGAACACAAAGCACACATGCTCTATAGTGAGGCATCCAGGGTTTCTGGAAATCTCTGAGTGGTTGCTCTCCCTCACAGTGCGGGAAAATGCTAAATTCCAAACCTGTCCTTAGACAGCCAACAGATGCCGGCCCACAGCAGATCCGAGGTTAAGGAGGGACAACTCTAACACCGCAGGAATCACTCCCCTTTTGGAGGAAGACACATTCACAGATTTTTGCCAGTGTGGTTGACTTATACTGAAAATGAAAGCAGTTAGTTTTAAGGGATACTATCCTTGCTTTGTTTTATTCTGTAAGCACAAACCTGTTTTTATGGTACATCACCCCCTTGAGTAAGTCTTTTGTCAAAGACACTGAGCTTCAGGTTCCCATATGAAAACTAATAGAGCCACTGCACTTTGAGGAACACAGAATTTCACTGCAAGGAAAACAAATGTGCTGTCTGTGGACAACACCTTTGCCGTAATGTAGGCATGAAAACAGGGGACAGGCCCACTCTGTATTCACTATGTGAAGAGTGAGCTGTCTCACGGACGGTCCCTGCGGGTCTGTCATTCAAGATGAAGGAGTTTCTACGGTGTCACCCGTGTTTGCATTTCACACCCCTTTCTGACACACCCTGATTTATTGCCGGGGGAGGGGGATGGTAACTGCACAGTAAGCACTGTCACCACAAGGGCATCACCAGCTAGCTCCATACCGAGTATTTATATGAATATTAGCCCCCACCCCACCGACGGCCTCCTTTCCTTTGTTTTTCCCCTTTTCTTTTATTACTTAATGAGATCTGTATTAACAACTCTATTGTACTCATGCTTAGCAGGAAAGAGGGGGCCACATTTTATGTCCAAAATGAGTTAGTAAGTAGTGTCACTGGATGACTGGGATGATGATGGAAGGAGGTACACCCTTCTGGCTACTGAATGGGTAAAACAGGTTGTGATTATTAATAAAGCTCTCAATTTACATTCTACTGCACTGACCAACAATATCCCATGTAGTGAAACTATACCAGTGTTATCTGTGGATTCAAAATAAGAAACAAGAGCAAACTGATTTATAATTTTCATTTTAGAGACGGTCCTAAGCCAGATGTACTTAAAACAATATGAACGCTGTACGGCAGAATGACTGTAATTCTACGTTTTATCCCTATGGTTTGTCTTCAAGTAATTTATCACCTACTGTCCAGTTCTCTAAAGATTAAAATTTCAGGGTCAATGCCATTTTTAAAAAGCTTACATTCAGATATACCAACCCTTACAGTCATAATGTTATTTAAATTTGCTTCCCAAGGACTTAAAAGGTCTTTGAGTTTGAACTGACTCTATGCAATAAATACTTACGTTGTTTGTCCTTTGTTCTGCATGAAACAAAATAAAATCCATTAACCTATTTTTCTAGATTTTTTTCCAGCCATACTCATTAACCATTTACAAGAATATATTCAAGTATGTAGCCTTTATTGATATGAAAGGGAGTAGAGAAAATTTTACTCAGTATACTTCCCTTCAGGAAAAGCGCTCAGCATTTTTAGAAGATAAGACTCCAATTGGCTTAGAATGAGGGAAGGTGATTTCCAAACTGTTATTCCCTGGCCCAGAAGAAGAGGGGATGCGAAAGTTCAGAGAAGAAAACAGTGAGCCTGACTGGGGTCCTGGACGGAAACCCGTCCCCATGATCTCTCATCTTCAGCCTAAATTCACAAAATGTTTGGTGTGACTGATGTTTTATGGAAACAGAGGGGCTGGGTTTGGGGTCTGGCTGACAAGGGAGACAGGCAGCAGGAACAGCTGCACCAGGCAGAGGCTGAAGGGATCCCGAATTTGCTGAACTCATGGTGAGGATTTGGGAACAGGAACTTCATGAAAAGTATGCCTGGCTCTCCGAAGAGCAGAGAGGCCCCAGGTGGCATCTTGTCTCAATATACTCAGGCAGTATTTTCTGGAATTTAAGATTCTGCAATTATAAAGTGAAACTGATTTAATAACAACTCTTAAAAAAATAACCTTCATAATAAATGTGTTCAATGTAAAACAAAACAAAACAAAACAAAAACAACCCAATCCTGGATATTTAACACTGTCAAAGGTATTTTAGAATGTCCTTGCTACCTGACAAACACCAGGTAAAAATATAGAGTGTTAAAAAAAAAAAAACCCTCATTTATGATCTCAACAAAAACCACATATATCTAAGAGTAGAGTAAGCCTAACAAAATACACAAGATGTACATGAAGAAAAATTTACTGAAGGACAAAAAAGAAAAACTAAGTAAGTGGAGAGATGTAACATGTGACAGGAAGGAAGAAACATCAATGTCCTGAAGATTTTTTTTTTTGTTTTTTTTTTAATAAAATTAAGTTCAATGCATTCCCCACCTACATTCCAAGAGGACTGCTACGGAACTAGAGCAGAGTCTAAAATTCATCTGGGAAAGAAAATATACAAGAAAGGCTAGGAAGATTTTGAAAAAGTACAGGGAAAGAAGAGTTTTCCTTCTAGATATCAGAATGCACTCCAGAATTTAGAGTCCTCTCTATGAAATGTTCAGTTTTAGAAGAGACTGCAATGAAGGGGGCAGTAAGCTAGACTGCTGTCTACACAGGAACTGAGCATTTCCATCAGGGGGCACAAGTCACCCACCATCGATGCAGTAAAAAGGAGGCTAGATCCCCCCACTAATGTAAGAGTTGCAGGAGCATTAGAAAGTCAAAATGAATTAGAATATATGAAGTATTTGAAGAAACTCCCCAAAAGATACTTTTACTGTTTCTGGGTGTGGAAGGCCTTCCTGGTCCAGTCACAAATTCCAGAGTCATAAAGAAAACACTGAGAGATCTGACTGCAAAACAATAAAACTTCTAGAGTAAAAAAGATAATTTTTAAAAGGAAAATAATAATAATAATAATAATAATAGTAATAAGTAGATGCAGAAATATTTTCAATATACATAGTAAAAGATTTATATCCAAAACAAAATAATGAGAAAAGAATTTTCACAAACCACCTCAGGAAACACCCATTTCACAGACGGAAAGCAAATGGCATTCACATGGAAAGATGCTTAGCTTCACACACTAGCCAGAGAAACACAAATTCAAATTGTTTTCATCTCTTATTCTCTGTAGTCTCCACAGTCCTCTGTTAGTGGTGTCAACATAAAATTTAATCCATTTTAACTTTAAAAAGAAAAAAAGGAATGCAGTATTTACCCTTAAGTATTAATGTTTTGTAATTTTCTACCAACTTTTGTGTTTTGCTATAAGGATAAAATGTCTTTTCCTAAATGGCTTCTGGGTCTATTGATTTAGCACTTTTCCTACATTAAGATTATCTTTCAAATATCCATAGTTTCCTTTAGTAATTTTATAGTTTCTTTTTTTTTTTTTAATTTTTAATCCTTTCATCATCCAGAATCTCTTTTGGGGGGAAAGAATGAGTCTGGGATCCATTCTTATTTTTAACCCTATGGATAGCTAATCTTCTCAACACTATTGAATATTTCCTCTTGTCCTCATTAATGCAAAATTCCGCCCTCACAGCGGATTTCTGAGTTCCATTCTGTTCCATTGATCTATGTATCTGGTTATTCCTGTGCCTGGGCCAGAGACTTTTATTGACTGTTATAACAAATTTTAATATTTGCAGTGTTAGATTTCTCTCAATTTTCATTCTGAGGATTTTACTGGTTATTCCCGGATTTAGCATCTTCTTTAAGAACTCCTTTTTTTTTCTTTAATTAGAAAACAGTGTATTTTGTTAAGTTTTAAAAATCACAAGAGCTTTGGTTATAGTTGTTAAATACATCGAGGGACACACTACTGCAGCCCCCAAAGTAGTAAATACTGCAGTATTATATTAGTGACTTTGATTTATAAATATCAAGGGGAAACTTGACGAACAAAAGGAATTTAATATGAACTTGTCATCGATCATTCTACTCCTATCTGCTCTCTACTGTGTTGAGTGAGCTCAAAAATAACTTCAAGGTTATAAGTAACTGCATTTGTGGAAGCAGACAACCGACAAGCCCCAAATCTTCTTTTTGAATACCCCAACCGCCATTTTCCAGCAGTACCACTCCTTACACACGTTAGGAGGATTTGCGCATACATGGACAAACACTTCATTTCACACACCGTATCCTTAAAACAGCGCATTCAGTCCTTTATGCTCAACTGGCGGGGGCACGTGCGGCACGCTGCTCCACTAGATGGCGCAGCAAGCACGGAGCACGAGTGTCTGGCGTCTGCAGAGCGCTCCCAGAGCTTCTGACCATCAGGACCGGGGCCGACCCGGAGCTTTGTGTAGGGGAAGAACTCGGTCATTTTCCAAATCCAAAGGAGACAGAAGTTATCACAATAATGAATCAAATATTAAGAAGGAAATCAGCAGTAGGCAGGTGCTTCCTTCACTATATTACTATGAAAATTTCCATTCTTATACGATTAAAATAATTGACTTAGATACTTATGTAGGATATATAGATAATTTTCATTTTATAATTTAACATAATTATAAAAATGTAACTCTATAATTTTATAGATATAATGATTATTTTCATTGAGGTTCTCTTTTCAAAAGCTGTATTATATATATCAATATCAATATCAATATATCTATCTATATTTATAAAATACAGCTTATATTGATATATCTATATCTATATCTATATATAATAAGGCTTTTGAAAAGAGAACCTCACAATAAAAATTATCACTTTATCTTCTTGCACGGTTAAGTTGTCTTGGTCCTTAATGGGAGAAAGTAGAATAAGGAAATGTGGATAACATATTTATCATAATCACTACTGTATGTTAATGTATTTGCTTTCTTTACTCGTTATAATCATGACCTGGATATGCAATGATTTGTTTTCTAGTACTGCCAGATTTCTTTTCACCAAATGCCTTGACTTGGTCACAGAGAGAATAAGGCACTCTACCCTGTTCCTAACATGGAGAGCAGTTCAGGACAAGCCGGGGGGAAGTAATTAGGCTCTGTGAGATGGGACAAGGGCTGGAACAGGAGCCAAGAGATGCACCAGAGTTAAACAGCAGGGAGCAAGTCGCTCCCAAAGTGCAAAATTTTTTTAATAATTTTACATCATGTTTTGACATGATGGATATCAAGAAATGAAGGATGTGAAAAATATTAAAAGAAGGAGTAGAGAGATGCCTGGATGGCTCAGTCAGTTAAGCATCTGCCTTTGGCTCAGATCGTGATCCTGGAAATCCGGGATAGAGTCCCACATTGGGCTCCCTGCTCAGCGGGGAGCATGTTTCTTCCTCTCCCTCTGCCCCCCACTTTGCTTGTTCTCTCTCTCCCTAGTTCTCTCTCTAATAAACAAAATTAAAAAAAAAAAAAAAAAGAGGAGGAGAAAGCAAGATCTTGAGAAACTTAGATAAGACAATCATTGGGTAACTCCTTTTTATATACCTAGCCACCTGTTCAAAAACAAACAGAAGCCTCCTGTTAGCTGTGGTCAATGTGAAAACCTCCCAAGCCCAGAAATGTAAAAACAATTTTAAAAAGATAATCACTTCAGGACCCATGAAAGAAGAACTAATTAAAAGTTGGCTAGTGCAGAGGCCCAACTCTGGCCTGTCTAGGCTTCACTCTGAGGGCTGAGGAAATCTGGAGAGATTCCGTAGGGAGATCTTTCACTGTTTCCAGAGACCTGGGGCCAGACTGGGTCGCCTTGGTTAGTTACTATCAAATCTGTCCTGATGGCAGCCTGTGACCCAAACCTACTCTCTTCTCTCCCCACAAAATAGGAGCCTTGAGCGGGGACCAGCACAGTTGAGAAAGCAGCAACACTGCTCCCTTTGTCAACCGCGTCCATTCCGAGACAAAGAATGCCTGGACTGTGAGAGAATCCTACACAGAGATGACGATGGGAGAAGAGGGACCTTTTTTCTTGTTTCCAACACCCACATCAATAGGCCTCTTTTCCCATTTTAAAGTGCCCGACATAAAGAACGTTCCACTTTGGTCAGGTGGGCTGCAGAGAATTGGAATATTCATCTGCAAAACTCGGTAGGTAAGATAATAATGAACATCTTGATATAAATTTTTTTAAAAATATCAGGGGACAACAAACTTATCTTTGGCTACTGCTAAGACAGTTAACCAAGACTTATTAAACAACAACAAAAAATGCCATTGAAGATATATATATGAAAGTTACCATTCAAAATGAAATGTACCAACCATCATTTGCACTGATCTGATTAGAAAAGGATTTTGTTCAAACCTCAGTTCCATAATTTGCTGTGTGATCTCACTCAAGTCTATTCTCTCTCAAGCCCAGATTTCTCATCATTAAAAGTGCTGATGATATTCACAAGGTCATTGCGAAGATTAAATGAGACCAAATATATAAAAGTGCCATGTTAAGTAAAAATTACCCTGTTATTTTTCCCTAGACAGGATGTCTGATAATCAACAGACTGAACAGGGACTGAAATGATAGCCACATTGACAATGGTGGGGGGGGGTCATTCTGCACCAAGATATTTTCTCTCATTTCACCACGTTTGAGATTCTTCCGAAAAACTCTCATTCAAACAAATGAGAAGTAGTACCAAAAAAAATGTTTTACACGCAGGATCAAATCTAGTTCTTCGTTTTTCAGAACATTCAAGGATTTCCAAGATCATCCAAAAGGCTTAAGCCACAACTAATCTAAAGAAGCAATATAGTGATGAATGTCAAGGTGATAGTTCTACTTTTTAAAAATCTCAGAAGATGATTTTTTTATTAACACACTAAGCATTCGGGAGAATGACATTAAGTATATTAAGTACCTAGAAGCATGTGTTCCTTTGCACTGGGATTCTGTAGTATCTTCTTTCTTTCTCATAAGGCTTTTAGTTTTTGCTATTAGAGTTACAATGAAAAGTAGGTAGGATTTGACTTTGAAGAGAGTAAAGTTCTCAAGGTTCTGAAGAACCTCCAGCAATTGCACACAGTTGGGACGTCCCAGGGTTACGATCATGGCCAGGTACTGAGGCATGATGGAAAGTAGCCACTAGGTATATAATAATGAAAATATCACCAGAAAAAGAAAAAAAGAAATCAGTCCCAAAACAACATCTAAATCTTTCTTTGTTACAAAAGGAAGTTAAAAATCCAGAGATTTCGGGAGAATGAAAGATATTTGAATATGCTTGTTTGCAACAGAGTAAAAATGAAGGCGAAGGATGAAGAAAAACTCTTCAGGTTTCTGGTCTGGAATCACTGTGGAATTAACCAAGGGAAGAAACATAAAAGGAAAGCAGCTTTCTGTGCCACTTCTGTTCCAAGTGGAACTATCTAGAAAGGAGTGGGAAATATGAAACTTGGGAGGAAAAAGTCAGCTGCGGATACAGCTTTGTACCTCAAGGAGAAACACGAGTGTTATGGACAATAGGACCGGTGGTGTCCTCATTATATCTTTCTCCCAAAGAGAATATGATGAAGAAATTACTGTAATTATTATTTTTTTATTTCATTTATTTATTTGAGACAGAGAAAGAAGAAGAAGGGCAGAGGGAGAGAGAGAAGTAGACCCCCTACTGAGCAGCGAGCCCTTTGGACAGGGGGCTCAATTCTAGGACTCTGAGATCATGACCTGAGCTGAAGACAGACGCTTAACCAACCCAGCCACCCAGTTGCCCCCAAATTACTGCAATTCTTGAGGAAGAGTGAGAAAAAGAGACTCTGGGTCTAGAATACCCAGCAAGATAAATTACTAACACTTCTGTTCACAGCACTATTTAAACCATGGTCCACTAGTTCAATAAGTTGGAACGTAAGAGTTGATGGTACGTGCCTACAGTCCTTGTCCAGGCCATCCCACAAAAGATCAATTTCATCCTCTACTCAATCTGGTTCCTTTGGGAGGATTCCAAACCAGATCACAGTCTCAAAATGACCAAGATGCTCATTCCAGAATGAGTCCAACTTAATCTGGTCATGGCAGTCCCCTGCTGGGCCTCTCCAGACCACCTTCACCCTGAAGAGAAGTGGCCAGGCAGAAAAGAAAAGAACTTCTGACTAGCAAAGTCAGCAACTTGCCCAAAGGGAGAGAATAAAAAAACAAAACAAAACAAATAGAACAAATTAAAAAAGGAAGTTTGAGGATCTTACCAATTTTGGTATTTCTTAGAATTTGATAATTCCTGTATAAAATCTCTCTATAACTCCCTATTCAATCACATAATAGAGCTTAGAACTATATAAAGTATGCCTTCATGATATGTCTAAACTAAGTTGCCTTCGATTAAAATTAAGGTATGGGAAAAGTTAAATAGCATATAGCAAAAAGAACTGGAAAAAATTACCTAGAAGCTGAGTATTCATTATTTACTTCTGTCAGAGAAGAAATGCAGTCATTTTACTCCTTGTACAATCTCATTTTATCAGAAGTTCTAACTATTCGCTCTCCAAAATATTAACAAACCTATAATCACCACACTGAGAAATACAAATAAAGCTACTATTTTTTCTTTTAAATTTAAACTTCCCTCCATCAATTTCAGCATCTGTTTAAGACATTTAACTGCAGGTTGTTTTTTAAATGGATACAAGGAATTGGTAAATAGTCTATTTGGTAAAAGCACTCTAGGGGGCTATAAATTATTAATCATATGTGAACATTTTAGCAAGACACATGGGAGTTACATCGTGTGGTAGATTGGACTTTCCCAGCAATAAAGCAATGGCTGCAGCCTCACGTGTGCTTTCAGAAGCTTGCCATTCCCCAGTCCAGTGAAGCTCTCTGTGTCTACCCCTCAAAGCTGGGCCGGCTTGTGACTGCTCTGATCAATACGGTAGAAGGAATGCTATGTGATATGAAAAGCTAGGTCATCAGAAAGGATACAGATGCCACCTGCTTCTCTCTCTGGGAACATGCATCCTTGATGCCCAATCACTATGATATGAGCTACAGCAAATCCAGGCCACATGGAGAAGCCGCAAATAGGAGTTCTAGTAAGAGCCCCCACTAAGGTCGCAGTGGACAGCCACAGCCACTCTCAACAGCCCAACATCTGACTGAATGAGCCTGGGGATGATTCCAGCTTCTCCTTCACAAGTCTTCCAGTCAATACCATAGAGAAGGTAAAGCACAGGCATTCATACCTGCTGGGCCCTACCTCAATCCCTCGCCTACAGATTCTACAGGAATTAAAAAAATGGTTGTTTAGGGACGCCTGGGTGGCTCAGTCTGTTAAAAGTCGCCTTCAGCTCAGGTCATGATTCCAGGGTCCTGGGATGGAGTCCTGCATCGGCTCCTTGCTCAGCAGGGAGCCTGCTTCTCCCTCTCCCTCCACCTGTGTGTGTAAGACTGATGAAACTCCTGCTTGTGCTCTCTCTATCTCTGTCAAATAAATTAAAATCTTTTTTTAAAAAATGGTTGTTTAAATGTCACTAAGATTGCTCTTACAGCTCTAGGAATCGAAACATCTCAAAGGATTTTACTTGGTTACTTTCTCAACAGTCACAGATGGATCTTAAAAACAAGGCTAACAAACTATGGAAAGAGCCTAGATGTCCATCAGCAGATGAATGGATAAAGAAGATGTGATACACACACACACACACACGAATACTATGCAGCCATCAAAAAGGACAAAATCTTGCCATCTGCAATGACATGGATGGAACTAGAGGCTACTACACGAAGCAAAGTAAGTCAGAGAAAGATAATTATCATATGTCGTCACTAATATGAGGAACTTGAGAAACAAGACAGAGGATCATAAAATGGAGGGAAAAATGAAACAGGATGGAACCAGAGAGGGAGACAAGCCATAAGAGACTCTTAATCTCAGGAAACAAACTGGGGGTTGCTGGAGGGGGGTGGGGATGGGAGGGATGGGGTGGCTGGGTGATGGACACTGGCGAGGGTATATGCTATGGTGAGTGCTGTGAATTGTGTGTATAAGACTGATGAAACACAGACCTGTACCCCTGGAAACAATACATTATATGTTAATTTTAAAAAATGCTAAGAGATCCAATATGAAGTCGTAGAATCTCTTTCTCAGAAAAGACTGAGAGAATGGGAAGTAACTGTGGGCACTGAAAGCCTACTTTGTGCTTTAAACCCATCTAAACTGTTTATTTAAGAAAATAAGATAACAAACTTGAGGCCAAAAGAACCTAATTCTGAGCAGTAGACCTATGGTCTACATCAAGATCAACAGAGAAAAATAGAATATCCACCTGGTATTTTTCCAAAAGAATTCTTATAGCCCTGTTCCCTTTTCAAGTATACGGACATTACCAAGGACTGAGTGCACTGCCCTTAGTTAGCCTGCAGGCATATTCATTTATCCAAGAATTAATAACAGTTAAACTTTTATTGGTCAATTTCTAAGTGCCAGGCACTAGGTACCAGGAATAAAAAAGAGCAAGATATGGTTTCCCACCCAGAAGTTCATAATCCAGGTCAGGCTTCACTATCAGCAGCACATGAATACTACCTTTGTCCTATTTCTTCCCTCTGTGCTGGGGTAATGGACACCCTGCAAATAATATAATTTCAAACAACACATTTACATTAAGTTTCTATAAATTGTAGTTCAGTTTTCTCTTAATTTCAGAGTTGAATTCAGAATGGAATGGAATATGTGGCAACCAGCAATTAAAAGTTGTATGCAAATGGTTCCAAAACCAAATGGAAACACATTAATAGTTCATTAAATAAAATGTCAAAAAATTCTTTGACAACTAAAGAATCCCTTCATAAATCAAAGAAAATCTTTTTTCTGATACTGTAATACTGGCGTTTGGTGTTTCTAGATTATAAACCTATAAAGAGAAGAATAGTAAATGCAGAAATTGGTTAAAACCAGTCAGATTCCTAACATTTCCTGGGTAAATCACTCAATAAGATCCTTTCACATCAATAATAGCATCAGAGTGCACTTGAGTCATTTTCTCCCAAATATCTAAAAAAATGTATATGAAGCTAGACAAAGACCAAATGTGTGGTAAGATCACACCCTATGACCTCATAGATATTTCCATTAGCTCTAGTGTCTTTCCACGCTGAGCATGAATACTGCACATGGACAGGAAGAAGGCAGGAGAGGTGTTTGGCTTACTTCTGTAGTCGCTTGGGTGAGTAATGATACAGACTGGAAAACTAGGAACTGATCTCCCCTTGACCCTCAACCTCACTCCCCTTTTAGATAATCTATTTCCACAGCTATTCAGGAAGTGCAACACCTTCTATGCAACAAAGTCAAAGACCCAGAAGGGTCTGGGCAATGGTACACTGATCATGGCATGAGTAGTTGAGTCATCTTAGGAAAAGCACTTCTGCTTGGGGCAGAAACAAGCCAGAGCCATGGTAACAGTGCCGGCAAGATGGTGTAATCTTTCACAGACTAACCTATATAAAGACAATTTACAAAACAAATCTCACCACTGCTTGGAGAAAGAACAGGAAGATCAGAAAAAGATAAAACTCCTAGCTGGTCTCAGCAAAGGCTGTATAAATGAAAGACAAACGCCATAAGGCTGCATGGGGTTGTCACGTCTCTCAGTCCCTCTCCTGGTACTTCTCTTACAGAGTACTCCATCAAATTATTCACACTCTCAAGTCAACTCTGCAGAACTAAAATTTGGATTCATTTGCTCTTCTAAATCGCCAATATCATGACTTCCTTCCATTAATATAATTAACCACACTATGCTCCCAAAGAAGTCTGTAGTAGAAGTCTACCTTTGAATGAGCAGCCCAAAATTTCTTTCTCGACAAGTTTTCTATCCTAATCCCTAAGCCCTCTCATAAAGGTTGGCTGCATAATCCAAACCAGTATACTAAAAAAAGTCTTATTCAAGTACTCTCTACTCAATGCTCAAGTTGTTAACTGCATTTTTTAAACTTAATCTGTGAAAAAAAAATCTTCAGATTTTCATGGACAATCCAAGGCCAATCTGTTTCTCACTTTCTACAGTGAACCACATTAGATCATTCTACATTCTCATAGCCTGTCCCATCGCTGCCCACACTCGTTCACTCTGGTTACCCTGTATCATGGTACTTTCATCTATCCATACTGAACAGGAGCTTCAAGGACAGATCAAATGCCACCTTCTACACCAACCCTTGAGTTTGCCAACTTTAAGAAATTATTATTTGCGTCTCTCTTTTGATAGTACTTTATATCTCTCTTATGGTATTTTTCATATATGGACTTATTATAAAATTATTTGTACACATGTCATCTCCTTTAGCAGACTATAAATTCCTTGAATATCAAAGCACCCAAAACATTGTACTGACCCTAAATCATGTATACTCAAACATCCATTAAATACATATCTGATAACTTACATGAAATTTTCATCATTTTGCTAAATCAAATCCATGCAAACACCCATCAACTTATAAATGGATTTATTCCAAAGGTTCATTTGTAAATCTTTTTCTGAAATATATATACATTTTCACAAAGTGTTATTACTCTACATGGTATTTAGGATATTTAAAGTTGTATTTTAGGACTTCAGTATATCACAGATCAATTATTACTTTAAGAGACATCTGGAAGATGTCTTAAGAATCTAGTTGTGATGCATAATGACACTGTTCCAAAGGGAACTTTCGGACAACAAATTCATATTCTCTATTCTCATTCCTGGACACCAGTGACTGACAGACATGCTATGCGTGTTCCAAAAAACCACTTCTCCGTATAGGTTTAGTAGTAAGCAGTTAATGAGTTTATGAAACCGAGCTATGTTTGTTAGCAGAGAGGCCATGAAGGAAATCCCTATCAGAGCATGTAAGAATGAGAGCAATGAAACAAAACAAAACGAAACAAAAAGAATGTGAGCAAAAATGATGCATATATTGAAAACCAACCAGTATTTGTTTTAAACCTTAAAACTGTCCTGAATTTCTCATAAAATTAAAACATGGGAGAATTTTATATCGTAACAAGGAGACATGGATAAAGATAAAAACCTTAATACTCTAAGAAGATTCTTCTTCAAATATTCTCAGTTGAGGAAAAATGGAAAGAATCAAGACTTGCCAAGTCAAATTGTTGACATATTTTCTTGATACATGGGATTTATTTTATTCTAGGACTCCAAAGGAAAATTTGTATGACAATCATCCACTAGAATGAAAAACAAGAAAACTAGATAAAAATCACTCCCTCCTCTTAACAGTTGTAACTAAAATGTTTGCTGGCAGAGATCTCAAGCATCTCACCTAGTTCCAAAAATCTAAGACCTGGCAAACTGAGAACAAAAGTACAGAAGGAACACTCGTCAGGAACAATAAAAAGGTAAGGAGTTTTTAAAGAATTGAGTTTCAGGTATAAAAGTTTATAGTAGAGGGACACCTGGGTGGCTCAGTTGGTTAAGCAGCTGCCTTCGGATCGGGTCATGATCCCAGCGTCCTGGGATCAAGTCCCACATTGGGCTCCTTGCTCGGCAGGGAGCCTGCTTCTCCCTCTGCCTCTGTCTGCCAGTGCTCGCTCGCTCTCGCTCTCTCTCTCTCTCTCTCTCTGACAAATAAATAAATAAAATCTTAAAAAAAAAAAAAAGAAAAGAAAAGTTTATAGTAGAGACAGGAAATGGTAGAGTGAAAAAGAACTTTTGGGGCAAAGGAAAGGTCATATTCAAGGCAAAAAAGCAAAAAGATGTTGCAGAATAGAAAGAGAACTTCCGCATTTACAAAAGAAAAAATCATTTCTATGGGAAGAAAGAAATGAGCATGATCAGTTAAAGAGAGCTCAAAGATTAACAAAAACTCCGAAGTTTATGAGATCATCTGGATTCCTCTTACCTAGCAGATGATTCCAACAAATTCCAACAAATTAACACTTAAAATAGATTAAAAACCAACAATCAAGCATCAAAACCACCACCAAGAAATCAATCTTTTAATGGGACTAGAAACCACGGTCATAATATTGGACTAAATATTTCATTAAAATGTAGGAATTCATGTTTTTAAAGTAAAAACAGACAAATTAATATATTGTATGGAGTAGTAGTATATATACTGCTACAAAGCCTATGAACCTTTAAAAAATAGCCCATACAGAAAAGGAATGTGAGAATGTGGGAAAATTACCCACCATGTGCTATTTGTAATACTATAATATGCTCCAGGAAGAGAAGACACAGGTAAGCAGGGCTCCAGGCCTGGCCAATTGCCAATCATTCTGAAATAATACAACTCTGAGGGCAACCAACGGCTGGAATCACAGCAAAGAATTTAACACCTGGGGAGAGGGGACTCAGTGATCCTAGCAAACATCAGGTCCTCAGGGAAAATGCAGAATCTCCAAGTGAGCACAATCAGGAAAAATCTCTGCATACCAATCCAATGCTGTTAAAAAAAAACAAAACAAAACAAAAGACAAACAAAAACACTGGTCCAAAATGTTGCTTTTAATCAACAGCTCACATACCATTTAAATCCATGTTTACTAAATTTAAAGCAATCACATGTAAGTCTGTATTTCTTGGTGGGGAAAACACCCAAGCGAACGAGGAATACACACCATACAGCCATAAAATAAATACATTACCCTGGGATGTTCATTTTCACCCATAAATAGCATTTAAATCCTCTTTTATAATAAATAAAGGTATATCATCGTAGAGGAGAAACTCTCTGCCTCGCAAAATCCACTTCCTCTACTTCCTGAATTCCACTTCCCAAGCGTTAACTGGGCATTACTGCAACCCAAGTAAAGAACATTTTTCAGCCTTTTGAAGAAGCTGAGCATGAACATGTGACTAGGCCACATTCCGGACAATGACACATAAGCAGAGTGGGCCTTCCAATGGCTGAAACACAGCAGTCATCTTGACCATGAGGATGAGAACAGCCTTCTGGGACAGTAGGACAGAGGGCTGGCTCCTGCTGACTGGTCACAACTGCCATACTACCCTGAACGGCCCACCTCAGTACTTCCTTTATGTGACACAAAAATAACCGCCATTGTGTATGGCTCCTTAGTTGTTTTCTGTTATTCGCATTCCTAATCCTAGGTGATGAAATCATGAAGAATGCAAAACAGAAGACTTCAAATAAATGTCCATTACTTCTCCTTGACTGGATGCTTCCTTCCCAGTATCACACAGGGGACTGCATTCATTATTGTGTGGCGTGCAGGTTTGAGAAGTACGATAACTGCGAAGTATGAATATAATACTAATTTTTAGGTCATTTGGGTTGCTTTGAAACTGGAATACTCTACCTGTACTATATTATCAATCCAGTACCTCAGGGACCAGAGGCTATCCCTGAAAATCCAACATCATACCAGCATCACAAAGTCTGAAGACAAGCTAAAATTCATGTTATCCCCCTAATTTATTTCATAGCTGAGGAAACTGAAGCAAGACATTAACTGACAGGTGTAATGCAAAAATTACTTTAAGTTCCTCAGAAGGATCATGTTAGGTAAACTGAAGGTATTAATATCCAAGTAGTTCATAAAAAGTATTTTTTTCTTTTTTTTTTTAACTTGGTCAGTGAAAAGATACCATGTTTTATTCCATCCTCAAAGACTACATTTTACCTTTCTCTCTGCAGCCCACTGGAAGGAAGAGAAAAACAATGACATGCACAAAGAAATCTTAACCAATTCTGCAACTGCTAAATATTTTGTGTTTTTTTTTCTTATTTAATTATTTTATTTCCTTTCATTCCTTTTTGTTGTTGTTTGTTTTTGTTTTTTGCTTTAGCGCATAGGTATTAAATCACCCAAAGCACTGCTAATAGAATTTTTTAAAAATGTGCTGACTGCTTCTTCCTTAGAAGTATATTCTTATTTCATTATGATTCATGACAAAATTGGATGAATAGTACATATAACTCAAATCTCGTTCTTGTATCATAGGCCAAGACTAAAAAAATAATAATAATAATGCTTTTCTCCCAATCTGTTACAGACAGCCTAGTATCAGTCATTAAGTATCTGGATTTGACTAAAAAATAATAATAATAATAATAATAAAAAAACAGACTATCTGTGTGACTGAGGTTACATATAAATGAGACTACTCAGCATATTCATGACATAACCCTCCTTCCCCATCACAGGCAAGAAGTGCATACTCTTTTTTGCTAATACACAGTTCAGTTATTAGTAACGCTCAAATTGGTGCCACAATTGACCTGCTCAGACCATGCTCAATATGCTGGCATGGCATTCCATCTTATACAATGAAGATGAATAAAGCGAATCAAAACAAGGAATCTTTCATTATATACTCCAGGTAAAGAATAGGCAAAGGTCTTTAGAAGAAAAGGCTGAATTCATTAGATTTGAGAGTCTTCAGGGTAGAAAACCGCCCCAACTGGCAAACAAAAGACACTGAACTGGCATACATTAACAATAAGCAAGGACACCGTATTATGCAGAGGCTAGAACATCTGCTTGTGTCCACACGTCTTCCGCCGTTCCGTCAATTAACAATGAACATGAAAAGGAAGGATGCCTGGGAAGCACTCAACACCATGCCTCTTCACGGGGAGTCCGCACCAAACAACATCCACTCGTGTAATTTTCAAGGACCTCTGAGTGCTTACTATCGTTCAAGAAATTCTACATCGCCTTTCCCAACAATTTTTGACCAATTTCTAGACTTTTTAATTTATTCGCTCATTAAATTCTCTCCTCTGTCATAGACTCTGAATTCCTCCTACAAAGTTTCCTTACTTTCCATCTTGAAGATGGTTAGGACACCTCTATCTCTGTGCAGAGTATGTAGTGGGTGTTTTCCACATATTTAATTACAGCAGAAACTGAACATGACTTTAATGAACTAATAACCAGGTTAGGAACATTAATACATAAATACCTGAATGAATAGCTAGCAATATGATGATTCCCAGCAAAGCAGTGCATCAGAATGATCAAAGGCGAGCACACCACTGTCAGCTATGGACAGACTGCACAGAGAAATAGACTCAGCACTACATACTAAGCACCGAATACCATGTCTTGCAGATACTTAACACTCAATAAACTTTAACTGAACAACAAAAAAAAAGGAGATAAAGGCCCTTAATACAACGATAGGACATTTTAGGCAGGTAAAGACTTAAAAATGTATAGACCACCCATTATAAGTTGCATGAGCACGCATATGTATGGAGGGCCTACAACATTACAAGCCCAGGGATACCTAAGAGATGAAATAAAGTGCCCACCTCAAGAGGCTGGGAAGAGGAGAAAATAATTACAATTCGAAGTGATGTGCTGAAATCGATTACATAATTCAAAAAAAAGTCCACGAAGTCTTTCAAATGGAGTGATAGTTAAAATCGGTAAGATTGGTCGTGAGTCAACGGCAAGAGATAACAATAGATACACGTAAGCATGTAGGCCTGACTACAAGTCTCAGGTTTTTGAACTTGATCATTTATGTAAGGGAACGAGAGAATTTATCGTTAGAGAAATAACTGCAGAGTGCTGTAGTACTTGAAGATTAATCTCTCGTCGTTTTTAGGGTAGATTAGCATCAGGGAAAAGGGCACCGCACCTACAGAAGGAAGCCAGGGAAGCAGGTCAGCAGGCTCTGTAATTGTTCATATGTGAGGTTACTGTAATTTGCAAAAACTGGGAGTGGAAAGAAAATAGAACAGAAAAGGACAGATATCATTTCCAAGGAAGAAGCACCAGTATTTGCTGAAGCCAGAAAGAAACATGAAGGAGTTTAAGAAAGATGTGTTTCATTTTTGATGTTCCATGGCTTCCAAGAGTTTTCAGTACAACATTAAGAAAGAATGCCTACATTCACCAAAGAGATTCCCTCTCTAAACTCTGCTATGTATTATGCTTGAAGGCTGAGTTTCCATCTGAGAAACTAATATAAAAATTATAAATGTGTTCATGCATCCCACGAAGATCACAGAGTACCTACCACGCATATATGCCAAATAACAAGCTCAGCACCACCAGAAAAAAATTAAAGCTTGACTGGTTTATTTTTTTTTTTGATTTGTGAAATAGTATCTGACTCTAAAATAATGCCCTGAAGAAGCTATTTAAGGACTAAGTATTATTAACTCACTCAGGAAAATATGGAAACATGTTTTTCTAAGCCCCACAAGTGCCTCTTCACAAACACCAAATGTTATACCATAAAACACATGGACTACTTCTCCTTGATACCATATGACTTACCACTACTTTTTTTTTCCAAGGATTTTCCTAATTGTCCTAAATGTAATTCAAGAGGCTTACTTAGGTGCTTTATCATTCACTAATACTATGTAACTATTAAATTTGGGGCGCCTGGGTGGCTCAGTCGGTTAGGCATCCTCCTTCAGCTCAGGTCATGATCCCAGGGTCCTGGAATCTAGTCCAGCATCAGGCTTCTTGCTCAGCGGGAAGCCTGCTTCTCCTTCTCCCTCTGCCTGCTGCTTCCCTGGCTTGTGCGCTCTCGCTCTCGCTCTCGCTCTCCCTCTCTCTCCTCTCTGACAAATAAATAAATAAATAATCTTGTTAAAAAAATTTAAATTTACGTTGACAATATTTTTCTCTGAACACAAGGGCCTAATCAGCTAAGAACTGCAATTGAGGTCACTGCCATTATCCTGCGTCCAGACATTGTTTTTAGAACTTAATATAAATAAAACAATCAGAGAGAGTGTGACCGTGCATCTTAAGTACTGGGCCCTGCCCTTCCACAATTTTTACCCCGGACCTTAAGCCAAATTATACAAACTAAAACACCATTAAAATAACAAGAACCAAAAAGGTCTTTTTTTTTTTTTTTTTTTTTTTTTTTTCTCAAAACCCCCAAGGGTGATTGCCCATTTTGGAGAAAAAGAATCCTTTAAAGAGACAACTGTTTCTAGTTTTGTTCTGATTGACGTATGATACTCAACAGACACCACATACCTCAGAGGCCCATAGATAATAATTCACAAAAGAAAAGCACCATATTCTGCATTTAAAAAAAAAAATTCTCTATGTCCGAGAGGAGAGTGTCTTTAAACAGGTAATTCCACCCTATTAAATTCTCTATGACTTATCCTTTCATAGGCCTTTAAAATAACCTAATAAATACATTTTTCTCCTAGGCCAACCTAAAGTCAAACAGCAAACTTAAATCCCATTGCTTACAAACTAAAATAGCTATGAAAGAGAAAGGTGAAATAAATAAAATGGAGTTTTATTTACTGAATTGTTGAGTGTTAGCTTATCCAGCTGTCTAGGCTGGGAGATTTATCATACAGCTGCTCATTCAAGTAAAAACACAGCAGTGGAATTTGGGAAGCAAAATTGTCATAGCCTCCCCATTTGGTAAAAAGAGTAGCTAAAGAATCTCATACTGCAAAGAACACAGCAATAAAATTCTATCTAAAAAAACTCTAACATAATGTTCATCCTGCTATAAATTAATAGCTACCAATTATTGGGCATCTAGAATAAGCCCGTCCTGACATTAAATAATGTGCTTTACTCACTCTGCTGTCCTATTTAGACGGCAAAACATCACTACAAGGTAGAAAGTTTTCCGTACATAGATGACAAAACTGTAGGCTCAAAATCCCAATATTTCAAAGATATAAACGGCTGAAACAAACAAACAAAAACTCCACTAAGGTTAATGCATGCTGAAAAACCTCATTATCTTTCTGCCAGTCAATGCTGCATCTGACATTACAATTGTATTAAATATGTGAGGGCCATGTTCACAACTTCAGCAAGAGGAGACTATTAGCGTGTAGAGAGCACTAACTCTCAGAGCCATTACGTTACAAAGCATAATGAGCCCATTTCCTCCTCCTCTTACTGAGGTTTATTTATTTTTCCTTAACGGGAATTTCAATATACTTAAAAACTATGAAATTTCCTCTCATTATCATTAATTTTAAATTATCAGTTATGTAGCAATATCTTTCAGTAAACAGGTGAATGGGAAATATAATGATTACTAATTTTTGCTTTTCTGTCAAATTGCATAGGAAGATGAGAAGACTAATTCAGGCAATGGAGAAATTTAGACCCTATAATTCCTTCAAGTTTAACTGCATCTGTTTCAGGTTCAAAAGGTCTAATAAAATCCCAGGCACATAAGGCTGGTTTAACATGCAAAAATACATTATTATAAGCTATCACATCAATAAGCTAAAATAGAAAAATCACATGATCAGAGATGCAGAAAAAATATCTGACAAAATCTAACGCACATTCATGATTAAAAACTCTTAGTAAACTAGGAATAGAGAGGTATTTCCTCACCTTAATAACCTGCAGCTTATCTCAAACCTAATGGTGAGAAACTAGCTTTCCAACTTAAATCAGGTACAAGGCAAGGATGTCCCCTCTCACTACCCTTTTCAACACCGAACTGCAAGCCCTAGCTAATGCAATAAGGCAAAAAAGAAAAAAAAAAGTTAATTAAAAAACATAGATTTAGAAGGAAGAAATAAAACTGCCTTTGTTCACAGATGACATAATCAACCAACAAAATAACTCCTACAACTAATATGTGATTATATCAAGGTTTTAGGATACGAGGTTAATACACAAATGTCAATTACTTTCCTAGATACCACCAATGAACAAGTGGAATTTGAAATTAAAAACACAGTACCATTTAAATTAGTATCACCAAAACTGAAGTACCTAGGTATAAACCTAACAAAACACACGGAAGATCTATATGAGGACAACCACACAACCCTCGATGAAAAAAATCAGAGATACTAAATAAATAATATTCCATGTTCATGGGCAGGAAGAATCAAAACTGTCAAGATATCAGTTCTTCCCATCTTTATCTATAGAATCAATGTAATCGCAATCAAAATCCCAGCAAGTTGTGGATATCAACAAATGATTTTAAAGCTTATATGGAGCATCAGAAGACCCAGAATAGCCAACATAATATTGAAGAACAAAAAAGTTGGAGGATGCTACCTGGCTTCAAAACTTACTATAAAGCTACAGTAATTAAGACAGTTTGGTACTGACAAAAGAACAGACAAATAGGTCAATGCAACAGAAAAGAGAGCCCCCCAAATAGACCCATATACAGTCAATTAATCCTCGACAAAGTAGTAAAGGCAATACAATGGAGCAAAGATGGTTTTTGAACAAATGGACCAGCTGGACATCCACATGCAAAAAAAAAAAAAAAAAAATGAATCGAGATACAGAATTACACCATTCATTCAGAAGAAAACTCAAAATGGATCACAGATCTGAACATAAAATACAAAACTACTAACCTCCTAGGAGATAATATAGGAGAAAACCTAGAAGACCTTGGGTATGGTGATGACTTTTTAGATACAGTGACAATGACAGTATCCATGAAAGAAAGAATGGATAAATTGTACCTAATTAAAATTAAAACTTCCATGAAGATACTTTCAAGAGAACGAAAAGCCAAGCTATAGTGTAGGAGAAAATATTCGCAAAACACACATCTGATAAGGGACTGTTATCCAAAATATACAAAGAACTCTTAAAACTCAACAATAAGAAAACAAATAACCTGACTTAAAAATGGGCCAGAGACCTGACCTAACACCTCAACATTGAAGATATACAGATGACAAATAAGCATATGAAAAAATGTTCCACATCATTTGTCATCAAGGAAACGTAAATTAAAATAACAAGGATGTACTACTATATACCTATCAGAATGGCCAAAATCTGGAACAATGACAACATCAAATGTTGGCAAAGATGTGGAACAACAGGGAACTTATATTCAATGCTGGTGGGAGAGCAAAATTATACAGGCACTCAAACAACCTCATGGTTTCTTATAAAACTAAATATATTCTTAGCATATGATCCAGCAATCACACTCCTTAGTAATTATCCAAGAGAATGAAAACAAGAACACAAAAACCAGCATATGGATGTTTATTGTGGTCTTATTCATAATTGCTAAACTTGGAAGCAATCAAGATGACCTTCGGTAAGTAAGTAAATAGGTACATAAACTGTGGTACCTACAGACAATGAAGTATTTTTCAGCACTAAAATGAAATGAGCCGCTGAGCTATGAAAAGATGTAAAGGAACTTTAAATGCATAATATGAAGTCAAAGACATCAATCTGAAAAGGCTACATACGGTATGATTTCAACTAGATGACATTCTGGGAAAGACAAAACTACAGATGGTCAAACAGCTCAGTCATTGCCAGAGGTTGGGTGAGGAGGGACGAACAGGTGGAGCACACAGAATTTTTAGGCCACTGAAATGCTCTGCATGATACTATCATGATGAATACGTACCATAAGACACTTGTACATACCCAAAGACCGTGCAACACCAAAAATGAACCCTTCTGTAAATTACAGATTTTGTGGGGGCGCCTGGGTGGCTCAGTTGGTTAAGCCACTGCCTTCGGCTCAGGTCATGGTCCCAGAGTCCTGGGATCAAGTCCCACATTGGGGTCCCAGCTCCATGGGGAGTCTGCTTCTCCCTCTGACCTCACCTCTCATGCTCTCACTCTCTCTCTCAAAAATAAATAAATAAAAATCTTAAAAAAAAATTACAGATTTTGTGTAATTATAATGTATCAATTCAGGTTCATCAATTGTAACAAACATACCACTCTGGTGGGGGATGTTGACAGGGGAAGAGGTTATATAACGTTAGGTGCAGGGCATCTATGGGAAATCTCTGTACCTTCTCAATTTTGCAGTGAATATAAAACAGCTTGAAAAAATTAAACAATTTAATAATTTTTTTTCTCTGCCCTTCTCTCTCATTTTTCTATCAGTTTACTTCAACGGTAATCCCTTATTTTATGAATCAGTGAATACTGTCAATATACGTGGGTCTTATCTCACTGTAACCCCACTCATACAAAGGTGTATGAACAAGCCTCTGTCTAGCAACGGCCGAAATTTGTAGACACCAAACATTCTTTCTTTCTTTTCTTCCTAATTAACATTATTATGGAATATTTACAGACCTAATATTTTAGAAATGACTAAAATAATTTTCTCACCACTTGTATGAATTAGAACCTAGGATTATGTCATATAGGACCAGTTATCAGACCAAAATTTAATAAAATCCAATTCAAGTATCGCTTTATTTGTGGAAATAAAAACAAAGTGAGATTGAGCAAAGAAAGAGATAGATCTCTTAGACGGTTGGAGGAATGAGGAAGAATAAATTAACAATGAAACTGTATTTTAAGATAACATTATTTTTTTTTTAAGATTTTATTTATTTATTTGACAGAGAGAGATCACAAGCAGGCAGAGAGGCAGGCAGAGAGAGAGGAGGAAGCAGGCTCCCCGCCGAGCAGAGAGCCCGATGCGGGGCTCGATCCCAGGACCCCAAGATCATGACCTGAGCCGAAGGCAGCGGCCCAACCCACTGAGCAACCCAGGCACCCCTAAGATAACATTATTATCTCTGAAGATAGCAATGCCACCAGAGTAGGCCTTGCGTGGTTCTTTGATAGCAATTATCAGTTGACAAAGATTCATTACAAATTATTAATTCGAATTTCATCCTTAGCCTTTTAAAAGGCTATTAATTTTAGGTATTAAATTTGGATTTTGCCTGCCAGGTTTTTGAACATAGCAACATCAAAAGCTTAGCAGAATTTCTCCACAGAAATTACTCTAAGATTGACAACAAGAATTAAAGTGTCACAAAACCAAGGCTTCACTTTTTTGGTGGTATTTTCTAGGACACGTCTTTGAACTGAATAAAATCCAGCAATGCAGGTTTCCCTGTCTGGCTCAGTCCATGGAGCATGCGACTTGATCTCACAGTCATGAGCTTGAGCCCCATGTTGGAGCTAGAGATTACTTAAAATGTTGGAGCTAGAGATTACTTAAAAAATAATCTAGCAATACACGACCCATACATTTATTTTACTTTAACAGTATTTTTAAAAATATTCTATTTACTTTGGATGGCAGCTAATATCTACTGAATTAGCAAACAACTATAACTTTATTCTTGAAAAATATTACGTAAGTGGGAACCTGAGGAATGTTTCTCTTCTAAGAAAAATTCTTGGGAATTTTTCTCCTCTTTTTTTCTAATATCTCTTTACATGAAAACTGTCAATCTATGAGATCATAATAGTGAAAGGGAAAATGCACCAAAGGTCACACAAAGTCAACAATTTGTGTTTTATGCCTCCAATAAAGCATCCATTATCTCCATTCCAGTTCAGTGTTTACCCGTGATCCACTTTTCCTCTCACCAACTGTTCGTTTCCGGGAGACAACACTAGGCAACCAAGGGAAACTAAGTCTACCTGTGCCAGGTACTTATAATTTACCTTGTGTATTTTTACAACAAAATTATCTTTCTTATTTCATGGATAAAGAAGTTGAGGTTCAGAGAAATTAAGTAACTTGCCCGATAACCTAAAACCAGTAAATGACAATTAAAATACAGGTTTGCCTTGTGTTAAAATCTCTGCCCAGTCTGGTACCAGGAGGCCTCCGTAGGTCAGCTCCAACAAAGATGGTTTCCAAAAGTAAAAGTCAAGGAACCATAAAAGAAGAAAAGGTAAAGGGAAGAAATGGGAAACATCAGAGGGTGCAGATTCACCATTACAAATTACCTACAAACCAGCAAGGCTGCCTTTCCCTCACCAATTTCTGACTCTTGGCCTCAACTGGGTGTCTAGGCCTAACAGGGATATGAAAGCCCTTTTTAAACAAAAGAGCCAGGGAACTAGAATGCCCCTAACATCGGATTTCGGGATAGCAAGCTCTTCTAGTCCCTTGAATGGAAGGCATGGTTAATATACTATTTGACCATGGCATTTAGAACAAAACCTAGCTCTCAATAAATATTTGGTGACAGAATTGATGGATGGATGAAACGAGTGAAGGGAGTCTGATAAAAAGACTGGCAGAGCTCCAGAGATTGCTATCCTTCATGTCCACTTGGGGTTTTCTTCCGCAGCTGGAACTAGCACTAGATGCCCAGCGGCTATAGAACCTCACAGACTGCATGTAAGATCCTTTGAAGTTTTAGGGAGTGTGAGGTTTTATTCTGCATTCCCAGCACCTAATGGAGTACCTTGCACACAGTAGCCACTCAACAGGTATTACTCGATAATGAATGAATGAATGGATGAATGGATGGATGGATGGATGGATGAATCAAAGATATCGGTATGAAGAGGACTGGGCATTTTCTTTTGTAAGGATAAAGAAATGTTCTCAGCCAAGATTCCTGTCAGATTAGAAAAGATCTGAGAGACCTAGAAATCCTCAGTGACTGTTGGACGCAAGCTAGAAAACTCCTCTGTGGTTTAAGAGCGATCTAAGAATGGCAGTTGAACCTGGGTAAAACTGCAAATTGAAAAAGAGAATTCATTACTCAAGCAAGCAGCTTGTGGGAGGGAATAACTTTCCAATAAGTAAAGAACATTTCACATGAACCAAACATCCAAATGATCTAAAATGTTAGCCTCGGTGGTAGCAGAAGGAGGTTCTTGCTCCCTGTCCAGAAAGATGAATTTTAAAATGGGAGAATGCCTACTGCCTCATACATGATGACCATCAATAAATTATGGAAATGACAACAAAAGACAGGAAAAGAGCAGAAGGCAGCAGGGTGGGAGAGAAAAACAGGTAACTGCCCCTCAAAATTTGCCTAGCCTGGGGTTTTCCTTATTATTCCTTTCAAGGAGTTTTAGTTCTGGTTGCTCCAAAGGATCTTGCTATAAAAGGCAAAGTGGTCTTACTCAGGAAGCATTTCCATAGCACAGATCCAGAAAAACTACAGTGGAACATTCTTAGGACCCGCAGGGAAAAAGCTCTTAGTGGACCCTGTTTCTTATCCCTACATTCTAATGCCAAACTCTCCAGGCACCTGTCATTTCCATAGTTCTTCCAAATGTCATTTAATGTGATTAGAAGTTAATATCTGTCTTTCCTACCAGATTTAAGTTCCTTGAGGACACAAGACTGTTTTGCTAAATCCTGTGTTCCCAGGAGCTAATGCAGTCTCTGGATTTAGGCAAGAGCTCAATGCATATTTGGTAAATAAATGAATATGACCTAAAAATTTCTAAGTCTTATTTTATGGTCAGATCATAATGACAAAAGCATTTTTGATGTTTTTAAGTGAATAAAGCAAGTACCACATGTCATTCTAGATCTATATTGTTTGTATTCTATTGGAAAATTGGTTTTAAGAAATCTGACAGAGTTTTAAGACGTAGTATTAATCTGATAGAAGGGGTATATGAAGTTACATATTTTGGCCTGTAACTCCAACAGTTATTTTAGTCCAAACTCTTCATTTTGCAAATGAATAAACTGGGCCTATCTCCATGAAGTGTTTCTGAATCCCTTAACCTAAGTACAAATACATCTGAAGCCTGTTGTGAACTGCATCATTCTGGGTCCTTCGGTTTACATGATATCTAAGGCCTATTGTTAGTTATAAAAGGCTCTATGCATTTCTGTCCTTGATTACACAAAGAATATACAACACATGGTTCCAATTATATTTTGTGTCACTGTAACAGAGAGACGTCCCCAGTGTCTACACTAAATGGCCCCAGAGGGCTATGCTATACTCTTCCTATGGTTATTTCGGAAGGGTCTCCTTTTTCTGTCATGTTATTAAACTGTCACTTTTCACTGTTTTCAGCATGCCTATCTCAAAAATTTGTTTGCTCTTTTAATCTTCAGCAGGCTTGAGAATAAAATAACCAAGGTGTTTCTTTTTTTTTTTAATTTGTTTTTTAGTAATCTCTATACCCAATATGGGGCTTGAACCCACAATCCAGAAAGACATCAAGAGTCACATGACTGAGCCAGGCAGGCACCCCCAGGCAACTCTTCATCTTGGTTTCTCGCCTTTTAAGATCTTCAGCAGATGAACTTTAGTCCTCAATTTCATAAAATAAGAACATCAGGTCAAAATATTCCAAGGTCTAGAACATTCCCAAATAGTGTGATTTTGTATCATTTATACATCTGTCATTTAAAAGCTAGTACTGAGCTTTCCAAAGTTACTATTCCTGAAAGCATGAATTAAAAATAAATCTAGGGGCGGGCGCCTGGGTGGCTCAGTCATTAAGCAACTGCCTTCAGCTCAGGTCATGATCCCAGAGTCCTGGGATGGAGCCCCACATCGGGCTCCCTGCTCAAGAGGAAGCCTGCTTCTCCCTCTCTCACTCCCCTTGCTTGCGCTCCCTCTCCCGCTGTGTCTCTCTCTGTCAAATAAATAAACAAAATCTTTTCAATCAATCAATCAATCAATCTAGGGGCATCTGAATGATTCAGTTGGTAGAACTTGCTACCCTGGATCTTGGGGTGGTGAGTTCAAGCCCCACATTGGTCACAGAGATTAGTTAAAAAAACTGTATTTTAAATGTGTAAGCTGAGCTTGTTATTTCTCAACATTCTGAAATTACTTTGCAAAGCAAAAAAAAAAAAAAAAAAAAAAAAAAAAAAAAAAAATTTGGGGGGGTAAATTTTTTTTTTAAAAAAAAAAAAAAAAAAAAAGTGGCCCAAGAGGAGTGGAGTCCTGGAGCCTGGCCTCGTGTTGGGTAGCCGCCAGCTTTGCCAGAACACTGGTGACCTTTAACCAAGCTGTTTCATAGGTACATAATTAGAGTAAATGAACTCGGGATGGACAAAACCTAAAGATATCTACTGTGAGTCAAGTATACAAACTTGAGTTCCTGGACATCTGGGCATTTATTTTGGCTTCTCAAATGTCTTTTTGACTTGCTTTTCTAGCTCTTGGTCGGCATCCAGATAAAGGAGACTGCCAGAAAAAAAGCCTGTTTGTAACTGGAGTTAGCAGAAAAAATGGCACCCAAACTCAGATCTCCACTAAATGTTCTCTTAAAAACGCAGCTCACTTTAGGTCAACAACACATCTTTTAAAATTCATAACGTATAGTCCCCACATAATAATTAAATATCCTCTACTTTAATGTAACACTCTGTAATTCATAGGTCCTTACAAATATTATTTAAACTGATCTTTAGTGAACATTTTTTTATATATAGGCAAAGATCTTCTCCTTTTACAAGTAGAAAACAGCCCCTGAGAAATTCGCATGGGCAGTCGTCGCGATGACAAAGGTAGCAAGGGGCAGACATGGGACTCACACTCCTGTCTCTCGAATCCCAGGACACTCGTGCTATGCAGGGACACGGGTGTGATCCCATGAGTCAGTGGAGCAGAGGTAGTCTACGAAGGTCGCTAACAGCAGCAACACGACTAGAAGTGTGCTCTTGTGGAATTTCAGGTGATCACAACCTCGGTACTTCCGCAAACGCGTACTGGAGAATGAGGAAATGAAACATTTTCAACAAAATCTGTGCCATTTAAACACTCAAAAAGTATTTGAAGATTTTCTGCGCACCTTAGTTTCTCAATGTAGTATTATTCCTTGTCTGGCCTATTTAATCCCCAAACCAGAGAAGGGGGAAGTCAGTTTAAGCATGCCTAATCCCAGCACCATGTCAGGCTTGCTAACAGGCCTGTTACCGCTGAACTCATAATGACTGTGAGACGGAGAAGTGGGAAACTAAAAATGCTGCATTTTCTCCTCCCCGGAAACAGTCTGAACCCTTCAGAGCATAATCCCCCGCATGAGTGAGCAACGGGAGCTGATATGAGAGATACCCAGAGTGTGGTCCCCATCCCCTGGGCCTGTTCGCCTCTGCCTTTTACTAACCAGACTAATTACGCTACTGGTATTGATTCTTCTGACTTAGGTCTTACTGTCACTGGACCTCCGATTTCAGTATAAAATATTCACTACTGCTAGAAAGGTAATACGTTACATTGCTATCGGCCATTAACACAGCACTAAACAAATTTCTTAGACCTGACCTTTGTTTGCTTCAGCTCACTGCATCTGATTATTTAGGAACAAGGTAGTTTAATAAAAGAAAAGGAGATGGGGCTTTTGGAATATAAGGCAGTCGGAGCCACGGTAAAGGACTGAGGTGTTACAGAAGGGTTCCTGGCACCAGGGTTTAGATTAGGCATAAAACAAAGCAGAGGGGAGGAGAGCAGAACATAGTTTCTGTGTGTTGGGGGGCTCGCGGGGTGGGGGCAGTCAGGCTAGTTGGGGGCAGTTGCTGAACGGGAGCAGAAAGAGGAAAGGGAAGAACAGAAAGAGAAATCGAAAGGTCACATGTAAACTGGACAGTTTTTACTGAGCTGGCCATTATTTTAGAGAGATTATGTATCCTGATAAAAGGATGATATTGCTAAATTATTCCCAGCAGGTTAAAACATTTTGTTAAAGATTGCCTGCTTTACATACTCGACACAAATGCTTATTAATGAAACCAGTAATGTGTAAAGATTATTTATTTATGTTTTTCGAACAAAAATGGTATTGTATTAACTCCACTGGGTACGCTTTGTCCAGTTTGATGTTCTAATTAGCAATTCTTAGCATGATTAAATGCTAAATACACAGCTGTGTGAGGCTTCAGCTGGTAGTAACCAGTAGTGCCTAATACTGACTTTTTAAAAGAGAAAAACAAAAGTACTCAAATACTGGATAAAAAACTTTTGAGGCCCTATTCAGCTGAAAGAAGGGAAGTTATCAATATAAACAGCAATCATATATAACATATTAATAAAGCTAATAGCTATGTAGTATTCGTCAAGTCTGTTGAAAAGCTCTTCGGACTAAAAGAAAGTAAGCCTAGCCTAAGTCATCGACTGGTCGACCTCACATTATTACGTATTATGTACGGAGCTCCATTAAATCATCTTAATCAAAAAAAAAAAGACTTTATTACTAAGCAAGTCTAGAGAGATAAACTTAACTATCTGCATTCAAACATTATTCTAGGAAACCCATATACTTTTGGAAAAAATGAACTTTTTTGCGTTCACCTAAAAAAAAGTTGTGCATTGTCTAGTATATGAATGATTTCCCTCTCTACTTTGCTTTCTTCCTGAAAACACCTAACACTTCTTAATAGCTAAAAATGATGGAGATTTTTCTATCTTCGTAATAGAAAAGTGATCCAAATTACATGTGTCAGTATACATTTCTACCCTTTAAATGGTAAAAATCGTATAAATAGATCTCATTTAAAGTTTTATTTATGAAGCAAATTACCTAAGGCTTAACCAAAATAACTCTAAGTTTAAAAAAACAAATAAAAAATGCATTGTTTGGTAGGCATAGTAATAAACAGGTTAGTATTACATGCCTCAGATGACTGGTTGGTTATTCTCAATTTTATGTATTTCTAACCAAGCCAAATTTTTACATCTCTGAGCTTTGGCAGCACAGGGAGCGAGTTCCCTTCTTTTTTACTACTCTATATAAAATTCAACTAAGTATGAACTTTACCAAAATGAAATCCAATTTCCAAAGGCTTTAAGCATTTCCTATTTCAATTTTTGCCTTTCAGAAGAAACACATTTTGCAAAATGTACTCACAGATTATCTATCATAAAAAGCTGAAAGAATTTTTCAAGTGAGAAGAAACCAAATTATGTATATGGTTTGATGTGTCTTAAAATTCTGCTTAAGATTACAGTTCAAGAAAAAAAATTGTTCAATGAAAGTGGTAATTCAACTATATTCTCTGAAAAAAATATACTTTCTGTATTGTATAAAATAAAACCAAATGATGGTTTGCATTTTTAATCATAAATTGTTTATAAGTCAAAAACTACTTATCTTAATACTATTTCTAATGATTGCTATGATTTACTAGAAAATCAAAGTTTCACTACATATAAATTGTAAAAATCCTTTTCTATAACTAACCCTGTCCATCCTCTATGAGCCTCCACCTTCATTAAGCTAATACTAAGATCACACCTACACAGAGAGGTCTGCTTGACTTTGGTTCTGTCAACAGAACTACACCAGAAATAAAAATGTTTTAAAAATATAAACTGTTTTAATGTATGTATTTTAATGTATGGTGCTCAAAACATTCTATTTCACACCATCACTGAAGTGGAAGGGAAAAAAAAAAAAAACTAATCCAATCCCCACCCACTGACCTGACCACAATTTAGTAATAAAGAAAACTGGGGCCCAGAAAGATAAAGTGATCTTTCCAAGAACCCCACTGGAGACCTTGGCTATATACCTTCCCAATGAGCACTCTTTCAACTTTACCAGTGGACCGACGCAGATATAAGAGGATGTTAAAGGAGAGCCTAAATCTATTGTTTTGTTGCTACTTATCTACTCAGCAAACCGCCAATATTGTCCAGTGACCTAGGACCACCTGTATACGTTCCCAACTAACACCTAGAAAACCTAATTCAGCAACAGTGATAACTAGTGGGCTGCTCCTTCTTGAAACACTTTTTTCTCAGATTCTAAAACACCACTTCTTCCTGGATACTCCACTTCTTAGGTCATGCCTTCCCACAGCTCTTGAAGACTTGTCTTCCTTTACAAAGCCTCTACATGGTTGAGTGTGGCTGGCTCGAACAAAAGTCCTCCTTTCTTTCCATACCTCTCTAAGTAATTTCATTAGTTACCACTGCCTTAGTTCAGTCTCTTGGAAGATAACCCCCACATCTGAATACCCAGCCCTGACCTTTCCTATCAGCTCTGTGCTCATATCTGCAAAATTTGGTATTTGTACTCATAGATCCCCGGTTTCTCAAATTCAGTATATCCCAACTGAATGGAGCCTTTTCTTTCAAAACCCCACTCATCCGTCAGTCTTTACCATTAAGGAAATACCTTCTACCAGTTACTCAAGCAGGAAACCTGCTATTCTCTTAAAATTTCCTTCACCCAATTCCACTCCAGTTAATTCTACCTCCCAAATATGCTTGGAATCATCCCTCCTTTCACCAGCCCACCTCTCTCCCCAGTGAAGGCAACATTCACTCAACTGGTCTTCCTGTCTTCTCTCTCCTCTTCTAACAGTATTTCTCCACAAAGCAACCAGAGCAATTCTTTCTAAAAGCAAATCCAGTCATAGTTAAACTCACTGAATAAAACCCAAATCCCTTAAGAGCCTCTAAGGCCTTCTGTGAGATGATCTCTGCTCAACAGTCAACATTGCCCTGAGCCACCCTGCCCTAGTCCCTTGCCTTCAGCCCAGCCTCACGGAACTTTCTTAGGGTTTCAAAATGTACCTTGGGATGCTGTATCCCTGTGTTGAGGAATATTCTCCTTGCATGGCTGGCTCCAACGTCTCCAAAGACCCTACTTTATCTCCTGAGAAGACTCCTTCTTCTCTATCAATGCACCCTATCAATGCATTCTCTATCAGTGCATGATCTCAGAGTGGGTTTCCTTCACAACAGGTTAGTGATGCAATTATGGATCTTATTCATTTATTTACATCTTTTTAATCACTTACAGTCTAAGTGGCACAAACAGAGAAACTGGGACTTGCACTTAATATCGCTAGCCCAGTGCCTGGTACATTTTAGGCTCTCGAGATATATGCAGGGGTGCCTGGGTGGCTTAGTGGGTTAAAGCCTCTGCCTTCGGCTCAGGTCATGATCTCAGGGTCCTGGGATGGAGCCCCACATCAGGCTCTCTGCTTGGCGGGGAGCCTGCTTCCTCCTCCCTCTCTCTCTGCCTACTTGTGATCTCTGTCTGTCAAATACATAAATAAAATCTTAAAAAAAAAAAAGAAAGAAAGAAATATGCACTGGCTGTGTAACAAAATAGCTATCTATCCCTTTCATGAATGGCCATCCCTTTGCCATATGCAAAGGCTTTTCACTGCCCCACCCATGAAAAAGTTCTACAATGTCAAGCTGGCTTTGCCCTCATGACAGCCTGAAGATGTAAGTTAATTGGTTAGCCTCAAAGTTTTAGTAATATTTATCTGGTCACTTGAGCTCTGGAATCTATAGGATAAAAACAATTTTTGCAAAATAAATTGGGCAAATACACTGGCTTTTACAACTAGAAATTACATTAATTCAAAAAAAATACATTTTATATACATATATTAAGGCCTATATGTGAGGAGTGCTGTGCACTAGCTATGTTAGTGGGTGGGATATAAAAGATGAGCCTGGGATGCCTAGGTGGCTCAGTCGGTTAAGCGGCTGTCTTGGGCTCAGGTCATGATCCCAGGGTTCTGGAATCAAGTCCCACATCGGGCTCCTTGCTCAGCGGGGAGCCTGCTTCTCTCTCTCCCTCTGCCTGCTACTCTGCCTGCTTGTGCTCTCTGTCAAATAAATAAATAAAATCTGAAAAAAAAAAAAAAAAATATGCCCCTGTAGTGGCTCAGTCAGTTAAGTATCTGACTCTTGATTTCTGCTCAGATCATGATCTCAGGGAACGTTCAAGCCCAGAGATGAGCCCTGCATCAGGCTGTGTGCTCAGCGGGATGTCTGCCTGAGATTCTTTCTCCCCTCCCCCTGCAATTCATGCTCTCTTACACATGCTCTTTCTCAAAAAAAAAAAAATAGATGCACTAGAATCCCTGCTCTCAAGTTTTGCTTCTTCCATTACTCTTTCTGAAAGGTTTTCAGTTTTTTAGAACCTAGTGTTCTTCTTAAAGATCTATGCAAATAAATATTTTCAACTGCTTTTAAAAGAACTCCTCTAGCTCTAATTAAGTATAAAACAATTCAAATGACATTAATTAAATACTTATTATAGTCAAAGAAGTATAAAATCATGTCAGCTTACTTTAATAAGTTTACTTTTACTCTATCATATATTTAGGGGAAAAAGCAGAAGAAAATCAAGGGGAAACAAATAATATCTTCAAAATGGCATAAAGTTTCTCCTCCTGCATCTGAAAACCGTAACCGTCCTGAAAAGCTACCCAGTCAAAAAGCCACCATATGAAAAATCTAATTATATGTAAGTGCCCCTTTGAACAGGTACTCTTCTCTGAAGTAAACTTTTTAGGAAAAAGGAAGACATGCCTCTCTGTGCTCCTTTCTTTTTCTCTCTCTTTCATTCCTCATAGCACCTTCATCTCATACGCACTCACGGGAATGCAAGCTCTGTTAACAGACTATTATATTTATACTGACAGATTCAGAATTCTTGCACCTTCTACTAGAAGTGGTCTCTATAATGTTGCTTTACAAAAATACACCTTGACAGAAATCCAAAAGAAAAAATGGTGGAGGTACATGTATCCCTTTCTGGTAGCACAATTGTGTCTGACTATGCAGAGGGTCTCAGGGGCTATCACTGCTTTGTGCCCAAGATTTAACAAAATAGGCCTTCTTCCACAAATACCCAGGGTTCTGGTCTGCAGAGTTCCGTCATTTTTATTTTGGTGCCCAGTTCCCATGGCTGAGAACAGACAACAGAGGGAGAGCAGGCATTATGAGTGCCCTGCAGCCCGCTCCCCTGTGCTTTGTGAAATGATCTTTCATTGACACTATGTAAGTAGGAGTTTCCTGTACCACTGTGATTTCAGACAGAATTAGAGCCCACTCTGGATTAAGAAGTGCCTGAAAAACTGTCCCATGACTTCAGTGCCTATTTCTCTTTGGCTGTTAATCCTGTTTTCTTGCTACAAAAATACCCATCACAAAGCAGCTCTCTGTCCCAGGTCAACTCTGGGCATATCAGACAGGGACCAGTATTTTGTGTAAGTACATGTTCAAGATTTGTAATTTATGAGAGACGCCCTCAAAGTAAAAAGATAAAGTGGTTCTCACAGCATAAAAACATTTCTGGAGTAAGCAAGCAGACACAAAAACTGGACACTAAAAAATCTTTTCTCATATTTTGTATTTATAGTATGTCAACAATGGGTAGTGAATATTTATGGAATGCTATATAGAGTACATGGCATTCTGCTGGCTACTAAATTTTGGATATAAGATCACAGGTAAGAAAAAATATTATTGTGGCATATAACTCCTTAGACTTTTAAAAACAGGCATTTATATCTTATAACTTTAAAATCATATCTTGCTTAGGGGGCCTGGTGGCTCAGTCAGTTGAGCATCTGATTCTTGCTCTTAACTCGTCTTGATCAGGGTTGTGAGTTCAAGCCCCATGCTGGTCTCCACACTAAGCATAAAGCCTAATTAAAAATTAGATAAAGGGGCACCTGGGTGGCTCAGTGGATTAAAGCCTCTGCCTTCGGCTCAGGTCATGATCCCAGGGTCCTGGGATCGAGCCCCGCATCGGGCTCACTGCTCAGCAGGTAGCCTGCTTCCTCTTCTCTCTCTGCCTGCCTCTCTGCCTACTTGTGATCTCTGTCAAATAAATAAAATCTTAAAAAAAAAAAAAAAGAAAAAAAAATAGATAAAATAAAATAAAACAAAACAAAACCACAACCTGCTTTGGTCAAATTCTGTATATCACCCTGAGATAGAATATTTTTAGAATGTTGTAAAGAAAAAAAAAAAATAGTGGAGATGAATGAAAATAGGGAAAAGAGCTGAGGGTATTAGTTCTGAAAACCCTACCTATTATTAACATGGCTGCACAGAGACATTCTATTTAGGACTGTATCTTAAAGCAGTGACTGATAATTCAACAGCAGCACTGTAATTTCACAACACAGAGGGGTAAGATAATAAGCTCTCCAAATGTACATTGGAATCCAGGGCTTTTCTAGTTATTGAAATACACATGCACACACAATTTACACTGAAAATAATTGTCTAGAAGAGAGAAAACTATAATGATCAGAAAACAAGAAGATTCTCAAGCAAAGTGCGTTACATAATATAATTAAAATTTAGAGATCACACAGCTTGTCTACAAAGTATGGTTGGCCCCAGACCAGCAGCATCAGCATCACTGGGGAACTCGTCATAAATTAGTATGCCCATCCCAGACCCACTAACTGGCCCTACAACCCCTGTTTTAACAAGAATGTCATGGCACTCTCATCTGAACAATACTGAAAAGAGTAAATACAAGTGGGGCAAGATATAGAGACATAGAAAGAAGTCAAGATAAAGATTGGGGTTGGTTGCTGAGTCTGCATTATAGATCTTGGGAAAAAAACTTAAATTTATTTATTTATATATTTTTGTAGGTTTCTAAGTTATCTAATCTAACAATGTAGTTTACAGGCTCTGACTGTGGAGGAGAATGTGAGGAGAGTCTCTGGCTAGAAGGCAGGCAGTTATTTATCTGCCCTAAGCTCCTTTAGGAATGGAAAGCTCAGAAATAGGAAAACGGACAGGGGTAGAGCCAGCAGAACAGGGGCTTGAGTCCCAGCTCCTCCATGTAAAGGACTGAAAAACCAGAGACAGTATCACTGAGCCTGAAGAAGCCAGCATTCCCAAGTACCATGAAGCTATTCCCAAAATTCTCTCACCCTTGAGAAAGACATCTGTCTGCTTCTGCTAATTTCTTACAAGTCAGATGGACTAAGGTCTACGCATCTCACTGGTCATGTTATCTTCCTTCTATTTCTGTGGGAAAGAGGATGAGAAAGAGGATGAAGGAAAGAGAAATAAACATTCCCAAGAGAGAAGTAGAAGGACCAAGTGCCAATCCGTAAAATAAGTAGAGGGGAAGCCACAGAGACTTCCTCCGCATCCCTCCCTCGCCCCTGAAACCATGCTATTTGCCATGTGGAAAACAGCAAGCGAGAGTGATTCAGTAATGAGAGCTCATCTTAACGGATAAGAGTTACTGGAACAGTAACAAAAGCAACAAGCACCACCACCAGCTACTGCCACGGCTCTCGTCTACCAACCCCTCCGAGGTAAGCACTGCCATCCTCCCTTTAAGGAGGCCGACTCCCTCATCCAAGAGTCCTATTAAGGCTAAGATTAAGAGTCAAGACCATTTGGCTGAAAAAGCCCATGTTTTTCTACTTTGCTACTTCTGCCACAAGCTCCTGGAAAGTTCGTATTAAAAAATTCCATCAACAAAACTATGAATCAGGTAGTTTGTCTCCAGTGACACTGACTCTTGAGAAGCTCCGTGCTCTCTGTCAAAATCTGCACTCAGGAGTCGGTCTGGCAAACTCAACTGACAGCGGAGATTTTAATTTCAAAAACAGAACTGTTTGGGGTTTAGAATGAGAGCATTTGCGATAAATATCATACCAAAAACCTAAGTACCAATAGCCATTTAATGATGAAAATTGTAATTTGTAAAGATGAGCAGTTAAAAATATTTCCCTTGACCTGGCCAGTGTTTGAGTTAGTATCTAAATGAACAATTCTATAGGGCACCCTAAAGCTTAAATACCTAAGAGCAGAGGGAGGAAGGTGTTTAAAAATCATATCAGACTCTGCAACTCCAATTATGTTTGGGTCTCCTATCATATCAGGGAACCTCTGTAAACCCATAATGCTTACAGAAGCAACTGATAAGCTACTTAAAACTCCAGGGCTGCTCAGGAAATTATCCTATCAGTGAGCTGAACAGTAAATTATTGATGGTTCTGACAGTGTCCGATTTACTTCCTGGACAGATTCATTTAGCAGGGTAATCTCGTTTCTCACCAGAAAATAAAGACAAAATATATGATCAACCTATAAAACTTCTGCAAGAAATATCTGCAACAACAAATTACATTAACGAGCTCCCATTGAATCCCGCTGAATCAATCATTTCTGCCCAGCTACCACGTTGTAGTGAATATTTAAGCTCAGAATTAGTAATGGGAATGAAATCATTAGTCTCGTCCAAACATTAGAGTTATCAATTTTCTGATTCCCACATAGCTACCAACAGCACAGCAGTACTATATAGATGAAAACATTTTACATAGTTCTTTGTGAGTGATGGTATTCAAAATAAGGAACCAGATATGAAAGATATATATTTTGATTAAATGACACTTATTTAAAAGTTGACATTTTAATCAATATGTTACAATGGTTATAATCCTATCTCTAGCATTTCACGATAACAAAATTTGTATGTTACACAATATTAAAATGGCCTTAATTTTCCACATCTGCTGTAATCCTGGATCAAGTCTGTCAGCCCCACGACTCTGGTCCCATTTCTCAGCCTAGACACTTCATTCATTATTGGGGAAGTCCGCTTTCCACTACCATATGTAACAGTAAATAATGGCTTCCAGGAGAATCAATAAAAACTGAACATAGAAAGCCATTGTTTCACTCCCCCGTGTTATTCTTCTCATAACCTGATCCGCTCACAAGTTAATGAATCCGCTGTTCAATGTCTCATTCTCCCTAAAACCTTTCTCTGTGAGGGAGCTGTGGCAATAACAAAATGAGAAACAGTGAGGATTTCATGACCCCGTCCTTGGCCTCATGCTCATGTCTTATCTGTCTCTCTCCCCAAGACTATTTTCCTTCAATTAAAAATGTCTGCACCGGGGGTGAAATGAAGTTGCCCTTTATACTCCCAGCCCCGCAACAAAGCACCTGGGAGGTTAGGTCTACCAAATGAGTACCTCATCACCCCAAAACATCTTTCAAGACAGCAAGAGCCAGACTAATTTACACTACTGACCCTAGTGTATGCACATCCGGAATACAGTAGGGACCACTTAGATCACCAGCTGAGTAATGTATGATGACCTTCTGTCAATATCAATAATATTATGTAGCAATTCTAATTCATTAAAATAAGCTAGCCTGGAATGTTTAATTGCTTAGTAGCTGGGATGGTATGTAGACATAAATTTGAAATAAGCAGATAATGGCCATAATATTAACATTGCTGTACTAGCTGAAACCTATTTTGGGGGGGAGGGACAACTATTTCTACTTGATGCAGTTCATTTAATCTTAAACATTCATTGAATTCCTACCATTTTCCAGATACTCAGGGTACAAAGATGAATAAGTAGAGGATCCCCTTTGAGGCATCCACACTCTAGTTAGGGAGAGAGCCATGTGAAAAACTGATAGTTAAAGTACAATCTATTAAGTGCAAAAATAATTTGGGGCTGTAGAAGCAGGAAATGGGAGAGATCAGCTGCCTGGCAGGGTTATGCCATTTCGGTCAATGAGAAATCATTTAAAAATTATCACCTGAAACACATTAATTTTAAAAATTAATAGACTCCTTAGGTAAATGTACTACTCTTTAGTTATGTTATTATTCCCCCCTAATAAAACTGCTAAAAGCTACAATGGCTCTCTATTAGATATTATTTCATTCACATTTAACATTTAAAGGACCTAGTCAAATAGGATCTGTTTACAGACCTCCTTCCTGGCCGAGGCAAAAGTTCTTTTTTAAAGAAATGTGTATTCATGTTCTCTGACACCCCTCAATGATGAAGTACACATGATCCAACCCAGACCTCTTCTCCACTGACACATTTTAAGGACTCACACTCTAGGCACTCAGGTAGTAAATAGTATGATAAGTTAGGCACACTGCTAACACGCATTTTTAAAATGACTGTATTATTAAGGCACACAACTGCTTCGCTTTATGACAATACCTGGTAATCAAAAGCATTTGGATTCTGGTGATTGTGATTATTAAATTTCTAAAGCATAAGTGGGAATATGCATGATTTAAAATTTGACTCTCACATTAAGTCCTCATAATCTTTGAGATATCAAAGAAAGAACTGAAAAATATTTGTCTCTGCACAGTTTTGTATGCACTATAAACGTGTAAATGAGTGGTATGAGTAACAAGAGATGTAGGCATCTTGACAAAATATCCATTCACAGCGAAATAATCCACATTTTACTTGGCTATGTCACAAACTAGCTTAATGGCCTTGGATGAGACATCCAAAGTCTCTGAATCTCCTATGTGACAAATGAATGGACTATTTATTTGGGGGGGAGGGGTAAACTAAATTAATGGAACTGAACTAGATGCTCTCTAGAGTTTCTCTGGGCTCAAACATTATGAAAGCTACTAAAAAGTGCCTTTTACAAATTTTCTGTACCCTTTCATCCCAGGTTTTGAAATGAAATCCCACTGTCAAATCATTTCCAGACATCTGGAAAACCTAATCCATTCCCAGTGTAAGATACCAAGGCAGTTAACAATTAAGCTGTTATTAGTGATTCATGTGTTCTCAACCATCACTTGCTAGGCCCTATTATTTTAGTGTCACAACCATGACCTGTAAATAATACAGGTATTTGAGAAACTCATTAACTTGTATAATGCTGAGGTACAGTTTATTGTATCAGACAAAACTACTAGAGAAATCCCGGTAGGAACACATGTGTTCCTAAGCATATAAAGCCTCAGCACAGTAGAAAGTATCTGAAAGGGTAGGACACCTCTTCTTTCAAAACATTCCCAGGTGAAAAACTTTGGAAATGGCATACTGAAATGAAAATGGTCCTTCACACTTATGACCTAAGATGTTTTCAATGGTAACAACAGACTTATCTAGATCTACACATCAAACACGTGCACATGCCATATTTGTATGTGTCTGTGTTTGTGACCTCACCGGCAGAGCCAAAGTGGTTACCGTAAATAAAAAGCACATTGTCAAGAGAATCATTACAAAAAGCCCACAGAGGAGGAAAGAACAAGGAGCCCAAAAAGTAAGTCAAGCTAGTATCAAACTAGAATTACACAATTCAGAAAACATTTTGAGTAATAACCTTACATAAGGCTTCAAAACCACTCAAAAGATACTTTAAGGGCACCTGGGTGGCTCAGTTGGTCAAGCAACTGCCTTCCGCTCAGGTCATGATCCTGGAGTCCTGGAATGGAGTCCCACATCGGGCTCCCAGCTCCGAGGGGAGTCTGTTTCTCCCTCTTACCTTCTCCTCTGTCATCCTCGCTCTTACTCTCTCTCTCTAATAAATAAAATAAAATCTTTTTTAAAAAAAAGATGCTTTAAGAGTAAAATAAAATAGTGAAACTAATTGGCAGAGGGATCTACAGAGGAAAAGATAAGCTTGGGTTATAGGAAAAAAAGCATTATCACATACTATGCATCTTAATGAAGGGTAGAGGATAGAAAAAAATGTATTATTCTGTACTTAGGCTATGTAGGTCAAATTACTGCAACTCAAGACAAATGGACAGGGACTGAAAATTTGTTAGAATGTTCCTTTTCATCATCCATTCCTTCTTCAATCCCAGCACTAAAGAAGGGAGACAGCCTCCAAACAGAAACCAAAAGGAGCAACGCAGAAGGGCAGGGTTCTGGTTGAGGAAAAAATGGAAGACCTGGAGGGAACGGGACTGATCTGTGTAACATTATGAATGACTCAGAGTAAGCTCAGCTAGAGTAGAAGTTCCTTCTTAATCTGATTTTTGTTTGCTTTAGGAAGGGGAGTTACTACATCACATGGTGACTCTGGCAGAGAACAGTTAAGGATTTGAAATGGGCTTGGATAAATTCATGAATGGCTGAGAGACGCTGAGATGAGTTCCTATCCTTTACAGTTGACGTCAGAGAGCAGAGCCCTCCCAGACTCCGCTAACTGAAGCAGTTTGAAATGCTGGGGGATAGGGGGCGGGGGAAAAAGCCCTACATCCGGCAAGCTCTATTTTTTTCATGTGATGTGATATAATATATAAAGGTATTTTTTTATTAAATGTACTTCGAAAGGATGAGAAAAATCTACAGGCTGTATATTTCAATCACATTAATTCTCCATTCTGCCCTGTGACTGTCCTTATTTGATGCCTCTATGAAAAAATCTGGATTTGCTCTTCAACAAGGCCCTGACAAATTTTTTGGTATGTAGTGACCAGAGATTTTGCAGAGGTGTTGTGTGTCTTTTCAGATTTTCAAGAGTAGAAACAGTTTCGGTAATGAGCAAAATCACAGAACAACTTGTTGCTTCCAGGTAAATGCCATCAGATGTTGAGATTAAACCCAGAGAGCCAGCCTGAGGTCAGAAAACCCTAGAACAACAGATACGCAAGTTTGGCTCCTGCGAGTTTGAGTTACCTAACACAAAACAAACTAGGATGGAGAAGAGAATACAAGGGACTCACTGACAGCTCAACCAGAAAAAGAATTTACGTTTGACTTAGATAGGACACAGCGTTTTGTTAAAGGGCAGTCAATTCCATCTTTGAAATGAAATCGCAATGGGGCAGGATTTCTTTAAAACAGTTACAGCTGTTTGCTAAAAATTAGTTGGCTCCCGAGTCTGACAGAAGGGACTGCCTCCTTTTCATTGTTGGACATAAGCTTTCTAGTGCTTATGGCTTCTAAAAGAAGGGCCTTTCTTCACATGGCTTCCGTTTGACTTCACTGAACCTGATCTAGACGTGGAGACTGGAGACTGCTATCTGGGGGAGAATAAAGAGAGTGAACTCTGTGTTTAATTAAAAGCAAAACCACTTATACTCATTAAAGCTAACTATCTAACTCATTCTCCTCACATACTACAGTTAGTACTTAATCAAAAGTCTATTTCCCAGCCCGTCTATTGACCATATGGCAGAATGGCCTCTCAGCATCGTAGAAACGCTCCACTAAAGCAGAAACGTGCTGCACAGGCATGGTGCATCCACAAGGGAAGGGACCTCGGGAGGCTCTAGCCACCACTTTCGCTGCTTTTGGGAGCAGCACTTATCAGCCAACAATAACCAATCCCATCTCTCCAAAAATCAAAGCTAACAAATTGACCTTCCAGTTTAGAAAAGATTACCAAGGAGTTCAGCAAACCTTACTTCTGGTAGTGGGCTGGCCGGTTTGGTGAGGATTCCTCCTACGTACACAACATTAGGGAGAGTGGGTCTCGGAAACTCCAGCGCCACATCTGTACACAGCATCCACAGACTGGACCCGTGGACCAGGTCGTACATGGACTTCTCCGGCAGCAGGTTGTACTTCTGCATTATCCTTTCGTATTTGGGAAGAACCAGAAAGCTGACCCCTAATCTCGAAATGAGGTAAACGCCGGTATTTTTCATCCTTTGCAGCAAGTTCATGTGGTCTGTGAGGAGTGAGTTAAACTCTGGGACGTAAGCTAATGGGGCGGGAGCACCCACTTCTGCAGGGTACCAAAGGCCAGTTGAAAATACAGCATATTTAACCCCTAAAAGATGAGCTATCACAAATCCACACATGTCATTAGGGTCCACCAGCAGCAGATCAAACTTCTCCTTCCTCAGACCCTGAATCAGGGCACGGTTGCCAACCATCATATCACAGTTCTTGGTATAGTGATCCAGTATGTCAAACAGTTCGATTGCTGTCAATCTCCCAGAGAAGATATTCCGCATTTTGGACTGCAGGAAAGCATCCGAGGTGGTACTGTTAAAAATCCCTGGGTATCGCTGGAGGCTGTAATGATTAGATGGCGCGATGTCTCTGCCTTCGGAGAGAAGAAACACTGTGCGGTGGCCTCTCTCATGCAAGGCTGAGGCTAGTGTCTTGAAAATGTACATATGGCTTTCGAACATAATTGGCGGCACGATGATGATTTTGGCAGCCTTCGCTATCCCCACAGCACTCCACAGGAGCATGAAATACGGAGTGTAAGACTTCATCGCTGAAAGGAAAACCGGAAAACGACTTAAAACAAAGTACAATCCTTACCATTCAAAACAATCAGAGAGGCTTTTTTTTTTCAAAGTAGCACGTGATTCGATACTTCCTCTGTGTAAAAGCATCCTGATTTTGTTCTAATTACCTGTTTCTGAAAGATAATTTTTAAAGTAGAGAACTGACAGTAAAGCTGGCAGAAACCAAAATATATTTCAAGTGTATCCATTCCTGAGCACACCACTGCAGCAACAACAGAGAACAAGATTGTTTTTTGAAAACTAGTTTTGAAAATCTGAAAAAAAAACTTCTTAAAATTGAATGTCCAAAGATCTCTCTTCTTTGAATAATCCCCCATCTATGAAACATCTGTTTATCTTTTAATTGAACGTCAATGTTAATTCCAGAAGAAGAGCCAAGATTTTTGATATCTGGGTACATTAGCATGTATATCTCTTTTTAAATCATTTTATCACAGTTACATTCCCAATTACCACCAAAGCATACCAAAGGAAGATTATGTTTGAAAAAATAGTCCTTTCAAGTAAGAGTTCTATAGAAAAGACATTTTTCTACAGGAAAAATGATCTTTAATGTGAATTTCCCCTTTACCTAAATATGCTTATGTACCCTGGCAGTCTCTATTTACGTAACCTCTATCAATTTGCCAATTCATTTCAGGGCATTAAATGAAAAACTTTCAATAGAAAAATTCAAGACACTTAACCGGATCTCTGTAAATGCTTATGGAAGAAGTGATGATGAATGAATTATGTCCCAGACCACACTTCCTTTGTGTTGTATCTGTAACTCAGGTGCAGAGGGCAAGACAGATGATGACACCTATCACTTTTCCTACCCTTCCATGGTAGTAGAGTAGGTACAATAGTTAGTTATCCCCTGTCATTTTTTAGAAATACATGTCCTACCTATGGGCCTCTAGAGTGTGCCACCTCCCTCTACCTAACTCAGGATAGTTTTTACTTACGCTCTAAATCAGCCTCCAAGAACAGCGAAGATCTAAACAACAGTTACCCATGCAAACTGGATCTTTTTACTCGAAGAAACAGCTAAAATAGATTTATATGCACATCCCCAAACCAGTATCCCTTGCTACTCATTATCACGTATTAACCACCCTCCTCATACAAATTCCCACCATCTAAATGCAGCTTTAGCAACTATACCTTCTCAACATTCAAACACTGCAAGCAAACTTAAAAAAACAAAAAAGGAATTCAATAGCAGACAAATGACAGATTCTTCCAATATCAAGATTAAACCACGAAATGTGTTCTATTTCCAGGTGCCTTTTACCTGTCTCACTCCAAAGAAATTTTCAAACTATTTCTAGATGAGCTGACACTATACCACTAAGAATAAACAGAAGTAAAGCACATTATAAGCATATAATAGCCTATGTTAAATGTTGCCTGAATTAAATGAGGGCTTTAAAAAAATAAATTTGGAGAAAACACTATTCCTATAACAATCAAGTAAGTTTATTCAATAATTACAAGATCAATAAAGAAAAAATAGCCATTCTTGGAGGAAATTTTCTGGGCCTTTATTCTATTGTACTGTGTCTCTATTGTGTCTCTGGTGCAGCCTTCCAATTCCAAGGAATTAAAAATCAGGGATTCTCGGCAGACATGTTCTTAATTCTAGGAATGAGATTTATGCAAACATGGTTATTGCAGAAGCTAGAGTCTGGGGCTGTGATTAATACTACCTGTCACTGTTTGCATGTCCACAAAGACAGACCGGTTGATGGACCAGTCCGTTGAACTGCTCCTCCCACTAGGTTTTGCATCTGGCTGAGCAGTGAACACACAGTTCATTCAGCTACAGTTAAAACCATTGCTTTATCTATCATAAATGACTAAGACACAAAACCAAAAATAACAGTAGGGAAACAAATCCCTTCACTGAGCTTTTTATTCTATTCTTCCTTTTTCATTTTAATATTTTATTTCAGTAATTACTACGAAGTAAAAAAATTTACAGGAATTTTTTTTTTAATGCACAACTGCTTATGTTCAAGAACACCATTGTTCAACAGAGCTTTCTGCAAATATGAAAATGTTCTAGATCCCCACTATCCAGCATTGAGCAGCTGAAGTGTAGTTAGTGTGATCGAGGAAATGAATTTTACATTTTAACATGTGGCTAAATTAATTTAGTACTAGTAGCTATACAGTACTAATGTAAGGTTAGAAAAAGTGCATATATTCTATATATATGGATTCTAAAAGAAACTATACAAACATACCAATATCTGTGTGACAAAATATCTTCTAAAAGAATGTCTACTAGGTCTTCATGAAAAAATAGTAATTACCAACAAAGAAGCATCATTTGTACAAGTGTGTTATTTTGCTGTTCAATTCAAAATTAATTATGAAGGACTACAACAGCACTTTAATCACACAAACACCACTGTGGTGGAAAACAGAATAACTAACACAACTACCAACAAATGGTGAGGTTCTTGCTAGTCCAGACTTATCAGAGTGTGTGTACTGGCAAGCTAGAGTTCATGAATATTAAAAACTTCTGCTCTGAGAAAGATAATGTTAAGAGAATGAGAAGACAAGTTGCAGACTGGGAGAAAATATTTAGAAAAGACACATCTGCTAAAGGACTGTCATCCAAAATATACAAAGAACTCTTAAAATTAAACAATAAGAAAGTAACCAAGCTGATTTTAAAAATGGCCAGACTTAATAGACAACTCATAAAGAAAATATACAGATGGCAAATGAGCAAATGAGAAGATGCTCCACATCATGTGTCATGAGGGAAATGCAAATTAAAACCTTTACGAGAGACCACTACACACCTGTCAGAACGACCAAAATCCAGAACACTGACAATGTCAAACGCTAGAGAGAATACGGAGCAATAGGAACTCTCATTCGTTGCTGGTGAGAATGTAAAATGGTACAGCCACTTTGGAAGACAGGTTGGTGGTTTCTTACAAAACTAAATATACTCTTAACATATGATCCAGCAATTGTGCTCCTTGGTATTTACCCAAGAGCTGAAACTTCTGTGCACACAAAAACCTGTACATGAATGTGCACAGCAGCTTTATTCATAATTGCCAAAACTTAGAAGCAACCAACATGTCCTCCAGGAGGTAAATGGGTAGATTAACTGGAATGGAATATTAGTGCTAAAAAGAAAATGAACTATCAAATCCACTAAAAGACAGGGAAGAGGGGCGCCTGGGTGGCTCAGTGGGTTAAAGCCTCTGCCTTCGGCTCAGGTCATTATCCCAGGGTCCTGGGATCAAGCCCCGCATCGGGCTCTCTGCTCCGCAGGGAGCCTGCTTCCTCCCCTCTCTCTCTCTGCCTGCCTCTCTGCCTACTTGTGATTTCTCTCTCTGTGTCAAATAAATAAAATCTTAAAAAAAAAAAAAAGGGAAGAAACTTAAGTGCATATTACTAAGTGAAATGCCTGTTACTTATAATATGAATATAGTAGTGTAAATTAGAAGGGATTTTAATTTCACATTTTCTACAATGGGCATGTGTTACTCTTAATAAAAAGAGTAAGTATTGTTTTTAATAACACGTGATAAAGGACCTCATTTACAATAACAAAAAAGTACATAAAATACCTTTAAAATGGGCTAAACAGGATGATTGTTTACTATACTAAGCATGGCAAGGCTTTCCCTAAAGACATATACATAGAAATAATACTAAGTGTAGAGAAATACTCTATTATTCCTTTTTAAAGATTTTATTTATTTATTTGACAGAGAGAGAGAAACAGAGAGAGAGAGGGAACACAAGCAGGAGAGTGGGAGAGGGAGAATCATGCTCCCCGCTGAGCAGAGAGTCCGATGTGAGGCTCGATCCCAGGACCCTGGGATCCTGACCTGAGCTGAAGGCAGTCGCTTAACCAACTGAACCACCCAGGTGCCCCAGAAATACTCTATTATTTTAGTGAAAGATGGTATTTGAAAAAAGTCAATTCTTTCCATATTTTAAATAGACTTAACAAATTTCCCCATGACATCCTACTAGATAATTGGTTTTGTTTTATTTGGAATTTGACCAAATTCTATCCATGTTCACTTATTAGAATATGCAAGAAGAGGGAATACACTTTAAGAAAAGAAACTGCAAAGTGGTGGGACAGCAAGGTAAATATTAAAGCATATTTTTTAAAAATAATTAAAACCCTATGGATTTAGCCTAAGAACCCTACTTCAGATAAATGGATAAGAGTAGGTAGCCTACAACAATTCCTTGAATAAACAGGAACATAACATGAGATGAAGGGAGCACAGGTAGATGAGGGAGGAATAACTTCTTTGAAATGAGTGTTAAAATCTAGCTTTGTATCTGAGAAACAAAAACCTCTGAATTTTTTACCTTAAACTTTCCCCAAAGCAAATCAGAATAGTGTTAATTTTTTTTTAAATACAGCCAAAAAAGTGTTGAACTTTAAATGATCTCTGGAAAGAGAAAAACAAAACAAAACAAAAAACAATCTGAGCATAAAGCAAAGAAAGAAATCCTTATTACAGATACTATTAGACTACATAATCATAAAATATTTTTGGAATGTTTAAAACATCTGGGGCAGAGGTTTCCAGTCCAAGATGACTGACTGAACCCAAATGTTTCTACTCCTTTCTTCCTATAGCTTCTTCAGAAATGACAGGAAAGCAGAATAAAAGGAAAACCTAATCTCTCTGAGAATTGGTATTGAGGAAACAAGGTGTGGGCTGGACTAGAGTCAGTGCAATGGATTTTTGACAAGTCTCTAGAAAACAAATGCTAAGAATAGCTTATTGAGGAATAAAAGTGAGTGGAGGAAGTCATGACCCAAAACACACAGAAGAGGCTCCTGGAGCAGAGGTGAAAAGTGCCTCCAGAATGGCTGAGAGCTGAAGTGGACCAGCCCCGGAAGCAGGAGTAGTGGGGGAGCAAGAAATCAAAGGGAAGGAGGAGCTAGAGCAGATTCCCCATCCGTTAGATCTTCCCTTCACTCCCAGTTGCATTCGCTCCCCAAAGTAAAAACGCACATCAGGTCTCTAGAGAAAGAGGTGAGGTGCCCGTAGAGTGATCGGACCTGAGAACTCGGAGTAAAAGCCTCCTTGCAGGAGGTGATGCCGGCTTTTCCTGGGTGCCTTCCAGCGAAAGCGGGGCTTCGTCCGCACAGTTTGAACCCAACCTCCAAGGTACAGGCAAGGAGCTTAAGTTTGCTGAATGACTGAACAAAACAAACTAGATTTTTCTTTTATAAAATTAGCAAGGACATCATTTTTAATGGTAACAGTTTTAGGCAGATGGTGAACATGTAAATAGGTACAAATGTTAACTACTCTAAATCAGAAATATCAACACACACGTACAAAGATGTTCCTGTATTTGCTTCTAACAGCAAACAGCCCGACACCACTACGAATCCAGCAATAGAGGATTAATTGCATCATGGTATATTTTACCATGGAGCATTACAGAACTATGAAGACTATGTTTCAAACATTTTTAACATGAAAAAATTCTCATGACATAAACAAAATTATATATGTGTGTGTGTGTCTGTGTGTGTGTATATATATCACCTATATACGTAAAATGATTATATTGACTCACAAACTAAATAAGAAACTGTTGTCGGTAATACATTTGGATTTTCAAGTTGAGGAGTATGTTTTCTCTTCCTACTTTTGTATTTCCAGGTTTTTGAAGTTTTTTACCAAAGATATTTAATATTTATAACACACTCATTCCATTCCCATGCCCCTTTAGCTGGAGCTTTACTCCCACTCTCTTCTTGGAGTGAAATGTCTTAAAATATCAATGCTATTTGTTGGGATCCACTTACTCCCCAAATGGTTACAGTCTGGCACTGTTTCCACCACTACTGTGCCCAAACACTCATTGCTAAGAGCACTAAATACCTCATAATAGTCACACAAATGCCCTTTTCCCCAACACTTCTCTCACAGGACTTCTAACACTATACACGAATTCTCCCTTTTCTCCTCCTAATTCTCTCTCAGTTGAGATGCTACTGCTACTTGACTGTACTCCACCGTCCAAAGAATGAAGAAAATTCAGAATTCAAAGACTCTGAACAAATTTCACTTTGGGGGTGCCTGGGTGGTACACTCTTGAAGCATCTGCCCTTGGCTCAGGTGATGATCTGGGGTCCTGGGATCACGTCCCACCTCAGGCTCCCTGCTCAGCAGGGAGTATACTTCTCCTTCTATCCTTCCCTCCACCCTCTCTCTCTCTCTCTGATAAATAAATAAAATATATTTTTTTAAAAATTTCATTTTGCATATCAGCCCACCCTTTCTTCTTTATATTAAAAACTATCGGGGCACCTGGGTGGCTCAGTGGGTTAAAGCCTCTGCCTTCGGCTCAGGTCATGATCCCAGGGTTCTGGAATCGAGCCCCTCATCAAGCTCTCTGCTCAGCGGGGAGCCTGCTTCCTCCTCTCTCTCTCTCTGCCTGCCTCTGAGCCTATTTGTGATCTCTGTCTGTCAAATAAATAAATAAAATCTTAAGAAAAAAAAACAATTTCTTTGCTTGCATGCAGGGTAAGAAACAGTGCCAATTTTAATAAGAGTGCGCACCTCTCACCACAAGGAAGCCAGTCAACATTTGAGTGCAAATTAGTTCAGCAAGGATATCAGAGCAGCATTTTACTTGACTGCTGCCTATCCAAAACACTCATTTGCAAAAGTGATCCCTCTAAGGCCAAACTCTTAAAATACCAGAAAAAAAAACAGATTAGCTATATTGTTCCTGATCCTAAATCTCAATGGTTCATTCCAGCTGAAATTCAACAACAGAACACCCCAATATACTACTGAGATTTTTTTTTTAAAGAATTATTTATTTATTTTAGAGAGACAGAGAGAAAGAGCGAGCTGGAGGGGAGAGGCAGAGGGAGCAGGAGAAAGACTTGATTTAAGTAGACTCTGTGCTTAGTATGAAGCCAGAAGCGGGAGATGGGAAGCTTACCAGACTTGGCCACCCAGGGGCCTCTATACTACAATTTTTCAAAGATAAAAAAATAGATTTCATGAACCCCTTATTTTCCCATTTTCTCAAACAGGAGTCTAAAATACCAGAGTCTAATCCCTACCTTACTAGACCTCTAGCAACCTCACTTTAAAATGCTATTTCCATCTACTTATTAAAAAAAAAAAGTAGAGAATCACCACATGAAAGAATCATTTCTCTGGTTTTTGCTGTTTGAGGTTAGATCATGAATAATGCTGAGCTGTGAAGCATAGGTGAGGATGAACTACGTAAGCAAAAAATGGCAAGCGCCTAAACTACAGGAAACAATGTAAGTTTTGACAGTCTACCAGCCCAGCAGCAGAGCAAAGCAGGGAGGGGGGCTGAGGGAGACCAACCAAGAAACAGACTCACCTGTTCTCTATAGAGCTAACAGATGGTTACCTAAGGGGAGGTGGGTGGGTGGAGGAGAGGTGACCTAGGGGATGGGGATTAAGGAGGGCATTTGTCAATGAGCACAGGGTGATGTATGGAAGTGGTGAATCACCATATTGTGTACCTGAAACTAGTATTATACTGTATGTTAACTAACTGGTATCGAGTAAAAACTAAAAAAACTAAAAAAAAAAAAAAAGACTATCATTTTAAACAAGAATTGATCGAAGTGTTTTTGCATTAAAGGAAAAATAAAATAAAGGCTAATGGGAAATTTAAAATGTCTGTACGTGGTGAATTGAGCTATTTAGAAAAATGAAGTGAATAATTTAGTTCTCAAAGCAGATTATGTAGCCTGGTAAACTGAACAGCTAGAATGCTGAGTACTTTTAAGTTTCCCTGGCATTGAGTATCAACATGAAAAAATAGATCAATCATAATGACAACCAGAGGTCAACCTTGGTACTACATGAAATACTGTTTATTATAATTTCATCTCTCTTCAAAGCACCTTTTATAAGTAAGCCTAAGAAAATACCATCCAGTAAAATGAAAAATAAAAAATCAAATTAATCAAAGTAAAGACTAATTAGGAATCATTACTAGTGCTTTTAAATAAATGCCAACATCATTTTTCACAGAACTAGAACAAATAATCCTAAAATTTGTATGGAACCACGAAAGACCCAAATAGCCAAAGCAATCTTGAGAAAGAAGAACAAAGCTGAAGGTTATCACAATCCAGATTTCAAGATAAACTACAAAGCTATAGTAATCAAAAGACTATGATACCGGCACAAAAACAGACACATAGATCAACACAACAGGACAGAGAGTCCGGAAATAAAGCTAGCTATACCTACATGGTCCATTAACCTGCGACAAAGGAGGCAAGAATACACAATGGGGAAAAGATAGTCTTTAAATAAGTGGTATTGGGAAAACTTAACAGACACACGCAAAAGAATGAAACTGGACCTTCTGACAGGGAAAAACTAGACCTTCTGACAGGGAAAAACTGTACTCTAAGCTAGCCAACTAAACCAGCAAGGGATTCCAGTCCCTTTCTCAAAGCCCTCCTGGGTTCTTCTTTCCTACCTCGTTTCCCACCCGTGCCAACAGTACCAAGTATGAGGAAGTAGAAGGGTATAAATTACCCTCCCTGCTTGTGCTGGGGGTTGGGGAGTGGGTGCTCAGACCTTTGGAGAACAACCTCCTCTGAGCCCACCAGTGTTATATAAACCTCCGATCCTCCAAAATCTCCCAGTGCCACTTGGTTCTTCCGTCAGGATCCAGTCCAGGTTCTGTAACATTTGGTTCCCTAACAGGGAAACCCAACCGTGCTGACCCACTGTTGCCACCTGTTTGGGGCAATGGTGGGGCAGTGACATAACGAGAGATCCTAAGGGAGAAGGCGTGCCCTGCCTAATTTTAGGCAGTCTCCCACCTGGTCGCCTCAGGCCAGCCCGCCCCGCTGTTCCCACCGGACTCAAAGGAGACTTGGCAGGTGAGAACATGGTCCCAATGTCAGATTCCGGTAAGGCCTGGGGCCCCAGGACCCACTCAGGTCCACCCATGAGGGTGGAAGGGGAAATTGATCACTTCCCAGAGACCTCTTAGAGATCTCAAAGTGGGAGAGGGCCCCCAGGGGAGAGGAGGAGGTCCCTCAGGTCAGGAACCCCCAAAAGAGGGGACAGGAAGGAATTTCCTAAAGGAATTCTACAGGTCAGGGCCTCCTGGAGTTGGGGGGAGAAACTGTAATAACTTCGGTGTGAATGCGTGAGGGAATGTGCTGTTTGACCTGGCTTGTCAGGCAGACTGATTCTGTTCTCCACGGGTGGACACCCTTAGGGTCCCAGAAGCCTGCAGACTCCGAGTGGGCCCTAACCTGCTTCCATGGTGACCTCATAGGGTCTTTGGGGTGCCAGTCTGGGATTTATACAGACTCACTAAGGCTAAGAGGCACTCAGTTCTCCTCCAGAGGACGGACAGGTGGGCATCTGACTGGTCTCTCCTTTGGAGGGACAACCACCCTTTGTCTTTACACCAATGACACAGGGAGGGAACACACAGGGTGGCCAAGAGAGCCCCCCTGCTCCTCATGGGAGGAAGCTCTTCAAAACCTACAGTCTTTAGACTGTATGCTCAAAATTTTAAGAAAGGATTCTCAGGAGACTATGGGATCAAAACATCTGGAAAATTAGGCACATTATGTGAAATGGAATGGGCCACCTTTGGGGTCGACTGGCCCTAAGACCTACCCACTGTCCAGGTCATTTACAAAATTATAGTCGGGACTCCCAGACACCCTGATTCAATTCCCATATATTGATTCTTGCCTTCAGGTAGCCCAAACTCTGCCCCCATGGGTCTGATTCTGTGCTAATAGGAAGGACCAAAGTAGGACATTTGTAACCCAAGTAAAAGAGCCCAAAGGCTGTAAGGAAGCAAAGCCTATGAGGGAGACCCTACCTGAGGGGCACCAGGGGCAGCAACACAGATGAGCTCTAGACAAGGACGAACCCATCAGAAAGTGTGGGGACCACAGTCCTCTGACCCAGGGCCTAAAGCTGAGCAGCAGGAAGACAGTGCTTCTGCTTCTTGTAAGTGGCATGTATGGGGAGATACTCGATTTAGCAGCTCTGACAGCCCATAGGAAACTTGATCCAGACAGAAACAGGATGTAAAATAACAGGAGCTCTCATATTTATCTTTAAGAGAAAGTGGGGGAGGTGCCTGGGTGGCTCAGTGGGTTAAGCGTCTGCCTTCTGCTCAGGTCACGATCCCCGGTGTCCTTCAGGGCAAGGACTTTAAGGAATATTCCCAAGCAGCTGCTGAAACTCCCTTTGTTTCCGGGAAATTCCCTGTCTTATCTGGCCGGACATGACTACCTATCCCCCCTTGTCGGCTGGAAAACATGGTGTCTGCTTGTCTGGAGCTGATGATGATTTCCTGAACCGGGAACCTTTTCTCTGCCCTCTGGAAGCACTCTCTCTTCTGTCTCCCCATCCACCTTTTCCTGTTTCTACACCACTTTGGGTGTGGCCTGCATTATTGGCTTCTGGACCATCAGTGCCTCAGGCACCATGGCCCCTCTCTTCACTGTCAGGACCAAGAAAAGCACCCCCAGACCTAACACCATCCACTCCAGATTTCTACATGTGTCTCAGGTAAAAATTGACCATGGGGAGGATCCAAGTGGAACATAATTCAGCATTTAAACTAAGTTTGTTCGTTTAGTTAAGAAAGATGTGTCTTTTAAGTTATTGGTGGTAAACAGGAAACTTTTATTCTATCAAGGTTCACCAAAGGTCAAATAACCTCATGTTATCTCTGTTGAGTTGTTTGTAAAAAGATGACTAAAATGGTTAATTATCTCATCAAAGTTTTCATGGGTAATTGTTAAAGTAGCTTTCAAAGTCTTTGGTAACCTGAAACTTCATAAAGTTTTGGTTGGATAACAGATGGAATTAAATTTGTTGAACATCTAGGTCCTTTCCAAATGGGATAAAGTGCTAAAGCACTGATTACTGGACATAGGTTTGTGCTTTTGACTTACTGCAAAGAACTAAGAATATTTAACTCTGTTGGTAAACATGTTTTGTGCTTAACTGATTTCACAAATTTGCCATTTAAGAATTCTGCTGTAACAGTTCACAATTGGCTACTCCTTAGTCTTCACTGGAGATTAAGATTTCTAAAGAGTGCAAAATCCTGCTAACTGTAAAACTGATGGAAATAAGGGAATCAACTCTGTATGTGGAAAAGTAGGAGATATGTAAGAAAGATAAAGAATGGGAATGCATTTGCTGAAGGTAAAAGAAGGTAATTTTGTCTTAAATGAGACGGTTGTTTGGAAAGAAATGGCTTGGGACAAAACCTGAATGCAAAGGGAAGTTGTAGAAGGTTTCAGATGGGAAATCTTTGGAAATGAATTTTAGGTGTGGTCAGGATGGACTAAGATTGAAATGAATTTTTTTTTTTTTTTTTAAAGATTTTATTTATTTATTTGTCAGAGAGAGAGAGACGGAGAGAGAGCAAGCACAGGCAGACAGAATGGCAGGCAGAGGCAGAGGGAGAAGCAGGCTCCCTGCTGAGCAAGGAGCCCGATGTGGGACTCGATCCCAGGACGCTGGGATCATGACCTGAGCCGAAGGCAGCTGCTTAACCCACTGAGCCACCCAGGCGTCCCTGAAATGAATTTTTAAAAGACACTGGTATAGGGCGCCTGGGTGGCTCAGTGGGTTAAGCCGCTGCCTTCAGCTCAGGTCATGATCTCAGGGTCCTGGGATCGAGTCCCGCATCGGGTTCTCTGCTCGGCAGAGATCCTGCTTCCCTCTCTCTCTCTCTGCCTGCCTCTCCATCTACTTGTGATCTCTCTCTGTCAAATAAATAAATAAAATTTAAAAAAATAAAAAAATAAAAGACATTGGTATAGAAAGTTGGTTTTCTCTCTGTTCAAAAAGACAGTATTCTCGGGGCACCTGGGTGGCTCAGTGGGTTAAAGCCTCTGCCTTCAGCTCAGGTCATGATCCCAGGGTCCTGGGATCGAGCCCCGCATTGGGCTCTCTGCTCAGTGGGGAGCCTGCTTCCTCCTCTCTCTCTGCCTGTCTCTCTACCTACTTGTGATCTCTATCTGTCAAATGAATAAATAAAAAAATCTTTAAAAAAAAAAAAAAAGACAGTATTCTCAATTGTTGGTCTGCTCTTAATAAGAAAATGCAAATAGCTGTTTTCTCTCTGCCTGCTTAAAAAAAAGTTTCTATGTCTTGCCTTTATCAGGTCTTCAACATCCCCAATCCTATGTAGGTATGTGTTTTAAAACTTTTTAAGGTTTTAACAAACTTCCCCAAGATTTAAATCATGAACAAACTCTTGCTGACTAATTAGGCTTGCTTGTTTGGTATGTAACGATCTGGTTCCGGCTATTGAAGTGTTACATATCACAGAATAACTGAGTTTCCTCATCAATCGTATCATAGTAAACTCTCCTATCAGATCATTAACCATGTCTATCCTGAGTTTCTGTCATTTATAATTATCCTAATTCTCTTGTAAAGTGACTTAGATCTTCAAAGAGATTCATATAAAGGACAGATACAAGTATTCAGTATATTAAAAATCCTAAAACTGAAATGAGCAAGAACTTCCAGAACTAAGAAGCTGCATTCAGACTGAACAAGAATCAGTAATATGGGACTAAATGAACTAAAAAAATGATTATAGTTTTGTGATCCCTGTTTGAAAAACATTGCTGCTTCCTTAATGTTCACTCTTCTTAATTAAGGAAACATAAGATTTCTATGACATACAGAAACATGATAAAATAATCATTTGTAAGCAAATTAAAGCATTCAACTTTTCTATCTGAACCCTCTGAAACTCAGAAGGTCTCATTAAGTATACCTTCTTCCATGGCAATCCTAGTCATTTGTGTAAGTTCAGTAAGAATCTGTTCTTGTAACAGGACACTATTGGAAACATTGGTTATTTTACCAAGGCTTTGTTTGACTGGGATATCATTATTTGAGGAAGACATGCATAGACTCAGATATGACCAGACAGCTTTAAGGAGCTAAGGTTGACTTTATGAAACCTAGAGCCGTAAAGCCCCTTGGAACTGTTGGCCTGATACCTTGCTTTCAGAGGTCCCAGGAACCTCACCAGATGAGTAAAGAATGTCACTTCCTGGCAGGGGCAGGAACCTCAGGATACTCTGGGCACCTCATGAAGAGGATCTGCCCAAATCTTAGAGGTATTGCAGGTATGTCTGATGGCAAGTGCATGGCTTGGCTTCTGGCCTGGAGAGGCTACCAGAAGTTCAAACTAGAGATTCCTTATAAAGCTCCAGCAAAGCAGATTCTAAAAGATCAATATGATCACTCACTGTTCTTGCTGAGTTTATGTAACTATTAACTAATTAATGTAACTAATTATGTAACTAATTAACTTGTTTCTCGAGTAAGTTAGTCCTGATTTGGCTATCTCTGGAAATGAGGGTTATTTTAGAGAGAAAAAATATGTTTAAATAATCCACCTTTGTGGATGTAAATTCTAGAGTTCATTGTCTTTAAGCGTTTTTTGTTTACCTAAACTAGACAACTTAAAGTAAACTTCAGAGATGCTGCGCAATAGCTCGTTTAGACAATCTTCTTGTTTTTATTCTGTGGAGCTAATAATAACAGGACTCCATGGCACACGATTAAACAACTGGAAAAGGGGACTGATTCCCCAACAATTGTATAACTTATCACCTTGACCAGTTCTAAGTGGCTGGGATAACGAAATCATTCCCTAAAAGCCAGAAAATACCCCACTCCAGAGGGTAGACTATGTAGAGTGACTATGGACTTGTGGAGATAATGGATGACGCCACTCTCTCTCTCTCTTTTTTTTTTTTTTAAGATTTTATTTATTGGGACGCCTGGGTGGCTCAGTTGGTTAAGCAGCTGCCTTCGGCTCAGGTCATGATCCCAGCGTCCTGGGATCGAGTCCCGCATCGGGCTCCTTGCTCATCGGGGAGCCTGCTTCTCCCTCTGCCTCTGCCTGCCGTTCTGTCTGCGTGTGCTCGCTCTCTCTCCCTCTCTCTCTCTCTCTGACAAATAAATAAATAAAATCTTTAAAAAAAAAAAAGATTTTATTTATTTATTTGACAGACAGAGATCACAAGTAGGCAGAGAGGCAGGCAGAGAGAGAGAGAGGAGGAAGCAGGCTCCCTGATGAGGAGAGAGCCCGATGCGGGGCTCGATCCCAGGACCCTGGGATCATGACCTGAGCTGAAGGCAGAGGCTTTAACCCACTGAGCCACCCAGGCACCCCGACGCCACTCTCTTTATGACTGGATTGGGTTATGCACTTAGGATCTCCTGAGACAAGTTTTCTCCCACTTGCCAGTGATCCTTTGTAATTAGTATGTTAACTCTTTACCTCAAACAAAGAGGTCTTCATAATGGTATTTTTCAGTTATATTTATCCTAGAAGCCACCTCTACTGAGGTGCAATTGCAAACAAAGGCTTTAGCTAAGCATACAATAGTGCTCTTGGTAAAAGGAGCCTCAAAGCTCACTAGGGGACAGTCCCTGACTGTAATGACTTCACATCAGGTCCAGAGTGTCTTAGAAACCAAAGGCCACCAATGGATGATGGAGGCCAACTTATTAATACCAGGTACACTGGTAGATATGCCTGAAATAATACCTAAAACCTGCCAAACTTTAAATCCAGCTATCCTTATGCCTGGACCTGAATGTCATACTTTTGTAGAACATAACTGTTGGAGGTCATTGATCCTGTTTATTCTAGTCAACTGGATTTAAAAGATTGCCACAGATATAATTCACCTCAAAAGCTCTATGGCAGGCCACCCCCTGTAGTAAGTAGGCTTAGAGGAGACCTCGAACAGATTGGAAACTTAGAAGTGTCCCAACATCTCCAAGCCCTGGGAAAAAGTCTAAGGCACATCTCCTGAGAAGCATTAGAAAGGACCCCCTCAAACCATGGTGGACAGGGCCCCCACACTGTTGTTCTAACCACCCCTACTGCTCTCAAGGTCTTGGGTGTCACCCAATGGATTCACTGCTTTAGAGTAAAGGCAGCTGTCACCAGTTGGATGAATCACACCAGTGGAAAGCCCAACCAGATCCTATGGACCGGCTCCAGCTCCACCTTCAATCAGACCCCACCGACTGACGGACATCTGTTCACCATGGTCCCGGACTATTGTCAGCACAATATCCCTCACCTCCATTGTTGGACTTAACACTACTGCCCCTTCTAACTGGACTTTCTCCCGGAAACTTGTTATTGTTATTGCTTGTTGGACAGCCTTAGGAACCTTAAGATGGATTGCTAAGTTCATAGAAAACACTGTTAACACGTGAGCTGCGCCCCAGATACTAGCCTTGCAGGGCCATTATAATAGATGATAATGATGCCCTCTAAACTAGGTATTTAAAGGGGCATCAAAGAGGGGAATGATAGGGAAAAACTGTACTTGAAGATGGCTGACCAAACCAGCAAGGGAATTCCAGTCCCTGTCTCAAAGCCCTCCCGGGTTCTCCTTTCCTACCCTGTTTTCCGCCCGTGACAGAAGTACCAAATATGCGGAAGAAGAAGGGTATAAATCCCCGCCCTGCCTGTGCTCGGGGCTCAGACCTTTGGAGAACAACCTCCTCTGAGCCAACCCATGTTAAATAAACCTCCAATCCTCCAAAGTCTCCCAGTGCCGCTTGGTTCTTCCGTCAGGTTCCAGTCCAGGTTCCATTAACACTTTCTTACACCAACCACAAAAATAAACTCAAAATGAACTAAAGACCCAAATGTGAGACCTGAAACCATAAAACTCCTAAAAGAAAATATGGACAGTAATCCCTTGGAAATCAGCCTTAGCAACATTTTTCTAGATAGGTGCCTCAGGCAAGGGAAACAAAAGCAAAAAATGAACTACCAGAACTACATGAAAGTGAAAAGCTTTTGCACAGCAAAGAAAACCGTCAACAAAATGAGAAGGCAACCCAGGGAATCTGAGAAGATATTTGCAAATGATATGTCCGATAAGGGGTTAGTATCCAAAATATCCAAAGAACTTCTATCACTCAACACCAAAAACAAAAACAAAAACAAAAAAACCCCCAAAAAATCTGATTTAAAAATAGGCAAAGGACCTGAATAGGCATTTTTCCAAAGAAGACATAAAGATATAAAGATGACCAACAGACCCACAAAAAGATGCTCCACATCAGGACTCATCAAGGAAATGCAAATTAAAACCACAGCAGGATATCCCCTCACACCAGGAAGAATGTAGTATCAAAAAGACAAAAAGATAACAAGTGTTGGTGAGGATCTGGAGAAAAAGGGAATCTTGTGCCCTGTTGATGGAAATGTAAATCAGTGCAATGCACTGTGGGAAACAGTACAGATTCCTCAAAAAATTAAAAATAGAAATATTATAGGATCCAATTATTTCACGACTGGGTATTTATCCAGAGAAAATGAAAACACAAATTTGAAAAGACATATGCACTCCTATGTTTACTGCCAGCATTAATTACAAAAGCCAAGTTATGGAAGCCACCAAAGTGTCCATCAATAGACAACCAGATGAAGAAGTGTTGTATATGCATGAGGTACTACTCAGCCATAGAAAGGAATGAGATCTTGCCATCTGCAACAACATGGATGGACCTAGAGGTATTATGCTAAGTGAAACAAGTCAGAGAAAGACATACACCATAGAATTTCACTTATTTAAGGAATCTAAAAAACAAAACAAATGAACAAACAAAAAACAAGACTTTAAATAGAACTGGTGGTGGTCAAAGCGGGGGATGAAATAGATAAAAGGGTTTAAGAGGGACAAACTTCTAGGTATAAATAATTAAGTCATGGAGCTGAAATGTAGAACACAGGGAATACGTCAATAATACCGTAATAACACTGCACACACTGAGTAATGTGTAGCATTATCCAATCACTACTATACACCTAAAACTAATACCACACTGAATGTTAATTTTACTTCATTTAAAAACAAAACAAAACAAAACAAATCCAATTTCTGTATCCTCTAGCACAATTTAAGCTCCAAAAGGTTGGAGATTTTAGTCAAAGTAGGTAACTATTTCATTCCCTTTGCTAACCTTGTAGTAAGTGCTCAATAAATATTTACTGAATAAATTAACTATAACTGTGATTTTGAACCAGGATATGTAGCTGGACCACAGGCATTACCACTAACAGACCCATTGTTTTCTTTAATCTTCAATGAATGAAATGCAATTTTATCAACTGCCTTACTTCTCAACAAAATTCTAAATCAAAAGCTTTTGCCTGAGGCGCTAAAGTCAGTTACACATCTCAGTTACAGAAAAAATTTCTAAGGTAATGGGTATTGCAGTTGGAGGAAGAAAGTAGCATAGACTGCATTTCAGCCCTTCCTAAATTTAGGGATCTTTCTGCATCTTATTTATTAACTTCTTACACATTTGATGTATAAATGACCGTTACATTAAATAACAAAAGAATGGGAGAAGAGGCTGGAATTTGTTGGAGGCCATTTTAGGCCCAGGAGAGACAGCGGCGGCATATATTTTTATCCTCTTTTCTAGTAAGGGAATCCTCTGCCTTCCCTTGACTCACCTCCAGGAAGACCAAAGCCACTTTCCAGCCTCACTAAGAGCTAGTTTGAGCCCTGAAAGTACGTTCTGGTGAATGGACATAGAACAGAAGCAGAAGCGATAGGCACAATCTCTAATTTATGCCTTCAGAGGTTTCACTTTTCACCTTCCACCTTCCTGGCGGCTGGAAGGAGAATGATTAACATCCTGGACCACACAGGCAGAAGTATAAAGTTGGAACAACAAAGATACTGGCGTGACAAGGTAGAAGCTAGTATCAGCCCCGCCTTGCTCCAACCCGAGGACCCTTCTCCGTGAAGCAACTCTACTACTACTTTTTTCAAAGCCACTGTTATCTTGAGTCTCTGTGTCCAGCATTGGGGTGAGTCGCCCTCCTGCCTTGCCTAGACCTGAGGGGATTTCCAGGATGTGGACCTTCCAGGGTTCTTATCTGGGCAAACCGGAACAAGCTAGTCACCCTCCAGCTGGGGCCCTGCATCCTCACATAATATCAATAAATAGCAGATCTTAAAAAAGAGCTATACTATGCACTGTGTGCCTTCCCTGCCCTACAGGCTTAATGAGCATGACCTCATGTTATAAAGACCCTACACCAAGGAAAAAGAGTTGTTCCCATTTCACAGACAGGAAGACTGAGAACCTGAGTGAGATCTAGCATTTGTATACTGCAGAGGTTCACATCCTCAACCACGTTACTCACTTTTATCCTACAACGCCAAGAAGAAAACCAAGCTGAAAAAAAAAGTTGTAACTATGGGTAAACTGGAAGGAAACTGCTTTATTGCTAAATAATTAGTCAACAGTTTCATAAGCAGGCAATAGCTCGTGCTCTGAATTTAACCACGACTGTCTTCTTGCAACTAAACTACAGGGAGGAAGGAGTCCCCTAAAATCACGCTGTGAAAAGGGAACACCCTGACTGGAGATGGGAGGCTGGCAAGGTCAACCACTTCCCCATATTCATGGTTTTGGGTCACTCACGGGAAATCACGGTTACTACCTATTTGTATGGAAGTGTACGATATAACTACAGAAGTACAACCACTATATGCTAAATGCAAAGGAAGAACCTGGGTTCCATTTCACAGACTTAAGAAATTAGTCAATAAATTCATCCAAAGTTACTTGTCAAAAGCTTTCAGTCAAAATTTCTAGCACAGTCATTTTTGCTTTTTTTTTAATATTGCTTTTGTGTCTAATAACAAAATCAAAAGGCACAAAAGAAAATATTCTACTATTAATACCACATTCCTGACAACGCCATGTCACCTTAAAGAAAATGAGACCAACATAAATTTCTAAATGTACCACACAGGCAGATTTTTCTTTATACACACGAAATACTGAAAGGAATAAACCAGTAGCAATACCATTCAAAAATGTTAATTCTGCACTTGGGACTTAGACGTGTGCCAAGGGGCACACGAAAAACCTCTTTGTGAAGGAGAGATTATAAAGAATGTTTCTGCTGTCCTTTGTTGTTCTTACAGCATTCCAAGTTAGCTGCACTTAACCACCTTTCTACACTGCCAGTATCTTGTCGGGCATCTAGTACAGATGGTAAAGCTGTCATGAGAAACCGAATGCTATTCCCTTATCAGTGGAAGCTGGCCCAGGCCCTCCTGGGCACTTCTCCGGCATCATCAGGTGGGAAGGGAAGATACAAACAAGCAAAAGAGAGGAAGGAACAACAGGATGATATGGATACCAACATACAATGCCACTCAGTACCTTGCCTAGAATAGGTATCAAATTACTACTCAATACTAGTGATTAAATATAGCTATATTAAACACGCAAATTTAATTATCTAATGAAATAGTCCTCAAATGTTCGTGTCCAGAAAAATCACCTGTGGTGCTTACTAAAAAATGTGGATTCTGGGGTTTCTTCATCACACAGGCTATTAGGAAGTCTGGGGGGGGGAACCCCAAAATCTGCATTTCTAATAAGCATCTGGAGATATTGATGCAATTCAACCACCAGACTGAAAGACAAGGATCTAATATTCAATCCTATGTGCATCAAGAGAAACACAAGTGATTCAAAGGGCATGTGCCTCTGAAATAGAAAGACAGAGTTAAAGCTCAGTTGTGCTGGGTACTCAGAAAGCATAACACCCACTCAAGATCCGGAGGAACTCAGAATAAACAAGCAAGCGCTCCCAAAGCGTATGTTCTTAATATTCTGTTATGAAGTACCTATACTCTCTCAGGAACACATGAGTACAGTTTGAGTGATTTATAAGGACATGATGGTACCTTTCAATTTTCAGTATATTACACATCCAACTTTCTCATTACCACTTAACCCCACAAATTATGACGTAATTTGAAATATTAGTGTATTAGTAATGTATTAACCAGTGTCACATTAGATAGGTAATCTAAATAACTGTCATTGTGTATTTAAAGTTTTGTTTTTTTGGATATATGTCATACTTGGGTAACCTAAGACTGTCATTTCAGGCAGCTCGCATTTCAAGTTGCTTACATTATGAAAATAATATCATTTTTAGTGACCCTATAATGAAGTCTCAATAATGCAAGAAAAAATAAAAATATATATGGCATGCATCTATGGATTCCCCGATCAACAGCTTTTGTAATTTGGGCCAAGTCGTTTAATTTTTCCGTGCCTCATTTCCTTCTCCTGCCAGGTAAGCTATGAGATTAGATCGTCTTGGAGATCCCTTACAATTAAAAAACTTACTGAAAAAATGGATTTAAAAATAGGTTCAATGACACTGATATGATTTGGTTCATAAAGTAGTCAAGATCAGATAAATAGATGCTAAGGGGAAAAAAAGGAGAAAAAGGAAACTCACCCCAATTTTGAGGATTATGTTATCAAGAATTTTTAATGCAAAGGCAAATTTCATAGGGATGCTATTAAAATGGGAATTCTGACTCAGTACAGCTAGTGTGTGGCCCCGGATCATTTCCTTCTAAGCATTCTGGTGGAACAGCAGGGTGCAGGGACACGGAATGCCTTTTGGTAAGTGAGGATCCAGGGTAAAGTCAAGAAATAGAATTAAGGACAATTAAAACCTATTTAATAACATGGCCAACCAGTCAACAATACCATAACCTACTGGAAAATAAATTATTATTATTTTTTTTAATATTTCATTATTTGTCAGGCAGAAGGAGAGAGAGAGCGAGCACACAAGCAGGCAGAGAGGCAGGCAGAGGCAGAGAGAGAAGCAGGCTCCCTGCCGAGCAAGGAGCCCATGCGGGACTCGATCCCAGGACCCTGGGATCATGACCTGAGCTGAAGGTAGCGGCTTAACCCACTGAGCCACCCAGGCGTCCCATAAATTATTTTCTAATTGCACATAAACAAAAGATAATTTGCTTAAAATAATGGAAGGACCTAATTTACTTATATAATTTTTTAAGGGACTGTTACGTGGTAGGTGAGCCAATCTTCAAACATATGGCTACATTCCAGTGGCTCTCAACTCTGACGATACCTTATAATCACCTGGATGCTTCTAAGAACTAGAGATGCCTGAGAAAACTACCAGCCCCTAGCTTATCAATTAAATCAGAATTTCTGGGGATAAGACTTTGGTCTTAGCATTTTTTTCTTTTGCTTTTTTATAATACCCTCCAAGTAATTACAGTACTGAGAACCACTGGACTGCACTTACACAAAATCATAGTAAAATACACAAAAGTAAACAACTAATCCAACCCATTATTTAAACAAAATGCTTCATTTAATAAATGAAGGAGCAGAGTGTGTATGTAGGAAAGTATTAACAGGAAAGCATTTTGAAATCGAAACCTAATTTTTCTTTGTCCCTAAAATGATCAGAGATGTTTTCATCACATGGGAAAACTAAACTGATTTCACTTAGTATCAGAGATCAGTGGTTTTACAACTTCAGCCTGCATCAAAACCATCCGGAAAGCTAATTAAAGACTTTTGGCAGTGTCCTCCCAATTTCAAATTCTAGAGATCTTGGCTGGGCCCCCAAATCTTCATTTTTAACAAATTCCCAGTTGATGCTGATGCTGCTGGTTCAGGCCCCATTTCCAGAATCACAGAGATAAAAGCTTGCAATTTTAAAAAATGCAATTGTCTTTTTTAATAAAGAAAACAGTGGCATTAAAACACTTTTGGTCTTTATCACATACGCAGGGTTTTTTTTAAAGATTTTATTTACTTGTTTATTTGAGAGTATAAGTGGGGAGGGGAGGAGAGGGTGAAGCAAACTCCCCACTGAGCTGGATATGGGGCTCAATCCCAGGACCCCGCGATCAGGACCTGAGTCCAAGGCAGATGCTTAACTGACTGAGCCACCCAGTCACCCCATCACATACCCAGTTTTAAAATATGTATGATATATATATATACATCATCACATCACACAGGAATAAGTGTGGGTTTCTTTTCATCTCAAGACCAGCCTGGTACAGTTATCTCCATGCAACTGTATCATGTGATCACACTCAACAAACAATAAGGAAATTCTTTGTTTTTTTTCTGATCTCATCTTTAAGCAAATGAAAAAAGTTTCATAAATGAGACTACTTGAGACTTTAAGTTCTTATAGGTATACGCTTTCTTAAAAGAAAACTGATGTTTGGTTAATGTTTTAAAATGTTTCATTAGGACTTTTTATAATTCTCTTTTACTGGGATTCTAAATCATGGAATACCACAGTGAATGTGGAGGAGATCCAGATCAAATTTTCACCTTCTCCCAAAACAAGACAAATTCACATGTGGGGAGACAGCTTTCTTTTTAAGATTTTATTATAATTTTTTGAAGTAATCTCTACGTCCACAAAGTGGGGCTTGAACTCACAACCATGAGATCAAGAGTCACATGTTCTACAAACTGAGCCAAACAGATGCCCCAGGAAACAGCTTTTCAAAATATCATCACATGACATTCTTAAGGTTGCAAGGACCCCAAAATATCACAGGATTGTTTCTCTTATATTAATAAAACAATCCTTTCGTTACTATCCCTAGTTCAAATGGATTTTTAACAATTATCTACATTATTACAAGTCACCAAAAAAAATTGTCAAGTGAGGTCTTAAACACGTTTTAGAACGGAAGACATCTGCGTTAACATAATCAAAAACAAATCAAAACAAAAAACAAACTTCTGGACACTTTCCCTATTCACGTGAACAAACAACAAACTTTCCCAATGCTGTCTTATAAAATACCTGCATAACCACTAAGAGAAGGTTATTATGGGGTATTAGATGAAAGAGCAAAGTTATAGTTTCCCCAGAAAAGGAAGATTTTGGTAGGTCCCGTAGAAAGACTGAATGCATTGCTCTGATGTTTCCCTACTAACAGATGAAAATATAATTTTACCTGAATATATAATTCATCTGGAATTATAAATAGTATTCAGCATAATGAAGCAAGTCAGAGAAGTCTTTTGTATAGCACTGCCATTGTTACTAGTCTTGGAAACATAAATATACTTAATACTGGTACTTATTACATTTATTATGAAACGATACCAAATATTTTTAAAATATGTTTTTCATTTTAAAAATGTCAAAGGCCCAATTTCAAAACTAGAGATAACAGAATCCAAATCCTCTCATTTGTAAAGAAAGGGACAAGCTCTCCAGGGGGGCGGTCGCCTGGCATCACCTGGCTAAGTCTGTAGCTACTTGCTGGCAGAGTGGGATGCAGCACTTGAGTTTCCCAGGTCCCAATCCACTCTCTCGTACCTCTACCACATAGACTCTCCAAAGTGGCCACTGTCCTGTGTCAGAGTACAGATCAACTTCTTAAATTCTGGATATGCAAATCAAAAGCAGTTTCTGAAAAGCCTTAAAAATGACCTTCTTAAACCTTTACACATACAACTTGTACGTTTTGTATTAGATTTTTTTTTTTAAGATTTTATTTATTTATTTGACAGAGAGAGAGATCACAAGTAGGCAGAGAGGCAGGCAGAGAGAGAGAGGAGGAAGCAGGCTCCCCGCTGAGCAGAGAGCCCGATGCGGGGCTAGATCCCAGGACCCTGAGATCATGACCTGAGCCGAAGGCAGAGGCTTTAACCCACTGAGCCACCCAGGCGCCCCTTGTATTAGATTTTTAAGAATCGCCATGTATTTGTGGCTCTAAGGCAGAAGAGTTCTGTCATATAATAGGCTGCTTGTTCAATGAATGGCTGAATTAATTCATGTAACATTACAGATGCTCACTATACAGAACTCCAGGAATCAACATGTCTGGTTCAAAATGTCTCCCCTGCCATGAACTTTAGAGCAGAGAAGTATGAGTAGGAAGAGGAATGCATTTAAGGAGTATCAAAACTGTAAGCTGAAGTATTTTTACTAGTAAAAATAATGATGAGAAAGCATAAAGCAATTAAGGTCCTTATACAGGCTGAACAAGTACTATGCAGGGTGATCTGGACAAAATGACCAGCTCCTATGTTAGTGACACCTGCTGGCCCACCCCCTTACACATTTCCCTGCATCCCTCCCACCAATTTTAACCCAATCACTAGGATCCCTCTCCTGAATTCCCCACAAAAGGCAGGGACTTGATCTTCAGAAAGGCCAGCAGATGTAGGAGGAAAGAGAGTGGACCAGCAAAAGGAAGGAGCAGGACAGCCAGAGGAAAGTGTTTCTGTGTATTTTGCATAGTTATGAAATTTGAACAAAAATGATATTCCTAAGCATATGCTAAAGTCTAACTGATCAAAATAACATAGTTACCTCCCAGTGCTCTCAAGAATTAAAAAAAAAAAAAAAAAAATTAAGGGTGCCTGGGTGGCTCAGTGGGTTGAGCCTCTGCTTTCGGCTTGGGTCATGATCCCAGGGTCCTGGGATCATGCCCGGCATCGGGTTCTCTGCTCAGCAGGGATCCTGCCCCCTTCTCCCCCTCTGCCTGCTTCTCTGCCAATCACAAGCAGCGATCTCTCTCTGTGTGTCAAATACATAAATAAAATCTTAAAAAAAAAAATTTAAACAGGCAAGTGGGAAGAGTCAGGCATCATTTCTTATAAATAGCCTTAACAAACTGTTTATTTTCTTTTTAGTTTGGCTGAAGAGATTCCTCAAAATGTGCTCTCCTTCCTATGCCCACTCCTACTGCCCTGCCCAGAAGGAGACAGAAGAGGAGACATTTGCAACCAGAGAATTTTGCCAACTACCAAAGGAGGAAATAAGCACAGAGGAGGGAGAAAAGGGCTCTGCCTGGACTGGTGCTTTGAATTAACTGGTATAAAATGTCTTAATCTGGGGGTGAGGAGGAAGGGAGCAATTCAAATGCCTCCTAAGTCAGATCTTCCTAAGGTGTGTCATCGTTTGTTTTTCCAACTGCTGTTATGACATGAGGTGTGCTTATATTCGTATATAAATACAAAATAAAAAACTAAATACATGTAATTATCTGTTAAGACTCTACAAAGAGAGAAAGACCAGAGTTAGCCTTGCAAATCTGCATCACCGATGTATAAATAAAACCTCAATGCCTGCGCACAAATAGCTAACCAGCCCAGAGGGTCAAGGGGAAGAAAATCTTCAATGAGTGGGTAAAGCTTCTCTGGTGAGATCTACAGAAAGACTTATTCAACAACGGTCATTTCAAGGAGGTCCAGGTCTCAGCAGGTGGTGAGCTGTAGCTCCAGGGACCGATCTAGGAAAGAAGGCTGTGTTCCAACACCAAACCCTCACAGACTGTGCTAGCGACCTCCGGAAGTTACTGAAGTCCTTACTGGACAGCGCACAGGGGTGTAATGAGAATCACATGGTAAGAGTATATGAGTAAGAGATTTATAAGCCACAAAAAAGCTGCATGAATATAACATTTTACTGTTGTTCAAGGGAACGATGTACTTCCAAGATAAAGTCAGTGTTAAGAGATGGTTATCTATAACATTTTCCCAGGAATATTCCTCGGAAGCCTCAGCCCTGACCCAGTAGAGCATTCTCCATATTGGGTACTGAAGACCACAGGTATTCACTTGTTTTAATTAAACTCATTCTCAGATCAAAGCTTACACAAAGCCTAGAAGGGGCACTGAAACACTGGTCCTCTTCCTATCGTTTTTTTGTTTTTGTTTTTGTTTTTACTCCCCCTCCGCTATTGTTTTTCCTTACCCTCTGTTCATGTTGTTCTAATTCCCTATGTTTTATTCACTTCTTTCAGTTCCCTTTACTCTCACTCTAAGCTCCATGAAGATGTATTCTCACAAATGCCCCCAGAGTATTTTCAAAACCCTGGAGAAAATAAGAGTTAGTGATCAGCATTAATATTCCTTAAAATAGTTTCACCCTTGACCTTATCCACAAATTTCACTGTGCTGCCCCCCCCCATTTAAATAGACCGGCAAACCTGTTTGACTAGTTTTCCTCTAAGCCCCGCTCTCCCTGATTGGCTGGTGAGTACAAATGAACACCAGGTACAGAAGCACACATGCAAAAGCTGTGTAAAGCACAATGGCCTTTCTTCCCAAGAGCCCATAGGGAAGGGCCTGCAAGTTGTGCCCTGACCCTTCAGTCTTAGAGCAACACTCTCAAAGCTGAAAGGCAACGCTCTCGAACCATTCACTCCACTGCTGGTTCAAAACCAGAAAATAGAAACACAAATCCTTCTTTGGATGCCTCCTCTTTAGAGTAAGGAATATTATGATGAGGCTCACATTAAACCTTTATCTTAAATTCAGAAGTTTAGGAAATTCTGGTGGCTGCAACTACATTCAAAATATGGTACAGAGGTATGCCAAAGTTTGCGGCTGGTGTGGGAGTGGCGTGTATTTGCTTAAGTAGATTAGGAAAATTTGAATTTGCCAAACAGATTAATCGAAAGGGGATTCTTTTTATGGAAAGATTTACTTTGATATTGCTTTAAATAGCAAAGTCTCTGGGTACACGGATAGGCTTAGTGTGTACATTTGTCCATATTTTTTTTTACTGTAAAATATTTCAAACATACAGAAAAAGTATTATAAATATTAACAAACATCTGTATACCCATCACCTTTATTTACATTCTATAAATATTATCTGATTTATAAAACCTGATTTTTTATACAACTTTTCAGGAACATACAAAAAATAGAGCATATTTGTAACACTTGATCCTACTTCCTTTTAATTTTTTTTTTTTTAATTCATGGGGACATAGTATTAAACTGAAACATCTCACTTGAAAGAAAATCAGCACCAGTTATTATTTAATAAAGCTAGTTATAGCCAATGCTATAGCTAAAAAAATATGACTCATTGTCTGAAAATATTTCAAGGATTAATTAAAAAAACAGAATTGGAAAGTTCAAAGTAATTTTACACAAATTTTGTATTAATAATATTCCAAAATCAAGCAAATATTTACCAAATCGGTTATAATGTAAATTTTTTTAATGAACTGGAATACCTACAGATGTATTTCTGTTATCTAAACCAAGCCAGGGCAAATATATCAATACAGTGATTATTTTGATTATTAACGATACAGATAAATAGCACAAAACTAAGAGCAAAATACACAGTCTCTCTGAAATGTTCCTAATCACACGTTCTTTCCAAATGTTTTAATACTTATATAAATTTCCAGCCAAGAAGTAGGAACTGACCTATGCTGTCCTAGATGCCCCACCATTCATAAATCCAAAGGTTCCGTTTTTGTTTGGCTCCACACCCCCAAATGCTGACCTAAGGATGGCACACACAGCCAAGTCAATTTCAACTTGGCATTTGTCATCTCCACAGGCAGTGCTGAGCAGGACAGTATCTAGTCTAAAACCAAGTTGGTGAATATACAATATGGAAATGCACAGACCACCCCGCTTTGCAAGAATAAAACGAGACACTGTGAGGGAATTAGCGCCAAGTGGACAAAAAGTACCAAAATTCAACCTCAAAATAGAGAGGTCCTGGTAACAAAGAGTGTGGCTAGAGAAGTTCAAGTAAAGAACATCATCACAGAGATGAAAAACCACGCACATTGAACATGTAAATACTACAGATACAACGATTCACCTTAAAAATATGAACATTTAATTCCATTTTATTCAAAAAAACTTTATTAGAAATTCTAAAAACTACATATACTCTAAGTGCTATATAAACAAATGACACGCGGCAAATAAAGGTATGTATTGAAAGATCCATACTAGGGACGCCTGGGTGGCTCAGTTGGTTAAGCAGCTGCCTTCGGCTCAGGTCATGATCCCAGCGTCCTGGGATCGAGTCCCGCATCAGGCTCCTTGCTCATCAGGGAGCCTGCTTCTCCCTCTGCCTCTGCCTGCCATTCTGTCTGCCTGTGCTTGCTCTCTCTCCCTCTCTCTCTCTGACAAATAAATAAATAAAATCTTTAAAAAAAAAAAAAAAAGAAAGGAAGATCCATACTAATTTGCACTAAAAAAGAAAAATCAAATCATTTATAACCAATTAATCATTAATATGGCTTGTAACCAATTAGTAAATAATATGCATTATGTTCAGCTATTGATTGGTTACCAAACCAGTTCCTACATGCAAACATTTTTTTCAAAATGCTCACGAATTACAGGGTGAAAAATGTAAACACGTATTAAAATAGAAATCTAATTTTAGATGTTTATCTCTAATATAAAGCATTACCTCCTCCAAATAGAGAAAATCCTAAGGAAAAAAGGTATTTTTAAATCTGCCACAGTACACTTAATTTTTTAAAAACACTTAATGAATCAGTCCTTCTCTTATTACACAAGTTAATAACTGCTTCCCACAGTGTTGACTTTTAAGACCCCATATGATATGGAGATGCCTTCTGAATCATCAATTATTAAATATTTTGTTCAGTTTTAATATCGTCTGTCTTGTTTTTTGCTGTTTTTGTTCCAACTCTTTTAAAATGATTAACCTATGCCCTTATTAGATTATCTAAGAAACTAGAACTCACTTATAATACCAGAAACGGTTTAACATTTAAAACATCTATGATTTGATTTGATTACCAGATGCTTTTAAAAAACAACCTGCCTGCTTTAGAATAAGGGATAAGAGTAAGAACCCTCCAGGCTGGTAGAAAAGTGAGGCTTGTCCTGAGGATGCCAACAAAGCCCCAGAGCTCTTGCAATTCCCACCCTCTCCTCAAGGAATGCCTTCCAATGCTCTCTCTGCTCCCTTCAAATTTTCCAATTGCCTCTCTTCTACTGGCTTCCTCCCCAAAGGCTATAAATCTGATCAAGTTTTCATCTTAAACATAACTTTAATCACCCTCCTTGAATCCTGACAGCAAGTAATGCCAAAAGCAATAGTCTCCACAGACCAACTAATCACCAAATCGAAGTTCTGCTTTTCACAAAAGACAGCTAGCGTTTACCAAGCACAAACCAATGACCTTGCAGGCACAGAGCATGCCAGACTTTATCTCACTTGATCCTCAAAGTAGCCACTTGGTGTACACACTTTGATCCTCTTTTTGTAGGTGAGAACAGTACCCTAAGTTCAAGGTCACAGAGTTTAAGCAGGAGCAGAATCAGGACTGTCTGATACCCCTCATTTAGTACTTGATCTTACTTCTTGAATTTCTTTCCTCCTTCGGCTACTCAAAAGCTGTTCTAGCCTCATTCTCCTCCCACCTTTCATTCTGTACTTCTCATTCTTTACTGTTCCCTATTTCTCACCAAACTGTTAGGATTTTTAGGATTGTTAGGATTTTAGGATTTCCCTAGGCTTCTATTTCTCTCTTACTCATTGTACTTGCCCTGGAAGGCACATCCAATCATCCATCCATCTATCCATCCACTTCCATCTATCCATCCACTTTTCTACCTTCCTATCCATCTGTCCATTTATCTACCTTATTTATCCAGCCAAGACTCCTCTACTCAGAACTTCTGTGCAATGATCCATTGGACACTCCTCTCCAGCTGGACATTCTGTAGGTACTTCATACTCTTTCAAAACTGAACTGAAACAACCTTGCTCCTCTGACCTGCCTCTCCTCGTATGTCACACCGTTGATCCTAGAGATTCCCCTACCTTAACATCTGTGACCAAAACCTTTTCTTCATCTCTCTGCTACCACTACAGTATAAAGTCCTCAATGAGATCACTCTGGTATCTTCTAAACTGCCGTTCCTGTCTCACATTCCTCAGATCCATCCTTCTAGACAGCTTTAAGAGCTATCTTTGCATCGTATCATTCCTTTTTTGAAACAAACCTGAACAGAAAATGGTCCATATTCCTTATGATGGCAAACAGCCCCCCATGACCTTGCCCGTGCCTGTATGGACTATGAGGCTCCGGGTTTAAGAGGTTAGATGGATTAAAAACACTAGTTTCAGTAAGTGCAATATAATGTTGTAGGTTCTGTGAGTGCACTTATTGAAACTAGTGTGTTTTCAATCTATCTAACCTCTTAAACCCAGAGCCTTTTCACGGCCTTCTGTGTCTGTATATCCCCAAAGCACAAGAACATAGTATGCTTTTAATAAATATTTGCTGAATAAAAGAAGGAATGCTTGTGAAATGTTTTAGTTTAGGAAGATGTTGATTATTACTACTGTCCTCCAAAACTAAATTAAACTAATTTATTCAAACTAATTTGATTATGTAGCTCCTCCACAGGGAGTTTGCAAAATAGTATTGAAATGATTGACCTCACTTCAATAGGTGATCGAGATTATCAAATCACACCTTTTACAACAGAGTAGGAAAATGTTACCAACATTCCATCCAGCTAGCTAGTTTCAAAGGAAGAAAGTGGTATAGAAAACATCACTGGGGGCGCCTGGGTGGCTCAGTGGGTTAAAGCCTCTGCCTTTGGCTTAGGTCATGATCCCAGGGTCCTGGGATCGAGCCCCCTCATCGGGCTCTCTGCTCAGCAGAGAGCCTGCTTCCACCTCTCTCTCTCTGCCTGCCTCTCTGCCTACTTGTGATCTGTCTGTCAAATAAATAAATAAAATCTTTAAAAAATAAAAAAAAATTAAAAAAATAAAAAGAAAACATCACTGGACACATATTCCTATACAAAGACAATCTGGGCCTACTCTAAGAAAAGTAAACTTTTTTTTTAAGGGCTACTGCAATTTCTCAGAAAAGCAAAGATTTTTCATAAGACTGAACGGTCTGAAATTAAGACACCCTTCTAAAGATCTCATACACAAAATATTCTGTAAAACAATGACATTAAAACCATACATACAGAGGCCATCCTACTAGTCCCATTGGGAACCTCAGCCATACGGTTTACAATCCAGCGCAGAAATAAAGCATGAGAACACCAAGTACCTGACACAAAGCCCACAGGCTTTATACTCAACCAATTGCCCACATCATTTCACAGAAAGAAAAGACAACAGATAACATAGCAGCAGGACTCGCTCACAGCCTGACAGCAGCAGAGATAGCTGATAACAGAAAGAGGACCCAGAAAAACCGTAAAAAGAATAGTACTTCTGTCTCCAATCTAGTATTTCAACAGCGCAGACTGAGACCATTTACTATAAACAAAAACAGCTCTATACACCTCAACAAATAGCACTATTCAATTCTCTATGAATTCATGCTCATAAAGCCAATAAAAAAAATTTAATTTAAATCCAAGGGAGCAAGTAAGAGTGTAAGATTTAGAAATTATTTAACAGCTGAATTAAGTTTCAATAATCAGTTGATCATGGGAGGGGTCAGCTAAGGAGAAAATGCACTTATGTAAATAAGCAACAACCCAGAGAGTTATCAGTATCAATAGCTGTAGTATTAATATATATTACAAAAATAATCAAGAGTTCTTATTCTCCTGGTATATTCTGAAAATCTAGTTGAATTAAACAGCACCAACTCAGTATTATTTGACAAGTAATTTTTAAATAACTTTGAAAAGGAGTCTGCAAATCGGGAATGTGGATTATTTTCTTCCTTTGTCATCCATATTGAAGTGGTAATTAAGCTGATAAGGTATCATGAAATGTTTTAAGTAATTTAAATTAAATGTTAACTGTCAAACTATTTCCACAAAAAGATTTTATAAGAAATAGATTTTGTTATAAATATCTTTTTTTATTTTACTGGTTTATTTATCCTAATAAGTGCACCAAGTATTAACACAACATGCACAAAGTTCTGGAAATTTAAAAGAGTTTGAATCTCTATAGTAGTACTACCCAGAAAAAGTCAGAAATATTGTTTCTCCTAAGTTATGCCCAGCTACTAAAACACTATTAAGCTTTTACCAAATGTCAAGGCATCACGCTTCACTGTAGTTTTTGAACAGTCCTACCGCACTAAATCACACACTAGATGTCACCTTCATCTTCTGGGTGGCAGGCAAATCAAATACTACTGGAGTATTTCCCTTTGGAATTATCTAGAATATTTGATGAACCGAGTTACATTCCTAAAGCAAAACCTCAAACTAACTATCAAGAGAGAGTTTTTACAGAAGAAAACTAAATCCACTGTTTCCCCCTCTGGCACTGAAAAAAAAAAATGCTGATTTATGATTAAGCTTAGTTAACAAATTCTGGAATCCCTTATCATATAACACTGAAGTGCATAACTCTTCAATTAATTTAAAAATCTCCAGAGAATAAAGTGTAATTAATCCTAATATGAGCAGAATACAAATTAAAAAGGACTTTCTATCCTTCCTTCAAACGACAGTCATTTCTTCCCCCTAGAGATATAAAAGCACAGAAATTCTGAGTGGAGAACTTTTTTCAAACATGAAATTATCAGAAGAAACCGCAGCACACCTGGCATATACAGCCAAAGAACCACACCTTTAGGCTATTAATCTTGAAAAACTCAATATCCAAGGTCACAGCCTGAGGGGACTGTTTCTAGAGTAGTGTGTATTTGTTTGTTTGTTCCTTTGTTTGTTTCTGGGTGGAACCCACCTGGAATAAAGGGCTATCTCTATTACTAACACGGACTCTGGGTCACTCCTGCTGGAGAACACCGCCCACCACCCGTCCTCTAGTGATACGCCCTCTCCTTCTTAAGAATGGCTACTTAGCATGATCTTGCGTTCCAGTGAGTTAGTCTGCGGGAGTCTCAGAAGTTGGCCCACCTTCTTCCCCACCCCAGCGCTCCGTGATACTTTAAGGTGACGGCAACCAGCAGTACAGGTACAGAAGCGGTTCTTTCCCTGAGGAAGTGCTGCAGAGTAGTACATTCACCGCACTCAACTTTATCAACGCAAAATTGAACCAGCAAGCTTCCAAGTACGTTTGGGTACGCCCCTCCCCACCTCTGCCTGTTCTTTTGCCCGGTCGCACTGCACATACTTGCGCCTTCCGATGCGGTTCGCCTCCTACAACCCCAAATCACGCATCCCAGGCTCCCTCGCCGCTCCTCCAACCCGTGAAAGGCGCCCTACTTCCTGCAGCACGTCCTTCTTGCAACTCCTCTCTAACCTCGGCAGCCCATAGGAGCTTCTCTAACGCAAGGGCACTCCGCATGGTTCTCTCAACCGCGTGTGAACCCGCGAGCGACCCCGCCACCACTATACATTCCTGGGGGCGGGGGGTCACGCGGGCATATGGGCTCCGGCAGATGCTCAAGGGTCCCAAGAGTGAGTGACAGAGACAGAGACAGTGTGCGAGAGGGTGTGTGCGTGAGGGTGTGCGTGTGTGTGTGTGTGTGTGTGTGTGTGCACGCGCGCGCGCGCAGCCCCGAGACATTCCCCACCCCCAACACACCCAGTTCCCCTTTAGAGAGAGGACGAAGTAGAAGACTGTTAAGAGAGGTCCGAAACTTCCTGGTCCCCCATCCCTGCAGGCAGCGGGCACCGGCCTTGGAGCTCCCTGATGCCCATCCCTCCAGGGTCAAGTGCAAGGTCCTCCGCCAGATCCGCGCCAGGTTCTCCCCTCCCCTCTCGAGTTCAACACGCATGAACTCAAGTAGACCCTCAAAAGGGTGCCATATGGGAGAAGAAAGTACGGGAGCTACCGGGGGCAGCTAGGAAAGACCTCAAACCTTATTAACCTTTCTCCTTACCCCCCACCCCCACTCCCTTTGTCGCTCTCAGCCCAACCTCATCCGTCCTTTCCGATCCCAGCCCCCCGCCCCTGGATCGCAGCCATTCGCCCAGCGCTCACCTTTGGGAGCAAACGCCCATCTCCTCCTCCCAGCCCGCCCCACTTCCGCCCACTGGAACGGCGCGGTCCCTCTACTTACTCGGCTCCGGGCTGCTGCGCGTGAGTTTGAATGTGTCTCTGCCGCGTAATTGTATCCGGGGACAGAAGGGACCCGTGCTTGTGCGCTGGATCAGGTGTCGCCGCCTTCGGTGGTTTGGGGGCGTGAGGGAAGCTGTAGAGTTAGTGTGTTAGCTTAGGACGGATTCACTGGGCTCACAATTGATGGCAAAGCTTTAACGGTGCCCTCCCTCGGGTCCGCAGCGCGCCTGCTCTTCCGCTGCTTCCCGCGGGTGGCCGGGCCCCCCCCAAGCCGCGCCCCGCCCAGCGCACCGCTAGAAGAGCTGGAGCGCGCCCCTCTTCTCCCGCGTCCGGCTCAGCCGGGCAAGACGCGGATGCCACGCGCTCAGCCTCACATCACACGCCCGGGTCTGTGAACGCCTTCTGCTCCCCAGTCTGGGGCATGGATGCGGACGCGCCTTCGTGCGACGCGCTCGCTGGTCGAGGGGGAGGTACTGGGACAAGGATGCTCGCCCGGGGAGCGGCGGTCGGCTGGCAGGCTGGGACGCTCAGGAGCCCGCCGGTCGCACCCGAGCTGGGAACCCTGGGACTGGCACGTGGCCCCGCCCCCTGTTCCCCCTCTGCGATGCGTGCCCGTGCCCTTTCTGCCACCACCCCTTTGGTCCCCGTACCCGCCTTTTTTTTTTCCCCGCCATCACGCTATTGCAGTGGAAATCAACGTGGTGGTAGGGCGCTTTCCCTCACCTTCCCAGCCTCTCAGCCTACTGCGCTCCTCTAAATCCCATTAAAAAGTTGAACTTGAGCAAGGAGGTAGAGGAGTTACGCGAAAGAAAGCGAGGTGAGAGGGTTAGGTGATGAGGTACCTGCCTCATGAATCCGAAAGCGTTAAAACAAAACAACCCCAAAAACTCGAGTTTGGTGATCCCAGAAGAAGTAATTTGGGTTGCTGGGCTCAGTAACATCCCTTCTCGCAGGCTCATGCTGAAAGGGCCATTTATGCTTTGCTTGGTTGAGTCTGTGGCGACTTTATCCTTACTAATCTGCGTTTGCCAGCAGCAGATCCTTGCCAAGTTGGCGTTCCGGCCAGGAAGCAACTTTACGTACCCAGGCCTGCTGGAGCAGCCTTCTTGTGGCGCCTCAGACCTGAGAGGCCAAGCGCCTTTAAGAGTCTGAGGGTAGATTGTGAGCTTCCTGGGAACCAGGAAAACCTAATCGTGTGGTTCGGATTTTCTCTAAGCCCCATAGGCATTGTATTCAATAAATGCATAGATGACGTGACCAGAATTGTTTGTTACGACTTTAAGAAGAGCGAAAATCATGTGGGACATAAAACTCCAAAAGCTAAAATGTTTCCAGTGCGCACAAACATTATACGCTGAAACACTGGAAATCAAAAAAAATGCCAAGTCAGGCCATTCTTTAATTGCTCCGAACCGAATTTCAGGAATGGGTTGAGGCACTGCACTTAGATAAGAAATTGGAAATTATGTTTTCTTGTATATGTTATAACTTAATGATAAATGGGAAAAAACACTAATATACACCATTGTTCTCATTAATGCTCCTGTATTTAATAAGTCCAGGATCTAAAGTCCACGCGCTAAAGAATGTTCACTGAAGTAGTGAGTTTCAAATGCCGAGTTCAAAAAGGAACACACTTTCCTTCTTTGCAGATTAGAAATTCGAAATATTGTGAAAAACACTAGGAGTATGTTCTCGGTCTTTGTACCTGGCAAAAGATTACCATCCCTTATATTTACTTTTCATTTAACTTGCAATAAAAGAAAACGTAAAGATAATAAACATTAAACATAACAGATAATGATCTGACACAAGAGAACTTAAAAACTCTTTTCTCAAGGGTCAAGCTTCAAGCAACTGTTCATGCAATTGCAAGCTGTTGTTTTGATAACACATGTAAACTCTTGGTTAAAAAAAAAAAAAAAATCATTAGAAATTAAGCAGAGGGGCGCCTCCATGGCTCAGTGGGTTAAGCCTCTGCCTTTGGCTCCGGTCATGATCTCAGGGTCCTGGGATCAAGCCCCACATAGGGCTCTCTGCTCAGCAGGGAGCCTGCTTCCCCCCCCACCCCCCGCCTACTTGTGATCTCTCTCCCTCTGTCAAATAAGTAAATAAAATCTTAAAAAAAAAAAAAAAGCAGAAACTTTAACTTTTATTTTATGAAAAACCTTTTTAAAATTTGTGTCACATTCCTTTGCTTAATAAAAGCATGTAAACTGACCATAATGTGAGATTTTTGTCAGACTTTTGGAAGGAAAATGTATTATTATATTGTATGTGGATACGTCCCTGTGTATTGTTTCTGGGGTCTCTGTAATGCCTTCTATAGTCTTTATCTAATGATTATTGAATTTCTCACAGGTCTTTATTCACAGGACATTCTATAGCTTAAAACAAGTTAATTCAATCATTGTATAAATAGTTGAATTGCATTTTTGGAGCTTATAGTTATAAAAAAAAATTGGTGAGAATCTCCTTTTTAAAAAAATCTACCTGTACTTGGCACTTAATACTACTGGCTGAATGACCAGATAAATAATGAAAGCATTTGCTACTTCTCTTTAACGCATATTTCCCATATTTAATTTATCCTCCAAGTTTCCATTCAGATACACACACAGTTCTCCCTATCATTTTTGTATATTAAATGTTGAATTGGACAGCATTATCTATAGTAAGGAACTTCTAGCCAATGTGAAGTATGACATTAAAATTCCTCATTATTTCTATAAGCATGTGTATCAGTATACTCAACTGTTAATTTTTTAAAAAATGCTTGTTCTGATCTTTAGCCAGTTGGGCCTATATAATTTTTTTAAATAAATAGTAACCTATGAGAGATACTAGCTTAGCCTGGTGATTATTAACCATAAGCTCTGGAACCAAACTTTCTAGAGTTGAACTTCAGTCAGTTATAAATGACACGATTTTGTTATCAGTTGACCCTGTAATGTAGACCACATAATGTAAAGTACAGCAGAATGGATTTAGATTCAATCACGGAAGAAATATGGGTGGTTATACATTCTAACACCCCTTTGCTAACATTCCCAAATATTCTAATATATTCCAATGGGGTACCATATGACTTAAAACATCACTGACTTCACAAATCTGCTAAGACCCCTTGAGATAGGATTGTGGTTTTTTTGGAGCTGTGTATATACAAAGACTCATTAGCTCAAATTTGATGCTGCCCCCCCATAATAACAATAATGATTTTTATTTCTTCTACTTGAGTTTTTAAAGTGTATTCCAGGTACAGTGCTAAGTAGTTAACAAGAATGATCTCATTTAGTCCTCATAAAAAATCTGGAGGTAGGTACTATTATTATGTTCCCTTTTGAAGGTGAAGTAGCAGAGAGTTGGAGAATGAAACTTATTCAAGATCAAGGTGGAAAGTAACAAAACTGGGAACTGAAGTCTGTTTGAGTCAAAGATGATGCCCTAAGTTACTAGGACCATTCAGACTAGATCTCATAGTACAGTGTAAATTTTGGTTAGAGAAAAAGTTGAAGTACATAAATGCAACCTGGCCATTTGGACAACCCTTGAAATTCAAGAAGCACATAATGAACCCAGCCTGTCTTGCTCTGTCTCGTCTTATACCCCAGAACAACTGCTCAATATGCATGCCATGGGACAAAGATGCTTCATGATAAAAGGGGTGTAATTTTCTGTGTATCCAATTCTTAAATCTTCACCATTATTTTAATTCCTGTTTCCTGTGGACTCTGACTTGCTGTATTTATAAGAACACTAAACCCGAGAGCAAACAGTATGAAGATCATGCACAAAGTCCCTAAGATAAAAACAGTCACACCGTCGCATCTTCACCTTTCCCTTTTTGTTCCTTCCTTTTTCCTTTTTCTTAATCTCTTATTATCTTCCAAACATCTTGCATTCAGTTTCAATTCTACACTATATACAAATGTGCCATACCCCATGTTTTTATATGCACGGATTTCATTTTTTTCTTAATTTTTAATATGCAAAGTAATTTTTTCATAATTCAGTTTTACTATGCATCATAGACAATGTTAGAAAATTAATCTATGGATCCAACTGTAACAGAGAAGAAGGATCAGAGGAACAAAGAGGGATTTCTGGAACTGTGAAAATGATGGAGATAGCTAGAGCACCTGACAACTTCCAGATTCTCATCAAAAGATTTTCTGTAACTGTATAAAAGTAGATCTCATATAAAAGGCAAGCCAAAAAGGCTTATACTCTTAATAATTTTGATTATATGACAGTAGCTATTAGCTTATTCTATATGTCCCTTTAAAGCAATATTTATTTTCATGCTCAGATAATGTCCTCAATGAACCTTTGCTCTCTAATCTAGTACCCTGTAAGTTAAATCTTTTAAAATAATTTCCAAAACTTCATGATGAACCCTGTTCTGAGTTAGTTGTAGGAAACTTATGGGAGTAGCAAATCTTACGGCCTTTAGCCTTTCAGAATTGGAAAGTTTGCTATACTGGATTCCTATGTAGCCCTATATTGAATTTCAGTGACACCAGCTAAGATTTTAAAGGAGAGGAAGGTAGTCCTACATAACATCAAAGGTAATTAAGGCTATGTCCACGACCACTTCCTTTCCCACCCATTTTGCAGGTGTTTCTTATTGCAGCCTTTCTATATGTAGTCTATAATGCTTCCTTGTAATGAAGAGTTTTATATATATTCCAATTATAGCACCATAATTTATTTGACCTAAATACACTGCAAGCTCCAAGCAGTACCAACCAGTTCTAGTAATTCTAGCACTAGGTGAATGTGGTCATGTTTACCATATCTGCTTTACACTTTTATAGATGCTAATCTACATCCATATCTTTTTATTATCACTCTTCTATAGCAGTACTCAGAGCCATTGAATATAATTCTAAAATATCAAAACTTCCTCACCAATATCACATCATCCTAGTATCATGGTCTATGTGCTTCCCAAAGTAAACATGAATTATCTGCATTGTCAACTTGCATTTACTGGGAAGGTTAAAGAGAACACCCAGAAACCATATTTTTTTTTTATTTTTTTTAGAACTAAACCCTCTGCTTTTGAACATAAAGAACTAATTGTATTATTTTCAAACAAGAAATAAGGGACTTGCTTTGGCAGATTGGTATAAGCAATTATGTATGACTCATTTCATGTGGTTATCTTGGAATCATAGTACTTCAAAGGTCACTTTCTCAGGCCACACATCATCTGGCAGATAACACTGTTAAGTATATGCTTGTCCATTAAGTGCTAGTTCTAAGCCTGACTGTCCCGAGGTCTGCCAAGAAAGTAGATTTCTGTATCAATGTAAAACAATAAATACAAGGACTTTGGCCCTAGTGTTCAGACTTACGTTACCTGTGTGTGTTTTACTTTATAGTTGGAATCCCATTTTGAGTATCTATTCCTGCCTTGTTTTCCATTCATTGCTTCCCTTACCTTTGTGTATCAAAGAACTATGCTGTAATAAATAAACTCTCTGAAGGAATATCCCATAAAAAGGGCAACCCAGTAGGGAAAAAATGCTCACTTCAGTGTGAGCATATTTCTATAATGTGAAGATAATCAAGATTGTGTGGCTCTTTCCAGGGTATCACTAGAAGTTAAGGTTCTTACTGTAAAACAGACGCAAACTACTTTTAAAATTGTTTATACAATGTGATGACTAGGTACACCTAGTTATATTTACGAATTCCCTTTCCTTTCGTACCATAAATAATCCTATCAGAGCTTCTTCACAAAACCATTTGGTTAAATTCTTCCTTACCATGAAAACATTATCCAGAACTTCAGATACCTGTTCTGACCCTGATCAAGTAGAAATTTTTGTAAAATATGGACAGAGTAAAATGGCTTTCTAAGTTTATGCTTTTACATAACCTCTCTATTTCAAATAAAAATTAATGCCTCATAAAATACAGAAGGAAAAAACACAACAATTAGACATAGAGGAATTAAGAAACGAGATAATCATCCTCCTGAACTAGAAAGAGAACAGAAATGCAAAGCAGGCAGCCAAGCTGAGGGTAAGGGCTGTCACTTCTGGGACTGGACACAGATGGTGGTCTTGGAGTTAAAAGTGCTTGAAGCAGACAGACCCCAAGGTAACCGCATGATTCTCACCTCCTGGCATCATGCTTTCTGTAATTCCCTCCCTTTGTGCAGGGTAGGACTTTGTCTCGCTTCTAGCCAATAGAATATGGCAAAGATAAAGGGATATTTCCTTTGTGAAGGCCCCAAATCTGGTGATGTTGAGTTAATCAAAAGAGAGATCATCCTGGGTAGGTATGACTTTAAAGGTATCATGTGCAAGCCCTTAAAACAGGAACTGGACCCTTCCTAAAGAGAGAGCCTCTCCTTGCAGGCTTGATGAGATAGATAAGCAGCCATGTTGGGGAAGTGCTCATGGCAAAGAGCTATGGGCTGCTTCTAGGACCTGAGAGTGGCTTGAAACCAAAAGCCCTCCAGGATTTGAGGTCCTCAGTCATATAGCTGCAGAGAAATGAATTCTGTCAGCAACTGAATGAGCTTTAAAGTATGTTCTTGCCAGTCCGAGGGCAGCGGGGCCAACACCTTGACTGTAGCCTTGAGAAACCCCTAGTCACAGAACCCAGCAACCCATGCTCAGATTTCTTACCCACAGAACGGTGAGGTAAATGTGTGTTGTTTTAACCTACCAAGTTTATGACAATGTGTTATACAGCAATAGGTAACTAATTCAGTACTCTGTACAGGAAGAGGAAAAAGCCAGGTTCACGCCTTAAAACCAGGGAATGGGCCAAGACTCCCACACTCCCACACATGTCAACACAGTCTGAATAAAAAGGCTGGAAACCTGGCTATACAGAAAACAGTGGCTATATGGATGTCTGAAAACTCAAAACTAGGAATCATATCAAGTTGCTAGCTGACGGTAGTGGCTGGACCTTTGATATCCCAAATATCTACCCACCACAGGAGCTTGAAAATGCTCTTTTTAAACTTGGTTCTGGATTGGCGGCCCAAGAGTGCCAGGTGAAAGCAATTAAAGACACTGAAATTTAGGCAGGAGAGGCAGACCAAAAGAAAAAAATCCCTTTCTAGTTAAAGTGTATACTAAAGTTCAGACACATGAAGAACTCTAATGTTAAGGAGAGCAAACAAACAAAAATCATAGTGCTCCAATCCTGAATTCTTTGTAAATAAAATTAATATTATGGAATTATTTGACAAAGTCTTAAAATGTACTTAATGAAGGCATAAATCTATTGAAAGTCAAAATAAAAAATTCCTTCGAATTAGTAAGGCAAAAACCTACCTCAAGAAAAATTGAAACATGAAGAAAATGGAAACCTTAAAAATCCATCCTATGGAATAAATCCTACATATTTTAGTAAATCTTAAGATTGTTCTGAGAAACTACTTTAGGATGTAGGACACACACACACACACACACACACACACACACACACACACACACATTCTCACAAAAGTTAAGAGACCTGAAGAATGTATTTACTCAATGATACATGTAACTGGAGTTTCAGAAGAGAAGGAGGGAATATCAAAAGAAACAAGAAATAAGAACTAAGAAATTTCCGGATTTGAAGACTATATCCTCAAATCTTAATCCTTAACTCATGTCAGGTTGTTAGTAGACAAAGCAAATAGCACCTACCAGAAGAGACAACGTAATCAATGACTGAACTCTGAGGAGATTTTGTAAAATCTTAAATTCTCAGGTCCCATCCCATATCGACCAAATTAAAAACAAATAAAAAAGGGACGCCTGGGTGGCTCAGTTGGTTAAGCAGCTGCCTTCGGCTCAGGTCATGATCCTAGCGTCCTGGGATCGAGTCCCACATCGGGCTCCTTGCTCGGCAGGGAGCCTGCTTCTCCCTCTGCCTCTGCCTGCCTTTCTGTCTGCCTGTGCTCGCTCTCTCTCCCTCTCTCTCTGACAAATAAATAATAAAATCTTTAAAAAATATATATATAAAAATGTACATTTTAGAAAATCCCCAGTCTTCCTCCCCTAAACTCATAACTCCAGTCTAATTATGAAAAAGTATCAGCTAATAACCTCCAGTAGAGGGACATTACAAAATATCTGGCCACTATTTCTTGAACTATGAAAGTCATGAAAGATAAAATCTAAAAATCTTATGACAGCAGAAAAGAGCCTAAGGACATGATGACCAAATGTGATGTATTCTGAGTGGGGTTCTGGAGAGAAAAAGAATATTTGATAAAAAGTAAGAAAACCTGAATAAAATATGGATAGCTAATAATCATGTATTAGTATTGGTTCATTAATTATAACAAATGCACCATATTAATGTGAGATGTTAGTAAGCAGAAATGAATGTGGGGCCTTGGGGCCTTACTATATGTGTACTATATTATCAAGTTTTCTGTAAATCTAAAACTAGTCAAAATTTTTCTTACTAAAAATAAAAGCTCCCAATTTTATTTTCATCATCAGCCAGATTTCAGAATTATTTCTTTCACTCCCTCATATTATAGATGAGAAAATTGAGACACTTCAATTGTAAGCATTTGTCTAGTTGTGATCATTTTTAGAGATAATAGAAAGAACTTATTAAATTATGGTTGCTGTAAATTGTGAATATGCATTTCTGTAAAATATCTTAGAATTACGGGGGCCTGAATGGCTCTGTTGGTTGAGCGTCAGACTCTTGGTTTAGGATCAGGTCTTGATCTCAGGGTTGTGGGATCAAGCCCCAGGTGGGCTGCCCAAACAGGGCCAAGTCGGCTTGGGATTCTCTCCCTCTCCTTCCCCCTCTGGCTCTCCCCTGCTCAGCTCCTGGGCATGAGATCGCACTCTCTCATAAATAAATAAATACATACATACATAAATACCTAAATTTATAAAATATTAAACTAATCCTGACTTGAATTCTGTACTTATAACTGAATAATAGCAATATAATAATTGTAGCTTAATTACAACAAATGTTTATTTTTAAGACCCTTGAAATGGTAACGAGATATGGAGTGTAATTAATGAATAATAATGTAATTAAATAATGTAATTAATTAACCACACAAAACAACTTCTTGAATCAACTGAACAGAAACAGCATAAAGAGGAAACTGACTGCAGATGTTCAATTATCCCTTTAAGATACAGCCCAAACTGACTACATCGCATTATAAAATCATCACTCCAGCAACACCGGTCCCCAACAATGGACATGCACTTGTGTGGGAGAAATTATATTAGATATATAGAGAGTTATGGAACAGACTCTTCCCCACTTCCACTTTTAAAATTTCTTCACAATCATGAAATTTAAACCCTATTATGAAGCATTCTTGAGATCATCTCTCCTTATTTCAAATACCAATAGCTCTTTGGTCAGATTTTTACCTTGACAATATGGTCTGTAATTATTTACATACCTGTCAAATTCCTATTAGAATGTGAGATCCTTGTGCACATAAACTATTATCTTTCATTCTTGTATCTGACCCCATATTTTCTAACTTCCCCTTACATATACAAATAAACATAAACCTTTGGTAAGTGCTGAAAGAAGACTATAACCTGATCTATTACAGCTGACCCCTGAAGAAGGCAGGGGTTAGGAACATTGAAACCTCAAAAACAAACTGCCTACAGTGACTAGAAGAGTTACCAATAACATAAAGGGTCAACTAACACATACTTTGAATATGTATTACATACTATATTCTTATACAATATACAAAGTAATGTAGAGAAAAAAATATTAAGAAAATAATAAGAGAAAATACATTTATAGTATTATACTGTACTTATGGAAACATCCTCCTAAGTGGACCTATGCAGTTCAAACCTGTCTTGTTCAAAAGTCAGTGGTACTTGAAATTTTCTAAAATAAGAGAAAATCCTGATACAAGCTTCATGGATGGCAATGCAAGACATAAAAAGCAACTATGGAAAATAAATAGAAAATGAATCAAAAATTTGTCATGTAAAAATCATATTAAGAATACTCGCTGGTATTGGTAGACATATATTTTATCAAAATTAGGAAGTTTGGGGCGCCTGGGTGGCTCAGTGGGTTAAAGCCTCTGTCTTCGGCTCAGGTCATGATCCCAGGGTCCTGGGATAGAGCCCCACATCGGGCTCTCTGCTCAGCAGGGGGCCTGCTTCCTCCTCTCTCTGCCTGCTTCTCTGCCTACTTGTGATCTCTCTGTCAAATAAATAAATAAAATCTTTAAAAAAAAATTAGGAAGTTTATGTTAGATATTTTCTGTTTCTGAAAGCTTAGAATCAATAGCATTTACACATCATCAGAATGCCTTTTATTGATCATCCAAGAGCTGTTCTTCATCCCTTGTATCAGTTAAAATGCTTTCATCTAGAAACTGGGCATCACCCATCTGGAGTGGCCTAAACAATATGATCTTTATCTCCTGTAAGAAGTCTGGAGGTTGGTGGTCCCAAGTTTGGTGCAGTGACTCAATGGTGCCAACAGGATTTGGGCTTTTTCGATCTTTCTGCTTTCATGGTTGCAATACAGAGGCCAGAGCTGCACATCCAAGGAAGAAAGCAAAGAGCTGACAGAAACAAAGGCTTTCTCCTTGAGTACCCTCTTTTATAAGGAATATCTTTCTTAGAAGATGTTTCTCGGCAGATTTCCCTTTTTAATTGGCCAAGATCAACCATGGACAAAGAGGAGAGGTGTTACTATGATGTGCTTACATGGGTTAAAAATCACCCAGTCGAACAGATGCATCATTGCCTTAGCCAAATCGGGATTCTGTTTACCAAGATTGAAGACCAATAATTCCTGAAAAGGAAGCCACCAGTGTTTGTACAACCCAAGATAACCTCTACAATTTTTGTGTCATACCAGAAATCTGCTAGCCTTGGTTTTTATTAATTTATTTTATTAATTAATAAAAAATACCTGAAAATTCTGTACTCCTTTAGTATTTAGTTTCAACTGATCTTTTCAAAATCTTGGGTGAAGTGGCAGTAGAGCCATGTTAATTTACAGGTTCTGTAAATAACTTTAAATAGGAGAGAGAATCATATTTTAATTTACAATACCTAATCAAGTAACGTAAGTTAAAAAGAGATCACCTTAACAAAAGTACCAGAACTAAGACGTAAAAAATGAATGTTTTCGTACAAAGTAATTTGCTTGGGAAACTACATTTCTAAAGTAGCCACTGGTCAAAGAAAGCTAGAGCTAATCTTGCAGAGTTGCTATTAGGTCCTGTGACACAATTCTTAGGAGTATTTTCCATAATAAGAAATCCTTGTCTTCTGTGAATGAATTTGCTTGTTGGAAGTAAATGCCATTCTGAGCCACACCTGGGTGAACTGGAATAGTCATCTCTTGGTCAAAAAATAGTATGACTAAGAAACATCTGATATGTTTATGTGGCTTGTTAACATGCTCTAGAAACAATTCCAAACAGGACGTTCCAAATCTACTTTGAGAAATGGGAAGAGTTGAAGTACATCCACAAACATAGTAAAATGACATTTTTCAGGTAGTTACTTTGGAAAATATTTTAAAAATCAGTTAGTTTATGTATAGTCATCTTGAAATCTAACCAATTTTAATAATATTAACCTCAAGCATATGGCTCAATATAAAATGTATATTCTTGAAAATATATCTTAGAAGTGAGATTCTCAATTATTAAAGACATTTATCCTAAGTGCTTAGGACATAATAGGCATGCATGCTGTTGGAGAGCTGAGTGATTCAGTCAATCTCAAATAAATAATAGGTTGAACAATACTCATTTGGAAATGGTAACTTTTAAATTATAATCCGGGACAGATGGGTGGCTCAGTCGGTTAAGCCTCTGCCTTCGGCTCTGGTCATGATCCCAGGATCCTGGGATTGAGTCCCACATCAGCCTTGCTCAGAGGGAGCCTGCTTCTCTCTCTGCCTCTGCCTGCCACTCTGCCTGCTTGTGCTCTCTCTCTCTCTCTGACAAATACATAAATAAAATCTTTAAATTATAATTTTATGATTATTATTTGGTAGTAAATGTAGTGCTATTAACATGGAGTATTTGGAAACTCGGCTTATAGAGAAGTAGCCCACTTAAGTATATCATAACAGAACCTTTATTTTCTACTCTGCCTACTACTGTCATGGTCAAAGCTGTATTTCTGTGAGAGAAGCTTCTTAATATAGAGTAATTGCCTAGGCTTTTAGAAGTAAGATAGATTACGTAGATACAGGATTGCAAATATGAGGATTGATTTAGTCTACAAAGTGGTCTCACAACTAAACCATTACAAAGTAAGTAATCAAGGTAGTTGGCACAGCCCTCCCCTGTAAATGGCTTAATTATTGAGTTAAACAATCAGAAAACCACTAAGTCATTTAGAACGTCAGGTGTCTAATTATGTCTGACCAGTACTATTCATGGAAATTAACCTGAGATAGCAGCAGTGTAGTTTACCAAACGGACTGGTTGGATTTAATTTGAACTGCACCTATAAGAAGGGAAATCAGTTCCCAAAGACAGAGATAAATCAGTGTATCTGAGAGTGCCTTCTAGATGCAGAGCTGCTCCTATCTTTAACTCAGTACATGATGAGAACAGAAAAATATATCAAACAGTTAAAGATAATTAGGTGTTTTGAAAATATAACTGACATTGTATTGGTGTCTTTTGTTTTCCTTTTACCTGTTGCATTTCCTTACTTGGTTTTCCCAAAGAATTATTTAAACTTTTCCATTTACATAGTCATACAACACAAACATATATATATGTCTGTGTGTGTCTGTGTGTGTGTGTGTGTGTGTATAATAACACATCCCCTCTGGGCATCTCAGAATTATGTAATTTTTTTAAGATCTTATTTATTTATTTGAGAGCGAGCAAGAGCAAGCTGGGGAATAGACAGGTGGGAGGGAGAGAGGGAGAGAACCTGTAGCAGACTCCACGCCAAGTGCAAATCCCCACGCAGGACCCTGAGATCGCAACCTGAGCCAAAACCAAGAATTGGACACTTAACCAGCTAAACTACCCAGGTGCCCCTCGAAATGATGTATTTTTGTCACAACGACCCTCAGTTCATACCTTTCTTCAAATTGTTTCTCTAATACAGTATAAATGCATAAGGAGCTGGAAACTGTACTAGATTGTATATTCCTAAAGAACTGTGCTTTACCCCTAATTTCCCAAAGAAGATGTTTAGCAAATACTTATTATTGGTTGATTTAATCTGGAGTGAGAGGTAAGTATCCTCTCTTCACCATCTCTTTATTTGTGTGACTTAGGAAAAATCACATTTCCTTTCTGAATCTTTTTCCTCATTTGATTACTGAACAATTTATAGTTATTCTGCCTATGCTGTGTTTAGTCCCATTTTACATGTGTATCCTGTCTGCTGAAATTGAGGTATCAAGAGTATCTGTGTTTCTAGTTATTCACTCCCATGCCAGTTTCTGGTCAGAACAAACATACACACATATGTAGACATTTGTATTTCATCATCCTTTCCCTCTTGACAGAGAATATTTTAAAACTCCTCTGTTGCCTTCTTAATGAAGTTTAAGACTGCACAAAGTGTAAAATATTATTGTTCATATTTGTATATGAATGCATTTATTTAATGCTAATTAATTTTATGCTAATCTTATGCAATGTATTGTTCCCCAGAGTACACCAGGCAGCTTTGAAATCATTGCCTTCCTAATCATGTGTAGAATCCTAGGAGGTAGCCTGGTGATAAATACTACCTGTATTATTTTTATTTTAATTCCACTATATTTAACATAGATAACTATAGCATATAGATAACTATAACATACAATCTAGTGATTCACTACTTTCATACATCACCCAGTGCTCATCATGACAAGTGCCCTCCTTAATCCCCATCACCTGTTTCACCCGTCCTCCCACCCACCTCCACTCTGGCAACCATCAGTTCGTTCTCTATAGTCAAGAGTCTGTGTCTTGGGGCGCCTGGGTGGCTCAGTGGGTTAAGCCGCTGCCTTTGGCTCGGGTCGTGATCCCAGGGTCCTGGGATCGAGTCCCGCATCGGGCTCTCTGCTCAGCAGGGAGCCTGCTTCCCTTCCTCTCTCTCTGCCTGCCTCTCTGCGTACTTGTGATCTCTGTCAAATAAATAAATAAAATCTTTAAAAAAAAAAAAAAGAGTCTGTGTCTTGGTTTGTCTCTCTCTCTTTTTTCCTTTGCTCACTTTTTTTTTCTTAAATTCCACCTCATCTAAGAACCTGAACCAATTACTCAAATGCTTAAAAATCCATTTAATATCTGTCAAGGATTTCCGTGTCATAAAGCCTTGAAAACCTAATCTTTAACTCTCAGCAAACTCCCTGATGGGACATGCTTGTATATAGTGCACAACATTGTACAGTATTAGATAAAAATTGCATCGTGCTTCAGTGAACTTGTTACAAAATTTAAAAAATGCAGTGAAATAATGTATGGAGAATGTATGTATGAGTGAAATCATACAGTATTTGTCTCTGAGTTATTTTGCTTAGCATTATACTCTCCAGCTCCATCTATGCCATGGCAAATGATAAGATTTTGTTCTTTTTTGTGGCTGAATAATATTCTATTAAATGTTTTATATATATTAAATATATAATTTTATATATATTATCTATGTTCTATTATATAGATACAGGTATAGCTTTAGATTTATAGATAGATATAGATATCTTTATCCATTCATCTATTGGTGGACACTTTGGTTGCTTCCATCATTTGGTTAATGTAAATAATGCTACAATAAACACAGAGGTACAAATATCCTTTCAAATCAGTGTTTTCATACACTTTGGTAGTAATGCAATTACCGGATCAGAGGGTAGTTCTATTCGTAACTTTTTGAGGAAACTCCATACTATTTTCTACGATGGCTGCACCAGTTTGTATTCCCACGAGAGTATAAGACAGTTCCTTTTTCTTTACATCCTTGCCAACACATGTTTCTTGTGTTTTTGATTTTAGCCATTCTGACAGGTGTGAGATGCCATCTCACTGTAGCTTTGATTTGCATTTCCCTGATGATAAGTGATATTGGGCATCTTTTCCTGTGTCTTGACCATCTTTATGTCTTTTTTGGAGACACATCTGTTCATGTGTTCTGCCCATTTTTAATCTGGTAATTTGTTTGCTGAGTGTGGGACTGTACAAGTTCTTCATGTATTTTAGAGACTAACCCTTTAGGAGGTATGTCATTGGCAAATATCGTCTCCCATTCTGTAGGTTACCATTTAGTTTTATTGATTGTTTTCTTTGCTGTGCGGAGGCTTTTTATTTTGAGGTGTTCCCAATAGTTTATTTTTGCTTTTATTTCCCTTGTCTCAGGAGGCATATCTAGAAAAATATTGCAACAGCTGAGGTCAGAGTCATTACTTCTTGTGTTCTTTTCTAGGATTTTTATGGTTTCAGGTCTTGCATGTAGGTCTTTAATCCATTTTGATTTTACTTTTGTATATTGTTTAAGAAAGTAGTCTAGTTTCACTCTTTTGCATATAGCTCTCTAGTTTTCCCAACACCATTTGTTGAAGAGACTCTTTCCCATCGGATATCCTTTCCTGCTTTGTGAAAGATTAATTGAGCATAAAATTGTGGGTTTAGTTCTGGATTTTCCATTCTGTTCCATTGATCTGTTTATCTACTTTCATGTCAGTACCATACCATTTTGATTACCACTGTTCTTTAATATATATTGAAGTGATATGCCAAGTTTTGCTTTTCTTTTTCAAGATTGCTTTGGCTATTTGGGGCCTTCTGTGGTTCCATACAAACTTTAGGATTGTTCTAGTTCTGTGAAAAATGCTATTGGTATTTTGATAGAGAATGCACTAAATCTGTAGATTGCCTTAAGTAGTACGGACATTTTAATAATATTTGTTTTTCTAATCCGTGAGCATAGAATGTCTTTCTATTTCTTTGTGTTATCTTCAATTTTTCTTTTCTTCTTCTTTTTAAAGATTTTATTTGTTTATTTGACAGAGAAAGAGCACAAGCAGAGGTAGTGGCAAGCAGAGGGAGAAGGAGAAGCAAGCTCCCCGCTGAGCAGGGAGCCGAGGCAGGGCTGGATCCCAGGATCTTGGGATCATGACCTGAGATGAAGGCAGATGCTTAACTGACTGAGCCACCCAGGAATCCCTTCAATTTCTTTCATCAGTGCTTTATAGTTTCCAGAGAACAGGTCTTTCACCTCTTTGATTAGGTTTATTCCTAGGTACTGTATTATTTTTTGTGCAATTGTAAGTAAGACTGTTTTCTTAGTTTCTCTTTCTGCAGTTTAAGATTAGTGTATAGAAATGCAGCAAATTTCTGTAGGTTGATTTTGTATCTTGCAACTTAACTGAATTCATCTATTAGTTCTAGTAGTTTTTTAGTGAAGTCCTTCAGTCTGTTTTCTATAGAGTATCATGTCGTCTGCAAATAGTGAAGGTTTACTTCTTCCTTACCAAGTTGGATGCCTTTTATTTCTTCCTGTTGCTGATTGCTCTGGCTAGGACGTCCAGTACTATGTTGATTAAAAGTGGTGAGAACAGACACTCTTGTCTTGTTCCCATCCTTAGGGGGAAGCTTAGCTTGTTTGAGATTTTTCTTGCTTCCTGAGGTAGGCATGTGATGCTATAAACTTACCCCTTGGAACTGCTTTTGCTGCATCTCAAAGTTCTTGAATCATTGTGTTTTCATTTTCATTTGTTTCCATGTACTGTTTGATCTCTTCTGTGTTTCTTGGTCGACCCATTCATTGTTCAGGAACACGGTATTTAACCTCCATGTATTTGCGTTCTTTCTAGATTTTTTTCTTGTTGTTAATTTCTAGTTTCAAAGTGTTTTGATCAGAAAAGATGCATGGTATGACTTCAACTTTTTTAATTTGTTGGGATTTGTTTTGTGGCCTAGTATGTGATCTATTCTGGAGAATGTTCTGTGTGCACTTGAAAGGAATGTGTATTCTGCTGTTTTAGGATGAATGTTCTGAATCTATCTGTTAAATCTGTCTGGTCTGGTGTGTCATTCAAAGTTGCTGTTCCTTAATAGTTTTCTGTGTGGATGATTTATCTGTTGATGTAAGTGGGATGATAAAAATCCCCTAATATTATTGTATTACTATGGATTATTACTTTTATGTTTGTTATTAACTGTTATGTATTTAGGTCCTCCCCTTTTGTGGGCATAAATAGTTACAATTTTTGTATCTTCTTCTTAGATTGTTCCTTTTTTTATTATGTAATATCCTTCTTTGTCTCTTGTTACAGTCCTTGTTTGAAGTCTGTTTTGTCCGATAGAAGTATTGCTACTTCAGTTTTCTTTTGACATCCATTTTACCTGATAAATATTTCTCCATCTCCTCACTCTCAATCTGCAGATGTCTTTAGGTCTGAAGTGAGTCTCTTGTAGGCAGCATATAGGTGGGTCTTATTTTTTTATTCTGTCATCCTGTGTCCTTTGATTGGAACACTTAGTTCATTTACATTCTAAGTAATTATTGATAAATATATATTTATGGCCATTTTGTTAGTTGTTTTGTGGTTGTTAATAGCACATGTATTTTATAAAGTAATAATGGTCTAGGACAAAGTAGGATTTAATAGGTCAGAGAATAAGAGATCATTAAAAACAGATCTGGAATTGAACTAAGAGATCTAGGTATCCTGGCCAATGATATTTTGCACAACAAATAATACCATGTGTGAAAACTACATACACAAATGAAATTTATATAATTGTTATCTCAACTGGAAAAAAGTCAGGAATGTTTAGAGTCATTTCACACTACAACAATAACTCTGTCAAAACATTCATAGCAATAGTTCTTTGATCTCTCTAGCAGTCAAAACCAAGGACCAAGAAGAAAAAAACATGTGATGCAAAAGCTTTTAAAACATCACCCCATACTGCTGTGTGCTGGAGCACACAGCTATTCATATATGGGATTCTGACAGTACATATATGTAGAGATAGATACAGATATAAAATATAACATGATTATTATTAAACTGGATTAATAGACATATTTCACTTCCTTTCCCAATCTGTTTGTAATCTTTGTTCTGTATGTCATGTTGCTCAGCTGATTTTTCAAGGCCTCAATATATGATAGATACTTATCTTACTCAGATATACCCTGAGCTATAATAGTATAAAACTGTATAACTGTACTTTCCAACAAGTATATATGGAGCTTTGATGACCTACTCAGCCCTCCAGAGTTCTCCAGGACTGAAAACAGCAGCAAAAACCACAGATGACATTCTCTTAACCCCCCCCCTTTTTTTTTAAGATTTTATTTATTTATTAGTCAGAGAGAGAGAGAGAGCATGTGGGAGCACAGGCAGACAGAGTGGCAGGCAGAGGGAGAAGCAGGCTCCCTGCCGAGCAAGGAGCCCGATGTGGGACTCAATCCCAGGACTCTGGGATCATGACCCAAGCCGAAGGCAGCTGTCTAACCAACTGAGCCACCCAGGCATCCCCTCTTAACCCTTTCAAGAAATAGGACTAAACATTCTCACTGTGGGCTCTGAAGATCTTTAATATGTTCTTTGAATGCTAGTTTTACATTGTCACTAAAAAGGTGCCAAACCTTCTGCTTGTGAATGTTTTTAAGATTTATTTATTTGAGAGAGAAAGAAAGAGTACGAGTGAGTGGAGGGAGGGGCAGAGGAGTAGAGAGAAGCCTCAAGCAGACTCCTTCCTTAGTGGGGAGCCCTACATGTGGCTTGAACCCAGGACCCTGACATCATGACCTGAGCTGAAATCAAGAGTCAGATGCTTAACCAACTGAGCCACCCAGGTGCCCCTGCTTATAATTTTTTTAATTTTAATTTTATAAAGTATGTTGAGAGCCTATCTTCCCTGCAAACTTTGCCTGGCTAGCCTACTCAGGTGTCAGGTTTCTATTCCTTGGAAAATATCCTCTGAGATCTTGTTGCATTTAATTGCCCATCACTGTTATATTCCTACATGCCCCCTATCCTGGTCTTTATACTACTATACTGTAATTATTTAGTTGTCTCTATCTGCTAATCTGTAAATTCTATAATGACAGGGACATGTCATTATAGACATGTCATTTCCCACATAATGGGAAAACTGTGAGTTAATGAATAACAGTAGACAGACTTTCAGAATTCTGTTGCTTGAAATGCACCTATTAAATTACAGTTATGTAACTATAAGCACAAGTCTTTCCCTGTACTGGAGGCAAATAACTTGAAAACCACTGATCTATAATATAGTCAGAAATTTTACTGAAAAGAAATCAGGCTACTATCTTCCTATATAATACAAATTAAAAATTTAATACCTAACATTTGTTCACATATTTATCTGAGGTTATATGTGAAGAAGTTTACTTCAATATTGAATTTACTACCCACAAGTCCAAGATGTCAACACTGGTCCCATTTTATACCTACAGCAAATTAATTTTATCAAGGATAAGTAACCAAAGATCACATAGCTAGTAAGTGATGGGGTCAAGAACTAAATTAGGGCAATCTACTAGGCCCAGGTCTTATCCACCATATAATACTTAATCACTATGCTACCTGCCCAAGGTATTACCTTATCTCCAAGCTTCAAACAGTCTTTCTTTCCTGTGATTTGTGATTCTGAAGCTGAGAAGCCACATTTCAGCTTCTCCAGCTGGACCTACGTTAGGTTTTGCCAAGACAGGGAACGACAGGGCTGGAGGTAGGAGAATGGGGAGGGGGACTCTTTCTGGCTACTTCCTGCGAGCTCCCAGTAGGCTTCTCCTCTGCTTACGTGTGCCATGGGCATTAGCCTTGCATGCTTCCTCACTCCAGCTGCAGAAGTCCTTTCTCTAGATGCAGGAGATTCAAGTTTGCAGTAATCCAACACTTGCAGAACCAGCTTCATTAAAATCCTCTCCTCAAGGTGTCGAGGTCCCTGTCCACGGGGCCCCTCCCCTTCTAAATTTCAGTAACTGTATCTCTGTTCCCCCAGTATTGGAGATGATGGCTGCTTCCTGCACTTGCAACCTCTGAGAAAACAAGAATTCTCCTTCTTGGACCTAAAGAACAACTTTATATACTTTGGTAACATTCAAGCTACTGGTGTTCTCTCTTCTGACTGAATCTTGACCCTTAAGGTCATACATATAGCTATTACATGATAATCAAGAACTAGTTGGGCCAATCTACCAGCCACTGCTCTTCCCTACTGTGAAATAATACTCTTAGCACCATGCTAGCCTATATGAAATTTATTGACTTGTCAACATTTTCTAAATAATAATAATAAAAGAAGAGCAAAGAAATAAATTAACAACAACAAACAAATTAAGTTCAAAGCTTACAAACTGTCAAACTGGAATCTGTTGGTCATGCAATCACATGGACTTCTTTAAATAATCTTTTCTTCTAATTATATCATAGATAGGTATGTATTCTGCTAGCTGGATTACCACCTATCCATCTAGATGGAGAGCTGTGTTATATAGCTAATCTTAATTACATAGCTAACATAAAGCTAGAAAACACTAACTAGTCCAGCTCCTGATTTGAGCTTTCAGGTATTTGACAGAGTCAAGAATCATGACTTGTCACATCTGAAATGGAGAATCAGACTGTCTGTATTTTTCCTATACAGGATAAATGCCATAGGGAAAGCTTTGAGTCTATCTGATACACCCATGTTTGAAGTTACCGTACTGTTGCTGCTGCTGCTGTTATTGTTCTCCACACGATTCTAACTCTAAGTTTAAGTGAATTTTTCTTCAAGTTCTCATATTTGGAAAATATTTAACAATATATATGGCCTTAATTTGATCATCAAATATTTTAATCCCTTATATGCTAGGTACAGAATTAAGTTCTAGTTATACAATGGCTAACAGTAGGCGCCTGGATGGATCAGCCATTTAGCATCTGCCTTCAGCTCAGGTCATGATCCTGGGGTCCTGGGATGGAGCCCTGCATCAGGCTCAGAATCAGGCTCCTCATCAGGCAGCCTGCTTGGCAGGAAGCCTGCTACTCTCCCTCTCTCGCTTTGTCTATCCCTGTCAAATAAATAAGTAAAATCTTAAAATACACACACACACACACACCACACACACACACCGGCTAACAAGACAGACTATGCAGTTCCAGCACTGCCCCATAATCTAGCAGGTTAAATATATGTGAAACAAATGGGTTATTTCATAAAAAGTATTTTATATTTAATTTTAGGCCATTTGTTCTTGAGTTGTTTGGGGAGTTCTGGTGAAAATAAGATAATACCTTTAATAAACAACTGGATGATAGTAATCAAAATTTAAAAAAAATTTTTTTTAAAGATTTTATTTATTTATTTGACAGATCACAAGTAGGCAGAGAGGCAGGCAGAGAGAGAGAGGAGGAAGCAGGCTCCCTGCCGAGCAGAGAGCCCGATGCGGGGCTCTATCCCAGGACCCTGGGATCATGACCTGAGCCGAAGGCAGAGGCTTTAACCCACTGAGCCACCCAGGCGCCCCAAAATTTTAAGAATTTTTAAAAAATGAATTCATTATCTCAAATTGATGAATTACATGGAAAACTCAGCAAGATTGAGAGCTACAGAGATTTATGCACTGATAACCTTACTTTCCCTGATTTCAGGCTATGCTCCCAAATCTAAATGTCAATACATAACCAACTGTAGTTTTGGAGTAACACAGTGTTCATTGACTCGTAAGTCATATCCACCTTTCATAAATACAGCTCTCTCTATCCACAAATTAAGTACTTTCTTTTTTTTTTTTTTTTAAAGATTTTATTTATTTATTTGACAGGCGGAGATCACAAGTAGGCAGAGAGAGGAGGAAGCAGGCTCCCTGTGGAGCAGAGAGTCTGATGCGGGGCTCAATCCCAGGACCCTGAGATCATGACCTGAGCCGAAGGCAGAGGCTTTAACCCACTGAGCCACCCAGGCGCCCCCACAAATTAAGTACTTTCAAAAGCTTTCTTCAGTATTACTACAGAATGGCTTAATCCCACTCTGTGAAAAGTGCTGTAACTGGGAGGAAATGAGAGCAGGATTAATAGCTGCTCCTGAGCGCCTACCATTTATTGTCGTCTCTTGTACTTCATTCCAGGCAAGTTTCAATACCACAGACTGCAACTTCTGCAGTCCCAGGAATCCCTCAGAAAGCTTGTTAGAATGACACATTTCTGAACTCCACCTTCAGGTCTAGGGTGTGGCTCAAGAATTTGCGTTTTCAATTTGGTTGAGAAACTCTAATCCCACAGAATCCTTGCTTTGAAGATTAGCTAGGTGCTCGAGAGTGAGAGTGAATCAGAAGATAGGTGTGATATGGGGTCAGATCTAAAACAATGTAAATTAAGTCCACAGGGGTTTGAAGATATCTTGAAAAGGTGAACATTGTCACTGGAGATGATCATCTGATCACTGTTGTCTGAACTTGCCTGGTGATTGGAATCATCTGGGGGACCTTTGTAAAGCAGTTCATCACTGACTTTGTCTCCCAAATTAATGGTCCCCAAATTCATCTGCCCCAAAAAATCACCTAGGGAACATCAAAAAATCCAGATATCCAGGCCCTACCACAGACTGAATCAAAACCTCTAGGACTCAAGTGGGGCATGAGTTTGTTTTAATTTTTTCTTGAGATATAACTGATACATAATATTATATTAGTTTCAAGTGTACAGCATGATTCAATACCTGTATATATTGCAAAATAATTAGCACAATGTCTAGTTAACATTCATCGCCACACATAGGTACAATTTTTTTTCTTGTGATTAAAAACTTTTTTAAAGATTGATTTATTTATTTGAGAAAGAGAGAGAGACCACCATGGGGAGGGTGGGGAGAAGGAGAAGCAGCATCCCCACTGAGCAGGGAGCCTGATGCAGGGCTCAATCTCAGGACCCTAAGATCATGACCTGAGTTGAAGGCAGATGCTCAACTGACTGAGCCATCCAGGCACCCCAAAAACTTTTAAGATTTATTTGCTTAGCAAACTCTGAAATACACAGTGCAGAGTTATTAACTACAGTCATCATATCATACATCACAATACCTCCCCATGACATATTTACTTTATAACAAGAACTTTTGACCACCTTCACTCATATTGCCCACCACCTCCCACCTATCTCTTCTACCCTCCCCCACACCCCTCTGACAACCACCAATCCATTCTGTTTTTTGTTTTGGGAAGTTGTTGTTTTGTTTCGTTTTTTAGATTCTACATGTTTATGAAGGCATATGTATTTGTTTGTTTGTTTGTTTTTTGTCTGACTTAGTTCGTGGCCATAAGTATTTTTTAAAGCTCCCCTGTGATTTCAGCATATAACCAATGTTTGAGTGACTATGCTAGAGACTGATTCTGGTAGAGACCAAGAATCAGAATTTTTTTTAAATTTTATTTATTTATTTGACAGACAGAGATCACAAGTAGGCAGAGAGACGGGCAGAGAGAGAGACAGAGAGAGAGGAACGGAAGCAGGCTCCTGGCCAAGCAGAGAGCCCAATGCGGGGCTTGATCCCAGGAGCCTGGGATCATGACCTGAGCCGAAGGCAGAAGCTTTAACCCACTGAGCCACAGGCGCCCCCAAGAATCAGAATTTTTAGCAACAACTCCAGATAATTCTTATAACACAAAGTTTGGAAGTTATTAAATTTGATCTACAAGGAGCTATCTGGAGTTATTTAAAGAAAGAACTATCCACATTTGACCAAGTTTGTAACATACAGTGATGAAAGGTTGGTTTCTCTTTATTTGGAACGGATGATTCCTGTATTTTTTAGCTCAGACTGCTTACTTGTGTCACCAACAACTACAGTGAACATACACACACGTGCACACACATACATACACATACACTCTAAATTTCTACTCTTACATTGTGAAATAAGGACTAAATACACAGATGACAAGTCATTACCTTAAAGAAGATTTACTGCTACTTCACTAATGTAATGAAATATTACTTCTCTGATGGGAGATTTTTAGGGTGTGGTGTTAAAATTACTTTCCCTGATTTAAATTTCCTATTCATCTTCATCAAGACCTTTAAAAGTCAAAGTGGAGTAACTTGTTCTCAAGGAGGAAACGTTCCAACCCACCTTCCATAAACAGGAACACAATGTATGTTCCACTGAGCACAGCAGAACTGAGAGGTTGTGTCTTAAAGCCCATCCAAGAGGGTGAACCATTACTTGCTAAAATATTTCAGTGATATCCTACAACGCAGACACCAGTACAGCACTGTTGCTCAGTTCCAGGAAATCTTACCTACCAGTGCCTCCATCATGTTCTGCAATCACCTCAACGAATCTTAAGACCTTATAGCTGAACTGAACAACAGAGACCTCTGTCCTAGCCCAACTCTCCTGTTTGAAAGAAAAGGCAACTAACAAACAAATAAATGCACTGATTTGCCTCAAGACTCACAGGGAGTTAATCCCTGATTTCTAGACTCTCAGCCCAGGACTCTTAAACAACCCCCGCCCCCCAGTGGCTGTCTTCTCTTCCACCCCATTCATCTTTAGGCTACTTGTTTTGAAGACTCTGAACAGTAGTAGTTTGGGGGGACCTGACACCCCTTCCTCATTTACCTCTGAGAAGTCAAAAATCAGACATAATACTGGGCTAAGTGGATGAGGCTTTTGTCGTGATTCAGAAGAGTTTAAAAAGTCTTCCTTATACTGAAAAAATAAAATTTAAAGTCTTCCTTTTGTGTCCTTTGAAGAACTTTCCTATCTTTTCATTCCCTTGAGTCTTTTAGTGGTAAAAGCAGGGCCTGAGTCAGAAAGAAAAATACATGAACAACTTATTAAGCTGTGTTCTAGCCTTTAATAAAGAGATTTCACATAACACTGTATGATAACTACACTAGAATTAAAATTTTTTTTAAAAAGTCATTTCCCTTTCTTTTGGACCCTGTTTCCTTATTCCTGCTAATCTGACTTCCACCGTAGCCTCTCTGATGTAAGGACCTCATGAACAGAGTTCGTGTTTGTGAGAATGGCCTGTTTTTCAATCTAGCCAAGAATATTCCAACTGGTACGTATTCTTTGGTATCCTAGAACTCTCTATGGGAAATTAATTTTAGTGCATTCTGTATCTTTTGGAAGACAAACTTTTATCCTAGTACCAACATTCGTGTCTGTGTTCACAGGTGTGTTCTCATGAACTGAAGGCCAAGTAACAACACAGGATGCTATAGCAAGAAAAGTTTTGAAGTAGTTCAAGTAAAGAAAAATAGAGGGTAAGCGGTTCATTGTAGAACACATGGCAGGACAGAGTCCATGGCAGTCAGATCGCATTTTCACTAAAATTGGGTATTATATTGTTTTGATCTACTTCTTTGCACAGAACAATTTAAAATAGTGTAATTATTAGCACAATAGTTCATTTCAAGAAATCTTACCTAAAATTTTCCTCTCCCATGTTATGTAATCATCTTGCAGAATTACTTCACTTATGCCAAAAAGTAATTTTTTGTTCCCTTTTCCATCAATCATTGGATAAGATACTTTATTCCAATAGATTTCATAATTGTCATGATACTTATCTTTAAATGAATAAGAGTCCTATAAAGTTATCAAATGATATTTCATTCAATTATCATCTGTATATTGCTTGATTGAGCATGAGATATGATTATACAGACCAAGTCAAAAGTTCAAGCTCTAGAGTTAGGATTCCTCGATCTAAATCTTAGTTCTCTAGAGTCTGGATCATTTTACCAGACAAATTATCGACCATGTAGCTCTTAATTTCCTGATCTGTAAAATGATGATAACAAAATGTCTACTTCATAGGGTTGCTGTGCATATTAAATTAGTGACACATGAAAAACACTTAGAATAGTGTTTGGTGTATATTAATGCTCAAAAAATGTGGTGGTAGTCATAGTATTAAAGTATCAAAACATTTAAAACTGATTTTACATCTTTCTACCATTTCTTTCTTTTTTTTTTTTTTAATTAACATATAATGTATTATTTGTGTCCAGGGGTACAGGTCTGTGATTCATCAGTCTTACACAATATTCATAACACTCACCATAGTACATACTCTTACTTTCTATCATTTCTACCATAAAGCCAACACTAGTGATTTAGGTTAATTGAAACAACATTATCTTTTCATTATCTTTCAGGGCAAAGATATCTGTATTTGATTTAATTTAAAGAGTAAAGAAGGTGTTACCTTTGGAGATAGGCTGGAGATGGTCAATATGATTCAGGTTGAGGAATGAGCATAAAGAGAAGGATTAAGAAACAAATATTCATGCTAGTTTGATTTGAATGGGACACAGGGTTATGTAGTACAAGACAGAATCGAAAAGGTAGTTTGTTTTCATTCATTTATTTATACATATTTAATGAATATTAAGTAAGTACCTAGCATTGGGATTTTTTTTTTTAAGATTTTATTTATTTGACAGAGCGAGAGAGAGAAAATGAGCAGGGGGAGGGACCAAGGGAGAGGGACAGAGGGAAGGCAGGAAGAGGGAGAGGAAGAAGCAGACTCCCCAACTGAGCAGGGAGCCCAACCTTGAGATCATGAGCCAAGCTGAAAGCAGATGCTTAATCAACTGAGTCACCCAGGCTCCCACATAGGGAATTTAAAAACAGGAGTACTGCCTGTCTACCAACCATATACATGTATCATTACATTTATTTATTCCCAGTGTTTGGGGGACTCAAGAGCGATGGGAGTTACAGATAAAGCTCCTCAAAAAGGGTGATTTATCAGATTGGTCTTGTAGGTTAGAAAGTTTCTTTCCTATGTGAGACAGGGTTGGGATAAGTACATCAGGTCACAGAAAAACAGGAGGGAGAGGAGGAGAGAAAGAGAGACAGCTCTGTTACCTTTACTTGTAAGACTTCATTTAACCTTAATTATTCTGTAAAGGTCCTGTCTCCAAATACAGTCAAATTGGGAGGTTAGGCTTCAACACTGGAGTGTTGGGAAGAGATGCTTCAACATTGGAGTGTAACAGATGGGTGAAGTTTTGAAAGAAACATGGACAGGAAGGGAAAATGAGTAAAGGAATGTAAGAGAATATAGAATAATGAAGTTGTTTTATTCTTTGGTGTTTAACTTAGGCAAATTGGTCAGGAGGGTTCAGCTACAGCTTTAAGGTTGTGAAATAAATTCAGAGGAGTTGCTATTTAATTATGGAGTTTTTTAATTATGCTATTTAATTATGCACTGTTTCTTAAATTTATCAGATAAGAATCAACCAGAATATTGTTTTAAAATAGAGATTTCCTTGGCGATTCTGTGTCTCTTATCTGGGTTGGGGTTCTAAAATTTTTAACACGCCTCTTGAAAGATTTATAATCTTCCAAGTGTAAGCAATTAGAAAACAGGGAGTTGACTGGGAATAAAAGGACTGGAAGATAACAGTGAGGACTCGGCATGAAGATAATCTAATCACATAACTTTCATAAAGATTATTCATAGCCAAAGGACAAGTGCATTTGGTTGAACAGATCTTGAACTAAGGGTTGACAGAAAGGCTGGGCTCAGGTCAAGGGCAAAGGGAATCTGAGGTGTTTGTGAGTGTGCAACTGAACTGTTGATCCATGCATCGCACGCTGAATAGGGATATAGGAGTGACGCCAAGAAGGAAGAATAGGCTTGGGCAAAGAAGAAAGATTAAGGGGCTATTGTCCTGAAAAATAATGAGGGTTATGTTTACTGGGAGACTTAAAAGAACAGGAGTATTTAGATTTCAGAAATCAGGACTTCAGCAGTATAGTGGATTCTGAATCTCTGTAGACACGAATGCCATGAAAAATGACATAGCAGTTCTCTGTCTTGAATCCATGATCAGTAATGCTGTCAAGGTGTTCTTTTTTAAATGAAAGCTGGGTCATACTTCTCTGTGTCAAACACTTTCCTAACTCCCCACTGTCTAAGGTGATTGTGATTCCAAAACACTTACCATGGCATTTGAAATCCATTGCTGCCTGCAAATATTACATACCATCAGCACCCTGCCGCCTGCATACCTCCGTGAAAACATTCATTCATGTTTTCCTTTGATTGTGTTTTTTGATTGTGTTTTGCTTTCTTTTTTTAAAGATTTTTTTATTTATTTGACACAGAAAGAGAGATCACAAGTAGGCAGAGAGGCAGGCAAAGAGAGAAGGGGAAGCAGGTTCCCCGCTGAGCAGAGAGCCCAATGCAGGGCTCAATCCCAGGACCCTGAGACCATGACCTGAGTCGAAGGCAGAGGCTTAACCCACTGAGCCACCCAGGCACCCCTGTGTTTTGGTTTTGATTGGCAGATTCCCTCTGCCAAGTGTTCCTAGTAAAACAGCAAATCCATTTTTTTTTTTAAACTTCTTCAGGAAGGTTTTTGTAAAATAGCCCTCCTTCCCATGCCCAACACACATTAGTTCATCTTTTTCTCCACTCCATTCCATGTTTATACCGTGCACAGGATTTGTTGTTGATGTTAATGCAGTAAGGTAAGTAAGGGTTATTAACTGAATACCTGCAGAGGCTGTACATTTGATATAAATGCCGTAAATAGGTAGGATGAAAGATGATGCATGCTCAGGTGCTGTGCTGTAACCAAGTCTAACACCTACTCATTAAACCGCCATTAAAAACATTGCTGGTATAACACAAGAATCACAAAATACGTCGGAAGCACCTATCATCCTCTTCTGCTACCTGGGTTCACAGCACAACTGAAATGACAGGTCAGCACTGAGAAGCAGCAAATAAGAAAAGCAATCTAAGTTGCAGGTGGAAGGCAATTATATGGATAAACAATTTAATGAGATTAATTCAGTATTTTAGGAGAACAATACCTAGACGATTCTCTGCTACATGTGTCTCTTACTCAAAAAGGCTCAAAATAAACTAGTAACTCAGAATTGTTACCCAGCAAGGAGCTGACAGGGTGAACTTTGCTGGAACTGGGGTGTAGAGACCTACGGAGTCCAGCTGTCTCTTTGTTGGCTCTCCCATCATACTGGCCTTTACAAAGCTGACAGAGACCATGTGATTTTTCCCCAAAATTATAAACCTTCTTCCATGATTTATTTACCAACCTATGGACTGCTTGGAGTCAGCTTTGAAGAGAGACCTTTCAGAGCTTGTCACCGGAAGCAGGTTTTATAGAGTTTTTTCAGTCACATCAACAAAAGACAACTTTAATTACCTATGTTTTGATGGCTCACAAGTCCCTATATCCAAACAAGATTTCTCTCCTGAGCATCAGAGATATATATATCCAACTTCCTCCCGGAGAACTATTAGATGACACCACAGGTATCTTAAACTTCATAAGCTCAGAAGTGAACCTACCACTTACCCCTTCATCACCAAAACAAAGAAAAAACACTGCTTTTCTTCACGATCCACTTAGCTGCCCAATGCAGAACCGATGGGTCATCTTGGAGAACTCCATTATTCTTCCGCTCCTTATCTAACCAAAGGCCAAGTCTTATCAATCTATCTCCCCAACTATCCCTCAAGCCCACCCCCAATGGCATAATTCCAGTTTGCTCAGGTAACTCAGAGACTGACTTCTGCTCTTTTCTAATCTATTCTTTTTAAAAAGATTTTTTTGTTTGTTTGTTTATTTATTTATTTATTTATTTAAAAAGAGAGAGAGAGCAGACAGAGAGGAGAACAAGTGAGGATGGAGGTGCAAAGGAAGAAGCACGCAGGCTCCCCACCAAGCAAGGAGCCCCACGTGGAGCTCAATCCAAGGACCCTGGGATCATGACCTGAGCCACCCAGGGTGCCCTTCCAATCTATTCTTTACACTGTAGTTAAAACAAGCTTTCTAAAATGCAAACTGTAGCTTAAAGCACTTTCTCTGTCTTGTACTATTTTAGAATGAAGGTAAGAACTCCTTAATATGGTCAAGAAAGGGGCGCCTGGGTGGCTCAGTCAGTTAAGTTTCTGCCTTCAGCTCAGGTCATGATCCCAGAGTCCTGGGATTGAGCCCTACATGGGGTGGGGGGGTGGCCCCTGCTCAGCGGGGAGCTTCTCCCTTTCCCTTCACTGCTCCCTTTGCTTGTGCTCTCTCACTCTTTCTGTCAAATAAATAAATAAATAAAATCTTTAAAAAATATATGGTCAAGAAAGTCTTGCTTAGTTTGATTCCTGGCTACCTATCTAGTGTCTTTTCTGCTATTCCTTCCTTCAGCCCAGACATTTTTTGATTCAACAAATATTGACTGCCTAATATATGCCCAAAAGTTGGGTGAACAAAATGGGCAATGGAAAGATAGAACACTTTTTAATCATATAAATATAGAATTACACACTCTATCAAGTCCTATGTAAGAAAAGCAGAGGACATACTGAGAGGCTATTAGAAAGTGACATCATTTAGATTGGTTACAGGAACCCCAGTCTTGATACTCCAGCCATAGCTTTCCTAAAAAAAGCTGGTTTCACATGTGTGGGACTCCTCCTTCTCCACCAGCTCATTCACTACCACCTCCTAATCTATATCTCAGCATATAGAGCACTTCCTCCAAGAAGCTGGCTCTGAGACCCAAAGCCTGGGTTTGGTATTTGTCCTCTGCAGTTTTCTTATCATTTGTATCATAGTTGTACAGCTTTCCTAGTTCAATGATACAGGGACTCTGCTTTGTTCACTTTGGATCCATAACTTCTAGAGCACAGTGGCTATTAGAGTGGGTCTTCAACAAATACTCTTTGAATCAATAAATGGAAGAACATTGCTGCCACTGACAGAATCAAAGAAAATTCTAGGGAACTAATGTTCATGAAACATTCTGCCCATTATTACTGCCGCCCAAAGATTAAATCTTGTAATCTTTCTGTTGTCCAATTTACCCAAAGATCAGTCCCATTTGTAGTAATTATTTGACATAGGGTGCCCGACAAGTTCAAGAGGGTAGGAGACTACAAGTCTCCTAAACGGATGCATCTGAAGGAATTTGTACTTGGGAACTGCAACTCTATTATAAGCAGTCTTGCTCTGGCTTCAGCTCTCTCATCTCTGGGCAGCTGTCTTCAACCTCACCTGATCCATCAGGGATCAGCAGTTTGTCCTCATCAGTTGCTTGAGCTCCCATTAACTAACCTAATGTTGCAATAAAAATCCACTACAGCCTGACATATTAGGCAGGAAACACAGGTAACTTTGTGAAACATCATTTGTAAACTGTTGAGGAGGCATACTACAGACAGGTGGTAAAATTTAGGAAGTCTACATCATATATGGGCTAATGGGTGAAGTTGATTCTTTGAAAAATAGATGAAATTCATAACCTAATGACTTCATTTCTGAATCCAGGTGTGCCTTAAATAGATCACCTGATGTAAATCAGGTTACCTATTGAGAACAGATTAAACAAATTCATACAAATCAGCCAGTTTTCATGCCCTTAACATCCATTCTTGGTTTACTGGGCTTGGTGGCCACTGGGTTGCCTGGTGATCTGTAGCCTTGGCAATCTCCCAGACCACTGTGGAACAATGTAGCTGATGACCCTCACTCTTCCGGCTTTTTCTCTTGAGCAGAAGATCCAGCTCAGCTATATGATGAGGTTAGGAAGAATGACCCACCATTTCATCTCACCCTACTGCTCAATCTACAGAAGACCTGTGATGGAGCTCAGAGTTCTGATAATGCGTATAATTTCTTGCTAAGGGAAGTGTGAGAAAAAAAATATATATATATATGTGACAAGGTAGGGGTGCTTGGGTGGCTCAGTCCGTTAAGCATCCACTTCAGTTTTGGCTCAGATCATGATCTATGGTCATGGGATGGAGCCCTGCGCCTGGGTTCTAGCTCAGCTCAGATTCTCCTTGAGATTCTTTCCCTCTATTTCCTCTCCCCCAGCTCACGCGCACTCTCTCTCTCTCAAATAAAAATTATTAAAAAAAATCTTTAAATAAGAAAATATGACAAGGGCGCCTGGGTGGCTCAGTGGGTTAAGCCGCTGCCTTCGGCTCAGGTCATGATCTCAGGGTCCTGGGATCGAGTCCCGCATCGGGCTCTCTGCTCAGCGGGGAGCCTGCTTCCCTCTCTCTCTCTGCCTGCCTCTCTGTCTACTCGTGATCTCTCTCTGTCAAATAAATAAAATAAAAAATCTTTAAAAAAAAAAAAAAAAAAAAAAAAAAAAAAAAAGAAAATATGACAAGGTCAAGTTCATCTTTGAATTCAAAGATGTTACATAATACCAACTCCAAATGCTGTATTATTTATTGCCTGAACAACTTATCTCTATGCCTCTATTCATGCTATTTCCTAGAACGCCTTCAGTATCATATTTTATATATCTTAATTCTACCTACTATCCTAACTCAAATGCCAATATGACCATGAAATCTCAGATTTGCCCAGCTAAAAGTGATCTCTACCTGTCTGATTAGAGCTTAACTGCTGACACTAAGTATATACATCTGAGCTTTCCTATGGGTTACACTTCTTCAAGGCTTAGTACTTGGTAGGTGTTTTCAAATATTTGTTGATTGAATAAATATTAAACTACATGATTTGGTAGAATAGATGATGTCAATTTTTTCTAGAACTTTGAGTTAAACCTGTGGATTTGGGAATGTCAGCATTCTAACTTTCTGTTGCACTGAGCTCATATTCAAGCTTATAGTTGTGAATATTTCTCTGACCACGTCAGTCCCATTTCTCCCCCCATACTATTAAACAGCTGTAGTTATTGATCTGGCTAAGTTTGTTCCTGCCTTGGATTATTTGTAGTAGCTATTCCTCGAGCCTAGAATTTTCTCTCTCTCTACATGGCTGGCATTTCATCATTCAGGTCCCGAGTCAGATACCCCTTGCCAGAGAAGCTTTACTCAACTGCCTAAGTTCAAGCAGCCCAGTCATTCATAACACTGTATTTGATTTTATTTCTAGTACCTATTACTAAATGTATTTGTATTGTCCATTTATTTGTTTCTTGGTTTCTTTTCCTCCCTTTGAGATACTGGAACATCTATGGGAGAAGAAATCTTGTTTGTTTTTGCCATCATACAGCCAGTTCCAAGAAGAACATTTAAAAATGCTCAAGAGGTTAACTGTCGAATGAATGAATGAATGAATGAATGAATTCCAAATACAGTTGCTTTTACATATATTTTTAGTGAAAAACATCAGGGTATCCAAAAGCACAAGGTTTTATTTGCTGAACTGTCACCAAGGAGGTGGCCTGGTTTAAATTCTCTGCCTAGTAGAACTTGAGTCATCTACAATACCTGATGAAGCATCCTGGCAACTCCATAAAAACAGGGGAGGGCCTGGACAATACATGTATTTCCAGGCACCTAGCACAGTTCATAGCTTTACATGGAACAAAGTAAGTGAAGGATTAAATGTGTGTAGCTTGATTCTCAAACTTTGGTTCTTTATCTTAGCATTTATCCAATTCTCAACAATAATAGCTATCATCCCTAGAATAGCTACTCACTAGATAGGTACTTAATTTTATCAATTAATTCCATTAAATAATCCTTTGAAAAGGATTGTCATTATCATTTTATTTTTTTAAGGATTTATTTATTTAAGAGAGTGAGAGTGTTTATGAGTAGTGGAAGGGGAAGATGGTGGGCATTTTAAGCAGACTCCATGCTGAGCATGGAGCCTGATGCCAGGCTCAATTTCACCACCCATGAGATCAGGACCTGAGCCAAAACCAAGAATGGGATGCTCAACCAACTGAGCCACCCAGGCGCCCCATCACTCGGTTAGATTTTTAAAATAATTTGTTATACTTTTGCATGTTTTAAATTTTATTTTATTTATTTTTTACATTGAACAGAAATAAAAAACTCAATGATATGTGACAGTGCCAATTTTTTTTGTAATCATGGTAAAATAACTTTAAGTCTAATAAAAGAAAAAAATCATACATAATTTGATTTCATTTATGTAAAATTTGACAAGTATTTAAGATGTTATTTTAAGCTGTGCTTTCCTCTCCATATTTTGGGTATTTTATTTTTTATTTATTTTTTTAATATTTTTTTTTTAAGATTTTATTTATTTATTTGACAGACAGAGATCCCAGGTAGGTGGAGAGGCAGCCAGAGAGAGAGGAAGGGAAGCAGGCTCCCTGCTGAGCAGGACCCTGGGATCATGACCTGAGCCAAAGGCAGAGGCTTTAACCCACTGAGCCACCCAGGCGCCCCGGGTATTTTATTTTTTTCAATGTCTATTTTTTATACTCACAAAAGCTATGAAGCTATTTTACATCATATTAAAGTATAAGAAAAATTATAGTAGGTTAAGTGTACAGCAAAACTTGATTTGTTTCGATATTAAGAATGGATTCATGCTACATACTAGTTATTTGTTGTGAGAAGAATTAGTAATTATTTAGCAAAGCTGGAGATAATGGTATTCAAATGAGCTGTTAGGTACATTTAAAATTGTTTTAGTCCAATAAGAACAGGTAATGCGGCCGATTAAATTACAGTTATGGCTTTGGGAATGATATCTGCATCCAATGCCAAATAATCACTTGTGCTTGCTTCATCTCTAAAATGGGAATGACAGGGGCTCCTGAGTGGCTCAGTTGGTTAAGTGTGGACTCTTGATTTAGGCTAAGGTCATGATCCCAAGGTCATGGGATCAGAGTCCCATGTCAGGCTCCATGCTCAGCAGGGAGTCTACTTAAAATTCTGTATCCCTCTAACTGAGTGAAACTTATTCTGACCTCATTCTGAAGTAGTTTAACTAATCTAACTCCAGTAAACTTAATTAGTTTATGTTGTCAGGTTTGTAGTCTTATATGCCTCTCTGTGGCATAAAATATACAGAACTCTTACACATGGAGTTATATGCGTATTTATTCAATACAATGCAAAGAACTGAAGCACAGCTTTGTTGTTTTCATTTTGTTTTAGTTTTTTGTTTGTTTGGGCCATTTTTGTGATAACACTCTTTCTTTTCTGCTACCTTCCAGTTGTTGGCAATGACATTTTTCACCAAGGATCAAAATACTGAAGGTACCATTGGTTCCTCCCACCATACTCCCACTATCCTTACTTTTCCATCTAATTTACCACAGTCCGCTAAACCTTTAGATATCTGAACCTGGGATATTGCAATTCTTATATATATGTTACCCACTCTACCCCATACTGTATGCTATATCATAGTCAGACAAATCTTTCTAAAATATACAACTTTTATAGGATTAAACTCACGTGTCTTTATCAGACATTCCAGGCCATCTGCAACATGGGCTCAACCCACTTTTCTCTACATCATGGGCTCTACATTACATTCAGACTACACAAATTTTCTTTGTTTAGTACCATTTCTAGGAAAAACTGTTCTCTGTTCTAAGTCCACAGTACCCTTTAACACTCAAATATTATCTTGCCCTGAAGTTTTCTCTGATCACCCCATCTAATTTATTTCTACTTTAAGCAGGTATCTTCCATAGAATTCATTCATTCTGAAAATGTATTTATTGAATACCTACTAGGTACAGACACTCTTCAGGGTATTGAGAATATATCAAGAAATAAAATGAACAAAATTCTTGGACTTTATGGAATTTCTGCTCTCCTGGATAGACATAATATACAAAGAATTTGCATACTATGATATCATGTGATAAATGTTACTTTTTTTTTTAAGATTTTATTTATTTGACATACAGAGATCACAGGCAGGTAGAGAGGCAAGCAGAGAGAGGAGGAAGCAGGCTCCCTGCTGAGCAGAGAGCCCAATGCGGGGCTTGATCCCAGAACCCTGAGATCATGACCTGAGCCAAAGGCAAAGACTTTAACCCACTGAGCCGCCCAGGCACCCCAATAAATGTTACTTTTAAAAAAGTTAAGAGAGGGGCGCCTGGGCGGCTCAGTGGGTTAAAGCCTCTGCCTTCGGCTCAGGTCATGATCTCAGGGTCCTGGCATCTAGCCCCGCATCGGGCTCTCTGCTCGGCAGGGAGCCTGCTTCCTGGTCTCTCTCTGCCTGCCTCTGCCTACTTGTGATCTCTGTCATATAGATGAATAAAATCTTAAAAAAAAAAAAAAGTTGAGAGAAAGAGAGAGAAACAGGATTACTAGTGTTTCTAGAAATTTTTAACAAACTGAAGTCTTTCTTAGGGGCCAGCAAACTTTTTGTGTAAAAGGCCAACTGGTAAATATTTTAGCCTTTGTGGACCATAAAGTCCCTACTATAACTAACTCTGCCATTTTATTACAAAAGCACCTGTATTTCAATAAAATTATTTATGAACATCAAAATTTGAATTTCATATGATTTTCATGTGTCACAGAGTATAATTTTTAATTTATATATTTTTCAACCAAAACTGTAAATTCCATTCTTACCTTGTAGACTGTGCAAACACAGGCAGAGTCCAGATCTGGCCCGTGTGTTGTAGTTTGCCAACTCCTGTGTAAACAAGTTAAAGGCTGAAATTAGTAAAGACTTGGGGAAGATATAAGGGAGTGAGCACACAGACAGGTAGGAGTAGAGTACTGGAGGCAGAGGGAACAGTCGTTGCAAAATTTCTGAGAGGAGGGAATGCCTGGTATATTCAAGGAAGGAGCAGTAGACCAGTGTTCTGAAGCTGACTGGGTTAGAAAGAGAAAGAGGTGGGAGAGGAGGGACGAGAGGCAATAAAGGGGAGATTGAATAGTAAGTCATTTAAGCACTTTAGCTTTTACTCCTAATGAACATTTGAGTCACTAGAAAACTTTGGGCAGAGAATGTGATTTATCTACAATCACATATGGCAACTATAGCTTCTTAGACCTAGAAGGAAAAAAATAAAAGATTATCTAGTCCCCGTGGGCCACACAGGCTTAAATGCAAAGAACCAACTTCAATTGAGGTGCTATGTTGGCAAAGACTTGAGCCAGAAACCCTTCTATCATTAATTGGCAATTTCTGCTCAAATGTGGGGCTAATGGTGTCAGGCACTTGTGGTCCTCATCTAGTTTAGCCTTCACATCTTCACATTCAACACTACTGTCTAAGTAATGGCAGGACTTCTGATTCCTAGATTAGTGAGTCTTCATTGTGTCTTGGTCCTTTCTTGTGTCAGTTTTTACATTTAGGACAATAATCAATACATCTCTCTCCTGGAGAAGCTGAAAAGACACTAAACTCAAAAACTGTATGGAGATGAGGATTACCAATGCAAATTTATTTCCTTGTATCTACAAATTATAATTTATAAAGTATTTTTATCTTTATCTTATTTAAGTCTCAGGATTCTTCATAATCCCATAAAATCAACCTGGGGCCCTAAGCATGGGAGAGCAGGCCCTCCAGGCAGCTCTTAACTTGAACTGCATTTGTGTGAGATCACGGAGATTTCTTTTTCTTTCTTTCTTGTTTAAACAATTCCATCTATAGAATTTAGCTTCAAGTATCACCAAGTTATTTCATCACTGTTACTGAAATACTTCTTAGTACATCTGGAGCAAAAGTAAGGAAGCGCCAAAGGTTCCAAATGTTTAAGCTTAGAACTTGCCATTCTTTCTGTGCATTGTGGGGAAAAGGAGGAGGAGTTTGTGCTGAGCTACTGTGATGACTAATGAAATTTTTATTCTTTTCAATAAGAAGAGCTTTAACAATTAGGCTGTGTTATAATGAAATGTTCGTTTGTCCAAACTCTGATTCCTGGTCCATCAATACCTCTTTGTAAGAGGTACATCCCTAAAATATGCCTTTGTCTCGTACGGAATGCGACCAGAGGCGTTTAGTGCAAGGACTCTCAGTAAGGCAGCCTAAAGTGAACAATGGGGCTTCAGAAAAGCTAAAATTAAAATGTATATATATATATTTTTTTTTCCTGTACCATGATATTCATTACCTGACTAAATGATTATCTAAAACAATGAGTGAAACTTCATATTTTAATGTGATCATAAAGAAATGTTTAAAAATCCAAATTACATGGTAAACATATTTTACATTTTCATTATGAATGAAAGGACATCTGGAAACTACTTTTTTGTTGTATAATTTTAAAGGAACTTCCATTCAAAACTATCTGATGATTTTTTATTTCATTTTTTTAAAGACTTTATTTATTTGTCAGAGAGAGAGAGAACAAGAGAGGGAGCACAAGGAGGGAGAATAGCAGGCAGAGGAAGATGAAGGCTCTCTGCTGAGCAAGGAGCCCGACATGGGACTCCATCCCAGGACCCTGGGATCATGACCCAAGCCTAAGGCACACGCTTAACAACTGAGCCACCCAGGCGTCCCACTATCTGATGATTTTATTTTATTATTATTTTTTTAAAGATTTTATTTATTTATTTGACAGACACAGATCACAAGTAGGCAGAGAGGCAAGCAGAGAGGGAGAGTTTCTCTCTCTTTTTTTTTTTTAAGATTTTATTCATTTATTTGACAGTCGGAGATCACAAGTAGGCAGAGGCAGGCAGAGAGAGACCAGGAAGCAGGCTCCCTGCTGAGCAGAGAGCCCAATGTAGGGCTCAATCCCAGGACCCTGAGATCATGACCTGAGCTGAAGGCAGAGGCTTTAACCCACTGAGCCACCCAGGCGTCCCACTATCTGATGATTTTAAATAGCCCATGCTCTCCTAGAAATATTTTCAGTTTTATATTTTTGGAAAAGAAGTGTTCGCTTTTCTCCCTTATGTTTCTAACACAGCTAGAACCAGCTGGGATCTATTTGAATTACTTTCTTGTTCTTGTGCTTCATCTCCTTCCATTAATATTTAACATCTAGGGAGAGCCAACGAAATATGGGGTCTATAGTAAATATGACCTTAGTCACAGTGGGCTCACATTTCCAACATGACAAGAAAGAACAGTGTATTTATAAAGATACACACAGCACAAAGAATAGAAACACGATAAAAATCTTGGGGATTTACCTCACCTCTAAGTCGATTATGGTTTGTTTCATAGCTTGAGATAATTCCAAAATGCCACTGATAGGGCCAAAGGAGGACATTTTATGCGAGATGGCATTTCAGAAAGTGAAGAGCTGTGGAGAGACTCAGGCTCATGGATACGGAGGTTAGTAAGGCAGAAGTGGGAGCAGATTACGGAGTAAAGGACCCCATAGTTAAGCTCATCTTGTGAAATGAGTGAAAACACTATTATATAGTCAACCCATGGATCTACAAAAGCCTGATGAATCTTTGGTCCCCATTCTACTGTCTCCATCTCCCAACCCATCTCAGAGCATCTAAAGGATATTGGAATCACTGGACCCCCCCCCCTTGGACAATTACTTATGTTCTGTTTTCCTGCTTCCAGAATGAGATCCCACTTTTCCTACCTAGCTAATTTCTAACACACATACACAAAAATTTAGTGAAAGTCACCTGTTCTCGAAAACTTCTCTAGCACCTAGGGTCTGAATTAAACATCCCTCATTTGAATTCTTATGATACCTTGGATGTACTTCTATTCTTATATGATTACAAAAGTACTTTCCACATATGGCTATGTGTACTGTTTGATTTTTCTGTTTCTCTTAATAGGTTACAAACTGCTTCAAAATAAGGAGAATTTATCAATGATTTATTAAAATGTGTATTACTAGTTCCAACCACAGGTGTTAGAGAAAAATAGGCACTCAATACATGCTTATTGAAATCCTTGTTCTTTCTGAAGAATGGAGAAGTGATTATATTTCTCATTCCATTTTTTTGCCCCTTTCAGGTAATTGTTTACTGTTGCCAGGAAGTTAGGTGAAGAGAAATAAGAATCTAGGTACTATGTCTTTATAGAAGCTTATGTAAAAGTTAAGTGACTCTAAAATGATAAAATGATTTGTTATCAACATACAGTATTTGTTAGCAACATCATTCATAAGAGTTAATTACAGCGAAAAAATATGGCAGGTTAAAACTAGTCTGTCTTAGCAGAGTCTTTGTAAAGTGTGTGTAAAATATCATGCCAGGTAGAATTCACCTAAAAGAACATGTTTTATCTTTAGAAGTAATTTCCTTAGCAACATTGATAGAAAAAGTCATGCCTATATATAATAATATATATACTTCTGAAATGCTTCTAGCGTGCAAACCTGTCATTTCCTTGCCTACCACGATATTGAAATCAATGTGCATTCTTTTAGGCTAATATTGTATCTATTAGGAGAGATAACAGTGGAATGCTGTCAGTTCTCACTTGTTAATGCCACTAAGAACTCTTTGCAAGGACAGGAACAAAAGACAGGTTGTGCATTAAAAAGAGAAACAAACAAAACCACAGAATCTGAAGTTTAATTTCATTATAGTACTAGCAAGAAAATATTTGAGAATTTAAGAGACAGTCTCAATTCTTTGGGAGCTTTAACTGGTCCTCTGGAATATAAAGGGGGGAAAATTTTGAACATGACAGCTCCAGGTTCTAAGAAATAACTTACCAGCTACATGTTTATAATAACTGAAAGAATAAAATGAAAAGTCCACAGAAAACCAGAAGGTTCTTGGGTGGGATACTTCAATAGAGAACAAAGACATCAAGGAGAAACACTTACTGCTGGAATATGAGATAATGGGGTTAGGGTTTATGTCTACTGACTTCACCCATCTCACAACTTTGCAGAATGCTTGTAGGAGAGAGAAAGTGGAAAATTTCAGAAAACTGAGTGACAAGCACAAAGGTGAATGGCCCCTAGAGCAATTAGAATCTTGATTTCTAGAATCAGATTTCTGAAATAGTACATCTGAACTAACTATGACTATAAAGGAAGGAAATAAAAAAAAAAAAAAAGGAATGCTGATGTAGTTCAGATTTTATAAACATATTACCTCAGGGACCCTGGGTTTTAGTTACAGAAATCTAACAAAGAGTTGGTTTTACATAAAGTATAATAATAGCAACCATGATTAATAAATATTATTCTATTGATAGGCACTTGATAAGTACTCCTTTTATCCCACTATCCTACAAGGTCCGTATTACTTTTATCAGCATTTCACCAATTAGGAAACAGACACAGAAAGGTGAAGTAACTTGCTCAAAGTAAGTGGAAACGTGAACTTGGGAGGCCAGGCAGTCTGACTCCAAATCAGAGTTGAGCTCTTACGCATTAAGCTCTACTATATTGATAAACATTATCTTTAAAAGATCCAAAAGAGCTCTATTAATCCACAGTGTTTTTAGAAGTGATGATCTTGGAATGATGTTAAGCATGCAGTGCCTAAACGTGCACCTTAGATTCAAGCCCTTGCTTAAATACATGTCTTAATTATAGAAGCCATAAACAGGCAATTGCTTTGGCCACCTTGGCCATTGCCTATTTCAACATGACCCTAAGTCAATATTTCTATAGACTTACCAAAAGAATTCTCTTGGGGAACAGGATCCTTTCCCTGACTACCGCTTCAGGAAGATGTTCCAGAGATTAATGGAGTTTCTCTGTCCCAGCAGCTTGCTTAAATTAGATAACATAGCAATGATATGAGGTAGCAGGCACACCTTAAGTCAGTCAGTAACTCTCCCAACAAGGTCAAATGCACGCCTACATGAAGTCAGGGTCTGTTCGTCTGCCTGGATTTGAGAGATCAGGAAAAGGACTCCTTCTCTGGGATGTTTCCTTACCTGCTTGTCCTTTTGCCTAAAATCTAGCCTCTAAATTTGATTACTTTGAGCTAACCAATAGATCTGTGTTCATCACAGTTGCCTTTAGAATGTCATAGTGAATGACGCAGTCATCAAAATCAGCTGCCTTTGTTTGTTACTCCTTTTAGTTTCTGGGGTATAAAATGTTGTGAAAGAGAGAATGAGAGAAGTGACAAATGAAAAAAAAAATGCCATACCAATTTTACTTTGAAACTTTTTCTAGGATTATCCGTGTTTCCCGGGGGAACAGCTTGGAGCACGATCAAGATATGGGGGTTCTAAGCAGAACTTGAAAGTTGGCCTTGCATACATGATGTGGGCCTCCAGTCAGGAAGATCCTGGATTCTCAGAAGCCATGCCAGACTGGGAACAACTTCCCTCTTTTTCCTTTGCCATGGAAAAGGAAATGCACTGCACCAATACCTTTTTCCAAATAGATCGTTAAATGAATATGTACTCTTTGAAGGTCAGTTAAGATACTGTAGGTTCTTATATACTTCACCCAGCTTGTATGTATGGTCACAAATGCACCCAAATGAATTTGACAATAAAAGCATCATACAATCAAAGGTGGTTGATCAGCTTGAAGAAAGCTGGGCGGCCTAATAACAGTAGCTTGGTGACTAGATGGTATCATAAACGTGAAAACCAGCAGCAAATCATTATCTACATTGTAGTTACAGAGAAATAGATTCACAGTATAGGAACTGTGTGAAATGTAACATTTCACTAGTGGCAGAGAATGACTACGGCTTCCTTTCCTCATGATTTGATAATGTTTATGACTTAGAAGAAGGACAGTAATTTTCCTCTGGAAGGGTAGTTCACTAACTTTAATTTTTGATCCTGATTGACCTTCTGAACTACAAAAGTAAGAATTGTTTCCTAGTATTTTTTAATAAGACAACCTATTTTGTCAATGAAATGATGTTAGCAAAGCTTAATGAGGTGAAGGACTATGGAAATAAAATATAGTATACACATGTGTGTGTTTAGTTTTTCCACACTTTTAGGCTACATTAAAAAAGGATAGAGTTGCTGATAGAGGTCCAATACACCTTTAAATAATCTCTGTATATACGTAACTGGAAAATCTATGCCAAGAGAGTCCTGATTAATCAGTCTTCCCCCTAAATTTACATACAGTTTTCCTCTAAGTTTAAAAAGGTTTCAGCTAACTATAGTGGTATTTGAATCTCGGTTTGCTATTGCTTAAAAAGATAATTCTTCAGGGTGCCTGGGTGGCTCAGTTAATTAAGCATCTGCCTTGGGCTTAGGTCATGATTTCAGGGTCCTGGGCTCCAGCTCAGGTAGGGCTCCGGGCTCAGCGGGAAATCTGTTTCTCAATCTACCCCTCCCCCAGCCCGTGCTTGCGCGCTCACTCATGCTCTCTCTCTAATAAATAAAATATTTAAAAAGAAAAAAAAGATATTCTTATTCACCTTGCAGAGGTGTGGTTGTCACCCTCCCTGATTCTACTAATACTCTCCTGCACACATGTATCCCCTTTCTCAACCAAATTTAAAATCAAATGAAATTTTTCTTCAGAATTTTCCATGCAATATACTTTCCTTATTTTTTCATTCCTTCCGTTTTGCCTTTTAGTGGAGCAAAAGCATCTGATAGAGTTCACGTTGATTTATAAATTCAATAAAATGTGTTTTTCACAGACACAGTAATTTAAATTTCTCCACTAAATTATATTTGAGGAATGGGGACTTATAAAGCAATGAGTTGGGAGAAACAGGAAAACTGAAATGGTTTGTGAGTCCGAAGTATTTGCCTTGAAGCTATCACTGCACCTGACTGGATCCACACTCCCCATAGGAGTAGTGGTGGGTATCTGAGCGATAAAACAACTTACTCATTCAGCTCTGCTTATAACTCAGGGGAGTTTATTTGAGGTGCCTGGGTGGTTCAGTGTGTTAAGCCCCTACCTTTGCCTTGGGTCATGATCTCAGGGTCCTGGGATTGAGCCCCGCATTGGGCTTTCTGTTCAGCAGGGAGTCTACTTCCCCCACCTCTCTGCCTTTCTCTTTGCCTACTTGTGATCTCTCTGTCAAATAAATAAATAAAATCTTAAAACACACACACACACACACACACACATACACACACACACACACGAGAAACTCAGGGAATTCCATTTTTAAACTTAAAGAAATTTTGAATTCTTTCTTAATAAATAATTTTATTTTCCTTCCTCAGAACTCAGTTTTATTCTTCAAAGAACACTCTCACAGCTAAGAAAAAGATCAATAAATTAATAAACAATAATCCAGTGTTCATTTTTTTTCTTTTAGACTTATAAAGTTCAAGTTGGGTTGATTCCTCATATTCAGATATATGACAAAATGAATGTGAAATACCAATATTTATAAATAGTATCAGCTACTATAGTCTTCTGGAATCCGTTGTCTCAAAGGAACAATGAACTAAAAGCATAGTAGATCCCTCAGGCAGAGTTTCTCTTTCTCTCGGGCTCAAGTAGCCTGAGTAAACATGTGACTCAATGCTCCTGATGAAATGCAAACCAGGCCATACCTTATCACACTACCTGGGTGGCCTTTCTGCTCTTCCTCCTTCCCCTGAGGGAAACTGTGGTGATAACCAGACTTATATGCAGATGAGGACAACACCCTAGAGGGTAGGAGAGCAGTCCCACTTGTCAGGGTCTCTGGGGTGAGGTCAGGCAGTCAAGTCCAATGACCCTCCCGGGACTTCTACTTGTGAGAGGGAAACTTTTATCTCTGAGCTATTGCATTTTTTTACCACTTTGCTATAGTCTTCACCATAAACTGATACAAATGGCAACCTAGTATAAATCCATTTGAGGCATTTTTTCCCCCTTGAGTAGGACATTTTATTTTTTTAAAGATATTATTTATTTATTTTTTGACAGAGAGGGAGAGACAGCGAGAAAGGGAGAGCACAAGCAGGGGGAGTGGGAGAGAAGCAGACCTCCTTCTGAGCAGGGAGCTCCATGTGGGGCTCAATCCCAGGAACCTGATATCATGACCGGAGCAGAAGGCAGACCCCCAATGACTGAGCCACCAAGGCACCCCTAGAGTGGGATATTTTATATTACTAGAAATGGATATCATTCAAGTGATTAAGTTGGGGGAGCCCTATACTTCATGTACTTATTTATTAGTTTATGCTAATTCTATTGGTTATGAATAAACAAGATCCAGAATTACAGATTAGGACAAGACATTGTATTAGCATGAAAACAAAGTTATATAGACAATACAGTTATGTAACTTGAGGACTTTATGCTTTAATGTAAAAATATTTTAGAGTGATATATGTAATAAGCACTTAATTTGAATTGGACTTGATCAATGATATTTGAACTTTATACTTATATTCTAGGAGTAAAACTTCTTTAAAACTGAAATACATATAGGGCAAAAAACTTTATTCTTAGATTTTCTAGACCTTAACACCCTTTCTGCCTATTAAAACAATTGTTTTTAACTCAATTTTAGATAAAATGGGGGATCTTAGTTTTTTAACTATTACATTATAGAACAGACTAATGAAAAAGTTAAAATAGATTTATGAAAATTATTGAATGACCTGGAAACTAATGTCCACTTAATCATGGCCAGAATGTATGGGAGGCTGGAGAAAGTTCTTGTCTCCTGAGTGCTTGGTGAGTGCTGAAAATTTGAAGAGCACACAGTACTGCTGCAATATGAAGCCAGGGAACATTTTTTGGTGGAGCAAATTCAATTCAAATTTTTTGGTGGAGTTCAGCTAGTAAGAACATCATCATGCTTTCTGCTCAAAGACTCCATCCCTTAAAAGCTTGAGAGTGTCCGGACCATGCCATCAGAGAGAGAACTCTGCTCAGAGAAAATGGATCCACCTCTTACAGAACAGGAGGGCAAAGAAAGCACAGCTTGAAGGACAGCTAATGAGGTCCTGATGGTCTCCCTGAGATGTGCCAGGCAGGAAAATTCCCATTTACAAGCATATCTTAGAACTTCTTGAGTCCTATCTATCCCTCAACAATGACTTCCAAAAATAAATTGTTACTGGAAAGTATTCTTTGGCTAATACTTTTTTCTCTTATATGTGCACTGACATTAAGAATATATAAAAGTTTTCCCTTTGGGGATGTTATAGTGGATGTGCTATTCACGAGTCAGAATCCATTATCTCCTATCTCCTTCCAAAGTGACTTCTACTATTATTTAGTTAACTACATCTCAGCCTTGTAGCTTAAGTGCCTCCTAGAAAGCTCCAAGAGTGGGCCTGGCAGTTCTAATATTAGTCACACTCCCATTTTTAGTTTTTGGCCCAGAGATAGGCAACAGCAACAGTCACGATATTGAGATGCTAACAGTGATTGGCAAGGAGTTTGGGGGAAACTTCCTCTTCACTGTTCTGGAAGAACTTCTGGAAGGTACTCTCTCTCTTTTACATTTGCTGTGAACAAATATCCAAGTATCTTCAGTTGTAACTGTTAGCCATTTTAAGATCCTGAAAGGGCTTAATCTTAGAAGAAAGATGATGAAGGTGCTACCAGGGTAAAAGAAAACAGAACTCAATAAAATATATTCTCTATTTTGGTATAAGATCTTTACATATATCTTTTAAATGATCTATAAAATATTTGAGTGATTGTGTGTTTTAGCTTTTAGTCAACAAGTTCTTATTTGATGAACTTGTAAGTTGCTTAAATTTTTTCACTATTACACTTAGCACTATTTTGAAGATGTTTTTCATAAAGCATTTATCTTATTTAGGAAAAATTTGAAGTATAAATTGCCAGAAAAAAATTGTTGCATTTGAAAAATTGTATGTCATTTATAACAAGTTTCCATGTTAATTTCCAAAAGCACTGAATCAGTTTATGTTGCCATCAGCAATATAAAAAGTTCTGTTGAAACATCTGCAAAAAAAAAAAAAAAAAAAAAAGAAGAAGAAACGATTATAGGATATCTCTTTGCCTATTGCTCTTATAGCTTCTATTCTCATTTCTTTGCTTGTTTATCCAATTACTCATTTAATAAATATCAAATGAGTGTCAATTATATGCCACATACTATTGATACTCACTCGTGAGAAAAAGAACAGAAATCATCCTTCTTAATTTCTTACCACAATTCTAGGAAGAAAATATTTCTATCCCCACATTTGAAGATAAGATAAAAGAAGCTCAGACAGGCTAAAAATGTATTAAAGATCACATAGCAATAGAAAGATCCAGTGATCTAGGATTCAAACTGGCAGGCACCAAAGTCAATATTCTTTTTAGTCTACCTCACCAGCATTGAGTATTATTACCCTAGGAGTTTCTATTATTTTTGCTGATTTAATAAACAAAGTTAATATCTTATTATGCTTATTTTCATTTTTTTTTAAAGATTTTATTTATTTATTTGACAGAGAGAGAAACAGTGAGAGAGGGAACACAAGTGGAGGGGGAGTGGGAGAGGGAGAAGCAGGCTTCCCACTGAGCAGGGAGCCTGATGCCCGGCTCAATCCCAGGACCTGGGGATCATGACCCAAACTGAAGGCAGACACTTAACAACTGAGGCACCCAGCCTCCCCTATTTTCAGTTCTTTTGATATCGAACACAGTTGTCAATTTTTCCTGATTGCTAATTTTATTTCTTCATGTGACAATTGTTTGTTCAGGTACTTCAGTCTTTTGTAACTAAATAGTGGTTTTGACGGTTTCTAACTAACTTGTAGAATATACAGATCAAGATAAAGAAAGCATTTTTTATAGAGTTTGTGTAAAGTAAAGTTACATTTTATTGTTGCTTTTAAACTTTAGTTACAAAAGTTAAAAATTCAGATTAATTCAACACATTACACTCTACCTTTATATGTATCGATGTGAAAAAATGGAGGATATTAAAAAAATAAGATGAGTGGTAATCTCATAAGGTGTGAGGAAGTTTCTTCTGTGCTGAACTTTCTTGTTTAAACTGTGTAACTGTATTTATGATTCATGTAAAAAGTCATAGGGCCTATTGATACATCTTGAGTGATCAGTCATCGTTTGGACACAAACAGGCTCTTTATTAGGGCATTTTAATTTAAAATAAATGTTTTGATGGGATGTTTTAGAACTTCTCTAATTTATAGAATCTATAATCTGGAGCGCCTGGGTGGCCCAATTGGTTAAGTGCAACCAGCTCTTGGTTTTTGGCTCAGGTCATAATCTTGGAATCTTGACTTTAGAGTTGGGAGATTGACCCCCATGCTAGGTTCTGTTCTCAGTGAAGAGTCTGCTTAAGATTCTCTCTCCCTCTGCCCTGCCCATTTGTGCTCTCTCCTAACTCTCAAAAAAGGAAAGAAAGAACAAGAGAAACTATAATCCTTGCTATTGCCAATATTTTCTGTAAATATTTTGCTTTTATCATCACTGGTTAAATGTACAGTTTCCCCCAATAAAAGCTATTATATGACTCCACATAATGTTTTATTATCATCTGGTTGATTGTTATAATTTAGTCAATAGAGCTATGTTTACTCTTCTCGATGAGTCATGTTTCTTTCATATATTTATTAGTATGCTTTGTAAGATCACATTCACCATCATTCATATCTCTGATGAATTGCCTGAAGGTCTTTTGATGGTGAATTTAAACCTGTTGTTAGAAGAATTTTCTAGAAATTAGTTTAATATTAGTTTCCAGCTTACATAAGGAACTGTAAGTACAAATGAATAAAATGTTATGTAAGCTGATGTGATGATAATTTCAATGAATTCTGATATAATGACATAATGACATAAATAGTACAGAAATTTAAGGACTATTTTCTGTAACTGCTGCTATGCTCACTACTTACCACCTACTAAACACTTACTAAGTGTTTATAGATATATAATATAGATATAATATAGATATATATCTATATTATATAGATATATAATATGAAAATATATATAGATATAATATATAATATATTATAAATATATTATAAATATATAATATATAATATATTATAAAATAATATCTAAAATACATATTATATATAATACATAATATATTATAAAATAATATATAAAAATAATATATAATAATATAGACTATGAAAAGAAATCCTTATTTTATATATAATATATATCTATGGATAGATATATAATATATAGCTATACAATATACATATATATAACACAGATAATATATATTATCTATACAGATATATCTGTATAGATAATATAGATCTATATTATATATTATATATTATATATAATATATAGATATCTAGATATCTAGATAGATATATATAGATATATAGATAGATAGATAATATAGATCTATATTATACAGATATATCTCTCTATAATATATATCTATCCATATATATAGAGATATATATTATATATTATAATATATAATATAAGGATTTCTTTTCATATTATAAAAGGTTTAAGAATTTGAAGCAGGTCATATAGCTAGTGAGTAAGTAAACTGTGAATATGAATCCAGTTCCAAATGTATTTGAGGATGGAATATAAATTTTAGAAATACCTCTTTACAATTCTTGGGACAGTTGTGTTCCCCAAAGCAGTCTAAAAATGGCACGTTAGGTATTCCAGACTTGATCAGACTTAAACAGTCTGAATAACTGAAGTAAGTCTTATGAGACAAATACAGAGAATTCAGAATGTCAATTTTATTAATGTACCATGATAAGTCTAAAAGCCAAAAATCAGTTCAACAACCAGTGGATTTCATCCCTGTAAGCAAATTACGGAAATAGTGACATTACAAACAAAATTTCTGCATGTTGAAAGAAAAATCACAAATTGTTCTTTGTGATTAGGAATTTTGGTTATTTGAAATTTGGGAAAATTGGTTATTTGAAATGAATGCTTAAAAGCATTGGGCCAGTGCATCTTTTTCCACAGAAGATAGATCTACTACTACTAGACTGGGTAACTCAAGTCCTCAGACCATGGACCCATTTTTTGGGACAGTTTTTGGATGTAAATGACTAATGTTTCCCTTCATGACCACGTCCTTCTATAATGCCATGACATACAACCAACTGTCCTTTGATAGGCACTCCATATCTTTAAATTTGTTAAACTTTCAACAAAAATGTAACAAGCCTGAGGAAGAATTTGTCTCTTTGACATTAGTTTATATATTCCCATATTATGTTGATTTACATAGAGAAATCTAGTTTCCACAGTGAATGGGTGAGGAGGTAGCTTCAGATGAGCCCTCAGGCTATCTAAACTACTAGGTGCTACCAATAACATAATAGGACTCATAAATATCGTGTTCCAATGAATAAACAAGTGAATCAGGAAATAAATGGGCTTCTATTTTGATGTCCTGAAAATTTCTTCATTGTTTTACATATTGAAGAAAAATGAAATGTAAATTAATTCTTTGTGAAATTCCTTTTGGATAGCTTTTATTATCGATACCTCGATACCATATAAAATATGGATACCCCAAGACCTGTCTGTTACTTTTTTTGAATAGGAGAATTTTATTTTTGCATCTTGAATAAGAGTCACTCTGTGCTTTATTATAGTGAGGTCCCTTTAATATAGTGAGGTCTCTTTAATACAATGAGGTCCTTCATTTATGCAATGTCTTGGACATATTTTTTGGTTTTATCTGTTGCTTAGAGTAAATGGCTATAAAACAGAATTCACAATTGCTCAACTTGGCAGAGTAAAATCCCTATTCACATTTAACCACCCTGTCATAAATTTCAAAATTTCAAATTTCCCAGTTTATTGTGCCCAGTCTTTGTACAAATACCACCACCACCACCACCACCACCACATTTATTGCTTTTAGAGTCTTCTGCAGCTATCAAGAGTGAGAAAAACAGGCAATGAAATTATTTGGTTTGGATGGTGATTTTGTCTCTTGTTAACTAGGTGTGTAGGAAGAAATAGAATGAGATGAGTAGAAATAATATAGCTGTAGGATGGCAGAAACGGACTCTCACACCCTACAGTGAATTTTCATCAGTTTAACCTTACTGATAACCCCTGTGTCCACAATTTGTTGTGATTTTGCTTGCTGGAAAAAAGGGCATTTAACAGGTAAAATGCAGTCTTTGTGGTTTTAGATCCTCAGCCATCTGGAAGAGAAAGAAGAGAAGGAGGTAAAGGCACAAAGGAAAAGTTGGTGAGAGACTCAGAAAGGCTGAGGGACAGTCAAAAACTGGGCGATTCATCTGACTTGCCAAATTAGCAGCTCTTGCACTCTGAAAATGAATGGGAGCTTTCTGGAGAGGTCTGAAAGTCAGCGAGTTTGGGGGCTTACCTCCATCTCTTTCTGCAATTAGTCCAATTGCTGTCTAATTTTTATTCATCCTCTGGTCTGAAGAGGGAAGGAGAGAAAAACACAGAGAAGAGGAAGATAGACTTATTTCTGTCTTTACCAACTCACTTCCTCTTTTTAGAGTCAGCAACATGTAATTTCCTGGTATTTCCCTACTAATAAAACTTACTGCTTCTGAATGCTGAGCATTGTCTATGATTCTACCATTGCCACTGAACAGCGGGATTTCCTAACTTACTAGGTTTTTGACAACACGCCATCACTAGGATGCTCATTTGGCTAGTTTTTCCTATCATTGGAATGGCTTTGCTATACCAAACACATTCTCACTTGAATCTCTTTAAATGCATTGAAACACAGCTGGCTAGAAGATAGGTAAACTTAGAGCTGGGGTGGGCCAGTAGTAGCAATACTTTTTTAATCAAGATGGCTATAAAACCACTATTTATGTTTATTTATTTTGCTTAGCTGGAAAGGTTTTACATTTTATTACTCCATAATTTATTCATTATCATATATCTTATCCTATTACATATATATATTGTGTTATATACACATTTGATATATATTGCCTTTTTAAGATGCAGGTATAGCTACATTTTCCAATTAATTAATGAATAAACCTCTTGTTATCATGGGCTACTTATGCCCACAGGAAACGAATGACTACTCTTAATGCTTTTCTAAATCAGAAGTAGCCATCAGAATCTATATTTGAGAATGTTTAAAAAATGAGAAGTCCAGCCTACTAGAAAAGTTGCAATATCATTCAGAAGACAACGAAAATTAACTTTAATGAAGATCAGAGTCAGAAATGAGTCAGTGACTATATATTTAAATTTGTATTCGGCTTGTTGTCTCCTAAGTTGCTTTCTTTACTACTTCTCCCACATCTTCCTGGATGTCCTTTCCTTTTCTTTTTCCTTTCCTTTCCTTTGTTTTTTCCTTCCTTCCTCCTTCCTTCCTCCCTCCCTCCCTTTCTTTCTTAGGACTTATTTCAAATAAATTTATTTGAGGGATGCCTGGGTGGCTCAGTCAGTTAAGTGTCTGCCAGGTCATGATCCCAGGGTCCCGGGATCAAGTCCTGCATTGGGTTTCCTGCTTAGTGGGGAGCGTGCTTCTCCCTCTGCCTGTACTCTCTCTCTCTCTCTGTCTCTCTGACAAATAAATAAATAAAATCTTTTTTTTTTTTTTTTTTTTTTTTAAAGATTTTATTCATTTCATTTGACAGACAGAGATCACAAGTAGGCAGAGGCAGGCAGAGAGAGGAGGAAGCAGGCTCCCTGCCGAGCAGAGAGCCCGATGCGGGGCTCGATCCCAGGACCCTGGGATCATGACCTGAGCCGAAAGCAGAGGCTTTAACCCACTGAGCCACCCAGGCGCCCCAAATAAATAAAATCTTAAAAAAAAAAAGACACAATACATTTATTTAAAAGAGAGAAAGCAGGGGGAGGGCTAGAGGAGGAGGGAGAGAGAGGGAATCCCCTGGAGGCTCCCCATGGAGCATGGAGCTGATCTGGGGCTTGATCCTCCCACCCTGAGAGCATGACTGAAATCAAGAGTCAGTCGATTAACAAACTGAGCCATCCAGGCACCCCCCAACACCATTATTTCTTAATCAAAATAAGGCAACTAAAATATTTAAGCTCACTCTACTATTCATAGTTGCACAGATATAAGTAATATGAATTCAGAAAATACAATCAAAATAAAGTAACCTTTTAAAAATTAACTGCCTTTAAAGTAAAAATTGAGCCTGTTGCTAATATATAACTTGCCAGGTAATATTTTACTGAGCTCTAGATTTTTCTAGTAGAAAGGATTACCCGAAGACATGGATTGAAGTAAAGGTTTAAACCTTTTATCCTTTTTATCCTTAACACACTTATGCTCTCAGTCTTCCCACACATCTCTTTAACAGTGCCATCTGGTGTTTTTAACTGAGTGGGCTGGAAATTTTATTAATAAAATTGTGTTCTTTGATAAGATTCTCAAGTAAACTCAGTGGTAACTTGTTAAGTCCAGCTGTTCTTTTGTTTCAGAAACCACCAGACAAGTCTTAGAAGTCTTGGAATGATCAAAGCCCTATAAGTTAGCATCAAATTTAACAATCACCTAAATATTCAGTCAACATTCAAACTAAAATTTGTGCAAAATAAAATCATGCACATTCTTAATATTAAATAATAATAACACAATCTTACCTTCCCCCAGGAGACTGACCTTCCCATTACTTTTAATGCTAAATGAAGAGAAGATTAGATAATGCACATTGAAAGCATTTGCTATGAGATCATATGAAGTTGTTTTTTCCTACTGATATAATTTTCTTCCTGTTCATTTATTATTGTATAACTAAAATAAACATTTACTATATTTTTAAAATGTGTTTAGTTAGGAAAGGTAGGACAGAAAGAAGACTAAGAAATTGTGCTTAATCTAGAGGTGATGGTAATATAATTTCCCTTGTCACAAGCCCCACACAGTGACTCTTCCTAACATAAGTATCTAGTACCCCGTTTCTTCTACTCTCTGTGTCATTCTCCTTAGTCTTTCTCTATCTTAGGTACAGCTATTTCGATATTCCCCCTATTTCCATGAGCCTATCTAGGTGGGGCACAGAAGTTTCTAAACTTCACTTTGGGAAATACTGTTTAGAATTTCTTCTTTTGGTTTCTTTTCTCAGAAAGACTGACTGCTCTTCCTTATTTGTGTTTTGCATGCTAATACACAATCCCCATTTATTGGACAGCAATTAATAATGAAGAGAAAGGGGTGCCTGGGTGACTCAGTTGGTCAAGCCTCTGACTCTTGATTTCAGCTCCGGCCCTGATCTCAGAGTACTGAGACTGGCACCCCCTCAGCCCGCATCGGGCTTCACATCCTGCGTGGAATCAGCATGAGAGTCTCTCTCCTTCTGCCTCTCCTCCCCTCAGTCACACTTACTTTCTCTCTCTAAAATACATAAATGAATCTTTTAAAAAAATGAAGAGAAAGAAGTTGAAAACTGAAAGCTGGAAAGCATGAAGCTAAAAAACTATTGACTAAGTTATACTTAAGGCTGCAATCATTCTAGCTGATGAAAATTTTGAAAAAAAAATGGGAGTGTGGCAGGGAAGGAAACAGATTAATAGAGTCTGGATGAACATCAGGAAGCAAGAAACGAGATTAAGGAATGAGAAAATTCAAAATGATGATTTTAAAATGAGGAATCAGGGAACCTAGTTAGAATATGATTACAAGCAAACACAGTTGACCCTGGAACAACACAGTTTGAACTACACGGATCCACATTTATGTGGGTATTTTTCAATAAATACGTTGGAAAAAATTTTTTGAGATTTGTGACAATTTGAAAAATACTTGCAAATGAAGTGCCTAGCCTAGAAATACAAAGAAAAAAAAATTAAGAAAAAGTTAGAGATTATTTTAAGAATGAGGTATTGAGGTATATAATATACATAACGTAAAAAATGTGCTAATTGACTGTTTATGTTTTCAGTAAGGTTCCAGTCAATAGTAGGTTACTAGCAGTTAAATTTTGGGGGAGTTAAAAGTTATACATGTGGTGTCTAGGTGGCTCAATTGGTTGAATGTCTGCCCATGCCACCTGAATTAACTTCTTCATTTAACCTGAATCCCATTAATATGTGAGAAGCATTCATGGGGGAAATCTTCTAGCCACTGTTTCTTAGGGTTATTGTGTTTTGTTTGCTTTGTTAAACTTTGAAAAGAGATAAAAAGTGATGATTTCATAGAATTTGGGGATGATTAATGAAAATACAAACTGATAGTGGGGTACACAATAGGTATTCAGTAGATGTTCCTATATGTTCTCTTTGGTTGAAAGTTTTTCATAATTTTCTTTCACAGTTAGAATAGAAATGAGAAATAAAGAAATTTTAAATTTCAGCAGAGGACTATTAAATAATTAAGCTCCACCCTTGAACTGAAAAGAACTGGACAAAGTAGACTAACGCAAGAAACAGGTTTGAAGCTACTGGGAGAGCTAAAAGAACAAATAAAAACAACAACAACAAAAAAAAGCCCCAAAAAAACAAAGAAAACACTGAAACAACAACAATAATGACAATCAGGAAACAATAAGAAACTGTGGAAATAAGGTATAAGAGAAAGAAGGAAATGCAGCAAAGTAAATGTGGCCAATTTTTCCCTGAGGGGTTTTGCAAATCCTGGGAGAGAAAACTGAGAGGATGAGAAACTCAAGAAATCAACATCCCCAAGGGACTGAGGCCAAAAAATTGATGTTCAGATCCTGCCAGTGGGAGAATTGTGCTACTAAATTCACAGATTTTAGTAAATACCAAAAGAGTTAGACTCCAAGGATCAGGGTGCTAATTTCAGTTACTTTCAAATACATACTTTTTTTTTTTTAAAGATTTTATTTATTTATTTTTGAGAGAGAGACAGTGAGAGAGAGCATGAGCAAGGAGAAGGTCAGAGAGAGAAGCAGACTCCCCGTGGAGCCGGGAGTCCGATGTGGGACTTGATCCCGGGACTCCAGGATCATGACCTGAGCCGAAGGCAGTTGTCCAAACAACTGAGCCACCCAGGCGTCCCTCAAATACATACTTTTAAATAATAATTCTTAATATGTTCACAGATAAAAATGTAAGTGGATAATTTTGGCAAAGAGCTAGAATTATAAAAGAAAGAACTAGGGATAAATTTTGGAACTAAAAAACGTAATAATTAAAATTAAGAACTCAATGGATGGGTTAATAGTCAATTAGACACAACTGGAGAGAAAGTTATGGACTTCTAATATAAGTTAGAATAAAACATTAAAAATGAATCGGAAAGTGACAAAAGTTTAGAAAAATACAAAAGAGAAGGTAAGATAAATAGATTGTAGAGAAGTTCTACAGGTAAATTGGAATTCCAAAAGGAGTAGAAAGAGGGAATGGGTGGAAGCAACATTTGAAGAGATGAAAATTTCTAACACCTTGCTTTTCAACATTGCACTGGAGATCCTAATTATATAATAAGGAACTAACTATTTCTATAAATAAAAACATTGGAAAAAAGAAAATTGCCATTACTTGCAAACGATATAATTAGAAGTTTAGAAAATGTATAGAGAAAACTGTTAAATTAATAGCCTGGCAAGATTGCTGGATAAAGGTCAATGAATATGCAAAAATCAATTCTTACATTCCATATGCAGAAAACAATTTTAAAAATTAATAATATCATAAAGCCATCAGGTACTTAAGAACAGACTGGGAAAAAATGATGTGTAAGAAAATATATAGAAAATACAAAAATACAGTAGAAAACAATAAAATGTTCAGAGAAACAGAAAAATTAAGTAAATAGAAAAATATACTATATTCATGGATTGGAAGAATCAAACTTAAAGTTGTCAATTCACTGCAAATTGATCTAGAGATTCAACACAATCTCAAGAACTCAGTAAGAAATTTTTTTAATTGTCATATGACTATGAAACTTAAATAGAAATGTAAAAACTTCAGAACATAGTAGGAGGAATTTAATGATATCATTTCTTATTTGTAAATCTATATAATGAATACAATATGGATACTGGTACAAGAACAGAAAAAAAGATCATGAACCATAATAGAAGCTAGATATTAACCAGTCACTGAAATACTTGATTTATATAAAGGTAGAACTGAAGAATGTAGTGCTGAAATAATTAGAATCTTGCCTCTACTTGACATTATATATAAAAATCTATTACAGGTTGATTGTAGATTGAAATGTGAAAGGTAAAATAGAGCTTTAAGATATTCAGTTGACATATAAAGATATGAAAAGAGGACCAACCTCATTAGTATTCAGGAAAATGACTTTTTAAAATAATTAGATACAACTATCTAACCACCAAAATGGCAAAAACTAAAAAGACTGATGATACCAAATTCTGGTATGAATATGAAGAAGTAGGAATTCTTTCACATTGCTGATGGAACTGTAAATTGGTACAGCCATTTTTGGAAAACATAGTATCAGTATCTGTGAATGCCAGCCATTTCACTTACAGGTATATGCTAAAATATATATACTTGTACATGTGCACAAAAAAACACATATGATCATGTATGTAGCTATCTTTCTTGTATAAGTAAAAATTGGAAACAATCCAAATGCCCATCAACAGAAAAACAATTGTGTTATATCCATAGAATAGAGAACAGTAAAATGAAACAGAATAAATTGGATGAAATGGAAGAATAAATCTCGGGAAATGAAGAGGTCATAATTGAGAGGAGACCTATTGGGAGCTTCCAGTGTTCTTGTAATGTTCTACTTCTTGATCACGATGATGGCTACACAGATATTTTCTTTGTGGTAATTTGAGTTATACATGTAGTTCCATGCACTTTTATATGTTTCTATACTTCATTAAAAACATAAAAAATGAGGGGCGCCTGGGTGGCTCAGTGGGTTGGGTCTCTGCCTTTGGCTCAGGTCGTGGTCTCGGGGTCCTGGGATGGAGTCCCGCATCGGGCTCTCTGCTTGGCGGGGAGCCTGCTTCCTCCTCTCTCTCTCTCTGCCTGCTTCTCTGCCTACTTGTGATCTCTCTCTGTTGAATAAATAAATAAAATCTTTAAAAAAATAAAAAATTTTAAAAAAATATAAAAAATGACAAACAGGAAATGAAGAAATAAATTGATGCCAAAGACATTTCTGCCAATTTTTGCAAACAAATTATAGTAAAATGAAATAATGAATAGTAGTAAAATAAATTATTGAAAATAAAGAAATGAAATTGTCATTATATACACATTTTATGATTTTTTTGCATAGAAAACCCAAAATAGCTTATGAAAAAATTACTAGAGATAATAACATTTAATAAAATTGTTGAGTAGCAAAATAAATATTCGATTTAAATATCTGACTGTAAGTAAATGTCACAGTCTGCCTAGGTAACTTTACAATGCATTTAATAGGTACTCAAATATATTTTGAAAAAATAGATGAACAATATTACCAACAAAGTGGAGGACTCTACTTTGTAAACTAAAATTTCTGAAATTTCTCTAATTTCTAAACTAGAAAAGCATGTATTCATTTGCTTAATGGTCATATCAAGTTACTAAAGTTTTAAAATGTGATATTAGGATATAGCACTGAATTTTACTTCTCAAGACTGAAATATGGTTCATCAAGGACCTGTTTCCACTCACTCTGATTCTTGCTCAATGCAAACTTGACAATTTTTTAAATGGCTTTAATAGCCTGGCATCCTAGTAGAGGTCTTACATGTTTTTAACTATTTCCTTGACAAGGTGAAGTGAAGTCTAGCGAAAGGCACTGATGGAGTCTAATGGATTCACAGTGCATTCTCCTATGTGCAAAATTTGCATTGAGATTGATGAACCACTTTGGAAACCATTTTATCTTCTATCCAAATTATTTTTAGCTTGCAATGTTATTCCCAAATAGCTAGCCATCTTTATGGGTGTTGTTTGTATTCTCTTAGCTGTTCTGTACCAGACCAAATTTGCAGGTAACTTAGTTGCCTGAATGCAAACTCTGAGTGGCTAATTATTGCTGCTAGAGAAAGAATTATTTCATGTTCCATATAGTAACTACTTAGTTACAATAATATCCTACAGCCCTCTCAGGCTTTCCATTGTTACATGGAGTTAAAACTCTGTCTAAGGAAGCAGGGATAAACAGCCCAAAATAGTGGATCAGAAGAATCTACTTTCCTCTACTAAAAAACATTTATCTTATTTTGTAGTTTTTTTCGTATTTAAAAAGTCGTATTTCAAAAAGGAAGGGGTCTCTGGCATAATCTTGTTCCACTGATTCCAGGCCAGTAATTTTCATTATAGTAATATATCTGAAGGTGACCTCTCTTGGTCCATCCTCATTGAGTCCATCATTTAGAACACAGAGAGTTGATTGTGTAACAATATGGTGTCTCCTGTTCTGAATTAATAATTTGACTCCTCGGTTTTGCAAGTTACCTGGAAAAAAAAAAAAAGCAAATTGGCTTTGAAACCTGGGGAACAGCAGAACCAATGGTTTAATTCTTCTTATTAATGGTAGAATAACATGTTCTTGTATTAGACAGTTCCATCTAAATCTCCACGCTTCATTCACCCTCAGGCAAATCTGCTGAATCAAGTTAAGACTCTAAAAAGTGTCCTGCATTGTGAAAGTCAGTGATGGTTTTTCAGGCATGGAGAAGAAATGGAACCAGGAGCTTATATGAAGAATCAAGATCTAATTTGAATTGTTCATTTAGTCAGAAAGATACAATGAGGACTTTAAGAGCCAACTTTAGAGAAAATTTGTTCAGAGCTGTTGTATGATTTGAAAGTTGTCAAAATCAAACATAACATAGGGGTGCCTGGGTGGCTCAGTGGGTTAAGCTTCTGCCTTCCGCTTTGGTCATGATCTCAGGCCCCTGGGATCGAGCCCCACCTTGGGCTCTCTGCTCAGTGGGAAGCCTGCTTCCCCCTCTTTCTCTCTGCCTACTTGTGATCTCTCTCTCTCTCTCAAATAAATAAATAAAATATTTTAAAAAAAATCAAACATAACATATACAAAAGAGAAGAGGTTTGTCTCCTCAGTACTTTACTGGACTCTCAGGTGAAGTATCTACTGTCTTTCAACAGTACAAAAACTGAATTCTTATTTTCATTTACACATTCCATCAATGTTTAACCACTAGGGGCCAACAACTAGAAATTACCACTATGATAATTTTATATTCATTTTTGAAAAAAAAAATTTATTCAATATAAACACCTGATAAAGTTAAAAGTCACAGACAAAAAATATAAATAATTCACCCCAAACATTTTAGATGCAAGAGAACCACAATTTAGTGTGTTCTCATTCCGTGTGTTGGGGATAAAGGAGGGGGCGCTTCTCTAGGAAGAGTGGAATTGACTCCTATAAGAAGTCAGAGTCAGTTTAACAGAATTTGTGTGTATGTGATAATTACAGTTTAGGCTTAAAATGAGTGAAAGAAACTCATAATTAGATTATTTCTTTTGATATTTCAACTAGAAGGAAGCAACCTCTGCACCAAGCTTCTGTTCTCACTAGTGTAGCTGTCAACAGTGGTGATTTTGCCCAACCCTCTTGTAACCATCTGCACTGCTGGTTTACTTGATGTTATGACTCCTCAATTCTCAAAGTATTAATCACACTACATATTTTCGTTTGCTAAAATACAATGCTAAAAGTCTGTTTTGTTGTCCAAGGAGGATGTATGGTTGTAAATTAAATTTTTAACAATGTTTTGCCTTCATAAACATGATAGACAATTAGCTAACCTTTATTTATTCATTCATCCATCACTCATTAAAATAGTTATTGAGTGTCTACTATGTGCCAGACTCTGTGCCAGTTTCCAAGGCTACAGAAGTAAACAGAACAAACAGGACTCTCAGGGTTGTAACTCTATTACAGTGTATAAAAATTCTCCTGGTTTTTAATATCCAAATAAAACTGAGACAGGTCTGAATGTATTCCTTTGTGTCTACTCCTTGAGGGGAACCTGGGTGGCTCAATCAGTTGAGCGTCTGCCTTCTGTTCAGCATCTGCCTTCTGTTCAGCTCATGATCCTAGGGTCCTGGGATTGAGCCCCACGTTGGGCTCCTTTGCTCAGCAGGGAGCCTGCTTCTCCCTCTGCCTGCTCTGCCTGCTGCTCTCCCTGCCTGTCTCTCTCTTTCTCTCTGACAGATAAATACATAAAAAAAAAAATCTCCTTGATTATTTTAAATCCTTGTCATTTAAATATTTAATTAGAAAGTAGGTTTCCTTTTCATTATTGTGTGAATTCTCTTTCAATCAATGCATTCTTTTCAAGAAAGAAGTTTTCTTAAATTACATATTTGATTATTGTTTCTATTTGTATTTTCTGACTTGATTCTTCTTCAGAAATACCTATAAATCATGAGACATATTTCTCTTTACTTTTTCTCATAGCTAACCATCTTCTCTTTGATAGCTTTCATGTTTTGTACTACTTAACTTTTTTCTTACAGTTGCGGAATGGTTGATCATGTTTATTGTTTCTTTTCTATGAATTATTAATTTTCCTCTTTTTTATAGCCAATATAATTTTAATTACTCTCATTAAAATTACATATTTAACAATTCTATAATTATTCTTTACCAAACAGAGTCCCTTTGGATCTCATATTCTTTTTTTTTTTAACTTCCTACCCATCTTTTATAGAGAACATGTTTTTTTAAAAATTTGCCAAATGGTTTCTAAAAATTTATTTTGATTTCTCCAATAGGTCATTTAAGAAGTCTGCATTGTTTAAGTGATATATGCTATTCCCTTTGTCTTGCTCTATAAAAATTGTTGTTGTTGTTGTTTTAAGATTTTATTTATTTATTTGTGTGTGAGAGAGAGCGAGCACAAGCAGAGGGAGCAGCAGGCAGAGGGAGAAGCAGGCTCCCTGCTGATCAGGGAGGCCAATGAGGGGCCCCATCCCAGGACGCTGGGATCTTGACCTGAGCCCAAGGAAGACACTTAGCTGACTGAGCCACCCAGGTGTCCCATTGCTCTCTAAAAATTGATAATAAGTCAAAGCATTTTGGTTGTTTTCTCATTTTTAGACCTGGTATTTTCTAACAGAATCATGAGTTGTCATTGAACTTTCTTACTCTCTTCCAGTTAGAAGCATGTCAAATCCCCTTTTATGATCTATATCTGGTTAAAAGAATAGACTATAACCTATCATTGTCCTTAGGCAGAAAAATAATTTGGCATCATTTTAAATTAATAATATGTAAGTGCTTCTTTCATGTTAATTTAATAAGGAGACAGTTGGTACATAAAAAGAGATTTTATAAATCAAACCATAATACTAATAAATATTATAGCCATTTCCAGTTTGGCAGATGAAGAATTGAATTACATGTTTCCATGTTACAGCTAGAGTTCTCAGCAAAGCCCTAACTACACTGTTGCTACCGCCTTCTTGTTGTTTTTATGTTCCTCATAGACTGGCATACTTTGCAATTGTGTGACTGACCTTACTATTTTATCCAACTCTGGTGGATGGTAGCTGAGTGTTAACAGGATCCCATCTGGAGAGACCTTGCTATATTCCACTGCTTGTTCTCTGTAAAGCCAAACAGAGGAAATATGTGAAAAGGCATTACAATGCAGAAAGTGCTCTCAACTTCTTTCCCTGGCTCTTAGGATAAAATGTGCCCATTTTATTTGAGAACAACAATTTCTCACTTACCAATCAATATAGCCAGTCAACTCTAACCTGCTAGCTTATTTTTTATACTCCACCTACTTTTCCACTTTATCACCATTGATCTTCCCCGAGAGTCTCATTCTTTAGCAAAACTGTGATCTCTCAACTTCTCAGCCTTGCTTATAAATAAAGAAGACATAAATCAGAGACTGGGAAAAGAAGACAGGGGCATCTAAGGAAAAAATATTCAATGACACTTGTTAGGATGGTAAGGCAGACTTTATTGACGACCCTTACAATAGGTATAGGGAACACTGCAGTGGTGTTTTACAGTGGAAGAGAGAAACTGGGTTCAACTCCAAAGGTAGCCTGGGCAAGTGGGAATTTATAACCACCTTGCAGGATGGGGGTCATGGAAAATTACTAAGAGGAAACATTATGGATAAGGGGAATTCTATAGAAACCTAATGAACAGAATTCTTGCTGAAGACAGGCCTGGATGATGAGATATCACCTGGATGATGGTAGAGGAGGGAGAATCTGGTCACATATTGAGGGTGCTATCAAGGGGTCCTGATTAAAATGACTGAGTAGGTTTTTTGCTAAAATTAGATTTTATAAGTAAGTGCACAGATGGGCCTAGGAGAAAGTTCAGGAACCTGACTAAAGTTTGGCCAAGCAAAAGATCTTTGTCACCTACATGATTATGCAATGTAGTTTTACAAATTTTATTTTATTATATAATAATAACTTATTATATAACTTTATTATATAATAATAACTGTTTATTATAGGAAATTTCAGATATACAAATATTCCCACTACCCAGAGAATACCACTGTTAAGATTTTGGTTATACTTCCCATGTCCGCATAAAGAAATGTGACAACCAAACTATTTTAATTTTTTAAACCACTTTAATGATTTATAATGAATATTTTTCTTTCTGTATTAATTAGAATATTTTTTTCATAATTGCACTAATATCCGCATAGTATTATATTTTATGAATGTCGCAACTTATTTGATCAGTCTCCTTTTTTGGCGCATTTAGGTTGCTTCCAAATTTCTACTGTTACACAAAATTCTGTGATCACTATTTTTAGATTTGCGTAGGTATTCCTTTAAGATAATTTCCTCCATGTATACAAAATTAAAAAGCTCTGGATAAATACTGCCAAGATGAAAAAAAATTTTTTAAAAGACTGCAACATTGCTCTCACTAGCAATGCTTTCAAAATATCCATTTCTCAATGCCTTCATCAACTTTAGGTTTCGTGTATTATAATTCTTTTAAATCTTTGTCAATCTGATAGCTTTCCCCCTCAAAAAAATATGACTCTTGTTTTATTTCATATTTGTTTCATTAGCTGGAAAGGTGAAACTTTTTCAACACTCTTGACTTTTTGTATTCTCTACATTCTAAGAAAAGATAAATCAAGAGAGCTGAGTCCTCGATACAGAGACCTCAATGGGGTAAAAGTTAAATGTTCTGTGGAGATTTGTCATGAAGATTTCTAAACAACTCTACACCCACTTATACTGACTCTACTAATGAAGAAATAAATGGTTAGGAAATACCTCAGCATCATGGTAAATTCCTCATTAAGCTTTCATATCCACCTAGTCTTTCCTTTCCTACTTCTGTAATGCTGTTCCTTAACTATGGAGAGACCTGCCTAACAACTTTACCTGTCAAAAAAGTTCTGTCCAATGTTTAAGGTTTGTCTCATATGTTATCTCATTTATGAAACAAATAATTCTAAATGGATGAGATAATTTTTCCCTGAATACTCAGAATATATAATTCATGTTTACTAAATGTAAGGCACTCTACTAGGTACTAGAAGTATAAATATTTAAAATTGTAGTATTTAAAAAACAAAAGGAAATTTGCAGACAAATGTCAGTTGTAAATATTGGCGTAAAATATTTTACAAAATATTAGAAAACTGAATCAAGTCATACAAAAGGAGAATACTATGTCCTTATTACCAGCTTGAGTTTACTTCTAAAATGCAATGTTAACATTCAAAAGTAATAAATGTAATCCTCCACATTGTTAGAATAAAGAAAAAGGAAAAAAATGTAGTATTTTTCCTCAAGGAACTCATAACCTGGGGATCAGTAGAAATACAATCTCTCTTAGGGCACCTGGGTGGCTCAGCCAGTTAAGCATCTGACTCGATTTTGGCTCAGGTCATGATATCAGGGTCATGAGATCAAGACCCATGTTGGGCTCTGTGCTCAGCGGGGAGTCTGCAGGGATTCTCTGTCTCCCTCTGTCCCTCCCCCTCCACATACTCTCTCTTTTTGTTTAAAATAAACAAATAAATCCAAAAAAAAAAAGAAATACAATTTCCCTTAGTTTTCTTTCTCATTCTATATAAAGAATCATTAAAAATGATACCCATTTCCATGGTGTCTGAACTTTGCAAAAACACTCACAAATGTTATCTTATCAAAATGGAATAATAATTCTATAGAGTTAGATAGACAGTATGACTCTTTAATCTTGTTTCCTTTATGGATGAAAAACTTGAAGATCAAAAAAGATAAATGCCTAGGTGAGCATAGATCTCGCATGCTCTTTCTATTATATCATGTATCCACTAATAAGATGTAGGGGAGACAAAATTTTTCCTTGAACCCCTTAGGGTCCTTGACTGGGTCTGAACATCAAACTGAAAAGACAGACGAACAGGAGAAAGCACACAAATTGATTTAATATATGTTTTATGTGACATGGAAATTCTGATAAGGAAATGAAGACTCAAAGTAACAGCTAAACCCGAATGTTTCTATGCAAGGTTTGATGAAAAGTGCAAAGCTGTGGAAAAGTATGATAAGGCAAAGAATATGAGCTAAGTGTAGTAAAGTAGGGGAAACTTAGCAAGGACTGGTCATTTAGATTCTTCTTGGTGTCCCTCTGTCTTGGAGATAAGGTGGCTCCTTTCCTGTGGGTATAAGGAGTACAACTCTCTCACCCTGCATAATTCAGGGTAAAAGAACTTGAAGGTCAGAGAGACCTTCTTGCTTCAGCCTTTTTCTCAAATTCATTCTGCTTAAAATATTCAATATGCCAAGATGTCATATCTGAAGGTGGCAGGTTTTGAACTCCATTAAACAATATCTGCATTTAAAATAAGCTTGTATATTATAATGCATAACCTCAAATGTTTACTCAAACGTACTTTTAGTTTTACATGTTTTCCAATATGTGATCTAAAAAGCAGTTCAAGTAAAGTTCAAAGATAGCTGTTATAAGGAATGAATCCAACTGTATTACTAGATACCCAAGAAATACTAGTTTCATTTCACTATAGCTTGCTTTGTTTTAATTCATATTTTAAAGAAGAAAAACGTGTAACCTCACTTTTAGTCACCGTAGATACAGTGATGAAGGAGGCATTGAAACAAGACTAGAAGGTTTTATCTGGCATGTCCTGAGATAGAGTTGGAGCTACAAAATATTTGTAGGGTTCAACACCTGCAAATAAAGGGAGGAAACAGAATTGGGCTCTCCAAGCGGGACTGAGCTTCATCAACCCAGCAGGATGGTCTCCTTACCTCATCAACAAATGCAGTAGGGCGAATAATTTAAACCTCCAATTATAAGGCAAATATTGAGAAGCTAGAAGAAAAGGCTGACCCCACTCCATGCTATCTGCAAGAGACACATTTTACCCGTGAAAACACAGCTGAAAGTCTGGAAAAGATACACCAATGTAAACACTATTCATAAAGATGATGGTAGAGACATACTGACATCAAAAATAGTAGGCTGCAGAACCAAGAGTGACATCAGAGATAAAGCAGAATATTTCATAATGATAAAACAGCCATCTAGTTAGAAAGACATGACCACTATACCAGATCTTTAAACACATGAAACAAAAGTGACAGAAGTAAAAGGAGACTTATACAAACCCATAAACCTAGGGGAACTTTTTAGCACCTTTCTCTCAGTAACAGATCAAACAAACAAATTGCAAGTGAGGACATAAATTTGATCAACATTAGCAACCATTTGATCTAATTTACATTTAATTAGATCACAGCACAACAACTGCAGAATGCACACTGGTTTTGGCTTATATGTGGAATGTTTACTGAATTAGACAGCAGCTTGGCCAATAAAATAAGTCTCAAAAAAAAAACCCTCAAAAGATTGAAATCCTAGAGAATATATTCCCATACCAACCCCACCCCAAGGAATTAAATGAAAAATCAGCAGTAAGAATATTTCTAGGAAAACATCTAATATTTAGAAAATTTACAACATACTTTTAAATAACCCAAGGATCAACCAGTAAGTCACAAGAAAAATTAGAAAATATTTCTAATTGATTGACAAAGAAAATACAATGCAACAAATCTTGTGGGGAATAGTGAAAGAAATGCTAAAAGGGAAATTTGTAGTTTTAAATTATTATGAGACAGAAAATTTAAAAATCAGTGAAGACAGAATGATGCCAGCAAACATGGCAGAGGAGGTGGCTCCAAGGGCCTGTCCCTCTACAAAAGGACTGAGAAATAGAGCAAAAACTGCCATAATCAACAGGAGGAACTCTGAGAAATAGTCAAAGGATTTATAGCAACAAAGCAAATGTTGATCAGGAAAAGGTAGCTTTAAAATGGCAGGAAAGCTTTGTAGCGTTTTTGCTTTACCCTGCTCCACTCCTTCCCCAGATCAATAGCAGCACACATTTCCAGTCTGGGACCTTTACCCCTGGTTCCAGAGTGATCAGAGCAGACCTTATTGCCAAATCCTGCCAGCCTTGATCTCCCTGAAGGATGATGCAAGGCATTTGCTTTGTTTTGCCTAACTTGGAATTCTCTCAATGCAGTAAAGTATCTTTAGAGAAGGCCTTCCTAAAAAACATTGTGAAGTAAATGAAAAACTTGCCACTGCTGTATTGGGCAAAAAAATTATAGCTGGGACTAACTACTGATATGCATGGGAGAAAAGGTGGGAAGAGAAGTTCTTTGGGAAATTAGGGCACCCCAAATTACATACAAGTAATTTAGAAAGCCATGCACAGGTCCAGGGTAAGATACTCAGAAGAGATCTGAGAAGACCCTAAGCTTTTACCTCTGACTGATGTTTATGCTTAGCACAGCAAGAAATGAAGGCTAAGGCAGAGTTATAAATGGCCCGGAAAAGATTTGAAGGAGTGCCACAGCATAGAGCCAATTTGCTGGGACTGGTAGAGTTTCATTTTGTTTTATTTTGTTTTGTTTTGTTTTGTTTTTCTTTCTTTCCTTTCTTTTTTTTCTTTTTCCTTTTTTCCCCCCCTTCCCTACCCTTTCTTTCCCTTCCCTTTCCCCCTTTCCCTTTTCCTTTCTCCTCATTCTCCACCTCCTTCTTCTTTTGTGGCAGTGGGGATCCAGACATTCAAGGACATTTCTGTCAAAACACTAGCTGACCAGAAGCTTAAGGAACAGAAACTTTGGAGACCATATGGAACCAAAAAATAGTTTACCATACAAAACAAAACTAGCTTACAAAAACAGCTCAGAAAATTCACTAAGTAAACAACTACAACCCATAGCAAGCAATAAAAATAAACCCTGAGGATGATGAAAAATATGAATTTTAGATTTAATTATAATACTCAAATGTTCAGCTTTCAACAACCAACAAAATTGTGAAGCATTCACAGAAACAGGAAATATGAATCATCCATAGGGGAAATTAACAAAAACTGTCCCTGAGGAAGCACAGAATTAAAATTACTTGAAAATAATTTATATCAACAGTCTTTTTTTTTTTTTAAGATTTATTTATTTATTTATTTTGAGAGCATTAACAAGCCAGAGTGGCAGAGGGAGAGGGAGAGAGAATCTTAAGCAGACTCCATACTAAGTGCAGAGTCCAACATGGGGTTCAATTTCACAACCTTGAGATGATGACCTGGGCCAAAACCAAGAGTCTGACACTTAACCAACAGCACCACCCAGGTGCCCTTAAATCAACAGTCTTAAAGATGCTCAAATTGCCAAAAGAAGCTGTCACGTAAATGAAACCAGGAGAATGACTGAACAAAATAAAAGAACTTCAATAAAGATAGAAATCATAAAATGAAAAAAATTGTGGAGCTTACAGTGCAACCACTAAAATAAAAATTCACCAATAGCAGATTTGAATACGAAAAGGAAAAGAGAATCAGTGAACTTAAAGATAAGCTGACTAAAATTATTCAATCTGAGAAATAGAAAGAAAAGAGAAAAGAATGAAGAAAAATGCCCACAGTTTAAGAGAACTATGTGACAACATCAAGCTTACCAACATACAAATAATGGGAGAGCCAGAGGAAAGGAAATAGAGAAAAGATCAGAAAGAATATTTGAAGAAATAGTGGCTGAAAAGTTCTCAAATTTGATAAAAGAAATATATCTATACATCCAAAAAACTCAACAAACTCTAAGACAGATAAATGCAGAGCTCTGCACTGAGATAAAGTGTAATCAAAGTGTCAAAAGATCAAGGTGAAGGAAAAAATTTTGAAACCAGCAGATGAAACAGCTCATCATAAATAACAATTCTTTATAAGATTAACAGATGAATGAAATAGAGAATAGAAAAAGAGCAAAGAGAACCAACAGTATCAAGTTTTTTTTTTAAGTTCAACAAATTTGATAAAAATCTAAGCTAGATTGACAAAGAGAGAAGATTCAAATTATTAAAATCAAAAATGAAAGTGGGGATATTGCCCCTGACCATATAGGAGTAAAAAGAGTTATGAGAGAATATTATGAACATTTATATGACAACAAATGAGATAGCCCTGATGAAGTGGACAGATTTTTGCAAACCCACAAACTCCAAAACTAATACATTAAATAGAAATCTAAATATTCTATAACAAATAACAAGAGTGAATCAGAGAACAAACACTTTCCAACAAAACAAGTCCAGGACCAGATAGTTTACTAGTGAAGCTACCAATCATTTAAAAAAATTAATAACAATCCTACCCAAAGTCTTCTAAAAACAGAATATGTCCTAACTCATTTTATGAGGACAGCACTACCCTGATACTAAAGCCAGACAAAGATACCACAAGGAAAGAAAAACTATAAATAATTCTTATGAATATTCATAACAAAAAGCTATTCTTAACAAAATACTACCAAACTGAGCAAATTGAGTACAACAGTATTATTAAGAGGATTATGTAATAGGACCAAGTAGGATTTTATCTCAGGAAAGCAAGGGTAGTTCAACATGAAAAATCCACCAATGTAAACATCATTAAAATAATGAAGAAAAAAACCCCATGATCTTCTTGATGCAGAAAAAGCATTTGACAGAATCCAACAATCCTTTCAAATTAAAACATACTTAAACATGAGTAAAAGGGAACTTCCTTAACATGTAAAATGTTAAGCATGTGAAAAAGGTTAACATGTGAAAAACTCACAGCTAATATCATACTTTTTTTTTTTAAGGGAGAGCTCTGTTTTGTTCTTTTTTTTTTTTTTAAAGATTTTATTTTTTATTTATTTGACAGAGACCATAAGTAGGCAGAGAGGCAGGCAGAGAGAGGAGGAAGTAGGCTCCCCACTGAGCAGAGAGCCTGATGGCGGGGCTTGATCCCAGGACCCTGGGACCCTGGGACCATGACCTGAGCCGCAGGCAGAGGCTTTAACCCACTGAGCCACCCAGATGTCCCACTAATATCATACTTAATAGTGAAGGACTAAGAGTCATCCCACTAAGGTCAGGAATAAGACAAGTATGTCGGCTTTTACCACTTCTCTTCAGAATTGTACTGAAGTTCTAACCAGACTAATTATGTAAGAAAAGCAGATAAAAGGTATCCAAATTGGTATAACTATCCCTATTCACAGATAACATAATCTTATACATAGGATATTCTAAAGAATCCACATATATACATAAACTCAAAAATGGTTAGAGCTTATAAATCAACTTACTAAAGTTATCCCAAAAGTCATTTGCATTTCTGTAAACTGACAATGAATAATCCAAAAGAAATGATAAAGACAATTCCATTTACAATAGCATAAAAAAGAATAGAATACCTAGGGGATAAATTTCACCAAGCAAGTCTTGTATACTGAAAAATACAAAATATTGCTGAAAGAAATTAAAGACATGGATAATAAATAAATAAATAGATGGACTTCCTGTGTTCATGGATTGTAAGACTCAATATTGTTAATATCGTAATATTTTCTAAGCAACCTACAGATTCAATATAATCCCTGTTAAAATTCCAATGGCTTTTTTCTTTTTTCCCAGTAATGGAAAAGTTGATTCTCAAAATCCTAAAGAATTGCAAGGGGCCTTAAATAGCCAAAACCTCTTGGAAAGAAGAACAAAGTTAGAGGGGGTCACACTTCTGATTTCAAAACTTACTACAAAGCTACAGTGATTAAAACAGTGTGATACTCACATAAGAGTAGGCATAGACAAGTGGAATAGAACTGAGAGTCCAGAAATTGTCATATAACTATAGCAAACTGATTTTTGACATGTGTGTAAATGGGGAACTAATAGTCTCTTCAACAAGTAGTTGTTCCAGCTGCTGGGACAACTGGACAACTGGATATACACTTGCAAAAGAATTAAGTTGGACAGCTACCTGACAGCATACAAAAATCAACCCAAATTTTATCAGATGCCTAAATAGAAGAACTAAAGTTATAAAACTTTTAAGTTAGATACAAGGGTATATCTTCATGACCCAAGATTTGGCAGTAGATTTTTGGATATAACAACAAAAGAAACAAAAAATATAGATAAATTGTACTTCAAAAATAGAAATTTTTGCACCTCAAAGAATATTATCAGTATAGTAAAAAAGATGACCTACAGAGTGGAAAAAATACTTGTAAATCGTATATCTAATAAGGGTTTAGTATCCAAAATAAAGAACTCTTACAACTAAACAACAAAAGACAGTTCAATTTAAAAATGGGCAAAGGATCTCAATAAACATTTCTCCCAAGAGGAAACACAAATGGCTAAGCAACACATGAAAAGATGCCCAACCTCATTAGTCATTAGGTAAATGCAAATCAAAACCACAAAGAGATACTACTTCACACTCATTAGAATGACTATTACTCAACAAAACAGAGAACAGGAAATGTTGTAAGGGTGTAGAGAAATTGGGATCTTTGTGTATTATTGGCAGGAATACAAAGGATGCAGTCAATGTAGAAAACAATGTAGTAGTTCCTCAAAAAGATAAACATGAATTACCATATGACCCAGCAATTCTACTCCTAGGTATATACCCCAAAGAACTGAAAGACATTTAGCCACAACAGCATTATTCACAATAGCTACAGGGTGGAAACAACCCAAATGTCTGTCAGTGGGCAAATGGATGAATAAATTATGGTATATATATATAAAATAGAATATTATTCAGCCATTAAAAGGAATAAAATATTAATATGTGATCAAAAAGTAGATGAAGCTTGAAAATTATATGCTAAATAAAAAGCCTGACATAAAAGGTGTATGATTTTATTTATATGAAATATCCAGAATAGGCAAAACCACAGAGACAGAAAGCAGAATGGTGGTTGCCAGAGCCTTTGAGAGAAGAGGGAATGGGAAAGCGACTGCTTTACAGATACAGGGGCTTCTTTTGGAGTGAAGAAACTATTCTTCAATTTGAGAAAGGTGGTGATCACACAACACTGATAATACCCTAAATGCCACTGAAATACACACTTCAAAATCATTCATTTTATGTTATAGGAATTTCACCTCAACAAAAAAAGTTTTAAAATATCAATGGAACACATCTTTATCTGAAGAAGTTATACAAATAGAAATAGAAAACTAACCAATAGCAGAGTAAGTGAACAAAGTCACAACATTTCTTTAAGTAATTAATAAAATTAATAAACTCCTATAGGGACTGATCAAGAAATAAAGGAAATAAGAACAAATCACCTATATAGGAATGAAAGAGGTGACACCATTACAGAGCTCAGAGATATTAAGAAGATAGGGGAATATTATAAAGAACTTTAGCCAACAAATTTGGTAATTTAGTTGGAATAAAGAAGTTCCTTGACAAATACAATTTACCAAACCCAACAAAAGAAGAAATAGAAAATATGAATAGTTCTGTATCTTTTAAAGGAAATGAATCCATTACAGAAACTTTCCCACAAAGAAAACACTAGCTCATATAGCTTCATTGCTGAAATCTGTAAGTCATTTAAAGAAGAAATAGTGGCTAATTAATCGTTTTCAGAAAATAGAGGAGGAGATAGCATATTGCGAATTTTTTTTAAAAGATTTTATTTATTTATTTGACAGAGAGAGAGAGAGAGACCACAAGCAGGCAGAGTGGCAGGCAGAGGAAGAGAGAGAAGCAGGCTCCCTGCTAAACAAGGATCCCAATACGGGACTTGATCCCAGCACCCTGAGATCATGACCTGAGCTGAAGGCAGCTGCTTAACTGACTGAGCCACCCAGGCATCCTGCAATTTTTTTTTTTTTTTTTAATGAGGATACGGCATAACCCTGATACTAAAATGTGACAGAGACATTATAAGAAAAATTATAGACCAACTTGGTCACCTGTAAAATTAAGAAGCTGCAGTATCACACTGGTTTGCTTTTTTGTTTTATCTATCTATCTATCTATTTGAATATTTTATTTATTTATTTGACAGAGAGATCACAAGTAGGCAGAGAGGCAGGCAGAGAGAGAGGTAAGCAGGCCCCCTGCTGAGCAGAGAGCTAGATGCGATGTGGGGCTCAATTCCAGGACCTGACCTGACTGGAAGGCAGAGGCTTATCCCACTGAGCCACCCAGGTGCCCCTTGTTTGTTTTATTTAAATTCAAGTTAGTTAACGTTAAATATAGTGTATTATTACACATCTGATTGCTTATAATAGATGTTTTAAGGACTGAGATGTTCTAAATCATTCTCCTCTAATGTGACATAGTTTTTCATCGAATATCACAGGAATCATCAATACCTGCCATAGGTATTCCTAAGAGATGAGAAGAGGGAAAACAAACTTAAATACAAGTTTCTGTCTGGGGCGCCTGGGTGGCTCAGTTGTTAAGCCTCTGCCTTTGGCTCTGCTCTGGTCATGACCTCAGGGTCCTGCTCAGCAGGAAGCCTGCTTCTCCATCTCCCACATCCCCTGCTTCCCTCTCTCATTCCCTCTCTCGCTGTGTCTCTTTCCATCAAATAAATAAAGAAAATCTTTAACAACAACAATGACAACAACAAACCAAGTTTCTGTCTGTTGACCAGACATAATTAACATTATGTTACAGGGTAGCAAGAATTCTAGGGGCATCCATTGTTGTAACACAAACCACAGGCAGGAACTTAATGATTTCAGTATACACTGTAGGATTAATGTCTCGACAGCTTAATAGGTGCTCCTTTACTCAGTGCAAGCTAAAGAACAAGGTGTGCCTTGGCAAGCATTCCCATAATTGAGCTTCCATACATTTTAAATCCAGATGAGGCTGAGATAAGAACAAAAGCCAGAAACCCAGTGTATCATACCACTAAATCTTATTAGCCGAGTTGTAAAATAGGAAAATGCCCTTACTGAATACAGTACCTGTTATTGTCTAGTCTGTGACTTTTCTCCTTGATGAATACTTTAAAGAGACCATTTTTAGAATTCCTACATTAAGACAAACCTAATGTCAGCAATTCTCCTCGTGAAGTTGTAAAAATTTATTTTTTCTTAATGGCATCTTATTCTTATTACACATTTGAGTATATTTGATGAGTAAAGAGGGAGTTGAATTAATGTTTATGACTCTCATGCAGATTGCTAATATTTCATCATTGATTCAGCACTTGGTTAAACCCTACTTATTTATTACTTTAAACAAGTCCCTTCAGGGTACACATTCCAATGGTCTTTATTACCTCCATTTATGAAACACGTTTATAAAAATCTTTCTAACATGTTTATGTTTTCTTCATCCTTAAATAATGTCAGAGTGAACACAGTTTTGTTAAATTAGCTAGAACTATTTCAGTTCTTTGTGAAATAGTTTATTTTTGTATGTGGCCAAAGCAAGATATATGGAATGTATTTGGAATGTCATCAGATTGCTACTGGATAGAGAAATAAGTATCTGTATCCACACTGATCAGGCTGAAGCCCTTGAAGTCATTGGCCAGGATGAATACGCCAAGTCACAGACACACGCCATTCCAGTAAGTTTATTTAAAAAATTCATACTGTGTTAAAAGCATACTGTAATACCTTGACCAGACAGTGGTAATAGGAGTTGACTCCTTTATAACCAGTAGATGAAATCAATGTCTACTTTGGTGTTATGCATATAAATAATATTATTTTTCATTTTCTTTCTTTTTTTGAAGGATGGAGGAGAGAGATCAGTGGGATGGGGCAGAGGGAGAGGGATAGAATCTTTTTTTTTTTTTTTTAATATGTTTAGAAGGGGAGAAGGATAGAATCTTAAGCAGGCTCCATGCTCAGTACAGAGCCTGATGTGGGGCCCAGTCTCAAGACCATGAGATCATGACCTGAGCTGAAATTAAGAGTTGGATGCTTAACCAACTGAGCCACCCAGGTGCCCTATATTATTATTATTATTTTTTACCTCCTGTTGACATATGCAGAAATCATTATACAATAGGCCAGTCTACTCTTGCTACACTCTTTATTGACACATTACATTTCTTAAGCCAGTGAAATCACAGTACAATAAGGCAACTCCTTTACAAGCTCACTTAGAATGTTTCTACTTTTACTCATCTTACGTTCATGTCTTTGTTCCTCTTTACTGGTACATATCAGGCATGTTTCATTTTCCCAATGCTCACTCATAATGTTTTTTATATAGCTCTGTGTATTTATGGCTGCTAACACATGCAAATATGCATGCATACAAATATAATGTACTATCTACTGTCATTTCTATTTACCACTAATTTTTTTTCTAGTTTTACTCCTGTTTCAGTTTAGGCCAGAGAAATAACACTTAGTTATCCTGGTCACCAGTCAGGCAAGTTAACCATTTTGGATTACCCCTTTTCTCTGTCAACCCTCCCCTTGCAAATATTTCTCTGTCTCTCTCCCTTCAGCCAAATGCTTGCTACACCCTCGCAAAAATAATACTTCATCACGCTGTCTTCTGTAACTTCTCCAAAAGCTTCTTTAGTCTCACCTTAATTCTTAACCTCAGGATTGACCTGTCCCTTTTCCATACCAATCTCAAGAAAGTCAAAGGGAATCTTGTTCTTAAAAAGAATTTAGATGAGGGGCAGTAAACCGGGACACATGGGTCAAATCCAGTCTGTAGCCTGTTTTTGTTTGCACACAAGCTAGGAATGGTTTTTACATTTTTAAATAGGTTGAAAAAATCTGAAGAAAATAATTCATGACATATGAAAGTTATATGAAATTCAGATTTCAGTGTCCATAAATAAAGTTTTATTGGAATCCAGTCATGCCCATTCATACATTTTGCACTACAGTAGCAGAGTTGAGAAGTTGCAATGGAGACCAAATGACCTATAAAGCCAGAAATATTATTTTGGAAAAAGTCTGCCAATCCTTGATCTAGATCAGATGCTTGAGTGTTTCAAAATGGGAATAATTGTTCAGAGAAATTAAATGATTTTCCCAAAGTCATTAGACTTTATAGCTGAGCAAAGGCAGGGATTTTGATTCCTTCCCTCACTTTCTTCATTGTATCATATGCATTTCTCCCATTCAAAATATATAAATAATCTTGTAATTGAAAATAAGGGGATGCAACTTCTCCTGAGAGCTCTTGCATGTCTAATATGTCAGTCACAAAAGACACTATGTAGGATATCAACATTTAGATAACTATTGAAACAAGGATTATCATAATGAATAATTAATTTGGCAGCAAAAATTATGTATATCTTGTCTAATCAGTGTTATTTCTGGTCAGGCAGAGTTGCATTAATAAACTACAGTACTAGGGCACCTGAGTGGCTCAGTGGGTTAAAGCCTCTGCCTTCAGCTCAGGTCATAATCTCAGGATCCTGGGATCAAGCCCTGCATCAGGAGTCTGCTCAGCAGGGAGTCTGCTTCCCCCTCTCTCTCTGCCTGCCTACTTGTGATCTCACCCTGTCAAATACATAAACAAAACTAAAAACTAAAAACTAAATAAATAAAATACAGTACTGCATTTCACACATCTTTATATACACATCTACACTTAAAAGAAAATGAGAACAATTCTCTGGAATAATGTATCATCTTGCTATGAAATGAAGAAAATAAATAAGTTCTGGGGCTGAGATGTTTCACACACGCTCCACAGTTATCAGAATAAATAATTGTTTGACCAAAATAGCAGCCGCCTATCTGTCCCTGGCTGAGGAATTAATGAATTATCATTAGTAGCTAAAACTCTAGAGCCATCCAGCAGCCTTTCCATATCTTTTCCAAGATCATTAACCTCCTTCTTCTGTCTTTGCAGGGGAGTGGCTGATGGGTCTCCTACAGACCTGTGGGGACTCAGAGGTTAATAGCAGGGATTGCACTAATTTTGTTTCTTCTTTTTTGGATACAGGAAAAAGAAATATCTATAATTATCTCTTCTAACTCTAATCCAAATATCTGTTTCTTCTTTGGTGAAAACCCTGTCCCAATTATATTTAAGAAAGGGGAAGGAGTCATCTGTCATCCTTTTCAGAGCCTGTCTACACTGTGGCAGCTGCTTCCCCACCACCCCCACAAACCCTGCTCGCCCCGGGACCTCTGATCACTGCATTCCTGGGCACCAGCTCCTTGGAAGCTATGACGTTATTGCTGCCTTGGCTTCAGCAGCCACTATGTAGGGGAGACAACACTACCCCTACTCTCTGTCCCCTGGATTCCTCACAATACCACTAAGCCAAGGTGTGGCTGTGACCTGAGGGTACGGTCATAAGTGAAAAGATTAGGATATGGTAGGAAACCCCACTTAAAACTGTATACAAAATATGAATATTGCCAGATTCCAAGCAAAAGGGTAACTGCAGGGGTGCCTGGGTGGCTCAGTCAGTTAAACATTTGCCTTTGACTCAGGATGTGAAGTCCCACAGCAGTCTCCCCGCTCAGCGAGGACTCTGCTTCTACCTCTACCCCTGGCTCATGCTCTCTCCCCCACCACTGCCATCAAATAAATAAATAAAATATTTTAAAAGGGGGGGACGCCTGGGTGGCTCAGTGGGTTAAAGCCTCTGCCTTTGGCTCAGGTCATGATCCCAGGGTCCTGGGATCGAGCCCTGCATCGGGTTCTCTGCTCATCGGGGAGCCTGCTCCCCCCCACCCCCGCCTTTCTGCCTACTTGTGATCTCCTTCTGTCAAATAAATAAATAAAATCTTTAAAAATAAATAAATAAAATTAAATTAAAAAAAAAACAAGTATCTGGGCACTGGGGAATGTTTGCTGGAGGGAGTGGCTAAAGATAAAACTGGTATTTGGGCAGGGGCATGAGCTGACAGGGACTTGAAAATCATCATACAAAGGAAACTGACTTCCTTAGGAATGCCTGGGTGGCTCAGTGGGTTAAGCCTCTGCCTTCGGCTCAGGTCATGATCTCGGGGTCCTGAAATCGAGCCCCGCATTGGGCTCTCTGCTCAGCAGGGAGCCTACTTCCCCCCCTCCGCCTACCTCTCTGCCTAATTGTGATCTCTGTCAAATAAATAAATAAAATCTTTAAAAAAAAAAAAAAGGCTAACTGCATCATGATGTTTCCACTTGTGGATGCAAGCCAATTCATAGCCTTCTTCTCCATCTTAAGTTCACCCTGTTCTGCCACTGAAGAAAAGATCCTCTTTTATCAGAGAATTCAGATAATTCATTTTCAGAGAATAAATTTTCTTATTATTTTAGGAAAATAACCACCATTACCCACACAAATGATATCTACCTTGGGCCTTTTATTTCTTGTCTTTATTAGAGCAGTACATAGGATTAAGTGAAAATAAAATGACATTAGCTAGGGCTTTGGCAAAATACCTGATGTTGAATTCTCCAAAGTATCATCAAATACCCTGGTAATAAAGACAAATGGAGTTTATTCACTGTAGTAAGGGAAACAGTCTTAGTGGTATCTCAGGAGGAAGACATTTATAAGCTCTAGGTGTGAATGGTTCAAGGCAAGGAAATGATTAAGATTGGGGATTATTACTGACACAATTTAGGGTTGGTGGATACAGGGAGCTGAGGGTTTTGAAGTGATAAATAATTATTTGATAAATTATCTCTTTACTCAGGTCAGTAGGCTGTTATCTCTGATAAAATCATTTGTAGGAGTTTCTTAAAGCCAATAGTAAAATTATTTATTGGTTTAGTCTTACCTTTTCCTGAGCAAAGTCTCCCCCTCAAACAAAACAGCTAAGTCGTACTGACATATGTGGTTTCAGATCTCACTAGGATAACCTCCAGTAGTCCATAGTAGCAGAAAAGCCCAGGTGTGATATCAACAGCACTGATTTGTGGGTTTGTGGTGTTTACAATGGTATAAGCAAACATATGCACACAAACATATATACATCTCTCTCCCATAAGCATTAATTTTTCAGAGATGGTACAGCCATGATACTCAAAAAGGAAGATAAATATCTTTCACAGGTAATACTACTTTTAAGGATTTTCCCTAACCACAATGAAGATAGAATTTACATTACTGTCTAGATGAGTTTTATTACCTTCCTTAGATCAGTCTAAGAGATTTCCTGGTTCATACCACAGCTAGTAGGGAGCATCTAGTTGTTAAAACCCAGAAACATCTCCTTCTTAACTCCTAGCAAGAACTTAGAAATTAAAATTTCACTTTACTATGAGATAGGCCAAATTTATTAATATTTAAAGAATGAGAATAAACCATGTAAGTTTTTTTATTATCTCTAAATTAAATCCAACCACTAGGTATGGCAGTCCAGATACATAATTATCTGCAAATTTTTTACTTCTTCTTTTCCTTACCTTCTATAAAATGAATTCAGCTGGGCTTAAAATGATCTTTAACTTTCAGAATTTACTGAAGAAAGAAATATTTAAACTAAATTTAATCGAATTGATACAATCATGTTATATTATTTTAATTTCAGTAAAATGAGAATGTTGAAATTTCAGAGTGATTTTAACAAGCAAAAGTTGTTAATTCAAATTTATGTAGTTAGAGGTCATGCACTCATAATTCATATTTATGTGCTTATTATTTTCTTAATATATAAGCACTAGGGCAAACACAAGTTTCTTTTTTTTTTTTTTTAATGGGATGAATAGGACAATTACTTTTTTTAAGTAGCTTTCAGCCAATTCGTGAGATGCACAAACTCTTACAGTGCAATGTAATAACCAAATCATGCTTGTGTTAAAACTGTTTTGAGAAGCTCTACAACCATTCTATATTGAGTTTGCATAAAGTGAAGCCAGGTAATAGGACTGTAGTAGGTTTGACCACTTGCTATGTGCTAAACATATAAGAAAATAGTTAATTACATTAGTTGAATTTTATAATGGTTATTTTCAAATTTTGCTTTTATTTGGCTGTGCAAGGAAAATCTGGTTGAAAAAATCCCTTTTCTCTTATGTTTCTGTACCAGTTTATTCCCACATGACAGCATAACAAAAGAAATCTTTCCCTTTAGGCTTTTCTCCTGCAATTCTAGGAGGACTGTTTGACCTTGTAATTCACAATGTAAATAACTCAACTATAACGTGTTAAAGTTAATTAGCTACACTGTAATACCTCTTGAAAGGCATTGCCCCGCTTTCTCACACTTCCATAGTCTGGCTAAATAATACAGAGATATATTAGGGTAAGCATATCTGGCTCACCTACTTTGGTTTTCTTCCTTTATTCTTTCATAATATCTTAAATTGGACTTTTTGCCTTTTTCCTTTAATTAAAACCAATAAATTTTCTTCAATACACTGCTTTTGCTGTACCCCACAACTTTGCTTTTGAGTATTTTATTATTCTGTCTTGCTGTTATTTTCTAGAATGATAGATTTAGTCTATTTGCAAGTGTTATTAAACTTCTAAATGTACAGAAATTTTTCATTTATCCAGTCATTAAATTCTACCTTTATTGCCTTTATTGCATGTTATATAGTCATTGAAATTTGCTGATTTTATGGGGTTCTTTGTCTGAGAATATGATTTTTTTTAAAAAAATTTCATGTATGCTTGAGAAGGACGTATATTCTTTCAATGCTAGATATAGGTTTTGATATCTATCCATTAGGTCAAGTTTCTTATTGTGTAGTTTTGTTGAGATATTCTGTATCTTTGATAATGTCTTATCTACTTAACCTATCAATAATTGAGAGGTATCTGAAATCTTCCAATACGAAAATGGATTTGCAATGGTTTCCTCTTCCCTTATATGTTCTGAGACTATTTAATTAGCTGTATATCTGTTTGGTGATATTACACCACATTGGCAAAGTGATCATTGTCTGTTAATGTAGTAATTATAGTAACCATCCCTCATCGTCTGGTTGGGCTGATATTACTATAGCCATATCTACTTTTTCAGGATATTTGTTTGACACATTTTTCCACTTGTCAAATGAGAATTTTACTGTGACTTTCTGCTCATTCTTCTCCCCTGTGTTTTGGTGGCAGTCACTGTAGTTCATAACTTCTGGACCCAGAAAAGCTACAGATGCATCTGAGGGAGAAAACTGTTCATCCTGATATCCCAGCTTTAGGACAGATGCAGTGACTGGGAACAACATAGGATTCTCTATTTTGGCTGAAGGGTGTTCTCTGTGTAGAAGGAAAAGAGAAACACATATTTGTGGCCAGAAGAGATCAGGAAGAGAAAACAGGTTGTTCAAACATTTTATTTTACTCCTTAACATAAAAATTCACCATGCTTCAATTTCCTCTGAAGTTAGAGGCCTACAGAAATGAATTCTGAACGGAAATGTAAGCAGATAGGATGGCAACCTCTGCAAACTCTTCTAAAATCTCTCTTGATATCCTCCATGCTTTTAGCTTTCTCTCGCTTGCTGGCCACACCCAGAAGAATTAATGGAGAATTCCACACAACTCAATGGAACCTGAGCCCACACTAAACTGTATGAAGCCGGATTTCCCTCCTGCTCCACTTCCTCCTTTCTCCTCACATCCCTCCCTCCACTCTTTTTAAGACCAACTCTGGATTTTAACATGAGCCAGCAGTACATTTTTATTATATTAAGCCACTGAGATTTGGACTTCCTTATGGCAGGCCACAAGGCAGCCTAACACCCTGCATAGAGCTGCATTAAGTTTCCCCATTGTTGATCACTATTTTTTTTTTAACTTGCAAGTTTACTTAAATAACATGTATTTTGATTTTTGAAATATTTAGATTGGCTTTGCTAATCTTGGTTTATAATTTAATTTGTCTCACTTTTTATGTTTCTTTTTAAACTCTTACTGCTTTGTTTGTATTACAAATCTAAATTCCCTCTCTAAAAATACAAGAATATTCTCTATGTCCTTTGTTCTCTCACTTCCCAATGCTCATCATTGCCCAAAATTTTGATTTTTTCTTTTGGTCTTAACTATTTTTTTTAAATTATGAATTTTATCTAGTTATTTAGTCAATTCAATCATGTACTTCTCAAAGTATTCCTGGGACTTTCCTCTCCTTTCTATTGGGTACTTTTTCCAAAAGTGTTTTAATGGGGATTTTTGTGAAGCAAAGCTTCTTAGTCCTTGTATACTTAAGGTTTTTTTTTTCTTAGATTTTTATTTATTTTTATTTATTTATTTATTTGACAGAGAGCAAGAGAGAGAGCTCAAGCAGAGGGAGCAGCAGGCAGAGGGAGAGGGAGAAGCAGGCTCCCAGGGATCCCAATGTGGGACTCGATCACAGGACACTGGGATCATGACCGGAGCTGAAGACAGCTGCTTAACCAACTAAGACACTCAGGTGTCCCTATAGTTAAGGTTTTGACAAATGCTGTCACTTTCAAATGACAGTAGATATAAATTTGAGGTTGAAAGTTTCTTTCAGTACTCTAAAGGTATTATTCCACTGTTTTCTTTATTACTATATGACATCTACTTCTTTTCCTTTATATGTTATCTGCTCTTTCACTACAGAGAATTTTAGACTTTTTCAATGTTTTTAATTTTCACTATGTCTAAATATGGCTTTTCTTTATGTTTCCTTTTGGTAAACAACAGTTCTTTTTTATCCAAGATCTCTTATTTTTCTTTAGTTCTGAGATATTTCTTTTTAAAGAAATTTTTAAAAATATCTTATCTTCTCTGCTTTTATTTACTTTCTCCTTTCTGTGATCCTTATTAAATGGTTATTGATATTTCTTTATATAGGGTCTATATTTGTTAACATTTCTTTACCCTTGCCTGCTTTCTTCTAGGAAAATTATTCAACCTGATCTCCCAGCTTTCTTATTTCTTCTTTTCTACATCTATTCTATTTTTTAAAATATTCTCTTCTTTATTTTTAATATCTAATATTGCCCATCTAATACTTTCATATCTAATATTTCTACTTGATGTTCTTAGAGTTTATTCTTGTTTCATATCATTATCTGCCTATATCTCTTAAGTGTTTATTATGCCTCTTTTAAATTCTGTGTATTTAAAAGCATGTGTTTCTGTTGTTATCTGTAAAAAGTTATTTTATTTTTTTAAGATTGATTTATTTGAGAGAGAGAGAGAGAGAAAAAGCAAGCAAGCAAAAGTGGGGGAGGGGCAGAGGAAGAGGCAGAGGGAGAGAGGGAGAGAATCTTCAGCAGACTCCCCACTGAGCTCAGAGCCTGACATGGGGCTCAGTCCCACAATCCTAAGATCATGACCTGAGCTGAAACCAAGAGTCAGATGCTTAACCAACTGAACCATCCAGGTGTCCCTATTTTATTTTTGTATATATATACACTCCTTACACACCTCTTTGTTTTGAATGGTCAACTCATATTCCCCTGGGTTACTCTGTCTAGCAATGCATATTTGGAAAAGTTGAAAGACCTAAGTCTATTACAATCCAGATGTGCTGAAGAAAAGATGGGGGAAAGATTTAGGGTGGAGAGCTCAGGCACCAGGAAACCACAGCTGATCAGTCCTCCCCACCACTGACTCTTGGGCCAGAACCTTTACTCCCAGCCTCTCTCTGGGAAAAGCAGCAATTCTCTTAATTGTGAAAAAGCACCACTGGGTAGTTGGATGAAGAGAGGTGGGACAGATTGTGAATGCTCTGACCTCATCACTTTTCACTGCCACACCTCTCCTCAATGGGGTCTGGATCATTGGCCAGATTTTACCCTGAAGGAAGTACGAAATGATTGAGCCTCTGGCTCTAATTCTTGAGGTGAGGGTTACGCATTTTTAACTGTCAAGGTACCACAAGGAAGGCCTGGTGAATAGTCAAAGTTGGAAGTCAACTGCTTTTTTCCTGAATTATCTTTCCATTACCAGCTACAGCCTCCTTATTTTCCAGGCCATAGGTCCTATCACGCTTTCCACACACACATCATTCTAAGAAGCACTCTCTCTTCTGCAGTTACTCTTTTCTTCTTTATTCCTTAGGTTTCTGACAGTCTTTTTATTCTGGTAGTACTGATCTTGAAGAAGAAGCAATTACTTCGTGTTAACTGAGAATCCTGACAAGACCCAACTAACAAAAATTTTACCTTCTGCTTCTACTCTATCATTGTACAATAATGCATAAACTTGGGACTCCTGGGTGGCTCAGTTGGTTAAACAGCTGCCTTCAGCTCTGGTCATGATCCCAGTGTCCTGGGATTGAGTCCCACATCAGGCTCCCTGCATGGCAGGGAGCCTGCTTCTCCCTCTGCCTCTGCCTGCCACTCTGCCTGCCTGTGTGCTCTCTCTCTGACAAATAAATAAAAATAAAATCTTAAAAAAAATAATGCATAAACTTCTTTTCAAAGTAATGGAGAACAAGGCCCTCCAAACTAGATCAGTACTAGTCAATAATTATTTGATACATATTATTAGTTAATAATAGTCTTATAGCTGGAGTAAATGTTTTAAATACCTTGCTTTCTCTGATGAGATTAAAAAGTTAGGTAAAAATGGGGGCCCAATTATCAATATGTCTGTGTTTACCTGTAACAGCTATCTATCTCTAGCTGTAAGAACTAGTTTCCTTAGTCTATCACATGCAAGGACTTCTACTTTATCAATACAAGTTTCATGAAAATGGAATCATAAAACATGGCTAGTTCCATGATGTTAAAGTGAATCTCATCATTGCATTAATTCCTATGTTGGACAGAGAGATATAAAACCTGGCAAAAAACTGGGTGTCAAGTATTAAAAGCAGGTGGACCTGGGGTGCCTGGGTGGCTCAGTGGGTTAAGCCATTGCCTTTGGCTCAGGTCACGATCTCAGGGTCCTGGGATTGAGTCCTGCATCAGGCTCTCTGCTCAGCAGGGAGCCTGCTTCCCTCTTTCTCTGCCTGCCTCTCTGCCTGCTTGTGATCTCTCTCTGTCAAATAAATAAATAAAATCTTAAAAAAAAAAAAAACAGGTGGACCTGAAGTATAATTTCAGGAAAAGTGATTTAATGTGGACAGATGGGAAATGAGTGACAGATAAACTAACTCCTTGTTAGTTTGGCTTTAATGATTATTATTGCTTCTTTTGTGCAAAGGTTTCAGATCAAATGTTAAATTGTTAACTTGCTAAACGCAGATTTTTCTTATTTCCATCCTAGTGTTTAGCTGCCAATAGGATAATCTAAGCACAGTCAAGGTTTAGAGTGTTTAAGACCTAAATTTTCTCTTCAGTCACACCATCTCAATGAAATCAGTGACCTCAGTCTTTGAAAATGAGATAAAAACTGTTGCAAAGTAAAATGCATTATTTACTATGGATCACAATTAAAAAAGGATAATAAAACAACTAGTACGGATAACCACACACTCTCACAAATGGTTGATAAAATTTAATAAGGGTAATTTTGCTGAATACAGGATCACTGTGTAGAGATATTACTAGTGTTGTCTTTACTTCTTCCCCACTTGGATAAAGAAGTATTGTACCTAGTGGAACACACACACACACACACACACACACACACACACACACACTTTCCTGCTTTCCTTAAAACTACAAGTGTCCATTGTGACAGATTTCTAGGTAGAAATATAAGCAGAATTCATACTATGGAGCTTCAGGGAAAGCTGTTCAATGAGCCAATTCTCTTGGCCTAATTCTTGTGTCATTTCACTCTGCTGTTCTCTCTTCACATGAAGAACACAGAAGCATGCTTTGAGATACAAGAGTCATCTTCAGACCACAGGATAAACACCACAAATTCAGGTTAACCAGGAAGAAATATACAAGGAGCCTGGATTTCTATGGACATTTCTAGGCCACTTTATCAGCTCTAGCCCTGCTTTTCTCTGGATTTTTTTATTACATCAAATATAATCTTATTATTGGTTTAAACCATTCTTTGGGTAGCGTTTCAGTTACTCTGAACTGAACTCAGTCCTTGTAGATACCTATACAACTCTATGTGATATGGTAGAGTTTACAAGACATTTTAAAAAGTACAACGATTAAACTCAAATTCTTTGAGTAGTGTAAGGTACTTGGGTTGTATTTTCTAATTGGGCTTGTGGTTTTTTTGGTTTTGTTTTAATTCTAGTATAATTAATGTATGGTGTTAAATTAGTTTCTGGTATACAACTTGAAGGCTGACTGTCTCAAATAAGCACATTAACTTTGGAATCAGAATGTTGAAGTTAAATTCTTGGCTCTTCCACTGAAAGCTTTGTCAAGATACCTACCCTCTGTGGACCTCAGTTCTCTCTTCTGTAAAATGAGTACATATCATAGGGGTTTTATGAGGATAAGAGCATTATATATGTAACACAGTTCCTGGCATACAGTAAGTGGTAAATAATTATCATTATTATCATCATCGCCGGAAATTATTGACATATACATATAACAAATTGATTTGATTTGTACCATTGGTATAACATATTGCATACATGGTATTGCAGCTACTTAAGTAGATCTCTTAATTTTTTCCTACAACATTGTAAACTTATTGAAGGCCAGAAGCATATCTCATATATCTTGGTATTTTCTAGAACTGTGCTAATACTGTAGCCTCTGGCTATATGTGATTACTGGGCACTTGAAATGTAGCTGCAAGAATTAATATGTGATGTAAATATAAAATAAACATAGACCTAGTAGTAAAAGAAAAATGTAAAATATTTTATAAATGATTTTTATATTGATTACACCTCAAATGATTATTTGGTTTAATCAAATACACTTAATCAATTTTTTTCTTTACTTTTTCAAAACGGCTAATAGAAAAGCTGAAATTATATGTGGCTTACTTAATATTTCTATTAATATAGTTGCATAGGGACACCTGGCTGGCTCAGTCCGTTAAGCATCTGCCTTGGGTCTCCCTCTGCCTGCTGTTCTCCCTGCTTGTGCTCTCTCTCTCTCTCTGTGACAAATGAATGAATCAAATGTCTTTTTTTAAGATTATTTATTTATTTATTTATTTGACAGAGAGAGACACAGGGAGAGAGGGAACACAAGCAGGGGGAGTGGGAGAGGGAGGAGCAGGCTTCCCGCTGATCAGGGAGCCCAATGTAGGGCTCCATCCCAGGACCCTAGGATCATGACCCGAGCTGAAGGCAGACGCTTAAGGACTGAGCCACCCAGGTACTCCATGAATGAAATCTTTGAAAAAAAAAAAAAAAAAAAAAAAAGATAGTTGCTTAAATAGGCAGGCAACAGATTCTTAGAGTATGTTTAAATTGTAAATGACTAGTTTCTTGCCTCCTTCCTCCCACCACTGCACTGTAAGCTCTTTGAAACAGAAATTACTCACAACTGAATTCTAAGAGCTTTATTACAAGGCCTGGCACATGGTAGTTCCAAGTAAATTCTTGGTTGGAAGAGTGAGGAAAGAATAAATAACTCCTGAACCTGGCTTTCCTGTTCATATAAATATAAAGGGGATCAAAGTATCTTGTCTTTGTTATAGGAATTATAATCATGTTCCACATGCATTAACTTATTTAGTCCTCCCAATAACTTCAAAAGATAAGTGTTATTTCTTTTTCTTCTAAAAGAAAAGCCTGAGGATCACAGAGGTAAAATAATCAGTATAATGCAGCAAAAGATGGTTTGGTTATGCTTATATTAAAATCAAAATCTACTTGACTGCAAATCTCATTTTCTTTATTTCTCTGATCATTGCCTCTCCAAATGTAATTCGTCATCCAATGACTCCAATCTTTAAAAAGTAAAGTGAACACTGGATATATTTTTATTTAAAAATGCATAATCATGCTTGATTACATATTGCATTAATTCTGCATACTGATCTCTGGTCTGGTTTAGAAAGCGAGAAAATCTAAAGAGAAAATCTAAAATCTAAAAGCTATTTTAAAGAGGGATAACCATAATGGGGGGGAGGGAGGAAAGCTAGGTAAAAAGGATGCATTAGTTAGTCGGGATATGAGGTAAGCCTGTTTAGAAGAGAGGGACTAATAGTACAAGTACCTGTTTCATATGGAGAAAAAATATAAATAAGGACTCAAAGTAGTGGCATCAAAAAAAAAATCACCAAGGTAAATAAAGGTAAATAAAAAAGAAACTAATATTTAATCACAATCTACTGTGAGTCAAGCTCTTTGGTAGAGCCTGTTTTATTTAGACCTAATTACAAGGTTGGTTAAGTATTAGCACTTCTACTTAAACTGTCAGAAAACTAAGTCTCAAAAATACGAAGTGTCTTGCTCAAGTTGGCAGTGATTGTCAGAACTAAAGTCCTAGCTAAGATCAGTCATGCTAAAGCACATACTCTAACCAGTCTATTTCAAAGTCTGACTTCAAGATGGAGACTTGACTTATAAAGCAAAAAGTCAAATGGAGAATAAATAACATATTGGTGGGATTAAAAAGTGACATGGTCTCTGTTGTAGAAATGGACTATAATAAATATTCAAGGTTAAAAAAATAAATATTTAGAAATTAATAATAGGGACAGATTAAAAAGTTCACAGTAGTTGATTGTATTTGTGAACTTACTATGAAAAGACAGAACTACAAAATATGGGAAATTAGTAAAATGCCAGGCCACTAGCCAAAAAAAATTTTTTTAGTAATTATTTTTCATTTTGTTAATGCATGGCTTTTAAATCCTGAGTTGTATTTTTTTTAAATTTAAGAACTGTATTTATTTATTTCATTTGTATTTTAATCATTATTTATATTTTTTCTCTATTAGGTTTTATTATTATTTCCTTTCTGATTTCTTATATTAAACATAAGATTTATTCATTTTATCTTTTCATCATTGATAAAAAAAGCAATTTAGAGCTATTAATTTACCTCTAACTAGAGCTTAGATCACATTATTGTTTGGATACACAATATTTTAATTATTATTTTTTCATAGTTTGTGACTTTTATAATTTTCTCTTTGATCCAAGAATTAAATAAATCCTTCCTTCCTTCCTTCCTTCCTTCCTTCTTTCTGTGGCAAGTAGTTGATCACTCTAGATTACTGCCTAGAGAGAATTTCCAGACCACAGAAGAGACAATGTGAAGCCAGGAGGAGACTCCTGGAAACCTCTCTGAGTTGAAGAAGCTGGGAGTCCGGCAGGAGAGGAGGCAAGAAGTCTAGAATTCACTTAGAAGGAGACAGGAGAGTAGGAAAGTGGCAGAGAGAGAGCTATAGAGACCTGCTGAGGAACCCCATTAAGTCTTAAGTTGAGTTCTGAAAAATGCATGGGTCTGAAGATCTCAATGATCTATCTTGAATGTTTGTCAGTCTCTTTCCCCCAACCACCCTTTTACTTGCCTAATGAGCTCCAACATTAGGGAAGAAGTGCTTATTGTTACAGAGACGGATGCTGTTCGTGGGCTCAAGAACGTGGACTCTTTTCCAAAGTTGATGTGACTACAGCTGGGGCTAAGCGCACAGCCTGCAAACAGCAGAGACTACCCCTGAGAGCTTTGAATATCACCATTTCCCATGGGAACCAGCTAGACCTCTGGTGGCAGATTGATTTTATGGGATCTTTTCTAATATAGAAGGGACATAAAATTGCCTTTACTGAGACAGGCATGGGTTCTAGCTTTAATAGGCAGTCTCTATCCATAGACCTTCTGCCAGCAACACCATCTGCTTACAGAAAGCCTCATCCATTTGCCATGGTGTCTCAACATCAGAAAGAGCTAAGCCAACCTTTTACAGCAAAATGTAACAATGGGCTCATATCCATAGAATTTGATAGACTTACTATATTTCCCATACCTAGTATTAACTTACTGGATTTGACAGAATGGCGTACTTATGTTCAGCAATTTCACCAGCTGGGAGACAGGAAAATGGAAAGAATAATATTATAATATTGGTAACAAGGAAGGCTCTGTTCAATATACGTGGAGGAATATTCTCTATAAAGTTGAGATATGCTCCTACAGGTTGCAATATAGGTCTGAAACCAGCAACCAGTATGTATGTAAGTGCCATTTCCTCCTTCAGAATGCTTGAATCTAGGCTGCTGGGGTGTTGATAAAACTAAGGCACAAGAGGTTAAATTATGTTCCTGAGGACATACAGCAATTAAGTGGAAGCATGAAAACATGCGCCAAAACTGTCTAAAAGTCCAATCTCTTAACTCATTCTTCAAAATCATATTTATTAATCTACATTTATTAGCATTTATTTATACAAAAAGCTATTTAACTTGTTTCATAGGTAATCAATTCTTTTATAAAGAAATTTCCTATTTGATTTGATTTGATTTGATTAGGTGGTCCATCGTTATTTGTTCTTCTAATTTGGCTTTAAAAATTAATATGGCTCGAGGTCTTACTTGTCACAAATTAGAGGTGACATCTCATCTGTATAGACAAACACCTATTTTACTTTTAACGATGCTTGAGTATGCAGAGGAAGGTGAACTCTGACCAACTATTTCTTTTAGACATATTTATCTGCAACTACTTTATTTTTAGGGTACTTATGATCTATTTGCTGAACTGTTAAGATTTTAGGCATTATTCAATTGACAGCATTTTATTAATGATAACTTTTTTTAACAAGTATATCTCTGACATGAAAACAACCATTTTTTGCACTTTGAAATGATCAAACATGTAGACCAAAGTGATGATTTTGATTGTAACTAAATTAACAAGTTAATGAATTTAAGTACCCAAGAGAAATTTGATTATAGATCAACCATTTTTACTTACATGCTATTTTTCTTAAGTGTTCCATCCTATAAGTAAAAAGGTAACAATAGTTACTGTTTCATAAAACAAAGTCGGCGTGTTCCCCTTTTTTCCCAAAATTTATTTATTTTTTTAGAGGCATGCATGAGTTGGGGAGGGGCAGAGAGGCAGGGGGAGAAAATCTCTGAAGCACATTCCTCTCTGAGCAAGGAGCATGACCAGGGAGCTCCTTTCCACAACCCGTGAGAGCATGACCAGAGCTGAAACCAAGAGGCAGATGCTTAATGAACTGAGCCACCCAAGCGCCCCCAAAGTCAGCATGGTCTTAAATTTACAGCTTGTTACCTAGCACAATGCTAGGCACATAGTAGGTGCTTAATATTTTTAAGTAAATAAATAAATGAATGGTTCAGATTTTTTAATAATGATTCTCATTATTTTCTCATTTCCATAAAAATACCTAAAGTTTGTTGCATCAAAACTGGGCACTTACTTTTCAGTAGAACATTTATTACTAAGATTCATTCAGAAAGGCAGCCGCTTAATTATTATTGGCTCATTTTTTTTATATTACCTAAGTGAAAATAATAGCAATATCCCAAACTAAAATATTCTTATGGCCAGGTCTCTTTAAGCCAAAATTATCTCTAATTCATGTTATACTCAAAACTCAGATACTGAAGTAAAGTGTGTCTTTTACTTCTTGAATTGTCAAGATGATATTAACCCAACTGTAATGGTATTCTTATCTAACTATCATCTGTCTATCTATCATCTATCTACCAATTCGACAGAAAGAGAGAGAGGGGGAAAACACAAGCAGGGGGAAGCTGCAGAGGGAGAATGAGAAGCAGGCTCCACACCAAGCAGGCAACCCGACATGGGGCTTGATCTCAGAACCCTGGGGTCATGAGCTGAGCTGAAGGCAGATGCTCAACTGACTGAGCCACCCAGGGGCCCCTGCAATGGTGTTCTATAAGAAAGCTCTTATGTACAATATAGCTGGCACATGCTCCTCTTGCATCATCTCTAAAAAAAGAATAACAGAAACAGAACTTGAAGACATCTTTTGTTTTAGAGGTTTTTTACTTGATTGTTTGGCACACATTATCTTAATATGAGCACATTTTCATTTGTGAATTAGCATGTGTTTTGCTTCCTTTGGAATTTAAAACCCAGTGAAAGCAAGTTCTGTTTGTTTGTTTGCAATGAATTTTGCATAGGAAAATGGAAGAAAAAACATTAATGAACCTATATTTAAATCCAGATGATTAATCATTTGGGGAAGTAGATAAGGAAGTCCTAGGATATATTAAACATAATGATACCATCTTTGTCATTTATCACAGTATTTCTAAATATGTCAAAACAAGCAAAAAAATGACAAAATTAAGATAGCAATTTTAAAGTAGTAGTAATAAAGCACTAATTTCAGTATGTCTTGATAAACATTTCCCTTTCCAATTATTAAAAATAACTTAATCCAAGTGATAGTTACATCATTTATGGAACTGGAATATTTAAGAATTACTCATTCTGTAACCTTAAAAAGAATTACACAACAATGAAAAACCCCAGATATTGCAGAGTTTTAAAAGCATCCTTGTACTTTACTTGTTGAGTAACCTTTGTTTTGATTTAGCAGTATTGATGTAAAGTGGCTGAAACAAGGAGCTAATACCATAGGAGGATATCAGGTAAGCGATTTGAGCTTGTTATTAATTGTTAATTGTCTTCTGATCCTTAAACTAGATACCTAAACTGAATAGACCACTATCAGCAAGAGATGCAAATTATATGAATACTGTAGGTACCCAAACACAAGTGGATTGCTAAATATTTTATTGCTTTCCTAAGTGTCACTGAAGAATTCTATATACTTTTCCTTATACTCTAAAAGAGTCAAAATATTTGCTTTATTCCAAGTAATCAGAACTTATTATCTCAAAATGAATACAATTTTCTTGAGAGCTCATCTCAGAAACCTAACCAGAGATTGCATTTTATGTATTTTCTTCTTTCCGATGAGCAATGAGGGAAATACATCATTATATTTTTATATTTTTTATAAAAGATCAATAATCTTCCACTGAACCTCCTTAACCTATTCATTTTATATTTAAGGCAAACTGAATAACTTAATCTTTCTTCTAAACACCCAGCATTCTCATACCTTTGTACTTGCCTACATTCTTACTACAATGTTTTCTGCCCTGTGTCTTTGTTGCTTGACAAATCTTATCTCCTCTGGCTCAGATTTTATTCTGTGAAGACTGCTCTGATCTACATAGATAGGAATGACATCTCCATTCTTTGAATCCTCATGATGCTTTTGGCACGATTTTTATGACGTGAGTCTCATTCTGTTCTATGATGTGGTTAGCATTTTAAAACTCCGAATCACCTTAGTAAACTAAAGAACAAATTGGAAAAGAAACCCTATTTGTAAAATACAAGTATTCCACTTAGGGGGAAAAACAACAACAAGAAATATATATAATAAATAATTATGGGACAGAAGAGATGAATGGAAAATAGCTGGGCTGACATCTCTGGTTGTGACTTTTTAATCTTATAAGTGAAGAAAATGACTAAGAAACAGCCATTGTGTGAAACTGGTCAAAGGTTTGAAGTTGCAGTTCTAAAACAGAGAAGTCCTGGTGATACATAGCGTGGGGACTATAATTAATAATACTGTGCTGTATATTTGAAAGCTAAGAAAGTGGAACTTAAATGTTCTCATCACAAGAAAAAGACTTATAACTGTGTGGTGATAGGATGTTAACTAGATTTATTGTGGTGATCATTTCACACTATATATAAATATATATAAATATATATAAATACTGAATATTGCACACCTTAAACTAGTATATATCAATTACATATCAACAAAAAATTATGGGACTTGGGACCTTTGAAGAGTGAAAGAGTGAGGGTAACAGGAAATTATTTTTTAAAGTGTCAAGGGTATTTACTCTGCATGAGCCATTCTACTCCACTGAAAAATACAGAATTTTCCTGATAATTGAGCCTTTCAGACAGAGTTATCATTTATCAATGATAACAATGGGGATTCTTGGTTTCTTCTTCCATAGAAATATTTACTAAGTATATAATTCTACTTTTTTCCCATTTAAATGAATTCTGTCTGAAGGGTGAAGAATGATCCTACCTTGTAAGGTACGAACTTAATTGGTGCAGGCACAATCAACTTTATGTTCTTTGTTCTATTGATCCTTTCCACACTGAGTCTCAGATCCACTACTATTGAACTTGAAAAGTACAATAAAATTATATATAATTTGAAAGCTAGGAAAATATGGTGTCAACTTAGTTGTTTGGTTAGCTAAGGGTTAAGTAGAAAAATCTACATTATGGAAGGTTAGGTCACCCTTTATCATTGTTGAAACTTTTTCTAAAACTTACTGGAGCAATTTATATTTCACAGAATACAGCACTTGAATATAATCTCATTTTCACTGAAGCTTCGGGAACTTGCAGTACATCGAGTTTATTAAACCTAAATTTAAAGTCCTGTAGTTTTAGACAATGTGCATTTGGGTATGATTCTATTTAAATAATGGGGTTAGATATTTTGTGTCCCATATTATGGAACACCGATCTTATTACTATTCCATCATTGCTTTAAGCCACATACATTCTTCCATAAAAATCCATATTAAAAGGGAGAATTGTTGCAGATCACTGAATGGTGCTACCATTCAAGTTGGAGATATTGTCCATAAACTGGGACTTATGGGGATACTATTGCTCTGTTTGACTGGTATGGGTGTGTGCAGTGGGCATAAATCTGCTGACAGTCTCAGCTTCTCTCACTGATCTGATCTGAGGAGACACTGAGTCAACAGAATAGAATTCCAATAGCTTCCCTGCTGCATAGCTCACGTCCTTCAGAGTGATACCTTTGTCCTCTGGGGCTTATTCAACTGCTTTAGGAAAGTGATAGCCTGAGCAGTAAAAATAGAACAGGGTCCAATCTGCAAAGAAAAAGAAAATTAGATTTAAACTAAGATAGTGCAACGCATTTTTAAAATTCTTTATCTATTTTACTTTTATTTCCTAGTATATTTGTATAAAATTAAACCTCCTTTGGAAAAAAATCATTTTATTGCAATATTTTGATTATGATATCTAATTCCTCTCATCACTCTCATTCTCACAAAATTACAAAAGGTTTAAAAATTTCTCTTATCTCTCTATTTGCAACGCACAATATGAAATGAGGTAGAAAAAATTAGAACTTCTGAATTGGCAGCAAATCTAGCAACTACCATTGATTCATTGGCAACTGCTCTAAAGAACTCCAAAGATAGGAATCAAGGAGTCTAATTAAATGACCACAGCTTGACCTTGCCTCAGGCAAGTAGGCTAACATTCACTTACACAAGTGGCATGTGGTTGTGTTTGAAAATTATATGTGAAACAAGGCCATTTCAAAACAGTTTGGGACTATAGTCTCTTCTAGTCTTTTGATTTTACCTCTAAGGCAATGAAAGGAAATGACTTTATAAGGTTACTACTATGTAATTAGCAGAGATAAGGCTTGTAGGGTTTCTTAGAAAATTGGAAACTTAGCTTAAATGATCATAACACACTTTTAATGAGAGATTTTTTATGCATTCATAGGAATAATGCACATTAGGGTCATTTTCTGTGGTTGTTTACTCATTCATTCTAGTATTATTCCAGCACCTGCTGTGATATAAGGGACTGTGCCATCAGACAGACTACAATTTTGACTAAAACATGGTTCCTGCATGTTTGTTAAGCAATACAGGCAAACAGGAAATTACAATGTAGTACAGTAAGTGCTTCTTAATATAGAGTCATATGGAAAAGAGGTGCCCAAGAAGCATTCCAATCACAGCAAAGGCCCCAGAGAAAAATTGGGGGTATTTTGGGTATAGAGCCACATTCTTAGAAAATGAAAAGTGAATGATTTATGAGGGAATATAGTGACTGTATGCAATTATGCCTGAAGAAATCTCATTAAGCAAATGAAAACAAAAACCAAAGAACAAAAACGTTTGTGCTATGATGATGGCTGTTAAGGACAGACACACCTCTCCTCTGTCTAAGGAAGAGATAAACATATTTACACACGCTAAGAAAGAATCTAACAGATAAAGAGATAAATAATACAGCAAAACAACTTTGGAGAGGAGTGCTCGCTTCGGCAGCACATACACAACTTTGGAGAGGAGATGCATTGGATCCAGATTATTGGCCACCTTTTTTTTTTTTTTCCTCTAAAAGGGAAAATAAGATAATAAGGAGTAGAGACTTGACCCCCAATATAAAGCAGAGTAGCCAACTAACAGAAAGCCTGGTCAGGCAGGAGTAAGAGGAGAGTTATTAGAAGAGTGCCTTGGTACCTGTGGGAACTAGACAAGGGAGGGAAGAAATGGAAGAAGCAGCTGACCTAGGGTGCTTATTTTTTATTTGAATAGAAAGGTCAGCTGAGATTACAGAGCATGTTCTTTTGGGACCAACAACCATGTAGTTGTGACATTTTCTCTAGCATTGCTCAGCAGCAACGTGAGGAGAGCTGATGAGGTGAGAGGAACACTGATGGTTTAGACATCAGCAGGTCAAAAGAGAAGAGATACATGGGGGGAAGGATTTATAAGAGCCTCAGAGAAAGTATGGGAAGTTAGGAACCTCAGAATCTCCAAAGTGTAGAAAAAGAAGCAGAACAGGGGAAAGGTAGAGTGACCAAAGCATCAACTTAGTCAAAGACCAAGAATACTTAAGAGAAAGAGACTTGGGAAGGTAGAAGGGAATGACCTTAGATGAATGAAGGGTCTTGAGATATTAAAGTTCCTGGATTGGGAAACTTTCAGATGGTAACTTTCAGTGTGTTGCCCTGGGAATGTCTACTGATAATCAGTAGAGATGAAAGTGATCAGATCTGAAGATCAAATAAATAGTGTGACTGGGGGGCAGGACATCTGCTTACATATGGAAATCAGAGAAAAACAGAGAAAAAGGAGATGGCTAAACCCCTCAATAAATACAGAGAAGGACTCATTTGCCAGAAAAGTGACCGAAAGGAATCCGTTTAGAGGAGAGCAAATTTGGATGCCATAAACTATAAAGGGTGAAGGGGTTTTTTTTGCATGAATATAGAATAATGATCTAGAACTGGTGAAGAGAAACTAGGAGAATGCTGAAATTACTTTAGGAATTTGGGATGTGGGAGAACATACAAGCTTGTTCTTGAAAGGAATACTGTGAAGTCAGGTATTTGGAGGTCAGCCAGGTTTCAGTTGAGGCACAGAGGAGAAATAAAGAGAGAATTTGTCATGTGCTTCCATTTGGAATATTACAATATGTGCTTCAAGTTCCAAAGAAAGCCATTTTGAAAGCTTTCTGGTACCCTTTCAAAGTGATTTCTTAAGAACAGGAAGTGCAAGTATACATGCTTATCTCTATACCTTCTGCCCAAGTAGGCATCTGTATATTATAAACTCCTTGAGGTAAGAGACTGGTGTTGTTCATTGTATCCTCAGCATCAAGTGCACAGCTTAGCAAACAGCAGGCCCTTAATGAAGACTCAGGCCTGTCATATTGTAGGTAATCCATGCATCCTTGTGGAATGACCATAATATCCAAGACACAGTATGATGTCTTGTCAAGTTTTCTTTTTGTTTCCTTTGAAAAATATGAGCGAAATAAAAAAGACCAAAGTGAAGTTTCCCAGCTCACCTATCCATAAAACTTGATATTTTCTCTTTAAATAATTAAATTACTATGAAACAAGGCATTTCCTCCCTATTTGAAGTGGACAGCCATCTTTTTTTTTCTTCAATTTTATTTTATTTTATTATTTTTTTTAATTTTATTTTTTATAAACATATAATATATTTTTATCCCCAGGGGTACAGGTCTGTGAATCGCCAGGTTTACACACTTCACAGCACTCACCATAGCACATACCCTCCCCAATGAAGTGGACAGCCATCTTATAAGAAATTTCCATTTCTTTTTATATTATGGGATAATTCATGAATTCTTACTTCAGTGGGAAAAAAAAAAAAAAACATTCAGTCAGAGAACTGTCCTTTTTTTTTTGGATCTTACGTAAATAGATACCTGTCATCCAGTCTCACAGTGGACACTTGTATTTCTCTCTTATCTCTTATACTTATAGCTATTTTGGGCATTTGTGCTCACAGCTGACATGATTCAAAGTGAAGTCTAACTATGCTGCAACAGTAAACTTTTGAAAACTTCCCTAAACAGCTTCAAAAATCTAAAAGTTAATGTCTTTATCAGTGAAAGTCCTAATAGATTCCTCAGTTGTAATGTGAGGCCTTTGGCAGTTGATAATTTCATGTGCTTAGAATAATGCAGAGAAATTCAGCTACTAGATATTTTCCTCACAACTAAGCTATAAAAATATTCTCCAATTTTCTCTAACACATATAAACATTTAACTTCACAAAGAGTATCAGTATCATTCATTTTTATTTTTTGTTCAATTTATTTAAACTTGTTTATTAAATTTATTTAAACAACAACAACAGAACAGTTCACCTATTTCTTATACCCCCACCCCCTGCTTCTGGCAACCACCAACCTGTTCTCTGTATCAATGAGCTTAGTTTTGAGTTTGTTTGTTTTAAAGATTCTACATATAAGAGAGATCATATGGTATTTGTCTGTGTCAGATTTATTTTACTTAGTGTAATGCCCCTGAGGTCCATCCATATCACAAATGGCAAGATTTCCTTCTCCTTGTGGCTGAATAATACCCAACTGTACGTATACACCACATCATCTTCTTTTCCATTTATCCATCAATAGATACTGGTTTGTTTCCTTATCTTGGATATTGTAGAATGCTGCAGTAAACATGGTGTTGGTGCATATATCTTTGAGTTAGTTTTTGGTTTTCTTCAGGTAAATACCAAGTTATGGAATTACTGAATCATGTGGTATTTCTATTTTTAATTTTCTTTAGGTTCCTTCATCCTGCTTTCCATGGTGGCTGTACCAGTTTACATTCCCACCACAGTGCACAAGGGTTCCCTTTCCTCCACATCCTTGCCAACATTATTATTTCTCAGAGATATATATATCTGTCATTCTAGTTAAGTATGAGATGACATCTCATTGTAGTATTGTTTACATTTCGCTGATGACTAACGATGCAGTGCAACTTTCCATTACCCGTTGGCCATCTGTATGTCTTCTTTAGAAAAATGTCTATCCTCGGGGCGCCTGGGTGGCTCAGTGGGTTAAAGCCTCTGCCTTCAGCTTGGGTCGTGATCCCAGGGTCCTGGGATTGAGCCCCATATCGGGCTCTCTGCTCATCAGGGAGTCGGCTTCCTCCTCTCTCTCTGCCTGCCTCTCTGCCTACTTGTGATCTCTATCTGTCAAATAAATAAATAAACAAATAAAATCCTTAAAAAAAAAAGGAAAGAAAAATATCTATCCTCCGCCCATTTTTAAGTGGATTTTGTTGTTGTTGTTGTTGTTATTCAGTTGTTTGAGTTCTTTATATGTTTTGGATATTAACTCCTTATCAGATATGACTGCAAGTATTTTCTCCCACTCCGTAAGTTGTCTTTTCCTTTCTTGGTTTCCTTTAGTATGCAGAAGCTTTTCAGTTGGATGTAGTTCCACTTATTAATTTTTGCTTTTGTTGCTTTTACTTTTGGTGTCAGATTAAAAAAAAAAAATCATTCCCAAGACTTATGCCAAGGAGCTTACACTCTCTATATTTTCTTCTAAGAGTTTTATGGTTTTAGGTCTCATGTTCAAGTCTTTAATCTGTTTTAAGTTAATTTTTGTGGAAGTATAAGATAGTGCTCTAGTTTCATTCTTTTGCTTGTGGTTGCCCAATTTTCATAAAACCATTTATTGAAGAGGCTATGTTTTCCATTGTATATTCATGACTCCCTTCTCAAAATTAATTGATCATATATGTCTAGGTTAAATTCTGGGCTCTTCATCCTGTTCCACTGATTTATGTCTGTTTTTATGAAAATATCATACTGTTTTCATTACTACAGTTTTCTAATATAGTTTGGAATCAAAGGGTGTGTGCCTCCTGCTTTGTTCTTTCTCAACACTGCTTTAGCTATTTGGAATCTCTCATGGTTCCATTCAAATTTTAGGATTTTTATTCTGTTTCCATGAAAAATGCCCTTGGGACTTTGATAGGGATTGCATTAAATCTTTATATTGCTTTGGGAAGAATGGACATTTTAACAATATTAATACCTCCAATCCATAAGCACATTATATCTTTCCCTTTATTTGTTTCTTCTTCAGTTTCTTTCATTAAAGTCTTATGGTTTTCAATATACAGGTCTTTTACCTCCTTGGTTAAATTTATTTCTAGGTTTTTTTTCCCCTTTATGGTGCAATTATAAATGGGATTTTTTTCTTGATTTTTTTCCTGATAGTTTATTAGTGTATAGAATTGCAACAGATTTTTATGTATTGATTTTATATCCTGCAACTCTACTGAATCCATTTATTAGTTTTAACAGTTTTTTGATAGAGTCTTCAGGGTTTCTATATATGATATATCATCTGCAAATAGTGACAGTTTCACTTTTTCCTTTCCAATTGGGTGTTGTTTATTTCTTTTCCTTGTGTAATGGCTCTTGCTAGGACCTCCAATACTTTGTTGATTGAAAGAGGTAAAAGCGAGCATCCTTGTCTTATTCCTGATCTTAGAAGAAAGACTTTCAGCTTTTTACCGTTCAATATGATGTTAGCTGTGAGCTTGACATGTACGGTCTTTATGATGTTGAGGTATGTTCCCTTTATACTTGCTTTGCCGAGAGTTTTTATCATAAATGTATGTTGAATCTTGTCAAGTACCTTTTCTGCATCTATTAAGATGATATGATTTTTATCCTTCATTTTGTTAATTTGGTATTTCACATTGTGTAATTTATGGATATTGAGCCATTTTTGCATTCTTGGAATAAATCCCACTTGATCATACTGTATAAATCTTCTAATGTATTTTTAAATTCAGTTTGCTAATGTCTTGTTGAAGATTTTTGCAACAATGTTTATCAGGATGTTGGCCTATAACTTTCTTTTCTTATAGTATCTTCATCTGACTTTGGTACCAGGGTAATCCTGGTCTCGTAAAAGAAGTTTAGAGAACTTCCCTCATCTTCCATGTTCTGCAAGTGTTTGAGATGCTTTGGTATTAATTCCTCTTTAAGCATTAGAATTCACCAGTGAAGTTCTCTGGTCCTGGACTTGGTTTGTTGGGAAGTTTCTGATTACTAGTGAAGAGATCAAATCAGCAATCAAGCTGTTCAGGTTTTCTATTTCATCTTGATTCCGTCTTGGTAGGTTGTATGTTTCTAGGAATTTATTCATTTCTTCCAAGTGTCCAGTTTGGTGGCATATAATTGTTCAGTCATTTCATGATCCTTTGTATTTCTGTAGTATCAGTTGTAATATCTCTTTCATTTCTGATTTTATTTATTTGAGCCCTCTCTCTTTTTTCTTGGTGATTCTAGCTAAAGGTTTGCCAAGTTTGTTTATCTTTTCAAACAACCAGATCTTAGTTTCACTGATCTTTTCTAATGTCTTTTAAGTCTCTATTTCATTTATTCCTGCTCTAATCTTTGTTGTTTCCTTCCTTTTAACCTTGAGCTTTTTTTTGTTTTTCTTCTTCTAGTTCCTTAAGGCATAAAGTTAAGACTTTCTTTGTTTCTTTTTTTCTTTTTTATCATTTTCAATCCTCATTCTTTTTTTTTAAATTATGTTCAGTTAGCTTACATGTAGTAGTACATCATTAGTTTTTGATGTAGTGTTCAACAATTCATTAGCTGTGTGTAACACCCAGCGCAGTTCTTGTTTCTTGAGGTAGGTATTTATTGCTATAAACATCTCCCTTAGAACTACTTTTGCTGCATTCCAAAAATTTTGGTATATTACCTTTCCATTTTCATTCATCTCAAGGTATTTTTTACTTTCTCTTTCATTTCTCATTTGACCCATTAGTTGAATTTCTTTTGTAAATATTAGCTGTTAATATAAATGTCTTCTTCCTTAGGTTTATATTTTGAGCTTAAGTATTAATTTTCAACTATTATAGAGTACCTCTAATACACAAAACAGTGTGCTAGATTTCTACTAAGACATTAGGATTAAATTGATTTCAGATACAAAAATTCAGTTTATAGGGGCGCCTGGGTGGCTCAGTGGGTTAAAGCCTCTGCCTTCGGCTCAGGTCATAATCCCAGGGTCCTGGGATCGAGCCCCACATCAGGCTCTCTGCTCAGTGGGGAGCCTGCTTCCACCTCTCTCTCTCTGCCTGTCTCTCAGCCTACTTGTGATCTCCATCTGTCAAATAAATAAATAAAATCTTTAAAAAAAAATTCAGTTTATAGATGTGACATGCCAGTTATTTATAAAATTGTAGAGGCCCATTACAGAATACTTCAATGATATATGTATTTTTAATTACCACAAACAATTCTGAGAACTACATATAAAAAATATCATTTCTTTTGAGTACTGAAAAAGTTTGTTCTTGACAAATTTGTTCTTTTGGATTTCTCTATTCTCTTATTTCACTAAAGTGTGTTCAATTATGCTATTGTATTCACTTGAACTTGGCAGGATGCATTATGCAAATAAGTGCCTGCTTCTTATGTATCAGCAAGTGAGAGCTCCAAAATGACTCTGTTAAGTTGCTGATTAAAGTTAACTCTAGCCAAACAAGAGAGCACACTAACTCTCCCTGCAAGAGAGAAGTCAAGGAGTGTTTTGTATTCTTTCATACAAAGTTCCCATTATAAATGCGACAGAATTAATGTTTTAACTATACCGTGATAAAACACTGAAAGATTGAATCTCTGTTTTTTCAACAAAAAGCTCCTTAAACAAATCCACTGACCTCACTGAGACTGACTATGGAGAAGACATTTATTGCCACTGATATATGAAGTCATAAATGCTTAAGACAGTTTTAAGTAACCAAGAAGTTAACTAATACATCTCCAGAACACATTCTATAGAAACAAACGCTATACAATGTAATGTAATTAGTGGAAGGAATACATACTACAGATTAGGACAGATGTGAGTTTAAATGAGTTCAAATGATTGGACAAATGGCAACATTTTCTTTTGGAAACTGCAGTGCCTTACTTGGAAAATGCATATCATGTTACCTGTTTAATAATTTTATGCAAGTTTCCTTTCTAGATCCTGTATTTGTTTTGAGTATCTACTGATTCAAAATGAATTTAGTAAAGATAATATTTGCAGTAGGCAAAATGACATCTTATTAGAGATGCCCAAACCCTAATCTCTAGAATCTGTGAATATGTTAAGTTACATGGAGAAGAGGAATGAAGGTTGGTAATCAATAACCTTTAGATAGGGAGATTATTTTGGATTATCCAAGTAGAGCCAATATAATTATAAGGGTTATTAAAAGTGGAAGGAGGCAAAAGAAGAGGGTCAAAGAAAGAAATTTGATAATGGAAGCAAGGTTAGAGTGATGTGACGTGAAGAGCACTTGACTTGCATGGCTAAGTTTGAAGGAGGAGGAAGGGGTCCATAAGGAGAAAAAATACTGGTAGCCTCTGGAAGCTAGAAAATGCAAGGAAACAGATTCTCCCCTAGAGCCACCAGAAGGGAACACTGTTGTGCTGACATCTTGATTTTAGCCCAGTGAGATCTGTGTCAGATGTTTGACCTACAGCACTGTAAGATAATAAATTTGTTTTGTTTCAAGTCCTTATGTTTTTGGTAATTTGTTACAACAGTGATAAGAAACTAATACAATGCTGGATTTTTATATTGTCTTTTAAAACTAAGAAAGCCAGCACAGCGAGGTGAGAACTACATAGTTTTTCTTTATAAGCTGGGTTTATAAATTAAAATTTAGAATACTATATTTTAATACTTGCTGAAATTGTTTAAAATATCTGTATTTGAAGTTTTACTTCATGTACTTTATACATTCACTTGTATTAGCTAATATCAGTTTCAGTTGCCTACTTTGACTTATAGCCTAAAAGATTTAACATTACATATTGTAATTAGGGCATCTGGGTGTCTCAGTGGATTAAGCCTCTGCCTTCTGCTCAGGTCATGATCTCAGGGTCCTGGGATCCGGCCCCACACTGGGCTCTCTGCTCAGCAGGGATCCTCTTACCCATCTCTCTCTGCTTGCTTCTTTGCCTACTTGTGATCTCTTTCTCTGTCAAATAAATAAACAAAATCTTAAACAAACAAACAAATAAATAAATATTATAATTAAAGTTATAATTACTGTAATTGTTCTCATTGGTTATTGTTTGGCAAGGGCATGCATTGTCAAACACTCAACAAGCTCAGCAAACAATCAAATTCTTTTTATTTGTAAGACAATACTTAAATTTTAATCTACAAAGAAAATGTTGAACACAATAGGTGTTCATACCATATAATGTTAGGATTATGAGGAGGTATGGTTACTAGCACAAAAAGCGTATACAATGTGAAAACCAAATAGGCCACTGTCTACTTTGGCAGATAAACTGAAGCCTGGATGAGCTAGTAAAGGGCTCTTTACTACATCTCTCTCTCTATAGGCTTTAATGTGGGTAGAAGAGAGGAGACAGAAAATACGGTGATAGATAGGTAGCAGGGCCACATTGGATCCAGATTCAAAAGGTTAAACACAGCAAATCATAAGCAGTATTCATCAAATTTATCCTATGAAATAAGTACAATCTCTCATAATAACTTTGAGAGAATTGAGAAGTTTCTATTTTTTATTGAAACCACTCTATTTTTTTTACATTTCCTTATGATTTTTTCTTTTCTTTTTTTTTTTTTAATTTAAATTCTAGTAGTTAACATACACTGCAATATTGGTTTCAGGCTTAGAATTCAGTGATTCATTACTTACATATAACTTACATACAACACCCAGTGCTCATCACAAGTGCCCTCCGTAATACCCATCAACCATCTATCCCTCCCTACCTTCCTTCATCAACCCTCAGTTTGTTCTTTATCATTAAGAATCTCTTACAGCGGGGATGCCTGGGTGGCTCAGCTCCTTAAGCAGCTGCCTTGGCTCAGGTCATGATCCTGGAGCCCTGGGATCTAGTTCCGTATCGGGCTCCCTGTTCAGCAGGGAGGCTGCTTCTCCTTCTGCCCTTCACCCTGCTTGTGCTCTTTCTTTCTCTCTCTCAAATAAGTAAATAAAATCTTAAAAAAAAAAGAGTCTTACGGCTTATTTCCCTCTCTTTCTTTCTGTGAAATCATTCTTTATAAAGTTATTTGAATTGAATTATATTTTTTATTTGAATTATATTTATTTATTTTATTTGTTTATTTTTTGGTCAGTGAAAGATAGCAGAATATGCCACCCCAGAATATGCTTCTTTGGCATAAAGAATACTTAGATCTGGTTACTTGAGAAAAAGGAGATACAGGAGAAATCTCTGAAAATGGTAGAAGTTATCCTTTTGTTTTTTTTTTTTTTTTAATTTTAATTTTTTTTAAAATTTCTTTTCAGTGTTCCAGAATTCACTGTTCATGCACCACACCCAGTGCTCCATGCAATACGTGCCCTGAGTTGGAAACTGGACTGGGAGAGGAACCATGAGAGACTGTGGACTCTGAGAAACAAACTGAGGGTTTTGGAGGAGAGGGAAGTGGGAGGTTGGGTGAGCCTGGTGTTGGGTATTATGGAAGTTATCCTTTTGTAAGGAAAATTTACATTTAAGAAAAATTTCCATTTGTAAGGTGTCTCCCTCTCTATAAAAAAGAGAAAGATGACTAAATCATAGGAAATTCTTATCAAGGAATAAGGCATTTGACTTAAATCTACATAATCATCATACCCTCTACTGTGCTTTTTCTTTACTGTGCCTTTGCTGGCAACCTCCCTTAACTGACCTCGCCTTGCCCCTTCCCCCATCATCTTTTTTTCCTCTTTAGCTGAAGACTGCATTTAAACTGATTGCTCAAGCCATTTCAAGGAACTTACTAATTTTTCTTGGTTTTTGCCCATGTATATGCGAGACATATATGTTAATAATTTTGTTTTTCTCTTGTTAATCTGTCTTTTATTATGGGGTGGAAGAGGGCTATCTCAGCACAGAACCTAGAAGGGTAAGGGGAAAATTATTTTTTCTCCCCCATACAGGCTAACTAAATCATTATCATGACATTTATCATTAGTACATTCATATATTTACATGTAAAAATTTCTGATAATGTAGCCAGTTTGATTTTGGTGGCAAGTTATTCTACCTGTATGTAACAAGGCTATCATCAATTGAAGCCATTTGCTTCATTTCTTAACATTGCTACCGGAATATGGGATGGCTGGGTGGCTCAGTCAGTTAAGCATCTGCCTTTGGCTCAGGTCATGATCCCAGGACCCTGGGATCGAGTCCTTGCTCCATGGGAAGCCTGCTTCTTCCTCTGCCTGCTGTTTCCCCTGCTTGTGCTCTCTCTCTGATATAATAAATAAAATCTTAAAAAAAAAATTGCTACCAGAATGCAACAATATTTTTATTTATGTGAATCCAGGGGTTTTAATTAGATATTGTGAGCAAGCAAACCTACCCAATTATAAACATTGCATTGCTTATGGACCCAGTTGTCATTCTCTATTATGTGCACAAGTCCAATAAATAGCAGCAATAATTAGTTATTCATTACTGTACTATTCAAAAAATATTTAATACAATATGCCAGATATTACAGGAAATATTAGAAAAATTTCTCTCCTCTATTACATCCTTGTGGAGAGGTCAGACAAAAAAAAAAAGATAAACAAAAATGCAATGGCAAATACTGAAAAGTAGAGCAGTGAGGGAGAATAAAGAATATGGAAGATGGACTTGAGGAATATTATTACTAGCTTAGACAGAGTGACCAGTCAAGATTTTCTTCAGCAGGCAACTCTAAAGCAGAAATGTGAATGAAATAAGAGAGCTGAAATACGTGGATATTTCAGTGAAGGGCACTGAAGGTAGAAAGAGTATTGAGAGAGATAGAGAGAGAGAGAGAGAGGAAGTAAGGAAGAGAGAGACAGAGAGAAAGAAGTTCAATCATGTCATCCAATACCAAGAAATCAACAATGGTTTGTCATTTTACTTGTGGTAAATGCCAAAGTCTTTAATACAACCTGCAAGACCCCCTTTGCCTCTCCCTTTTCCATATTACCTCTTTTATTATTTCACTCTGTTCAGCTTATGGTGGGTTGGAGTCAAAAGTAGAAACCTCCCAGTTTGGAGGTTATTGGAATAATTCGGGTGAGAAATGTGTGGTTAAACTGAGATTGCCAACAGAATTAAGTCTGCAGAAATGCATGTAGCCTAAAAATGATTAAAAAATAAAAAATAAAATAAAAAAAATAAAACTCTGAACTTCTAGATCTGTAAGATAAATGTTTATGCTTTTTTAAAAAAGGTTTACTTATTTATTTTTTATTATGTTTAATCAGCCAGCAAATGGTATATCATTAGTTTTTGATGTAGTGTTCAACAATTCATTAGTTGCATATAACTCTGGGAAACAGAATGGAGGTTCTTCAAGACATTAAAAATAGAGCTACCGTACAAGCTAGCAATTGCAATACTAGGTATTTGCCTCAAAAATACAGATGTAGTGAAAAGAAGGGGCACATGAACCCTAATGTTCATAGCAGCAAAGATAAACTATTTGTTTTAGAGAGAGAGTTCAGTAAGGGGGAAGAGGGATAGGAGAGAGAAACTCAAGCAGACTCCACTCTGAGAATGCAGGATGACAGGTATTAAGGAAGGCATGTATTGTGATGAGCACTGGGTGTTATATACAACTAATGAATCATTGAACACTATATCAAAAACTAATGATGTACTATAGAGTGGCTAACTGAAAAAAAAAAAAAAAAAAAAAAAAAAGAAGTGCATGTAGCCTGTAGTTATTGGAAAAAATACCAGGATACTTGGCTTAAGATATGAAAATGTAGCCAAAGGGAACAAGAAATGAAATAGCCTGCACAGTCGTTATAGTCACAAGGCATATGGCCTCTGCTTTTGTTAACAAAGATAGCATCACTGACACACATTGCTGAGATGTTTTAACACAGACCAGAGAAGGGAATGACCACCCAACCACAATCTTGATGAAACCAGAAAGACCAGTGCCAGAAAGACAATCTTGAAGTTTACTCAATCCCTAACCAATCAGAAGAACCACAAACACTGACCCCCTTACTCTTGATTTTTGTCCTTAAAAATCCTCACTGATAAGCCATCAGGGAGTTTAGGACATTGAACAATAACTCCCCTTTCTCCTGGGTGGCATCACACTAATAAATAGGCTATCTTTCTTCACTACCAAAATGCAATGTCAGTTAGCTTGCTGCACATCGGGCAGATGAATTCTCTTTTGGTTCAGTTATAAAATCATGATAGTGGTAAGAGAGTATAGCAGTAGGGAGAAGTAGGTGACTTATGGATATATTTTGACAGTATAGTCAACCGAACTTGCCTCAAATTTGGGGTGAAAGGATAGAGAAGACTCAAAGAGAATACCAAGCTTATTGACCTTTACAGCTACAGGTATATGGTTACCATAAACTGTGATGAGGAAACCTATAGAAGAACAGGTTTTGGGGGAAATATTAGGAACTAAGTATGAACACATGGCAAGTTTGAGATGCTTATTGAACGTTCAAATGGAAATGTCAAACAGGCAGATGACCTGAAATTTAGAGGGAGAGGTTTAAGGTAGAGATATTAATCTGGAAGTCATCTGCATATACACAGTTTTTTAAACCCTGACACTGGATGAGATCACAAGGGGGATGAGGGATAACAGAATAAAGAGACTCTCAACATTAACATGTCTGAGAGAAAAAGAAAAGACAGCAAAAGGACTAAAAAGGCCAAAGCAGGTGAATGTGGTATCCTGGCAGCCAACTGAAGCAAGTGTCAAAAGGAGAGAGAAATCGAATTATGTCAATTGCTATTGACAAGTCAAGAAAGTTGAGCATTGAGGATGAGTATAGGATTTAGCAATGTGGAGGCTGAAGAAAACCAGAACATATCACCCCACAATGTGCCACTTTGGCATAAGGATTATTTTGAGCTGAAGGCAATTGAGAAGAAAAGCTCCATGCCCTCCCCTTATTTGTCTAAAAACAGGGCATACATTTTCAGAGATGTCCCTTCCCCGCCCTCCCTACCAGGAAGAAGGAAAGTTAGTCACCCTAGACCATATTAGATCATTATCAGACTTACTGCCCTGGAGGAATTACATAACAAACTTCACTGACCAACCTTGATCTACTAGTTTCCCATATATTTACCTCACCAGTTTGCTGCCCTTGGAAGCTTAAAACTACTTTGTCCTGTAATTCCTCTAAATTTACTGTCTTTGTTGAAGCTGCAGTATAAGCCAGAATTCTAAGCCATGTCTTTGAGTTACTCATATCTGCATACTCCCATGTGTTACATGTGTCATTCATATGTTAGTAAACATTTCTCTTGTTAATCTGTCTTTTATTACGGAGCCTCAACTGAGAACTACGATGAGTGTAGGAAAGGTTATCATTACCTCACTAAGACTGAGTCTTGATGTATCAGTGGGTACAAAAAAAAAAAAAAATCAATGGAGTGCATTCAAGAGACAATATGAGGAGATACAGTCAGCATGGAGAATCTTTTCAAGGAGATTTGCTCTAAAGTGGTATAGGAGCTGGGAGATGGAGATAAAAGACAGTTTGGGGCGGTCATGTTGTTTTTGTCTTAGGATGGGAGAAATACAATATGTTTGTATGCTCATGGTATAATGTGTTAGAAAAAAACTTAATGCAGGAAGAGTTCTTTCTTAAAAACAGGAAAGCAGTTCAAGTTTAGGGACACTGACACAAGTATGTAGGTAGTTACCATGGTGGGAGACTGTCAATTTCTTTCAACTGCTCAGTGAAGTTGTTATTCATATAGGATAATGCACAAGTGAAAGGACAAGGAAAATATAAATCTAACACTCAGTAACAATAAAAACCTTCCCAATAAGTTTACTTCACTTAATTCTCTACCTACCCTGACAGTTATTGCTAATGATTCCAGTGGTTTTGGGCAGCAAAGGGATTCATCTTTAAGGATGTTATCTAAATACTATTTGTACATTCAGTTGTTACTACAGAAAAAGAACCTAGAGCTTCTTACAAAAGGAAAAAAAGAAACTCTAGATTCCCTGCCCTTAGAAGATCGAGCATGCTTCAGCACAACTTCTTCTCGGGAGTGTAGATAACCCATTCAGATGCTAATTAAGTACTTGTCCGGGAGACTTATTTGCCCTTCCTCTCTCTTATCTAGTTTTCCCTGCATTTGCAATCTAGTCTTTGACTGCAGACTTTCAAGTCACAACAGAGATACTCCTGGGAAAGCACAAAAATCTCTGGTGGTATAAATGGTGTTTAGGTTCTCATTTGGTAGAAATCCCTTGCTAAAACACTATCAAAGTTCAACTGGAGTGAATTCAGTGATTAATTTCAAAACAAACTATAACCCTACAGCATAAATGTTGGTGTGAAGACCTCAGAATTTCTTAATTATTAGAAAAAAAAAATACTGTATAAATTCCGAGTTTTGTTTGTTTTTATGGATTGTAGCAAAAGGTTAGTTGTTATGACCTCAATTATAATTACTAAATCTTGGGAATTAAGATGAATAGCTAGGAATGGGAGAAGGGGGTTATAGTAAGTTTTACAAATGGTAAACTTTTGATTTTAACATCTTTTTATAAGCAACTAGTTTATCAGTGTTAATGGACAAAATAAGTGGTAGTTATATGGTTATTCCTAAATTAAGTGGCACTTTTTGTTTATATGTTTATGAAAATATACCCATATATTAATGTTTTCATTAGTTTATTTCCCTTAATAGACACCTACTGTAGTTTGGGAGCATAATCTATAAGCGGGAATCCTGAGAAACAGAAGCCACCTTGGGATAGGTATACATCCAAAAAAAAAAAAAAAAATAGACACAAGTAATGCACAAACTGAATTATATACATACATGGTTTATCAAGAGGCAACTAAATTTGAGAAAAAGTACATAATTTCATCTATTCATATGCAATGTGCTTTATAATAAAGAATTAATTCTAATTTTTGCTCTAATTTTTAATATAATATTAATACTAATGCTACTAGGATTATACCTAAAGTGTACTATATTAATCTCAGAATTTTACCATATACTATTGTAGGCTTTTGTTCCCAAATGAAAATACATTGAATCTAAGGTGATTTTAATGATGATGTTCCTTCTTGAAGTAAAAAGCTTAAAAAATTATATTTTTTGACTATCCAGTTTATATTAGAGAAACAAAAATGTATTCTAAATCAGTAAAATCTCAGTTAAAAATCTCATGAGCTAATAAGATTTTGTGGTTGTTTTTGTTTTAATTTCAGATTTTCAGTAACATATCTTGTAATTTGAAAAACTAGGATGTGATGGGTAGATATGTAACAGTATGATAATTATGTAAAGCAAAAGTATGCCAATATGTTGAAGCACTTTTTTTTTTTTAAGATTTATTTATTTGACAGACAGAGATCACAAATAGGCAGAGAGGCAGGCAGAGAGAGATGCAGAAGCAGGTTCCCTGCTGAGCAAAGACCCCCCCAATGTGGTGTTCGATCCCAGGATCCTGAGATCATGACTTGAGCCAAAGGCAGAGGCTTAACCCACTGAGCCACCCAGGCACCCCGAAAGTTAAAGCACTTTTAAAAACTGCCTGGTATGACTGCCCCATGTTCTTTCAGGACAACAGTTGGGTACAAATGACAAGTCTACAGTTAACAATGAAAAACTATTCTTGCAATATTCATAGAATAAAAATTTATCCTGTTTGACTAAGTTCCAGAAAGTTCCCACTAAGTTCCAGAAAGCTTACTTATAAGTCTGACCTTTACTGGGGCACCTGGGTGGCACAGTAGGTTAAGTATTAGACTCCTGGTTTCTGTTTAGGTCACGATGCCAGGGTTATGAGACTGAGCCTCACATCAGGCTTCACGCTCAGTGTGGAGTCTGCTTGAGATTGTCTCTCCCTCGGCCCCTCTTGCTCGTGTTCTCTCTCTCTTTCTCAAATAAATAAATAAATCTTAAAAAAAAAAAAAGAAGAAGAAGTTTGACCCTTTCCAATAATCAAAAATTTATACTCTGGATTTGTGAATATCGATCTGGGAAAAAGTGGTATCTGTTATCCTACAAATTTATTCATTGAACAAATATGGGTGGCTATATTTTGTTAAGTTCACTGCGGGAGAGGAAGCTAATGGGAGACAAGTATGATACAAAGGTGTAGACAGAAGTAGAAATATGAAAAGGACAGAAAGAACCTGAAGATATTCAAGACCTTCATTACAGTTCAACATGGAAACCCAATTAATTCTTGTCTTAAGTTGCATTAGAGATGCTTATAAAAGTTACTCTCCATATTTAAAATAACTCATGTTGATTTTGCCATATACAACCAAAAGTGTCCCAACAAACACTTGACAATAAATTACATTCCATGCTATGGATAAAGTCAAGGATTATTCCTTCTTACTGGCTTGAGTAGACTGAAAGTCCCTTCCGATATATATATTTGGTGGGGGGAAAAAAAAGACAAAAGGACTTGCTAAACCATGGAATGTTGTAAACAGATCCTATGAAACATTATACTTATGTATATATACATACACATACCCACAAAAAATCAATCCTCATTATTCATGGATTTCATATTTGTAGGTTAGCTTGCTCACTAAAATTTGTTTCTAACATCAAAATCAATACTCATGGCATTTTCTCACATATTCAGGGACATGTGCACACCAGCAAAAAATTTGAGACGTCCAAAGAGTGTGTTCCCAACTGAGTCAAACAAGGATGGTCTTCCTATTTCAGCTTACGTGTCCTTCTCACAGTTTGTATAGTGCCATGTTTTTTGCATTTTTGTGCCTTTTGTTGGTAATTTTGAAGTTGAAAATGTCCCAAGTAAAGTGGTAAAATGCTATGCAGCATTTGTGTATGCAAGAAGGCTATAATATGCCTATGGAGAAAATATATGTTAGCTAATCTTCACTGAAATAGGAGTTGAAAGTGCTGTTGGCCATGAGTTCAAAGTTAATTAATCAAAAAATATATATTAAAGGAAATGTCTTTAAACAGAATCACACATTAAAAAGTTTATGTATTGATTAGTTGATAAATGTTGTGACCAGAGGTTTGTAGGAACCTAGCCCTGTATTTCCCCTAGGAGGAATGGTTTGCTAAGTCAGTGTTTGTGGCAACATTTAAAACATAACTACTGTGAATAATGAGAATTAACTGTGTATATACTCCATTTCACAGTATAACTGAACAAACTATGGAATGAAAACAATGTAGATTACTAATTAAATAAGAATCATGAAAATTATAACTGTTTTTATATTTTATATTTTCAAATTGCCTAAATCAGAGTTTCACTCTTGAAGACATAGATCAATTTTATTTATTTTTATTTATTTATTTTTTAAAGATTATATTTATTTATTTGACAGAGAGAGAGATCACAAGTAGGCAGAGAGGTAGTCAGGGAGAGAGGAGGAAGCGGGCTCCCTGATGAGCAGAGAGCCCGATGAGGGCCTCGATCCCAGGACCCTGGGACTATGACCTGAGCCAAAGGCAGAGGCTTTAACCCACTGAGCCACCCAGGTGCCCATAGATCAATTTTAAATTAACAAGTTCTACTTTAATGCCAGAGTTCATGCTCTTTTCCTTGAAGTTCAAAATGTTTACCAACTGAATTACAGAGAAGATATTTTAGAGTATTAGATTAACAAGAGTATCAGATCTAAATTCATTGTATAGGTTTGTTTTTTGTTTTAGCTAATATATTTTTAAAAACCAGATTATCTGCTTTTAAGTACTTTTATGAATTTAAAGATGAAAAGTATACAAATGATCTTACTTAAAAGGCATGATTTCAAGCTGGAAAGGTAGAGAATTGAGGAAGAAACTTTCACTGTTATCTTTTATTATTGCCAAATCAAAGTATCTCTGTCACTACGTCAGTTGTCCTTGGATCACATTCTTCTTTCCTTTTCCCTCAGTGATGTCATTGTCAGTGTCAGAGGGCTGGTCCATGACCGGCTTGTAGTTCCTTACTCTCAATTCCGATTACCCTTTTCTCTGTTCTAGTAAAGATCTCCATTGGCAGCAGCCATTCTCTATGACAAGAACTGAAACTTCAAACTCACACACCACATTCTCTAGCCACAACATTTCTTTGTCGCTTGACTTCATGTTTCTCCAGTCTTGCATTTAGGTCCTTCCCTACATCATCTAAAACTCTTTGGCCCATCACATTAATCTCTTAACTATGCCCTCAGTTCATGTGCCACTAATCCATCACCACACCTGCAATGAATACTCCAATACTTACCTCAGTTCTCAAGAGGCCTTTTTCTCTAGTTTCTTATCTGATATATCTTAATGTTCTATCTGTCCCCATTTGGCTCTCCTCCACAATTCCTTAAGAGCTGGTATTACCTAAGGCTCAAGTCTTGGATGCCTTAGCTTCTCACCCTTAGCTTGCCTTGTGTGGCCATACTTTTTGCACGGGTTCAAATACTACTTTTATCCGATTATTCCCAAACTGAATGTATTTACCCAGATTGCTCTCCTAAGCTGTCTGTGCATATAGAGTCACTGCATAGTTACCCTTTGAAATCTTACGGGTGCTTAAAAAGCGACATGTACAAGTTCTAACTCATCATCCACTTTTCAAAGTCTATCTCCCTGGGCTGTGAACTTCACATGTCCTTTTCAGCTTTTTATCTCCCTTCTTAGGGGGTGACAGAAAGGCTAGAGGGGATTGAAGTTGGGTTTCCAGCACTTCTCCCAAATCCAGTAAGATTCTGATAAAATCTTCCCCCGTGTTAGGTAGGCCCTTGTGGGAAAGCCTCTGCACTTCCAAAATGGTTACGTTTCCCTTTATGCGGCCAAACACAGGGGTTTTGTTAATTTTTGTTTTCCTGTCTTTACCAGGAGAACCTGGACGTTAAACTCATCAAAGTGTGAAAATAGCCCCTTAGACTGTGACACTGTGTTGCCAAGAGTTTTTAACTCTTGAGCGACCCCACACTTAGCCCTAGGCAATGCACTGAGCTATCTATCATTTAATGTTTCTACCCATTACTGGCTCCAGCAGCTTCTACTTCAGATAAATAAGCTGATCTATATTTTCCGAATTTGCCAGCCTTTACAATCTTTAGGGCAGTGAGTTGTCCTGTGACTTCAATTCCGACAGATCTAAGTTGTTAATTTATAGAGCGTTCAGCCTTTTATTTTTAATTATGAGGAATATTTGGAATATTTGCAAGCAGTTTACGTCAAAGGGGAAACCACAAGTTCCCTTGACAAATATCACTATTTTTTTGGTACAGTTACTATGAAATATTTGTGATCCATTCATTACAACATACAAACTTTCCCCCATCATACTTTTTTGCTATCTAATCACAATTTACATAGCTCATATTCCTTAACAAGAAAGCTGTCTTTTAATGTGCCATTACTAGCTTTTATCAAACCAAAAGCTTATTCATGAATAACTATCTATTTTATAAAATCTGTTGAATATAAACATATGATATACAATTTATTGAAAACTGATCTTGGGGCGCCTGGGTGGCTTAGTCAGTTAAGTGTCTGCCTTCAGCTTAGGTCATGATCCTGGAGTCCCAGGACTGAGCCCCACATTTGGCTTCCTATTCAGTGGAGAGTCTGTATTTCCCTCTGCCCCTCACCCTGCCTGTCCACCCTCTCTCAAATAAATAAATAAAATCTTTGAAAAAAGAAGAAAAAATTGATCTCATTTGTGCTGTAACTTGCTAGAGAAAATTACACCAAGGACTCTGCTTTCCATACCCATGCTTTCTGTCTTAGGACAGAACTTCAATACCCCAAGTTACTCAGAGGCAGATAACTTAAGGTTAACATACTAGAGACAAAAGTAATACTTAGGAGCTGAATTACTGAGCTTAATTACCAAAAAGACCCCATATCCGTCTAGAGATGGAATCTGTAGATAATGCCTTCTTGTCAGGGGAAAAACCTATTAAAGGAATCCCAGACAATTTATGGCTACGCAGAATCCACCCTAAGTATCTTAATATCTTTTGTTGTGAAGAACAAGAACCTTTATTTGGCAAAATGTGTGGGACACCTGAGCTGCTGCCAAAATCCCCTTCTAAGGGAAGAGCAATAGCCACGGCAAGGGAAACCCTGAGGCTCCCAGCCTCTCCTGCTGTCCACAGTAGAGAACTGTGATGGATACATTTTGTTTTACCCTGAAGTGTCTATTTCCTTCTGTATCACTTTGGGGTCCTTTAGGAAATGGATGAAGACGTGGAGCTACGCAGGATACACAATTTCATAAAATGATAAGTTTGAATCCCATTTTTGAAGGTTGTTTTAAGTTGTTTATGGAAGCACTACATACCCAAAATGACTTTTTATTGCATTAACAGGCAAAATGGTTGATACTATTTCACAAATTTCAAGTGTGAGTTGTGACATTTGTCTTTAAGTGAGAAGACAATGTGTACATGTAGATAAACTAAGCTTACCTCTCAGATATTGTTGCGAGAGGCATAGGCAATAGGAAAAAACGAAAATAGCCTACATTGCTGTCTTGCATAAGTAACTTAAAATGTGCACAGGACAAATGTAAGCAAGAAGATGTCTGTATCTTATTCTCTGTTAGCTGTCCTTGTGGTTTCGGGCTTGTTTGGAAAATGGTTTTGTCTGTATTTTCATAAGACCTTCTAAGAACCTTATTGTATTAGGAATCAGATTTCAGCAAAAAATTTGAACCTAATCACATGGGTCATCTGAATATCTTTCCCTTTATATGAGTGAATTCTGGGCCCAAGATGAACAGTTTTTTAAAAACCACATTAATTTTTTGTTGGGAATCTTCATTGTTTGACTATTTTACAAGACCAGTGCTCTAACCTCTGAGTTATAGGGCCTCGTTGTTTGACTATTTTAAAGAATATTCTCATAAACTTAATTGCTTTTGATTTTTTAAAAAAGGTTTTATTCGATAGAGAGAGAGAGAGATCACAAGCAGGCAGAGAGGCAGGCAGAGAGAGAGGGGTAAGCAGGCTCCCCACTGAGCAGAAAGCCAGATGTAGGGCTTGATCCCAGGACCCTGAGATCTTGACTTGAGCCAAAGGCAGAGGCTTAACCCACTGAGCCACCCTCGTGCCCCACCTGCTGTTGATTTTTTATTTTAATGCTGACAGCTTCATTTTTGAGGCCTTAGATTTTAATGGTTGCTCTCACTCAGTTGCTTACTGTTGGTTGTTAAAAATCATTATTTTACATAACCCATCATCAGGGAAATACAAATCAAAACCACGAAGAGATAACACCTCACAATTGTCAGAATGGCTAAAATCAACAACACAGGAAACAGCAGATGTTGGTGAAGATGCAGAGAAAGGGGAACAATCTTACACTGTTGAGGTGAACGCAAACTGGTGCGGCCACTCTGGAAAACAGTATGGAGGCTCTTCAAAAAGTCAAAAATAGATCTGTCATACAATCCAGCAACTGACTACTAGGCCTTTACCCAAAGCTTACAAAAATACAGATTCGAAAGAATACATGCACCCTGATGTTTATTTTTATTTTTTAATAATTTATTTATTTATTTGACAGAGAGAGAGCACAAGCAGGGAGAGTAGCAGGCAGAGGGAGAGGGAGCAGCAGGCTTCCTGCAGAGCAGGGGGAGCCTGATGTAGAACTTGATCCCAGGATCCTGCCATCATGACTTGAGGCGAGAGCAGTCGCTTAACCACCTGAGCCACCCAGGCACCTCACCATGATGTTTATAGCAGCATTACCAACATTGCCAACTATGGAAAGAGCCCAAATGTCCATCGACTGATGAATGGATAAAGAATAGGTGGTGTATAATATAATGGAATATTACTCAGGCATTAAAAATATTGGAATCTTGCCATTTGCAGAGGCATGGATGGATCTAGAGAGTATTATGTCAAGTGAAATAAGCCATCAGAGGAAGACAAATACTATATGATTTCACTCATTTGTGGACATTTGGAAACAAAACAGTTGAATATGTAGAAAGGAGAAAAAAGAGAGATTCTAAACAATAGAGAACAAACTGAGGGTTGATGTAGGGAGGTGGATGGGGAAAGGGATAAACAAGTGATGGGGATTAAGGAGGGCATTCGTTATGATGAGCACCGGCTGTTATATGAAAGTGATGAATCACTAAATTCTACTCCTGAGACCAATTGTTACACTATTTGTTAACTAACTAGAATTTAAATAAAAATTTAGAAGAAAAACATTCGCTATTTTATTTTCTTTTTAAGATTTTATTTATTGGGGCGCCTGGCTGGCTCAGTGGGTTAAGCCTCTGCCTTCGGCCCAGGTCATGATCTCAGGGTCCTGGGGTTGAGCCCCGCATCAGGTTCTCTGCTGCGCAGGGAGCCTGCTTACCCCCTTTCTCTGCCTGCCTCTCTGTCTACTTGTGATCTCTCTTTAAAAAAAAAAAAAAAAGATTTTATTTATTTATTTGACAGAGAGAGGGAACACAAGCAGGGGGAGTGGGAGAGGAAGAAGGCGGCTCCCTGCTGATCAGGGAGCCCCATGCAGGGCTCGATCCCAGGACCTCACGATCTGAGCCAAGGGCAGACGCTCAATGACTGAGCCATTCAGGCGCCCCCTCCAAATTTGTTATTTTAAAGAAAATTTATATTTAAATGTCTTCAATGTGATACAAATATGCTTATACTACATATTTAAACAAAGGGTGAGTTACCAAGTTACTTAAGTGTGGGGGAAGGGAAATGACATTTGATTTGCCAACTATATATCAATTACTGGGCAAATTTCTTAATGTAATTTAGCTCACTTAATGTATAGCCTAGTCTAAGGAGTAGTTCTAGAAAATGTAGACATAGGAACAGGGCAGAGCACATAATACAAATACTACACAGGCTTCATCCTATACTATTTTGTCTCACATGGCTAAAATAGTGCAAAATTTCTTCATATACTTGAGGATACATATTTCTCACAGTCAGTATTATTAAATATTCCTAAGACTTTCCTTACAATTCTTTGTTCACCTACTGATTTTAGGGTAATCCCAAGAATAACTTAAATGGAATCAAAACGAGGTTATCTGGCATCTAACACAGTACATTCTTCAGACACCCACATTAGAGAGCATTCATAACATTGCCTAAGTAAATGGCTGAGATTTATAAAATAGTGCATATTACCACAAAATAAATTGCATACTTCACAAAATCTACTTTCTAGCATACACTGAGTTTTACCATATTCTAGGAAGATTTAATTACAAAAAAAAATTCTGTCAACCTCAATGTTTAAAAAAATATTTTAATATATTTTTCTTGATGGAAATGTAAAGGGCACGGCACCCTACACTAAATTCCAACCAAGAAAAAAATTTTGCAGTTTGACAGATATTCCATTATTTTTATGGAACTATGTGCATCACATTAGAAGAAATTCTTTTTGATTAAAATTATTCAAAAACAGGAACCATTTCAAAGCTACAACTTTCATATTTATATTTTTAATCCTCTCCTTTTCATGATTATAGAATTTAAATGGGATTATTAAAACTGAAAATTTATTTAATTCCATGAAAGAAATGAATAAAATCAGAGTTAGATCTATTACATATTTGCAGTCTGTATATCCTGACTTAGAAGTTTTGTATACTTTTCCAGTAAACCCCTTCCCACTTCCTCCCTGACCCAGGCCACTGACAAGGGAAGGACCATTTAAGTCCTTATTCTGTCTATTTGATAAAGGGTGGTTGGGGAGTTGCCTTTACCTGCACCAGGGAATAGGCTCCTGCTGACCCGTTGTTCCTCAGCATTTATCAGAATAACCTCACACTCGTATTAAGCTATTGTCTCCTTTACTTCCTGAGATATTCTGCTTTATATAAAAAAATCTATTGGGTGGGGGATAATATTGAAGTTCCCTTACAATAGGAGTTATGGAATCTGCAACTTATACTTCAGATATTTTTAGCTATGATTTTAGGCACAAATTATCTCTTATCCTAAAAGATTTTGATTCTTCTTCATCCTTGTATAACCATGCACAAATATTACATTGTTTACATAATTGTGGAACCTGTCAGATTACACAGATATTGAGTACATTATCCTTTAACGCACATTATGGACTGCATGTTTGCACTACCCTCAACTTCATATGTTGAAGCCCTAACTTTCAAAGTGATGATGGCAGTTAGAAGAGGGACCTATGGGAGGTAATTAATTTTAGATGAGGTCATGAGGGTAGGGTTCCATGATGGGATTAGTACCATTAGAAGAGGAAGAGACCAGAGCTTGCTTGCATGTTCTTGTTCTCCCTCTCTGCCATTTGAGGACACATTGAGATAGTGGCAGTCTACAAGCCCAAAATAAGGTTCTCGCTATCAACCAACTCTGCCAGTACCTTGGTTTTCCCAGCCTCCAGAACTATGAAAAATAATAATCTGTTAAGTCACCCTATCTAGTATGGTAATTTGTTATAGCAGCCAGAGAAGACTAAAACAACGTATCACTGTGGTTTGATCTAGTTTTCATTCAAAAATAAAAACAAAAATTTAAGAAAAAGAGTTTAGGATCATAACCATTTAAAAAAATTTATGTTAATTCAACTAATTTTTATTGAAACTACATTTACATTCATCTTTCAAACTCATGTTAATGACTGGGAGGGTCCCACTCCTCAGTTAAAATTCTCACTAAACTTCAACCCTTCATCCTGGTCTCCTGCATTTACTCCAGTGGATACCACATCTCTGTCACAATACCATATATCTTGAGCTAAAAGAAAAAACAAATTCCCTCTCCAACACTTCTCACATTCAGACCTGAGAACCTGAAGGCCTCCATGGACTCTCCCTCCCCCAACTTCTTCACTTAATTGCTTAGTTCCTTTTTTCTGTATGCCTAAAATACTGAATTTCTAGCAGAGTATTTTATTTATAAATAATTCCACATTTTTGTGCATTTTTAACATAAATCCTATTCATTTTTTCACTTAAATTATATAATTTTATTCAGTGTCTCTCCTAGCATTCAACATAGAACTAAGTAACTAACAGTATCTAACTAATTATTTTCTCTGATTAAGATGACCAATTTCAAATGTGTCTTTTTCAGATGTTGGTTTCTAGTCATACAAGTGGACTTTAAAAAAAAAAATTTTAAGAAAGAGCTTGTAGGGGATTTTAACATACTATAAAACAATTATTAAAATTTTTAATTGTATCTAAACTAACTCTAAGCAAAGAAACTCTCCTTTTATGGAATATAAATGTTCGTATGAAATTGAAAGAGGTTAATGATTCTTTGATCATTGTATCTTTGTCAAGTATCTGATTGTCTTTAGGACATTCATTCTTTAAATATTTCACTCTTTCAGATATAAGGTATTGCTTAGATATTGGGAAGACTAGAAAGTAAGAATTAAATTATGATAGCAATAATAAAATCTTAACTTAAAAGTTGGACAAACACATATTGTATACCACAGACACATAAAACTATTTTCAAATATATGTACCCCCATTTAAAGGCAAGTGGATGACTACTGTTCTTGATTAGAAATTGGTTTGTCATCTATCAGTCTACAAGAGAATAAATCATGTAATTTAAATTCATAGAGCCATTAATCTAGGAGTTAAAAAACATTAGGACATGAGGCCCAAAAGGGAACTCTGTTAATAAAAATATCTAAAGTTAAAAAAATCTTCTAAATATTCTACATATACTTTCCTTGTTTAATAACACCAAATTAGGTAATTATATTTGAGTATCCTTTTGCACTTCAGAGAAAACTGCAAAGTGAGAGTAATTAATTTGTCCAAGGACACACTGAGATTGTAAGGAGCCAAGGAACATAATCAATTATTCTGAGTCCATGCATTTTCCTTTATCCAAGATACCTCATCCTCTAAATTAAATTTTATAGACAAAATCATTCAACTACATTCATATAAATAACTTTTAATACATGTCTTGAGTGTTTACTAGATGTTAGAAAGAAAACAAATTTACTCTGTACAGATTAAATACATTTTTTAAAATATTCAAACATTTGTCCATTTCTTAGATATTCTGCCACCATTTTACAGACTTCTAAGACTAGGGCACCTGGGTGGAGCATCTGCCTTTGGCTCAGGTCATGATCCCAGGGTCCTGAGATCAAACCTCATGTCCTCCCTACTCTGCAGGAAGCCTGCTTCTCTCTGTCCCACTCCTCCTGCTTGTGTTCCTTCTCTTGCAGTCTCTCTGTCAAATAAATAAATAAAATCTTAAAAAAAAAAAAAAAAAGGCTACTCCAGGGTGTCTTTCCCAGATAAATAGGCAAAGATAGAAAGAATAAAGAAACAAAAGACCTATATGAAAGTTTAGTATATCAACCCCCCTGCCTCCCCACCTCACCTTCCTCATTAAAAAGTTCAGGTTTAAGTAATTTACATAATTCCAATTCAGAATTCAATTAAATATCAACTGTCTCTGCACCTTGCCAGGAAAAGTATAGATCAACCAATTTCTGAGAAAGGCTAACTGTGTCAGTAGGTTAAAGGGCCTGGTAGTGGGAAAAGACCTTTGAGAGAAGAAAGGGTTATAGCTAAAGCAAAAGGCAAAAGAAGTAAAGCACGTTTGTTCACTTTTCCATTGCAACTAGTATTTTCAAAATTGAAACATCTGAGGAATCCTGGTAGTAGGTAGGTTTGTTAGACTCTACTCTTATCAAAGCTAACTTTGAATTAGGGAGTCTTATTCATTTTACCAAGAATGGTTTTAAATGGGCAGTCTTATTCTTAGCAGGTCAATTTATAAAAGTTATGTATAGCCTTATAGATATATTTTGAACAATGGTGGAAAGAGGATGAAATGGGAGTTAAGATCTATTAAAACTGCTTAATCTGGCTCTGTAATCCTCTAGTTTGATTGTTTCACAGCCTCACTTTTCTCATCTGAAAAATTAAGTCACTTGTACCACTGAAATGATACAAGTTTATGCATCTACTAAAGAAAGTAATTAAGTTAATGCAAATATCAGGACCCCCAATCAAATGGCTGTGTCAGTGGCCTGGCCTACATTGCAAATCTAAACCTAAATCAGCATGCGCTTCTGGAAAACATCAAGAAAACCTAACACATACCAATCAACAAACCTCCAGCTCAGCTTTAGCTAGCCTACCCTACCCTAGAAAATAGGACCTGTAGCCTTATTTAATACAAACAACATCAACAAAAACAAACCTGAACTCCTAGCCAATCATGCCATGTTTCTGCATGCCTCTATAAAACTCTTATCCAAATTCCCTCTGGAAGAGTGCACCACTGCTTGTGAAGCACTGTACTTCCCTACTACATGGATTGTTTTCCCTTGAATAGAGGACATCAACTCTTTTTTAATTGTTTTAGTCTTGTAATTTGACAAAAGCAATGTTCAGGGGCACCTGGGTGGCTCAGTTGGTTAAACATCTACCTTTGCTTCAGGTCCTGATCCCAGGTTCCCAGGATTGAGCTCCACGTCAGGCTCTCTGCTCAGCGGGGAGTCTGCTTCTCCCCCTCTCTCTGCCCCTCCCCACTGCTTGTACTCTCTCCCACATGTGCTCATTCTCCCTCTCCCCCAAGTAAATAAATAAAATCTTAAAACAAACAAAAACAGCAATGTTCATAGGTGTGAAAGTCAGAATTTTCACTACTTTATTAATTTGGATTGTTTTTCATTACCAAGTATCTTAGTAGGTGTAGGACAAGAATTATTATGTTAAAATAAATGAATTTAACATAGATCTTATTCCTGGACACTGAGCCCTATCAACTGGCTCAAGTTTAAGAACTTATCAGGTTTTTTAATATTATGGAATTAGGGGCACCTGGGTGGCTTCAGTTGGTTAAGCATCTGACTTCACCTCAGGTCAGGATCTCAGGGTCCTGGGATCAAGCTGCCCAAGTGCTCTGCACTCAGCTGGGAGTCTGCTTGTCCCTCTGCCTCACCTCCAGCTTGTGCTTTCTCTCTCTCTCAAATAAATAAATAAAATCTTTTAAAAAGTGTTATGGAATTAGTTTAAAACAGTATCTTTAAGGGTTCAAATAGATAAAGAAACTGTCTTAAAAGGATGTGTATCTTGTGTTCTTGGGTAGGATAAAGCTGATCCCTGAGCAATAATACAGCATTGTAAACACCCCCAAAGCTACATGAAAGCTACAGTGTACTAAGTCTTTTCAATAACATTCCTAAGAAGAATAGTGTAAATTGTATACAGCTTTCTCAGATCTTAAGAATAATTATTGGAAACTGTTTTTAATACTTTTAGAATGCTTCTAGTTTACATATCACAGTAATTTTTTTTTCAAATAACTTATAAATCCATGGAATCAATTTATGCTTGCAATTTTTGAAAATGAACTCAATTTGATTTTAAAAATACTAAACAAGGTGGCTCAGTCAGTTGAGTGTCTGCCTCTTGATTTTGGCTCAAGTCATGACTTCAGGGTCCTGCGATTGAGCCCTGTATTAGGCTCTGCACTCAGCAGGTAGTTTGCTTGAGATTTCCCTTTCCCTCTCCCTCTGCACTCACCCTACCTGCCCTACTGGCTCCATTACCCCCAGGCCTCTGTTATGTTCTCTCTCTCTCCCTCTCTCTCAAGTAAATACCTTAAAAAAGAAAAAACAAAAAAACAAAAAAACACTAAACAGTTAACTTGCCTTAGGTATACTATAGTGTACTTACAGGTGTAAGTATTACAATATATAAGCATTATTCACAAGGAAAGAAAACAAAAGGAAAGTACAATTAAAAAAAGGTAGTGATGTGTGGTCAGGGATGAAGCAGTAAAGATAAGGAAGTAAAAATAGAGAATAGAACTCAAAAGAAAAAATGCCATAATCCCCCAAATATGAGGACATAAATATAATAACAGCATTATTTTTTCTTCTTTAGAGTATAAATGCATCTAAATATCATATTATCTTACAAGTTGATAACATGATGGAGAAAGGAAATGAAACTTGTGACGGGTTCTTAATCATGGCGTGGGATTTATGTAAAAATTCGAAGGGTTGACTTTACTTTTTGCATAGCAATTATTGGCAGATAGAATTCTAGGATGTCCCCCAATATTCTCCCCCCTCCAGTGTATATGCCTAATATAATCCTCCCCTTGAGTGTGGATGATAACTGTAAATATGAAGAGTTATTCCTATGATTAGGTTACATTAACAGATTCTGGAGGGGAATCAATATTTGCCAAAAGGAATTATATGGGCTAGGTACCCATTTTAATGGCATTAGTTGAGGTCAGGCAGAAGGCAGCACTGGTGAATGGGGCAATTAAAACTTTTATACAAGGGTTCTAGATTGTGTGGTGAAAAACAAGACAGCATTCAGGGCAGCCACACTTTGGGAACAGAGATGGGAATTCTGGATAGGAGATAGTCAAACAGACAAGCTCTAAATTCTGTTGGTAATTTCTGGCTAACCTCAGAAACATGAAGAAATGGAAACGACCTCAGTTAAATATAAGATAGCTAAGTTGAGATGTGACTTGCTGCTCAAGACAGAATTTGTAGTGGAAATCCAACCGTAAATATCTATGTATCTAATAATAGAGCTTCAATTTACATAAAATAAAAAGTGTCAGAATTAAGGAAACAAAAAGACAATTCGACAGCCATAGGGATTTTAACATTCTTCTCTGAGAAACTGAAAGAACAACTAGACAAAACTTGGTGAAATATAGTTGATCTGAACACTAATAATAAGCCCCTTGACTTATATATAAATTATTACTTCTGTAGCAAATTATTAAAAAAAAAAAATCAGGGCACCTGAGTGGCTCAGTCAGATGAGCCTCTGACTCTTGATTTTAGCTCAGGACCTGATCTCAGGATCCTGAGATTGAGCCCCACATCAGTTCCATGCTGTGCATGGAGCCTGGTTAAGATTCTCTTTTTCCCTTTCCCACTGCTCCTCCCCCCATCCTCCCGCTGCCTACTAGAGTGCACACACACTCCTCCTCTTATTAAAAGCAAATGAACAAACAAACAAAAACCCCCCAAAAATAAACAAACAAACAAAAACCAAAAAAACCCACACAATGGCTTAAAACAGTAAAATTTTAATCTTACAGTTCTGGGGATAGAAAGTCCAAAATAGATTTTACTATGTAAACAACAACATAAAATTCAGCTGTTGGCTAGGCTGAACTTCCTCTTGAGGCTCTACGAGTTCTATTACCTTTTTCAGCTTCTAGAGGCTCCTTGCATTCCTTAGTGCTTGGCCCCTTCAAAGCCAGCAGCTTAATACGTTTACACACTTCTCTGCTTTTGTTATTAGGCTGCCTTTTTTCCTTAACTAGCTCCTTCCCTCTCATTAGGACCCTTGTGATTTCTTTGGGTCCTGGCAAATAATCCAGGAAAATATCCTCGTCAAAAAATCCTTAACTTAATCAGATCTTCAGTTCCCCTTTTTCACAAATGATAACAGAATTACAGGTTCCAAAGATGTGGATGTTTACATCTTTAGAAACCATTATTCTATGTATCACAATCTAGTGGATAATTATAGGATGCTATACCCAACAACTACAGAGCATGATTTTTAAATGCACATACTAAATTCATCAAGATAGTCTATATGCTGGGCCATAAAAATGACTGATTCTTATTTCAATAAATAAGAATCAAAACCACTCAGAGTATGTTTTCTGGAAACAATGGACTTATAAATTAGAATAGCAGATATCTAGGAATAAGCCACCCCAATTGGGAATTATGTGACATACTCTAAGTAATCCATGAAGCATACAAAAATTACAATTGAAATCAGAATATATTTCAAATAGAATGATAGCTATACAATATATTGAAATGTGTAGAATATGGTTAAAGCAGTGCTTAGAGAAAAATAAACATTTTAAGTGCTTTTGTTAAAATAAAAAAGGTCTAAAATTAGTGACCTAAGTTTCCACTTTAAAAAGCCCTGCATCGGGACTCCTGGGTGGCTCAGTTGGTTAAGTGGCTGCCTTCGGCTCAGGTCATGATCCCAGCATCCTGGGATCGAGTCCCACGTCGGGCTCCTTGCTCTGCAGGGAGCCTGCTTCTCCCTCTGCCACTCTGTCTGCCTGTGCTCTCTCTCCCTCTCTCTCTCTGACAAATAATTAAATAAACTCTTAAAAAAAAAAAAAAAAAAAAAAAAGAAAAGCCCTGCATCGGGCTCTCTGCTCAGCAGGGAGACTGCTTCTTCTTCTCTCTCTGCCTGCCTCTCTGCCTACTTGTGATCTCTGTCTGTCAAATAAATAAGTAAAATCTTTAAAAAAACAGAAAAATAAATCTGAAATAAGTAGGAGAAATAATGAAATTTTTATTATAAAACAAGAACTCAAAGCAAAGAAAACAGAATTCAGGGAAGAGATTTTTTGATAACAGAAGGAGATGAAATGCATACTTTTAGGGCTTAGGAAAGAAGTAGGAGAGGAAAATAATAAAATTATGTAAGTGAAGGTACATATCAGAAGCAACACAAAGGGGAGGAGACTCCACTAAACACAGTAAGAGTTAATTGATTAGAACTAAAAAATGTGAGAAAAATTACACAAAGTTAAAAGTTATAGAGAAAAAATAGTAGATATGGAAGACAAATAATATTTATAATTCAGTATCCCCCCCAAAATAATGAAACAAAAGTAGTTCTATATGAGAAAGTGTATTTATACAATTACTGATATTTGATGGCATTCTGTTCCTGAATTAAGATAGCAAACATTTTTTTCAAACATTTATCTAAGCCCATTTTTAACTAACTTCAAATGAGAGTTCAGATAGAAGGAATACCTATACACACATTTATACATATGTATTTATATGTATGTATATACACATGAGAACATCTTACATGTTTTCATAAACCTTGTTTATTTGCTTTCACAAAAAGACTATGGGAGAAGAAAATTGAAAGAAGACAGGGAAAAGGAAATACTCAGATTTTGACACTGCTTATAGATTCTACTTAACAAAGTGGAGGATTAAGTGTATAAACTTACACTGGTTATCTGCCATAACAGAAACGGAACACACATATCAAAGTAAAGCAGTCTATGTAATGAAATACATAAGAACAAAAGCTATAAAACAAGAAACCATAAATAAAATATGACAGAACTAGGAACAAACATAACCCTTTATATCAGTACATAAAATGCACTAAACTAACCAGCTGTCTTAGGTTTCCTTAGGTAGAGACAGAGAAATATAAGTAATTTAATAGAAGGGAGTGTCTCAGATAAGAGGAATGAAGGAGGCAGGAGAGTAGTAAGGATTAAAAACTAAATAAGTATGTGGTTGGAACAAAGAATATTTTCAGCTTGATTCCACAGGGAAATTCCACAGGAAAATTTCTCAAGCAAAAATTACACCTAATTAATTCCCGTTGGAGGGAAAGAAGCCAGCCTTTCATATCCTGTGTCAGTTAGTCATTGGCTGAGGTCTGCCTCCTCATGAATAAGTGGAGATGGGGAGCTTGATGAATGAGTTGGCTTTAACTGAGTAGAATTCTCTAGAGAAAGAGGCAGCTGTGAAGTATTATTAGTCACACGCAAGGCACTTGGAGAATGGGTGCATCTACTAATAAAGGATATCTAAGTGGGAATTCAATAGTGTCTGCCACAGGCTATACTTTGTATCAAAAGACTTTTTACTTCTTATATTAAGTACATTCCATTTAGGCACAGTTTCTGCAGCAACCTGCTTGGTCATAATTTCTGGGGAAATCTACAAGAAGAGGTTATAGCACCAACAGCTGCATCTAGTTCTGAGGCTATCACTGATAATAATCATCTCCTATCTCTACCATCCATGCCACATGGTGGCCATAAAACCTAGTAACATAAGGAATCTCTATGTCTCTCCTTTAACAGATCGAATCACCTTTTTAATATCTGTGGTATGCTAAAGGGGCAAATTTTTTCTTATAGCGAAAATCAGTGAAGCAACACATCATAGTTACAAGTACAAGGACTGACGAAAATTTTACATTGTTAACAAGTGAAAACTCACAAAGCATACCATATAATATTCAACATACCATGTATTATAACATATTGACAATAAAATCATTTAGATTTGCCGTGATTCCATACTTTATGGTCACACCTGTAGAATTTCCCTACCCTTTGGCTGGCAGTTCTGCTAGTTTGGGTCATGAAGAGTAGTAGCCTTTGCTACCCCAAAATATGCTTCTTGGTATAAAGATTATTTTGAGCTGTTTTTTAAGCAACTAGAAATACAGGAGAAGCTCTGAAAACAGAATAGGAGCTGCCTATTTGAAAGATCAATCTACATTTATAAAGGAAATTTACATTAAAAGGGGGCCTATACCCAATGAAGACCAATTACCGGAGATAATTTTTTAACAAACACTTATCAACATTGCAGGACAACTTTTGTTTACCAAATATTTCCTCTTCTCACTTTACCATGAGTTGTCTTCCCCTCTTTGAAGCCCTAGAGCCCCATCTCTTTCCTTAGCTCAGGATGGTATTTAAGCATCAATTATCTGGCTGCCTTCTGAATCTTCTATTTTTGTGGGGCTCTTGCAGGTAAATACATATGTAATTTCCCCCCCTCCTGTTAATCTGTCTTTTATTAGGAGAGGAGAGGTATGGCTCAGCCAAGAATCTGGAAAGGTGAGGGAAAATTATTTGTCCTTCCCTACAATGACTTGGTTGGTGGACTGAACTGAGTCTCACCTCTAAAGGTTCTGAGTTTCTCATTTCCATGCCCTTAGCAGAATATAATTGCGGTACTTGTCCATTTACAGTTACAGTTGAACATGGGAATATGAAGAGACACTCAAGTGGATAATGTGAATTCCAAAGATAGTCCTCCCTGCCTCTACCTTACTGCTGCATGATGATCAAACTCAATTAGCCCTGTCAGAACAGTGCTTTCATTTTCTGCCCACTGGTCTAAAATAAGGACTCTGAAATGACTTACGTATGTTTTTTGATGGAGCCAGTCCCCCAGAACCATAGAATTATAAACCCTAAAATTCTGGAATACCAAGCAAAAATTGTGAATAATATGACAGGGCCATTACTGCCTTCATCTGTTTTTCAGAACTAGTATGTTGTACTACTTGAGATAATACCATGTAATTGTCATTGGCTGAAGGCAGGTGCCAAATACTGTGCACCATCCATCCACACAGGATGTCATCTCCAAGTTGGCATCTCAGCAACATTTTCAGAAAACAGTTCCATTACCCTGTAAGTCTGGCAGGTTATGGTAGGTATGATAAGTGGCAGAATTAGCATCTGGCATGATCAGGACCAGGATCCTATTTTCATGGTGCACTGCCATAACTCTTGCTTAAACATGAATCCTTTGGTCAGAGGGAATGTTATGCTAGATCCCTCTATGGTAGGTTAGATATTCTGTGAGTCTTTAGGTAGTATCACTGACTGAAGAACTGGATGCAAGAAAAAAAATAATTCATATGTGGAATATAAGACAATTCCAGCCAGTATGAATTGATGCTCTTTCTAGAATTGAAGGATATGATGTAATCAACCTCCCGCTTAGTGTCTGGCAGACCTTCTTGAGGAATTGTGGTATCCTGGAGGTTCAGCATTGGTATATTTAGCTGGCAGGTCAGATATTCAGAAGCAGAGATAGCCAGATCAGACTGAGTGGGAGGAAGAAGTAAGGGTGGGAGGGATTCCATTTTGCTGGCATAGGCTCCATTTCTGCTACTGTGTTTCTTTCATTCATGAGTCCAGTTTGGGCTGGGATGGCTGAGGTCAGAAGAGAGCTGGCATTACAGGTAAAGTTATCCTATCTATATGGTTGTTCAGTACCTCTCTGGATGTCCTTTGATTGGCAATTCACATGTTTGTCCCAGTTCCCACAGGTCCATACGCATGCCTCTTCCTCAAATATTCTTACACTTCATCTTCCAATCTTGCTCATCCCGGGTTTCTGACCTGTTAAGACATTTCCAGTACTCATGAGTCTATATGAATTCTTACATTGTGTCACCCCTCTCTGTACACAAATGAGAAGATTGGAAACACTCTCCAAAACTCTATCCCTGGGGAAGATTTTACTTGGAGTGTATATCATGTATATTCTAAAAAGTCCCCATAGTAGCAGTGGCATCACAGTGCAATTTTCTCCTTGATGCTACATGACAGGTCAATTTGTATACCAAGCTTGAACTTTTTTCTCCTCAATCAAATAGTCAATAAGAAACCCCCATGAGGCCATAGATGAATTGTGCCAAAGGAGAGGTATTGATGCATTGATGCAATAGAACTATGTGTCATGAGGGACATGGCCATGTACTCATTCAGCTAACTTTTGCCCTTGGACATTTTTGAACATGAACACATATGTGCTACTTCCATATTACTCTGAGATGATGCTGAGCCTACCTGACTTGGGGGATCTAATAGCACGTGCTCATAATTGGATATTCTGACTACATAGTCATTTCATGTCTAAGGGTCAGACACTCTGTCTCTACTAGGATCTAATATAACGCTAAAAATGTTACTTTGTTGCAGATGGCATGATGTTGCCCCAAACTCAAATAATCTGTGCTAAAACTTTCAATATTAAGGCTCAAAATGATAGCTTTACCATAGATACCTTTTGCATCATGGAATCTGCCAGATGAAATGGTCAAAGAGGCATGTTGCCTGAACCACAGCTTGGAAATGCTGAGAAAATTTTCTTGCTCTGAGATGCATTCAAAGTTAGCTTTATCAGAGTTTCCAGTTTTAGAATATGTTCCTTTCAAAATCCAAGGAGGCCTACAAACCATTGTACACTTTTTTCTTAGTACTAGAAGTTACAAATTGTGGTAACATCCCTTATTTTGAACATCCCTTATTTAAATATGCCACAGACTGTGGTTTCCTAAACCCTGTATCAATGTGGGCATAGCCTAACTTCAGAACTTTTTATGTTCTATTGTTCTACTTTTTCTCCTTTCTCCACATTGAACTTCAGCTGGTTAGCTCTACCTGATCCTTCCAATTTTAGCACAATCAGCATTGCTTTAAACAACTGACGTCTGACTATCCTTTCTAGATCCTTCATATGATGTCAAAATCTTGTACTTTCCTTCACTGCACTTGTCACTTTCAAATTTACGTTTCTTTTTGTGGCAAATGTTTCTCTGGCCCACCATATCAGGTGGTTCTTTCTTCCTAATTGTTTAAGATACACTCCAGAAAATGACTGAAGAAACTCTATATGGAGTTAAGAGGGAGACTAAATAAGAATGATTCTTACCATCTTTGTGTTTCCATAGTCACATGTTCCAGTGAAAATCCTTTATCTTAATAAAGGCCCTTGACACCAGACTGGTTTACCCTGTGGAAGTTTGCCCAAAGACAACGCAATATTTACAAAAAGTTTAAAAAAAAAAAAGATAAACAAAAACTTTAACTTTTAAAAATATCCTGATATGTTACAAACTATGGTAAAGTAAAAATAATAAATAAATAAATAAATAAATAACACCAAACCCTAGGGTAAAATGCTGGCAAATTATTTGATAGGTAACTCTTTATATCTGAAAAAATGGAAATCATTAACTCCTGCAAGCACTGTGGATGTAGGGACCTAAAGATGAGACTAAGTCACTGGAGTTATATTGCCATCATGTGGTCTTAAGAAAGAAAATATTTTTAAATACAGATATCTCATGTAGAAAAGTATATGGTATCTACTGAAAAGATGACATTAAATTTGGACATAGGAATTTAGTTCTTTGATTAGAGATATCACCTCTGAAAATGTAATTAATTCCTTTTATCCAAAATTTGTATGACTTTTAGTATTAGAAAAACCCTTTAGTTTTTGTTCTTCAGATAGCAGGAAAAAATAACAATGCATTTTAAAAACTAAAATAAATTATGATGCATGAGAATTAAATGACAAAGCAAAATGGAAAAAGATATAAATTGTACTAAAAGAGAAAAAGAATATTTATAATAGAGGCAGTTTTCCCATGAAGCTTATGAAGCCTAAATTTAGGAACTGTCTCTTATATCCCTCTCCTTATTTTTGTATTAGCCATTTAAAATTTTCTTTTTAAAAACAACCTCTTAAGACTGTGTTTATCTTGGATCCCAGAATCTGAAGCAGAGTCTCATATGTGTTGTCTTTACCATATATATATATATATATATATATATATATATATATATACACACACACACACACATGCACACACACACACACACACACACACACACATATATAGGAATCCAATGACACAGGAAAGGGACAGATCCAGCTTTTATGGAACCTAATCTTATTAACTTTAAGAGGTTGTGAAATCTTCATTCCCTACAGCTCTAGGTTTCCCCTAAATTAATCCCTGCTGGTTTTCAAAGCCAGACATAGTGAGGGCTCATCTTTCTGGTGCAGGATCTGAGAGTTGGGATGCCTGCTGGCACGTATAAATCCCTTGCTCCTTAGAGAAAAGCTCTGGGTTCATTTGTTTGTTTGAGATCGCTCCCATTTGTGGATTACTGCAACATGGGTATGATTTTTGGTTAGAGTATGTCTCTGCCCCTCCTACTCATTGAAGTGAAGTCCTTCTATCTTTTGTTGCAGAGCAGGTGTTCTTCTAGGTCTCAGGTTCTTTTGAAAGGAAATTGTTCCATATATAGCTACATATTTGTTGTATACACAGGAAAAGGTGACTTCAGCCTCTTCCTATGCCAGCATCTTGGACTCTCCATAGATGTTAGACATTGTAGATTAAAAAATATAGGAAAATGTTATCTTCCTCCTGTTCTTCTGACAGGTAGCAAGCAAGCAAATCACCTTAATCTTGCTGATGTCCTTTTAGGTTTTTTTTTTTTTTTTTTTCAGGCTACTCTATTTTAGGTCTTTCTGGCCCTCCAAGGCAAGGTTGAGATGTTTATGTCCAAAGGACTTGAGCTTCAGCCTCTTTCTCTCCTCCCTGAAGTCCTGTTACAATGTTGGCTCAGCTCTTTAGCTTCCTGGCTGGTGTCTTCTGCTGGGATTACTATAATTACACCCTGGGCTTGTAGCTTTAGAGTTGTACTAAGGAGGAGGTTGCAAACAAATTCAGAACCTCATTTCCCAAGTAGTTTCCTCCTCTTTGGGATTCTGTGCCTCAATTCTCAATTTCTTTAGATGCTTCCAACTACAACATTTTTCTCTACAGAAAAAAGGTAAGACTGCTACCACTTGCTATGATTCTATGCCAAAAAGGGTTTGGGCAGCACAATTAACTTTCTGCGGATTAGCCCTAAAAAGGTGAAAATTCAAATGTAAACAAGTTCAGGTGATCAGCCAATTACTGAATCTCATGCTAATATAAAGCTAAACATGCTTCAGAAGAAGATAATACAGTCTAAAGACTTAACATATCCAAAATCCTCAGCATGTAATAAAATATTACAGAACATTCAAGGAAAGGGGAAAGTGTTACCCATAGTCAAGGTGAAAAGCAGTCACCAGAAAACAACTCTGAGGTGCCCTAAATGTTGGATTTAGCTGAAGAAGCTTTAAAGTAACTAATACAAATATAATCAATTAATGAAATGGATGTATGTTCAATGAATTAAAGGGAATTAAGGGAATGAGTAAGGGAAATTAATAGTGAATGAATAGAGAATCAATGCAGAGAAATGGAAACTATAAAAAATTATAAATTCTAAAACTGCACAAAGTATATCCAACATCTCAGAAACCATAAGAGCAAGAAAAGAATGGATTGAAATATTTAAAGTGTTGAGAAAGAAAAACTCACCAACCTAGAATTCTGTATCCTTCAAAATTATTCAACAAAAGTGAAGGAAATAAAGGCATTTTCAGACAAATAAAAATTGAGGATATCTGGGGTGCCTGGGTGGTGTATTTGGTTAAGCATCCGACCCTTGGTTTTCATTCAGGTTGTGATCTCATGGCTTGTGGGCTCGAGCCCTGCATCAAGCCCTGGCTCCATGTTCAGTGGGGAGTCTCCTTGAAGATTCTCTCCCTCTCCCCCAACACTCTTTCTCAAATAAATAAATAAATCTTAAAAAAAAAAAAAAAAAAAAAAGCCCAGAGGGTGCCTGAGTGGCTTAGTTGGTTAAGTGTCTGCCTTTGGCTCAGGTCATGATCTTGGGGTCTTGGGATCCAGTCCCACATCAGGCTCCCTGCTCAACAGGGAGTCTGCTTCTTCATTTCACTCTCCCTCAGTGCTCTCCCTCTCTCTCCAATAAAGAAATAAAATCTTTAAAAAATTTTTATATCTTATTAAATTGGTATTTTCACATTCTTTGGGTAAATACCCAGTAGTGGAATTACTAGATCATATGGTAAGTCTGTTTTTTAACTTTTTGAGGAACCTCCGCACCGTTTTCCACAATGGCTGCATCAGCTTGCATTCCCAACAATGCACAAGAGTTCTTTTTCTCTACATCCCTCTCTACATTTATTGTTTCTAGTTTTGTATTTTGTTTTTTGTTTTTGTTTTTACCATTCTGAAAGATTCAAGGTGATATATCATTGTGGTTTTGATTTACATTTCCCTGAGGATTAATGATTTTGAGCATCTTTTCATGGGTTTGTCGGCCATCTGTATGTCTTCTTTGGAAAAAAAAAAGAGTCTATTCATGTCCTTTGCCCATTTTTAATTGGATTATTTAGGTTTTTTGGTATTGACTTGTGTACATTCTTTATATATTTTGGATATTAATCTTTTATTGGCTATATCAATTGCAAATATCTTTTCCCATTTGGTAGGTTGTCTTTTTATTTTGTTGATGGTTTCCTTTGCTATGCTAAAGATTTTATTTCGGTGTAGTCTTAATAGTTTAATTTTGCTTTCGTTTCTCTTGCCAATGTGACTATAGAAAAATGTTTTTATGGCTGATGTCAAAGTGATTATTGCCCATGTTTTCTTTTAGGAATTTTAGGAGTTCAGGTCTTACATTTAAGACTTTAATCCATTTTGAGGGTGTGTGTATGTGTGTGTGTGTGTATGGTGTTATAAAGTGGTCTAGTTTCATTGTTTTGCATGTAGCAACCCGGTTTTCCCAACACCATTTCTTGAAGAAACTTTTTCCCATTGTATATTCTTGCCTCCCTTGTCATATTTTAATTAACCAGTGAAGTGTGGGTTTATTTCTAGGCTCTCTATTCTTTCTGTTACATTGATTTATGCATCTATTTTTGTTTTAGTATTATACTATTTTGATTATTATAGGTTTGCAGTATATTTTGAAATCTGAGATTATGGTAGCTCCAGCTTTGTTCTTCTTTTTTCAAGATTGCTTTGGCAATTCAGGGTCTTTTGTGGCAATTCAGGAACAAATAATTTTAAAATTATTTGTTCTAGTTCTGCGAAAAATGTTGGTATTCTGATAAGGATTACACTAAATCTGTAGATTGCCTTGGGTAGTATGAATATTTTAATAATAATGGTTCTTCCAATCCATGAGTTTGGAATATCTTTCCATCTGTTTGTGTCATCTTCAATTTCTTTCACCACTGTTTTATGGTTTTCAGAGTACAGCCCTTTTGCCTCCTTGGTTAAGTTTATTTCTAGGCTTTTATTTATTTTTTATTATTATCTTTGTTTTGGTTGCACTTCTTGATATTTATCCGAAGGAGTTGAAAACTATGTTCATATAAAAACATGCACATGGATATTTGTAGCAGCTTTATTCATAACTGTGAAAACTTGGAAGCAATCAAGATGTTCTTCTGCTGGTAAATGTATAAACAAACTGTGGTACATCCAAACAATGAAATATTATTCAATACTACAAAGAAATTAGTTGTCAAGTCTTAAAACGACATGGAGGAAACAATTATATTACTAAATGAAAGAAGCCTATCTGCAATTGCATTACTGGGTATTTACCCCAAAGATACAGATGTAGTGAAAACAAGAGCCTTATGTACCCCAATGTTCATAGCAGCAATGGCCACAGTTGCCAAACTGTAGAAAGAGCCAAGATGCCCTTCAACAGATAAAGAAGATATATATGGTCCATATATACAATGGAATATTATGCCTCCATCAGAAAGAATGAATACCCAACTTTTTATGAACATGGACGGGACTGGAGGAAATTATGCTGAGTGAAATAAGTCAAGCAGAGAGAGTCAATTATCATATGGTTTCACTTACTTCTGGAGCATAAGGAGTAACATGGAGGACATTAGGAGAAGGAAAGGAAAAGTGAATTGGGGGAGATCAGAGGGGGAGATGAATGATGAGAGACTGTGGACTCTGAGAAACAAACTGAGGGTTTTGGAGGGGAGGGCAGTGGGAGGTTAGGTGAGCCTGGTGGTGGGTATTAAGGAGGGCATGGATTGCATGGAGCACTAGGTGTGGTGCATAAACAATGAATCTTGGAACACTGAAAAAAATTAAATTAAAAATAAAAAGCCTATCTGAGAAGGCTACATACTGTATGATTCCAACTATATGACATTCTGAAAAAGGCAAAACTTTGGAGACAGTAAAAAGATCAGCTGTTAAGGGTTAGGGAGGAGGAAGAATTGAATAGTTGAAGTATAGAGGAATCTGTTCTGTCTGACACTATAATGGCTGAAACATGTTATACATTTGTCCAAACCAATAGAACATATAAATCAGCAAACTTATTCTTATATTTTATTAAGAAGGAAAGGATCACATGGCCATTATTATCTAAAAGCTGTTGCTGTGAAATAAAGATTTTAGGAGAGTATTTTGTTGACTTCTTTACATTATTCTCAAGGTTACTTAGTTTCATATTTCTTCGTTGGCCACTTCCTACAGATTTTTTTTTTTTCCAGAAAATTGTCATTTTGTCTGTTTGCAAGCTTAGCACCATAAAGTGGTTCAAATGTTTGTTCTGTTAGTCATTTCCCTTCCTTCATTTCTAATTTTGGTTATTTGTGCCTTCTTTTCTCTTATTCCCTAAATAGTTTTCCCATCAGTTTACCTATTTTAGTTGTCTTTTTAAAGAACTGGTGTTAAGAAAGACAACTATCATATGATCTCCCTGATATGAGGAAGTCGAGAAGCAACATGGGAGGTTTGGGGGGTAGGAGAAGAATAAATGAAACAAGATGGGATTGGGAGACAAACTGTAAGAGACTCTTACTCTCACAAAACAAACTGAGGGTGACCAGGGGGAGGTGGGTAGGGAGAGGGTGGTGGGGTTATGGACATTGGGGAGGGTATGTGCTATTGTGAGTGCTGTGAAGTATGTAAACCTGGCGATTCACAGACCTGTACCACTGGGGCTAATAATACATTATATGTTAACAAAAAATTAAAAAAAAAAACTGGTGTTAGAAAGAAATATATTCTTCATGCTTCAGAATTCAACATAAGAAAAATATTAGAGGCTAATGGTAAATTTGCTGCCTCCATCTCTAACTTCAACTTATTAATTATAATTTTAATTATAAATCTATTGTTAGCAATTGTTAATACATAAATGATTAATATTTATGTTAAATTTTAAGTAAATTTTGAATAATATTAAATATTGTTAAATTATGAAAGTTTTTCAGAGAGAGAAAAAAAAAGTAAAACATCATAGCTATTGTGAAAGGTGTAAATATTTAGCTTTCTATAAATGCTGTTTCTCCTCCCACTCCTTCTTCTAATTTTTCTCTTTCTTCTCAGCATTTGTATCAATTTTTATAGAAGCTAAAGTGTTAAATAAAGGAGAAAATAAAAGGATCATAATCAAGCTATTGGGTTTGATGTTACTGTGGGAACACTGCAGACAGCAAATTGATAATAAAAACTGGTTTTGACTTGTGAGGCTATTACTAAAACTACAGGTTGTATCTCAATTTTCACTCACCTTTAAAAAGAAAATTTATGAGTTTAACCCCAAACCCCTTTTCCTTTTTTTAAATTTAATTTTATTTTTTCAGTGTTCCAAGATTCATTGTTTAAGCACCACACCTAGTGCTCCATGCAATCTGTGCCCTCCTTAATAGCTACCAGCATGGCCTCCCAAACCTCTACCCTCCTTCCCCTCCAAAACCTTCAGTTTGTTTCTCAGCGTCCACAATTCTCATCATTTGTCTCCCCCTCTAATTTCCCCCAACTCACTTCTCCTCTCCATTTCCCAATGTCCTCCATATTATTCCTTATGCTCCATAAGTAAGTGAAACCACATGATAATTGACTCTCTCTGCTTATTTCACTCAGCATAATCTCCTCCAGTCCCATCCATGTTGATAAAAAGTCAAGTATTCATCCTTTCTGATGGAGGCATAATATTCCATTGTATATATAGATCATATATTCTTTATCTGTTCGTCTGTCGAAGGGCATCTTGGCTCTTTCCACAGTTTGACGACTATGGCCATTGCTACTATGAACATTGGGGTACAGATGGCCCTTTTTTCACTACATCTGTATCTTTGGGGTAAATACCCAGTAGTTCAATTGCATGGTCATAGGGTAGCTCTATTTTTAATTTCTTAAGGAATCTCTGCACTGTTTTCCAAAGTGGCTGCACCAACTTGCATTCCCACCAACAGTGTAAGAGGGTTCCCCTTTCTCCACATCCTCTCCAACACTTGATGTTTACTTGTTGTCTTGTTAATTTTGGCCATTCTAACCGGTGTAAGGTGGTATCTCAATGTGGTTTTGATTTGAATCTCCCTGATGGCTAGTGATGATGAACATTTTTTCATGTGTCTGTTAGCCATTTGTATGTCTTCTTTGGAGAAGTGTCTGTTCATGTCTTCTGCCCATTTTTTGACGTGATTATCTGTTTTTTGTGTGTTGAGTTTGAGGAGTTCTTTATATATCTTGGATATCAGCCCTTTGTCTGTAGTGTCATTTGCGAATATCTTCTCCCATTCCATGGGTTACCTCTTTGTTTTCTTGACTGTTTCCTTTGCTGTGCTGAAGCTTTTGATCTTGATGAAGTCCCAAAAGTTCATTTTTGCTTTTGTTTCCTTTCTCTTTGGAGACATGTCTTGAAAGAAGTTGTTGTAGCCGATGTAGAAGAGGTCACTGCCTGTGTTCTCCTCTAGGATTTTGATAGATTCCTGCCTCACGTTGAGGTCTTTTATCCATTTCTCCAAACTCCATTTTCAAATACATATTATATCACTTACTTGCAGTGGATAGAGTTTTAACACAAATTATGTCAAAATTGATCAATTTCACAATTGAGTATTTCATCATGTAAGCCTTACAAAATAAATCTGACAGTCCAAGAGCAGCATTAATTAAATAAAAAGTCTGTGTGCGTGTGTGTGTGTGTGTGTGTGTGTGTGAAAGAGACAGAGACATATAGACAGAAATTTATGTTAAATGTTTAACAATACATGGCCTTGTTTTTCTTTTCTAATATCAGAGATTGTGTTGATAATAAAAGACCAGAAATAAAAGATACATACATACATACATAAAATCCAAGGTTCTGAAAAGCAGAAACTATTAAATCACATGCAGTTGTAAGTCTAATAAATGACACAAAGTCATAAATACCTGTAGGTGCAAGTATTACCAAATCTTCATTTATTTATTTATTTTTAAAAGATTTTATTTATTTATTTGACAGAGAGAGAGGTCACAAGTAGGCAAAGAGGCAGGCAGAGAGAGAGGGGAAGCAGGCTCCCCACTGAGCAGAAAGCCTCATGCTGGCCTCAATCCCAGGACCCTGAGATCATGACCTGAGCTGAAAGCAGAGGCTTTAACCCACTGAGCCACCCAGGTGCCCTCAAATCTTCATTTAGAAAAAATAAACAAAACCCTATAAAAACATTTTCTCCTTTCTTCATGCCCAGAGCACCTAAAAAGAAATACACAATTAAAAGTACTACATTATCCATGGAGACATCTAAAATGTTTCTTTCATTTCTCTCTTTGACAACAGAACCTTTAGGCTTTACCTTAAGAGTGGAGTGAATGCCTCCCAAATTTACCCTCTGTAGTACTTTTTAAAATCTAACTCTTGAATTGGATATAATGGGCTTAACACCTTAGACACTTCAGGGGGCAGAAATCCTTGCCTTTCTAAGTAAGAGCAATCTTCTGTCAGCCCACAGAAATGTTATCAAAAATAGAAAGTGTCAATAGAAATGCCATCTAAAACCAGAGCTTATAAGCTACAAACTATTCTGTAAATTGTTTTTGACACTTGGCTATGCCTGTTATGCATTGGTGCTATCTACTAATGCCTCCGCTTTATAACCAGTCCACTTTATTCCTGCAGGTACTTCACATTTTACATTCAATTTGTAATATCATTCTTAGATGGTCTGCACTAAATTGAGCCAGATAATAACTGATTACCTTGAATGCTATTAGGATTTTCCTCTGATGGTTCTAATTTCCTTACATTGCAAGTTCAAAATTTTTATGAGATTCCTAAGATGGGTCCCTTGATAGAGTAAGTTTGGAAAATGATCTATTGACTAGCTCTCTTTTTAAAATAAAATATTAAATTCTCTGAATACTAAAAGAATCAGAAAAAAAAATTTGTTTAATGATGTTATTCCAAACTTATGTAACCAAAGAGTCCCTCTTATGCTACACACTTCAAATTAAACATATTAACATCTTGTAACACTGATTTTTAGTAAACACTTTTTGGGAAAAAACTATGTTGTGCACATTTGTATTATGTGTATGTTTTAAAGCCTCTAAAATTTGTTTTAGAAGCTGTTTTTGATGGTTTTATCTGTTTCAATAGAGTATACTATCTAAATTAAAAATGCATCCACATGATGGTTCTAGTTATTGTGTGCATTTATTAAAAACCTAAAAGCAATGATTAGGGGAAAACTTTATAGACTAGGATGTGAGTGGTACCATATAAAATTGGGCAACATAGCACCCTTGTAATGACAAAGTTAAAATCAAAAGCAGAATTTGGTTGTATCACCACAATTGATTTATTCTTTATTAGAATGGTGCAGTTCTCTATTCTTTCTGCATGCAAAATGACTGATATAGGGGCGCCTGGGTGGCTCAGTGGGTTAAGCCTCTGCCTTCAGCTCAGGTCATGATCTCAGGATCCTGGGATCGAGCCCCACATCGGGCTCTCTGCTCGGCGGGTAGCCTACTTCCCGCCCCCCCTCTGCCTGCCTCTCTGACTACTTGTGATCTCTGTCTGTCAAATAAATAAATAAAATATTTTTAAAAAATGACTGATATAGATTAAGTAGGCAAGAAGACTAATCATTACAGTTTAGTTTGTAATATTATATTAAGAATAAAAAAGTTCAAGACTACATCACTCATATATTTCTGATGGGAATGCAAAATTATAGAGCCTTTCTGGGACACAGTTTGATAGTTTCTTAAAAATTTAAGTATACACTCACCATTAGATTCACCAATCTCACTGTTATGTGTTAACTGCAAAGAATGAAAATTTATAATCACACAAAATGCCCATGTTTATAGCAATTATATTCATAATGGCCTCAAACTCAAAATAACTAAATGTTCTTCAGTGAATTAGTGGATAAACAAGTGGTACATTCATGTAATGAAATACAACTCAGCAATAAGAAAATAATAACTTAGATGTCTCTTAAATGTATTATGCCAAGTGAAAGTAACCAGAGTCAAAAAGTCCCTTACTAAATGATTCCACTAATATGAAATTCTGTAAAAGCTAAAACAATAAAGATGGAGAAGATATAGGTGGTTGCTAGAGACTAGGGTTGGGGGGTGGATTTGATAAAAAATTAAGCAGCATGGGGTGCTTGGGTGGCTCAGTCAGTTAAGTATCAGACTCCAGATTTTGGCCAATGTTCGTGATCTCATGGGTGGTGAGATGGAGTCCTGCATCTGGCTCTGTGCTTAGTGTGGACTCTGAGTTTCTCTCTCTCCTTCTCCCTTTGCCCCTCCCTCCACTCATACTAGCTCTCTCTCTCTCTGAAATAAATAAATAAAATCTTTTCAGAAAATTAAGTAACATAAAGGAATTTTTGAAGATGAGGAATTTGTTCTATATTCTGATTGTGGTGATAGTTACATGACTCTTTCTATTTGTCATATCTCACAAAATTGTAAAAAAAAGTGAATTTTACTGTATAGAAATTTAAAATCAGTATGTTAAATATTCAACATGTAATAAAAAAATAAATGGATGGCAATATATTTATTTTAAAAGTAGTCTCCCCAAATAGATATATATAGATAGATAGATAGATATAGTGATTATCTTTTTATAAAATTATGTTAAAATTATAATATATAGTTATTAGAAATATAGATAAATTCAACAACACCATACAAAATGGAAATTAAGTGACTGTAATGGTTTACCTCAAGAAGTAGAATGTATGGCAACAGGATGGGGTGCCCACATTTTTTGATGAGGATTGCTCTCAGTTCCCTGGCTTCTGTTTCAAGTGGTGAATTTTGGGTACTCATATTCTAAAAATATTACTTAGAAAACCCTAAATGTTTTCATTAAATAATCAAATAGACAAAACTTGATAGTAAGTTAGTAAAAGAGAAAATATTTCTAGTAAAATTATCTTGCAAGCAGTTGAGAGAGAAAGAGAGAAAACAGAAAAATAAATTGTCAAGGAAGAGAAAATACGAATTGTAATCAAAGTTTCACCGGAGTCCCCAAAAGAAAAAAGATAAGAGAATAAAGGAACAGTATTATTTGAAAAGATAAGAAGAGAAATTTTCAAAATTGGTAAAAATCAGAAATCCTCAAACCTGCCAAGAATGGACAGCAATCCCTGTATCAATGGATGAAAAATTACTCTAAACTTTGCTGTGAAAGAAAGAAGGTGTGGGGGGTGGTGGGAGTCAAGGCTCAGAGACAAGACCCTTTGCCCTTCTTTGCTTCTGCTTTTATTGGTCCTTCAGGATAAACACAAAACTTTATCACTGTTTCTCAAGCACGAGATGTATGACAAAGGGTCTTACTGGAACTAGGAGGATGTATTTACAGGAATGATATAATATGCTAATCTCTGTGTTCTAAACTCTGCCAAACATAGCCTAGGGGACAATACATACATCTCTTAGATCACAGGGCAGGTGTTTGGGCTAGGAAAGCTTTGGGGAAGGCAACTCCCTACTGCATTCCTATGGCCAAGCGGTCACACAGGCCTTGGTATTCCAAAGACCTAAGCCCTTCTCTGAAAATTAAACCCCTTCACGTGTCACATTTTACCAAGCCAGGTATTATGGATGATTTCATGCTGTACATTAACCCCAACACAAGCCCATAAAGTCAAATATTTAGAAAGCAGAATAAATACAAAGAAACTGACACCTTTATACATTGTAGTATATTTCCAGAATATCAAAAACAAGAAAAAGTCCTAAGAACAGAGAAAAAAGATAACTTGACAGCAGTCTTCTCAATAAAAACAAGAATGAAGATAATGATATCTTTAATATGTTATCAGTAAATAACTGCCAAACTATAATTTTATAATTAAAAAAGGTATCTTTTGAACATGCATGCAGAATTTTTGTCCTCAGTAATAGCTAAGTAAATTATCACATTGCCCTCCAGCACATAAAAACTTGAGATGATGTACAAAAAACACCCTGCTTTTAGGCACTAGAGAGTGACAAAAGCAGGTCTTCTTCCTTTTGTCTTCCTTGACACAGAGTTGACACACTTGGAAGTATGAAACAGTACTGGATAAATTTCCTGTTGTCATGGCACCTAGCATGAGGGCACACAGAGTCTTAATCATGTGGCATGGGTAAATCTTCTATAGACCTTCCTTTACTCTTTCTGGTTTGAAGAACAAGACAACAGAACTGGGAAAACCAAAACTGCTGAAAAGTGTGGGAAGACCACAAGAAAGGAGTAGGGAAGAGGTACCCCCAATTCTGTTTATTAACTTCCCCAGTATTTGGGTGAAAGTGGAGCTACCACATGAAAGTAGAGTCTAGGGAGTCCAGCTCAACTGTGCTGAGGTTTTACCTGCCACCCAAGAAATACGGTCTAACCAATTTAATAGTCTATTAAAGTAATCAACTAACAATTCAATTTTAAAGAAGTAAAACCAACCAACCAACAATGACAACAATAATGAAAGTCTTCAGATAATATAACACAACATAGATTCCCCACATATAACATTTACAATGTCCAGAATAAAATCTAAAATCACTCAACACGAAGAATCAAAGAAATATGACTTATTCTCAAAAGAAATGATTATCAAGGTTTAACAACCCTATAATGGCATAGATGAGGGAGATGTAATTAAAAGAAATGAATTTTGAAGGATATTATATTTATGCTTAATGGTATAAAGGAATATATGTTTAAAACAAATGAAGACATAAGAACTCTAAAGAGAGAAATATAAACTATAAAAAATAACCAATAGAAATTCTAGAAACAAAAGTACCATATCTGAAATTAAAAATTCACTGAAAAGCCTTAACAGAAAAATGGAATTGACACAAGAAATAGTGAATTGAAAATAGATCAATTCAAGTCATTTGGTTCAAAGCAAAGAGAAAAAGATTTGAAGGAAAAAACAAAAAACAAAAAACAAAAAACCAAGCCTCAGAAACAAGTGGAACAATATCAAAAGGTATGACATGTGTAACTGGAGTCTCAAAAGAGAGGACCAAAAAGAAAAAGGCACAAACAATATGTGAGAAAATAATGATTAAAAACCTACATAATTTGATGACATATATTTATTGGAGTCCCAGTAAAGTAGGAAAATATTAGAAGATAAAATGACAAAAATATCCTCAGATTTGTGAAAGACATAAATTTATAGATTCAAAAAAGGAGTAAATTCTAAGAACAAATATTACAAAGAAGAAAAAAAAAACCCATTCAGACACGTCAGAGTCTAGCAAATAACTAGAATGACAACCACAACAAAATGTAACTCATTACATAAAGAGACACAAGAATTCAAATGACCACAATTTCCTGGTCAGAAACTAGAGAGGCAACAAATCAGTGACAAAAATGCTGAAGTGAGGAAAAAATAAAATTAATCCAGAATTTTTTCTAGCTAAAATTTTCTTCAAGAATGAAAACAAAATAAAAACACATTTTTACACAGAAAACTGAGAACTGATCACCATCCTACTCATACAACCTGAACTACTAAAGGATGTTTTTCAAGCTGAAAAATTATATCTAAACAATACATATCTTTGGAAAGAAATAAAGAGAATCAGAAGTGGTTTGGCAAAATATAAACCCTGTTTTCCTCCAAATTTCTTTAAAACACAGAACTGTTTTGTTTGGCCCTGTTTGTTCATGGCCCTGCTTGGAAGATGGCCAGTTTGAGTTGAGACAACAAATAGTTTTACCAGATTTAAAGCTATTTCTCTCACTGTACCAAAGCAGGAAATTTAATTCATAACCCCACTCATTGTTTTTGCAGCCTTCAGCCAGTCTGATGAAAGTATCTAACCAGAGGACATAGAAAGTTGCATAGCTGATTCAATAGCCCTGTGTACAGTGGCACTCAAACAGGGAACACAGCCCATGGTTATCTGGTCTGCAGAGCAAAAATGGTAGCCTCACCTGACCACAGCATTCAGTACACACTCTGGCCTGATTAAGGTCTCCAAGCAATGGGCTATACACACACTGAGTCTTATCCTGCTGCTCTGCTAGGAAAGGAAACAATTCATAGCCCCATCTGCTACCCATCTTCTTACCAATGAGTAATTACTTTAAATGTAAATGGATTAAATTCTCTAATTAAAAACACAGAAATATTGAATGGATTAACAAATAAGATCCAACAATATGCTGTGTACAAGAGAGTAATTTTAGCTTTAAAGACATACATAGACTAAGAGTAAAGCAATGGAAAAAGACATTTCAATCAAATGGTAACCAAAAAAGGCAAAGGTAGTTATATATGCATCAGACAAAACAGATGTTTAAAATGGTAAAAAGAGAAAAAGAAAGTCATTATATAATGGTAAAGGGGTCAATATATCAAGAAGATAGAACAATTGTAAATATGTACCCAATATTGAGGCACCTAACTATACAAAGCAAAAACTAACAAAGCTAAAAGGATATATAAACAGTAATACAATAATAATCGAAGACTGTCTCTCAAAGTGAATAAATCATGCAGAGAATCAATAAGGAAATGGTGCACTTGAACAACACTCCAGACCAAATGGACCTAACACACAGATACAGAACAGTATATTCAATAACAATAGAATGCACATTCTTCTTAAGTTTACATTTAATGTTTTCTAGGAAAGATCATATGTTAGGCCATAAAACAAATCTTAGCAAGTTCAAGAAGACAGCAGTCATATCAAGTATCTTCTTTAACCACAATGGCATGAAACTAGAAATCAATAATGAGGAAAACCAGAAAATTCATGAACACAGAAATTAAACAACTCTTCCCAGACAACTAGTGGATCAAAAAATAAAATTAAAAATGAAATAAAAAAGGTTTCTTGATACAAATGAAAATGGAAACACACACACCAGAACTTGTGGAATGCATCAAAAGTTATTCCAAGACAGAAATTCACAGCAATAAATACATATATTAAGAAACAAGAAAGATTCCATATAAACAACCTATCTGTGCTTTAATGAATTTAAAAAAGAAAAACAAACTAAACCCAAAGTTAGCAGGTAAAAGGAAATAATAAAAATTAGAGCAGAAATGAATGAAATAGAGAAGAGGGAAACAATAGAAAAAGTTAACCAAACTAAGAATTGGTTCTCCAAAAAGCTAAACTAAATTAACAAACTGTTAGCTAGAATAACCAAGGAAAAAGAGAGCACTCAAATCAACAAAATTGTAAATGAAAAAGGACACATTACAATGGTTCCTACAGAAATTCAAAGAAACTGCTATGAACAACTATATGCTAACAGGTTGAACAATGAGTAGAAATGGGAAAATTCTCAGAAACATACAACTTACCAAGACTGAATCAGGAAGAAAGAGAAAATCCAAATAGACCAACTACTAGCAAGGAGACTAAATCAGTATTAAAAAAATCTCCGAACCTTCAATTTTTTTGGAAACAGCTTCAGGAGAATAGGTATTATTTCTTCTTTGAATGTTTGATAGAATTCCCCAGGGAATTCGTCAGGTCCTGGGCTCTTGTTTTTTGGGAGGTTTTTGATCACTGCTTCAATCTTGTTATTAGATATTGGTCTATTCCAGTTGTCAATTTCTTCCTGATTCAGTTTTGGAAGTTTATAGGTTTCCAGGAATGCATCCATTTCATCTAGGTTGCTTAACATTTTGGCATATAACTGTTGATAATAATTTCTGATGATTGTTTCTATCTCCTTGGCGTTAATCGTGATCTCTCCCTTTTCATTCATAATTTTATTAATTTGGGTCCTTTCTCTTTTCTTTTGGATTAGTTTGGCCAGTGGTTTATCGATCTTACTGATTCTTTCAAAAACCAGCTTCTAGTTTCATTGATGTGTTCTACTGTATCTCTAGTTTCTATCTTATTGATCTCTGCTCTAATCTTGATTATTTCCCTTCTTGTGTGTGGGGTTGGCTTAATTTGTTGTTGATTCTTGAGTTCTTTAAGGTGTAAAGAGAACTAGTATATTCTGGATTTTTCAATTTTTTGAGGGAGAATTGGATGGCTATGTTTTTCCCCCCTAAGGACCACCTTCGCTGTATCCCATAGGTTTTGGGCCAAAGTGTCTTCATTCTCATTGGTTTCCATGAATTGTTTAAGTTCTTCTTTGCTTTCCTGGTTGATCCAAGCATTCTTAAGCAAGGTGGTCTTTAGCTTCCAGGTGTTTAAATCCCTTCCAAACTTTTTCTTGTGGTTGAGTTCCAGTTTCAAAGCACTGTGGTCTGAGAATATGCAGGAAATAATCTCAATCTATCGGTATTGGTTGAGTCCTGATTTATGACCCAGTATGTGGTCTATTCTGGAGAAAGTTCCATGTGCACTTGAGAATGAGTATTCTGTTGTTTTAGGGTGGAATGTTTTGTATATATCTATGAAGTCCATCTGGTCCAATGTGTCATTCAATGTTCTTGTTTCTTTATTGATATTCTGCTTGGATGATCTGTCTATTACTGAGAGTGGTGTGTTAAGATCCCCTACTATTAATGTATTCATATCAATATGACTCTTTATCTTTATTAACAGTTGTCTTATGTAGTTGGCTGCTCCCATATTGGGGGCATAAATATTTACAACATGTGTTGGAGAGGATGTGGAGAAAGGGGAACCCTCTTACACTGTTGGTGGGAATGCAAGTTGGTGAAGCCAATTTGGAAAACAGTGTGGAGATTCCTCAAGAAATTAAAAGTAGAGCCACCCTATGACCCTGTGATTGCACGACCCTGCAATTGCACGGCTGGGTATTTACCCCAAAGATACAGACATAGTGAAAAGAAGGGCCATCCGTACCCCAATGTTCATAGCAGCAATGGCCACAGTGGCCAAACTGTGGAAAGAACCAAGATGCCTTCAGCAGATGAATGGATAAAGAAGATATGGTCCATATATACTATGGAGTATTATGCCTCCATCCGAAAGGATGAATACCCAACTTTTTTATCCAACATGGATGGGACTGGAAGAGATTATGCTGAGTGAAATAAGTCAAACAGAGAGAGTCAATTATCATGGTTTTGCTTATTTGTGGAGCATAAGGAATAACACAGAGGACACAGGGAGATGGAAAGGAGAAGTGAGTTGGGGGAAACTGGAGGGGGAGACCAACCATGAGAGACTGTGGACTCTGAGAAACAAACTGAGGGTTTTGGAGGGGATGGGGGTGGGAGGTTAGGGGAGCCTGGTGGTGGGTATTATGGAGGACACATATTGCATGGAGCACTGTGTGTGGTGCATGAATAATGAATTCTGGAACACTGAAAAGAAAAATAAATAAATAAAAATTAAAAAAAAAATCTCCCAAACAAGAAAAGCACAGCACCTGATAGCTTTTAAATATATTTATTTATTTATTTACTTGACAGAGAGAGAGAGAGATCACGAGTAGGCAGAGCAGCAGGCAGAGAAATGGGGGGAAGCAGGTTCCCTGCTGAGCAGAAAGCCTGATGTGGGGCTCAATCCCAGCACCCTGAGGTCATGACCTGAGCCGAAGGCAGAGGCTTAACCCACTGAGCCAACCAGGATCCCCAGCATCTGATAGCTTTACAGGTGATTTTTACCAAACATTTAAGGAAAAATTAGTACCTATCTTTCTCAAACTCTTCCCAACAAATCAAAGAAGAAAGAATACTGTCAAACTCATTTTTATAAGGCTAGCATTATCCTGGTACCCAAAACAGAAAAGAACACTACTAAAAAAGAAAACTACAGGCCAATATCCCTGATAAATAAAGATGGAAACATTTTTGATAAAATAATAAGAAACCAAATTCAGAAGCAAAAATTGATCATTTTGGATTTATGCCTGGGATGCAAATATGACTCAACATATTTAAAGGAATAGAGTAAATGTTGAAAACAATAATGAGTGAAAAATTTCTAAAGTTAATGACAGACACCAAGCCACAGATTCAGGAAACATAGCAAAAACTAAGCAATATAAATAACAAAAATCTTTACCTAGAAATATATTCACACTGCAGGAAACAGAAAACAACAAAAATCTTTTAAAAAACCAGAAGGAAAAAAATAGGAGCAAGGTTAAGAATTACATAAAATATATCTTTAGAAACCATACAAGCAGGGAGAGAGTTGAGTGAAATACTTAAAGTGTTGAAAGAAAGAAACTGTCCTCCAGTTTTCTTGGAAAAGTCTCTTATGAGAAATAATTCCTGAATTCTCTCCTATTTAAAATGGTGTGCCATGCTTATATGTAGCAAATAACTTGTCTGGATATAAAATCATTGATTCTTCTCTCTTCTCTTAAATATCCTGTAGATGTTACCTCTTTCACTGTCTGCTGTATATTGCTAGGGAGAAGTATAATCCCAATCTGATTTATTTTCCTTTACAAGTGACTTATTTTCACCCAATTGTTCAAAACATTCTTCCCTTAACTGAAGTCCAATGACTTTACTAGAGTATATTTCAGTGTTAAGAATTTTGGGTAAATATTCCTGGACACATGGTGTGCCTTTTCAATTTATAGATAAAGTTGTCTTTTAATTCAGGGAAGTTTTCTTGAATTATGGTTTTAAATACTGTTCAACTTTAATTTTTCTTTACATTTTCCATGATTTTGCCTTTTTTCTTCCTAATATACTGTGATCATCACTCACTGTTGCCTGGACATCTTTAACGAGACTTGCTGTACTTTTGATGTGATGATTTCCTTCATAGTCACAATCAATTTATTAAAAGACCATCAAATTTAGTTTGTAATGTTATAATCAAGGGTTCAACTGCTTTGTAATTACTTTTTAAAACTCATCTGCTGAAGTTAGGCCGTACTTTTCACCTTTCTTTCTTCTTTCCTTTTTCCTTAGAGTATTTTGGTTGTTAGAATTTTAAGATAACATATCTAGGTAAATGTTAAATTTGGTTACAATACAATTCACTAACTCTATTATCATATTCCTGAACTGCTTACCTTGTTTGCAACACTGCTTCCCTAATTCCTGTAGCCACATGAGTTTTTCATCAACAAGAATATATATTAGTTTTCTCTAATGAAGAAAAATTAGGTGTCCTTGATATCTTAGCACCATATTATCTCACTAAAAATAGACTGAACTTACAATATTCTGCTCTTTCACTGGCACTTTGAAGAAAGGAAGTCTTCTCTCATCTTCAAACTAGATCCATGGACAAGTTAATGGAGATTCTCAGCGAGGTGATTTGTGTAAACTCTGATATATGTTTGTACATATATATTTTATCCAGGGGTCGGGTTTGTGATTTTCCTTATGTTCACAAGGGAGTCCAAAAACAAAAACAACAATAACAAAAGTTAAGGATCATTTGCATGGAAGAAAGAGTAGTAAAATAAGACCTAAGGCAATCACAATTTGTACACTTACTGGCTATGTCAGTACATCACTTACTACCTCTAGGGAATCAATGATTTTAAAGCTCTTTGCCTTGAAAGTTCTGTGATTCTAAGGCTAGAAGTTTTTCTCAAATGCTGGCTGTCCACAAATCTATAAGAGCAATTCACAGATATCCCTTCCTTGTTATCTTCATTATGTGGCGCAATAATCCAATTTTGCATTAGTCAGAACTGTGTCCAGCTGAGCGTAAAGCTATAAAATACTCTTAGTCTTAGACCTAAAGGACAGTGAAGATCCAACAGAGTGCACAGATTCCAGCACTTGAAGCCACTATTTTTTTTATGACATTTAGATTGAGCTTTTAAGGTCAGAGTTAAAAGAGAACACTTAATTTAGAAGGAAAGCTGCTGTGGACAGCAATGTAAAGTTCACACAGAAAAAGATCGGGCATTTTTCTCTGGTTATTTTTATGCTCAGGTTAGAAGTTAAGATATTCAGAAATCACTCAAAGGAAATTTCTAACAACTAGTCCTCCCCTAACCTCACACCCTTCACACCTTATTAAAGAAAAAAACAAAACAAAAACAAATCTGGTGTAAGAGATTTGAATCTATAAAAAAGCAAATATTCTGTAGGCAACAGCATAATCACTTGAATTATAAAAGAAGACTATCATTTAGAGTAGTGGTATTCAAACTGAATTCCTTGCAACTCTACCTCAGTAGCCACTTTCTCTCGCAAATGACTATCAAACTAAGTGAGACTTAAAGACCCTTCTTTAATCAGAATTTTCTTCTTAATCTATTATGATTGCTTATAAGGTTTTGAATGAAGAAAATTTCAGCACTAAATAAAATAAATAAATAAATAAATTTAAAGATAGTGTGAAAATTGTAACTACAAGGCAAAATGAGGTTAGAAAGTGCTGGTGTCTATTATAGACTGGATATCTGCACCCCTCCAAAATTTTTATGCTGAAATCCCAAACCCCAATGCAATAGTATTAGAAGATGAAGTCTTTGGGGGGAAAAAAAAGATGAGGCCTTTGAGAGGTGTTTAGATCGTAAGGGCACAACCGTCATAAATGGGATTAGTGTCTTTATAAAAGAGACCTCCAAAGAGCCTTCTCCTTATTTCCCCCCAGGCCTTGTGATGACACAATGAGAAGATGGCCACCTCTGGACCAGGAAGTGAGCTCCCACCAGACAGTAAATCTGCTGGTACTTTGACCTTTGACTTCCCAAGCCTCCCGAACTGTGAGAAACAAAATATTTGTTGTTTAAGCTACTCAGTCTATTAGTTTGTTACAGCAGCTTGAATATACTAAGATAGTGTCCGATATTAGAAAGTATTAGAAAGTTACATAAGACCAGACACTTTATTTTGATTACAGTTATCTTGTCTCACTTAGAACGGTGCTTGGGACTTAGACATTATTCAGTAAGTACTTCATGAATGTGTGAAAATAAATGAATAAATTAGTGCATTATATATATTATATATACTGTAAAACATTTCATATGTATGAAGAAAGGAAGTCATTTCTAACTCACAGGTTCTCTACATAAAAGGCTTATCTGAAAAAAAAAGATACGCTATCAGATAACACTTCAAAGTCACACTAATGAATTAACCATTAGCTAATAAAAGTAAAAGCTACAGATTATTCTTTGGTATTTCTGTATTCTTAAGATTCTCTAAACAAGGTTCTCCCAACTTTATAGACCAGGCACTCCCAACATATTTTGAGTATGCACCCTAATATTTATACCCCAGTTTAGTTTCTTTTGTATCCAGTTGCAATGGTACTCATGTATTGTCATATTGTAAAACATATGGAAAATAGAAATGCAAAAACAGCTGATAAAGAAAAAATATATAAAATATACTTCAAATGATTTGTGTTTATTTGTAATGATAATCATTTTTCCTTTCAATAAAACTAGGATTAGTAAGAATATAGTTCTGTGAGAATGATGTGATTGAACTGGTATATTTAATTAAATCATCATGAATTTTATTTCCTTATGTCTAAAAAAGGGCTAATATTAGAAGTATCAGGTCAATCATTTTCTTACTGCTTTTCTCTTTAAACTTGAATTATCAGAGCTATATATAAACAACAATTTTACTGAAGGAACTTTTTAAGCTACTTGTCTAATTTTTTAGGATTAGTGCAGTTTACATGATATAATGTTTCTATAAACACATTTAATGGGGACAGAAAGGTTTTAATACTTGACGAACTTATATTAAAAGACCAAAAAGTAAGAATGTTGCTTTCAAAATGTCAGGATGCCCTGGATGTTTTAAGGATTGCGGTAGCTATGCAAGGATCTGAACTGCAGAGCAGATGAAGGAGCCAGCATCAATCCATATATTCAAGAGTATAAAAGACTAATTTCTTTCTCATTTTAGAAAAAAAATATTTAGAATTATGAATATTTTCCCCCACCACAGTCAAAGTTGTTTATACCTGATGACATTTCTGAGAATTTAATAAACCTTATTTCAAGATACATATGGTTGCTATGTTTTATTGTAGTCAACTGTTTAAGATGGAGGAGGATAATTCAATTATTAAAACTTAAAGGACGCTAAGAGTCTCCTACTGTAAGATCTTGATTCTACCAATGATACAACTGAATTTCAGAGATATGTGGCATGCCTGCTATACAATAAATACTTCTTCTATCCTTGTATTTCTATTGTGGCATATTTTATTGTTAATATATTTTATAATTAATGCTAAAAAGAAGCACGTAGTTCTTCACACTAGATTACTGCAACAAAAATCTTCAGAATGTAAATCTGAGAAAGTAACTTTGGGAATGTGTGTACAAATTAATCTTGTGAGGATTCATGCAGATTTAATTCTGTCATTGTAAGAGGAAACATACCATGACTGAGGAAATCATAAACTTAACCCCAGTAGGTGAACACAAAATGTGTATGTATTGAAGTGTTGAACTATTGAAAGTAACAATCTAAAATGTATTTTCTTTTTCAGTCAAATGAAAGTCCTTTATTTAAGAAAGTAAACTATAAAACTGCATGTCATTTTTCTGCCTTGTTCATATTTTCCTACTATTTCAAATGGTAAGCATCTGTAGTGCTCATAGTTACTCCTGTAAGTTGGCCAGTGAGAGTTATGTCAACCTGTGTTTAAAACCAGGCCTTTTATTTAAGGCAACACAATTTGGGGAACAGTTTTTAACCTCTCTGGACCTCAATTTCCTAGTCAGTAAAACAGGAATACAAAAAAGATGAAGAAAGAAGAAGGAGAAGAAGGAGAAGAAAAAGAAGGAGAAGAAAATTAATACCATCTATGAACTAAGAGAGATGACATAAATAAATAATCTGGCACAGTGCCTGAACTCCAACTGCCTTGACTTCTTGACGGTTTTGATGCCATCTGTGCCTGTCTTAAGCCTATTTGCCATAAGATTCATTTCTTGTCATTTCCTTGTTCTGCTGTGTGTGGCAGAAGGCTGACTCTGCAGGCTATCTTTCTCAGGCTCCTGTATCCGCCAGTATTTAGCAGAGTCTGGCCAATGGGAGACCTTAGTGGAAGACTGGAAGGTGACAAGAAAGAAGATGCACACATTTCTGTGCTTCAGGCTGGGTGTCTAGAAGCTACCACAGCTCATGCAATGGCTAAGTGCTCCCTGGACAGGGTGTTGTGGCTCCAACTTCAGCTGTGTGACTTCACTCCTGGAACTCTGGTAGCACACTTCCCATTACCCCTCTGATTTGGGGGTGATTTCTGCAGTTGACACTCAGAGTTATCTCCTGTCTTCCATCTAGCTTCCTTCCTCGTTTATCCTTCGTGTAACAAAATGCTTTTGCTGAAAGTTCCTTTTTCTTAAAATCTCAAATGCTTTCTGCTTTCAGGCTAGACCTAGTATTAGTTTTCTGTTGTTATAGACCAAATTATTCAAATTTAACAGATCAAAAGAACATTCATTTATTATCTCATAGTTACAGGTAAATTCCATGTGGCTTCAACCTCATTTCCCGTTTAGGGTCTCACAAGGCTGAAAGCAAGGTGCCTGCTGAGGCTGTATTCTTAACTGGATGCACTGGGGGAGAATCTGCTTCCAAATTCACATTGTTGGCAGAATTCAGTTACAGTTACAGGTCTTCATTTCTTTGCCAGCTGTCACCTGGGGACTGCTCTCAGTCTCTGCTTTTCACACCACCCAGCTCCTCCATCTCAGCAATGGACATCATTTGTTCCTCATGTCCAATCTCTCTCATGCTTTAAACATCTCTGATATCCTCCTTGAAAGGGTTTATGTGATTAAGTTAAGCCCACCTGGATAATCTCTATTTTATTTTTTTAATTTTAGAGAAAGATTTATTTATTTTGGGGGGGGGGAGGAGAGAATGAGTGGGGGAGGGGCATAGGGAGAGGGAGAGAAGAAGACTCCCCATTGAGCACGGAGCCCACACAGGGCCCCATCCCATGACCCTGAGATTATGACCTGAGCCTAAATCAAGACTCAAATGTTCAAACAACTGGGCTACCTAGGTGCCCAGGGATACTCTCCATTTTAAGGTCAATAATTAGTAACATTAATTGCACTGCAAAACTCCTTTTGCCCTATAAGGTAATTTAATCATTTAAGCAACACAAGTGGAGAAGGTCATCATAGAATTCTGCCTTCCACAGATCTTAAGTGATCTATTACTCTGGCACTTGCCAGGTTTGTGTTCTCGAGCCAACCATTTAACCTCCAAGGGCCTTAGATTCTTTTTGTATAAAATATTTATAAATAAGAGACACAATCTGATTGCTAATTTTTTAGTTCTGTAATGCTATCATTCTATGACCAGAGACCGACATTATTTGGGCCAGTGGGAAGACTAATATAGGGTTTTGCTCTCTTCTCTTGCGCAGTCCCCCTTTCACTGGGGAGCGTTTCAATTTCATTTCAGGAAAGGGGAACTTGTGTTTTATTAGAAACATTTCTTAAGTCTAAGCATGATAAAAATGTTTATATTCCAACTGCATTAACTTCAGTATTTGGAAGTGAATTGGCACTTCTGGTGCTGCCAGTGCTCCCTCAGGTTCTGAGATAAGCCCCTATGTCAGGGTCCAGAGTGATGCCCTGATGTGATGTGAGCTGAAGACTACGGGAGGCCAGTCTGAGACGGGTAGTTGGAGGAGACTCAGTTTCAGATGACAGTGCCAGCCCTGGATCGCAGGCATACCACACAACATCTCTGGAAATTTAGTCGTATCATTGGTAGAATGAAGAGCTTAGAGTAGGGCTTTTACTGTCCTTTAAGTTTTAACAATTGAATTGTCCTCCTCCATCTTAAACCCTTGACTCTAATAAACCATATGTATATTGAAATAAAGCTTATTAAATTCTCAGAAAAAAAGCTGAATACTTTAAGCCATATAATTTGGAAAATATCTTCATTAAATGATTTCAGTGTATAGTGTTTGGATGCTATGATTCATCATTTTTTTCACAGATTTAGTCTTCCAGATTTTTAAAAATGTATACTAACACACAATCATATGGCAGTCATGTAACGCCCTCTCCTGGCGAAAGATAAAAGCACACCCTTCCTCCCGACTACAGCATTATCCGGAAATTTACATGTTCTTAGTTCTTTTCTACACATTTACGTTGTAGTGCATCTTTCAACAATTTTAAATCTATTTATTCCTTATTAATTCTAAAAATGAATATGTTTTATTGATGATATTGGCATTCACCTGCCTTAGTTTAACAGACATAAGCAGCTTTTTTTTTTTTTTAATTTAATCTTGGAGCATAATCTATCTAGTTGGGATATTTTTACTGATAAAATTAATCAATTTTGGGGTGTCTGGGTGGCTCACTGGGTTAAAGCCTCTGCTTTCGGCTCAGGTCATGATCTCAGGGTCCTGGCATCGAGCCCCACATCGGGCTCTCTGCTCAGCAGGGAGGCTGCTTCTCTTGCTCTCTCTCTGCCTGCCTCTCTGCCTACTTGTGATCTCTGTCAAATAAATAAATAAAATCTTTCAAAAAAATCAATCAATTTACCAGATTCACATTTTTTTTTCCAGATTCACATTTTACATTGCACTCATAAAGGACAAAGTCATAGAGAAGTTCTAAAACAGCTTGGTATTGTTATAATTTATTTTTTCAATATGTTTGAGTTTCTGACTCCACATTTGTGTGGGAATTAGCTAAATGATTTGTGCTGCTCACTAACTGAGACAAACTGTACTGTGATACTATTTTCCCATTACTGTTCCTTACATTTTCCACCATCCTGAACAGTGATTATCAGCCCAGTATTAGGACCATGTCAGAATCACCTGGAGGTATGGTGGGAAGATTAAATTTTTTCTAATAATGAAATGTTAAATATTCTTCCAATATGTTGAGACACTTTGATAGCCTTATATTTAAGGTTAATGATTTATCACCCAAACCTGGACACTTTTGAGGGTGAAGAATTATTGGTAACAAACATATCAGTATACCAGTCTAAATGAGGGCTATTACAAGCAAAGCAGCAGTAGATCATGATATTTATATTACAAAAATGTATCAGCTGGAGTAATGGAAACCTGAGACTTATTCCTAAAATTCTGTTTTATTTCTATTCTCAGTGGACTTTCTCATCTTCCACTTACAAATTCTGTTTATAACAATTAAAAATTGTGTCAAACTTTATATTCTCCTTTAGAGACAGATGGCAGAGTTTCAAATCCTGCCAAATTACTTAATTATTCTGCATCTCAGTTTTCTTATCTGGTAGATGGGAATACAATAGTACTTACCTTACAGAGTTGTAACTTTTTTTTTTTTTTTTTTAAGAGAGAGAGAGAGAGAGTATGTGCATGCCTGCACGGGGCGGGAGGCAGAGGGAGAGGGAGAGAGAGAAAACCCTAAGCAGGCTCCATGCTCGATGTGAACCTGATATTGGTCTAAGTCCCACCACCCTAAGACCATGACCTGAGCCAAATTCAAGAGCTAGATGCTCAATCCACTGAACCACCTAGGCGCCTCTAGGGTTATAACAATTAATGAGTAAATATAGGGTTGTAACAATTAATGAGTAAATATATGAACATAGTAAACCCTATTATTAATAATAAAATTAGTAATTTCCACAAGTGAATGATAATGCATTTAAGCTTTTGTACAGTATGAGCATTTTAGAGGTTGTACATTTATTTCAGGAAAGCACTTGTAGTAGGCAGTCTCCAAGGCAGTGACCAGTGATCCCTGCTTCCTGGTGTTCAGGCTATAGTGTAACCCTTGCCCCTTGAATGTGGGTTGGACCTAGTGATTCATTTCTAATGAGGAAAAATAAATGTAAAAGTGATAGGATTTCACTTCTGAGATTAGGTCACAAAAAGGCTGTGACTTCCTTTTTACTCTTTTTTCCTTTCTTACTCTTTCTCTCTTGGATCCACTGCTCAAAGAGAAAAGCCAGATGCCATGTTGTGAGCAGTCATATGGAGAGACCCATGTGGTAAGGAAGTGTCTCTGGCCAAAGTCAGTAAGGACCTGAGGTCTGACAACACCCTTTTGGAGTAGCAAATGGTAGTTTAAAGATATTCAAAGAATCAAATTACAAGTAGTAGGAAAAATGTGATTCTTTAGTTTCTATACCAACAGTTTTAAAATAATCCATCTCTCTGTTCATGAAAAAAAAATCATTAGAATTTCCAAGTTAAAAATGCCTGTCTGTGCTTTGAAATAAAGACATATTATTACAGATAGAACCTTTATAGAAATTCTAGTATGGAAATGAAACTGAAAGCTTCATGTCAATTTTACCACTTGATGGAGCCCATAATGCCAGAGAACAATTCAAGAACCATCATGTTTATAAGGAAGCAATCTTTATGACAGATGTGAATAAAACGTATAATTCTAAGTCTTGGTTGGGATCATTCTAGCGATTACTTTCTCCTGTCATCAAGCAATTTCTATAACATGTCAAAGAGAAAACTGTATATAATAATCCCGAACTGTTAGGGGAGGAAAATTTGCTAATTTTTATTTTTAATAATCTAGAAAATTTAAAAAAGTTTATTCCCTGGAAAATACTTACTTGTGCTGGGAAAGATATAATGTAATAAAATGTAAAGATGAATATTAAATCTTCTAAATATCAATTGTTTAATATTATGAGAAGGAAATGTGAACCTTCTTGGAGAGCAAAGCTTATGAAAGATTCTTGAGCCCAGCAGTAGTAGAAGAAAACGGATTTTTTTTTTTTTCAAAGATGAAGGAAGATTCAAAAGGTGGAAGTGTTGGTTAGAGGCAAACATAATAGATTCATAGTCTCTATTCCTTATTAAAACTATTATGTTTGGGGGCGCCTGGGTGGCACAGTGGGTTGAGCCTCTGTCTTCGGCTCGGGTCCTGGGATCGAGCCCCGCATCGGGCTCTCTGCTCAGCGGGGAGCCTGCTTCCCCCTCTCTCTCTGCCTGCCTCTCTGCCTACTTGTGATCTCTCTCTCTCTCTGTCAAATAAATAAATAAAATCTTAAAAAAAAAAACAACAAACTATTATGTTTGGTAAACACAGGTCCCTTATCCCTTATCTAAAACTTTGGAGCCAACTGTGTTTTAGAATTCGAAATTTTTCAGATTAAAAAAACCTAAATATGGCTATTATTATTATTATATTATTATTATTATTAGTTATATCATATAGTACATAACATTTTCAGCAATGTCTAAGGTAGTGCCCTTAAATAAATATGTTGTCTCGGGCTACTTGCTATAAGAATCAGACTCTGTGACAGGTTCAGGGAAGATGTTATTTGGATATACTCTTGGGACCAAAACCTGGTGAAGAGAACTGAAGGAGGTAGGATTGGGCAGAGGGGAATGTTCCAACAAGAGCTTTAGGCAACCACATGGGAAGTTCTTGACTTGGTACAGTCCTTTAGAGTCGTCTCAAATTTGAGTGATGAGGATGAGTTTTCATACCCTTGTTTTGACCAATCATTGAATAGAGGCTGCTGCTGGAAAAAAGGATTTTAGGTGCTGTTATCTTTTTGTGATCAAAAAGGGCTGACACTTGGAGGCCTTCTTCTGGCAAACTTCCCAGCAGCTGAGAGAAGAAATCCTTCATTCCAATGGCATCACTCAGACCACCCTCGCCAAGGTTTCTGAGCCTTAGGTCACCAAGCACTTTTCAGAAAAAGGTTACTGAATTCTTCCATTAAACGCCAAAACTTGGTGAGGGGGCACCAAGAGGTATCCAAATGATTATCTGCATATTAAAAATATTGTTTCCTGTGCCCTTTGATTACTTCTACTAGTAAAAAGTGTCAATTACCCTTCCTGATATGCTAGCACTTGCATTCTGGTCACTTGCAAGAGAAGCATGGAATATTTAGGAGGCAATTATTAGCTTATAGTTAAACAGGGGTCTTGCTGTGTGTCTTGATGGAAAGATTCCCCTTTTGAGAGAAAAGCACCTGGGATGACAGGGATGAGAAGCACAAATTTGCCAAGTGAGTCACTGAGGATGATAGTAAGTGGAATTAATCCTGCTTCTACACTTTGGTTCCTGGACCAACATATTTTCCTTATTGAGGCACAGCATCATAAAAAGGTCTTTGAATTAAAGGGATACTGTCCTGGAGAAAATGGTATCACTGTAAAGTATCTCCTGTAAACTAGCTCTTTGCCTCTAGCAGGCTATTTCATTGCTCTATCTGGCCATCTTTCAATCTTTCAAATGACATGATATACAAGATGGCTGGTGGACCAGATTTACGGATCAGCTGCAAACCCCCTGTTCTATCAAATGGGTCCTTTGACTCAACCCAATATTATATGGTGAGAGATGATTTTTTTAAAAGATTTTATTTATTTATTTATTTGACAGAGGGAAAGAGATCACAAGTAGGCAGAGCAGCAGGCAGAGAGAGAGCAGGCTCTCTGCTGAGCAGAGAGCCAGATGCGGGGCTCGATCCCCTGGGATCATGACCTGAGCCAAAGGCAGAGGCTTAACCCACTGAGCCACCCAGGTGCCCCGAGAGATGATGTTTTATAGACCCTGGGACAGTGGTACTGGTTAGGGCTCCATCCCTAGGAAACACAACTCCATAGCCATAATATGTATTGATTCTTATCAAAATGAATTATTATTACTTTCAAGGTGGAAGAGATCCAATTTATTCAGCTGACCACCAAGTAGCTAGTTGATGCCATATAGAAGGCTCAGCTCTGGTCTCTGTTGCTGACAGGTTGGACATTCTAAGGCTTTGGAAAGTAGCAGCCCACATTATTGGCCCATGCATAACCTGTATCTCTGTTCTCCTGGATACTTTTCTTAGGTCTCCATTGTGTCAACATGGGGATGGTTGCTGACCAGAGGCTGGCTCATTTCAACTAGCCCATTCAGTTTTGTTGATCAGGGTGTTTATTGGCTCTTCCATGTTGTTGGACTGCTGGTGCCCAGTATGGTGTGATATGAAGATCCCCACGGTACAGGACTATTTTCATATGTCCATGTACAGGCCTCTACCCAGAACTCCTTAAAACTGATCTTTCATTTCATTTCTCTTTCCAGGCCCCTGATCAGTCAAGCCATTTATCATTGCCCATTATTCCATACATACACTAAGCTTGGGCCACATTTCTGTTTACATAAAGTAGATTACCACAGAACTATCTGAACCTCTGCTCAACGGGACGATTTTCCATCAACATTTTTTTTTTTAATGTGTTGTTTTCTTATCTTTGTAAAAATTTTTTATTTAAATTCAATTTTGTTAAAATACAGTGTATTACTAGTTTCGGGGTAGAATTTAGTGATTTATCAGTTGCATATAATACACACTGCTTATTATATTAAGTGCCCTCCTTAATGCCCATCTCTGAATTACCTCATCTCCCTCCACCCCACGACCTCCCATCCAGCAACTTTCAGTTTGTTTTTTATAGTTAAGAGTCTCTTATGGTTTGCCTCCCTCTCTGTTTTTATCTTATTTTTCCTTCTCTTCCCCTATGTTCCTCTGTTTTGTTTCTTAAATTCCAAATATGAGTGAAATCATATGGTTTTTGTCTGACTTATTTTCCTTGGCATAATACCCTCTACTTCTAACCACATCATTGCAAATGGTAAGAGTTCATTTTTTGTTAGCTGAGTAATATTCTATTATATGTATATTATTAATACATATATACATATATAACGGAATATATTATATATATATACATACACATACATATATACATATATATGTATGTATATTACCTCTTCTTTATCCATTCATCTGTCAAAGGACATCGGAGCTCTTTCTATAGTTTGGCTGTTGTGGGCATTGCTGCTATAAACATTGGGGTGTATGTACTCTTTTGAATCACTATTTTTGTACCCTTTGAATAAATACCTAGTAGTGCAATTGCTGGGTCATAGGGTAGCTCTACTTTCAACTTTTTGAGGAAGCTTCATACGGTTTTCCAGAGTGGCTGCACCAGTTTGCATTCTCACCAACAGTGTAAGAGGGTTCCCCTTTCTCTGCATCCTTGCCAACATCTGTTGTTTCCTGAGTTGTTAATTTTAGTCATTCTGACCAGTGTGAGGTGATATCTCATTGTGGTTTTGATTTGTATTTCTCTCATGTCAAGTGATGTTGAGCATTTTTTCATGTGTTTGTTAGCCATTTGTATGTCTTCTTTGGAGAAATGTTTTTTGGGTGTTGAGTTTGCTAAGTTGTTTTTTTTTTTTGTTTTTTTGTTTTGTTTTGTTTTGTTTTTTTTACAGATTTTGAATATTAGCCCTTTAATCTGATGTCATTTGTGAATATCTTCTTCCATTCTATAGGTTGCCTTTTAGTTTTGTTGATTGTTTCCTTTGCTGTGCAAAAGTTTTTTTATCGTGATGAAGTTCCAAGCGTTCGTTTTGGTTTTGTTTCCCTTGCCTTTGGAGACCAGTCTAGCAAGAAATTGCTAGACAAGGTTAAGGAGGTTGCTGCCTGTGTTCTCCTCTAGGATTTTGATGGATTCCTGTCTCACACTGAGGTCTTTCATCCCTTTTGAATTTGAATTTGAATTTGTTTTCGTGTATGGTGTAAGGAAACGGTCCAGTTTCATTCTTCTGCCTATGGCTGTCCAGTTTTCCCAACACCATTTGTTGAAGAGACTTCTTCGATTGGGTATTCTTTCCTGCTTTCCTGAAGATTAAGGGTCCATTTCTGGTTTTTCTATTCTATACTGTTGATCTGTGTGTCTGTTTTTGTGCTAGTACCATATTGTCTTGATGATTACAGCTTTGTAATACAGCTTGAAGTCCAGAATTGTGACGCCTCCAGCTTTGGTTTTCTTTTTCAACATTCTTTTGGCTACTAGGGATCTTTTCTGGTTCCACAGAAATTTTAGAATTATTTGTTCCATCTCTGTGAAAAATGCCGGTGGTGTTTTGATAGGTATTGCATTGAATATGTAGATTGCTTTGTGTGTAATATAGACATTTTAACAATTATTTGTTCTTCCAATCTATGAGCATAGACTGTTTTTCCATTTTTTGGTATCTTCCTCAATTTCTTTCATAAGTATTCTATACTCTTCAGAGTACAGATCTTTAATCTCTCTAGTTAGGTTAATTCCTAAATATCTTATGCCATCACTACTATCTTACCCTGGATGAGGATTTTATGCAGTTGTTATGCATATATAGTTCTCATCTATGTCCACATACCAAGTGGACCCATTTAAGAACCCAAACCTTTCCATCACTGGTTATAAGGCATCTCTGTTGCAGCCACAGATGTGAGCAGAGGAAGAGGCACTGGTACAACAGTGAAAGATGACTCGAGGGTCATTATGAGCAATTGCATGAACCAAGTTTCTGATGGTTAACCAATGCCACTGACCTCTGTTGTTTGGGGATCTTATTCATTTTCTATTGTTAATAGTGAGTTCAGTCTCCCTGTCCTCCCCTTTCCACAGAAGAGAGCCATCACCTAAATTCTTAGTAATGTTGGTGCTACTCTCACTAATGTCACCCTTACTGTGTTGGAAAATGATGTATCTTTGGGATCTTTAATTTATTGGCCTTATTAATAATAGTTAAAACCAGAACAGAGTAGAGATCCTAAAGTTAACCCATGCACATATGGTCAATTGATTTATGACAAAGGAATCAAGAACATACAATGGGGAAGGGCAGTTCCTTCAATAAAGGTATTGAAAAAACCTTACAGCCACATGCAAAGAAATGAAACTGGATCACTATCTTATGCTGTATTCAAAAATGAACTCAAGATGGATTAAAGATTTGAACTTAAAATCTGAAGCCATAAAAGTCCTAGAAGAAAACATAGGCAGTAAGCTCCTTAACATTGTAATTATGTGTGGTGATGAGGTTAACTACACTTACTGTGGTGATCAGTTTGCAATATGTACAAATATTAAAATGATTACCTTGTTCATCTGAAAATAATATAATGTTATATATCAATTTTGTCTCAATTAAAAGTATACAATGAGAACTATGCAAGAAGAAAAATAACTGTTGAATTTCAGAGATCTTTGTATTTTTGGAATTATGGATAAGGTGTTGTTAGGCAGAGAAATCCCTCTATGAGATTCCTATGACAACCTTTCATAAACAGGTTATCACATTCCTATGTCCAGAGAGAGCAATGTATCAGTTCTTTTTATTCTTCACAGTTCATGCCCATTCCCATTTGTCTAACAACATGTCTCTACCACAGACATCCTTCAAACTCCCTCAAGACCTTTTAATCTTTCTCTTTACAAGCCCTTGAGCAGTCAAACCATCTGCCATTGCCCATGATCCCAGATATGTACTTTTAGTTTAGATACAGTACTGGGTGACTCAGAAACATAGGGAAAGGGACAGAAGCAGATTGGATACCAGAGTCTGATGACACAGATGCAATCATTTAATTGCAACTACTCACCTATAACCCTGACCATCACGGGGCAGGAGCATTAATACACCATAGTAGGAAGTTGAAAATCTGAGAAAATCCTCTTTACCTAGTGGCTACTAGCTGACAACATAGCTATTGGTTAAATAATGAAACAGAAAAAAAACATAAGTGGTTATTTCAAAACACTCATCAAAGATGTAGTAGAAAAAAAATTTTAAGAAATTTTCAGTGTTCGTTTTGTAGATTGTTAGCTTAAACTCAATTTACTTGAAATCAAAACAAACTTTGAGACTCAAAGATAGAGCATTCCAATGTTTATATTTCTAGCACTGGTACAGATCCTACATTCAACCAATCCTTACCATTTTTTCCCTTAAAAATTGATTCATTCTGCTTTGTTTCTATTGCTGGCTTCTGACTGCAGACCCTTATTTCAGTTTTTGATTATGAATTAATGTCCTAATTGAGCTTTCCCTGTCTAAAGAAGCTGCCTACCACTGCCAGATTAGTTTTCCTTAAAAAATATTTTAACAGTTCAATTTTGACCCAAAATTACAAAAAACATAAATAGAAAGCTGCTCGTTAAATACCCTTAAACAGGTTTAAAAAGAAGGACCCAAATAGCAAGTTTATTTGCAACATATTTGCATGATTACTTTTTAAATTTGTTACTACAAAAGAGATGCTTGCAACTTATAAGCAAAAGGCTCCAAAGAAAAGTAGGAAAATATCACCAGTAGAAATTCACAAATGAAGAAATATAAACAGATAATGCACATGATAAAAAATTCTAAGTTGATAATAATGGAAATGTAAATTAAAATACAACTCACACCTTTCTGTGCTACCCAGAAAGGGGTCCATATGATATTCTGGGTTCCCATTATAATTAAAGGTAAATTTTCACAATATCTAGAGCCTTTGATATCCCACAAATGGAGGACAATGTCCTCAAATCTCTTGTAGCAGGACTCCACTTACATGCGCCAGACTTGACTTCCAAATGGAATAGTACATCTACAAAGGAAAAGAGAGCATCTATATCATAAACCTAAAGAGAACCTGGGAGAAGATTCTGCTGGCAGTTTGTACCATTGAAAATGCAGTTGGTATCAGTGCCATATCCTCTAGGAATACTGACTGGTGAGATGCACTGAAGTTTGCTGCGCCACTGAAGTCACTCCTATTGCTGGTCACTCCTAGAAACTTTGCCAACCAGATCCAGCCTTTGGGAGCTATGACTTGTAGTAGTTACTGATCCTGGGGCTCACCGGTAGCCTATCACAGAGGTGTGTTGTGTTAATCTGCCTACTGCTGCTCTCTGTGACACAGACTTTGCTCTGCACTATGTGGACATTGCCATCCCATGCAACAACAGGGGATTCATTCTGCAAGTCTGATATGGTAAATGATGGCCCAGGGAGCTCTGCGCATGCATGGCAGGATCTCCCTTGAACATCCATGGGAGGTAATGCATGATCTCTACTTACAGATATCCTGAAGAGAGTGAGAAGAACAGGCTGCTGCTGAAAAGCCTGTGACCAAGAAGGAATTTCAGGGTGAGTGGACTGCTCCAGCTCCCTAAATTTCCTGCTAACTCAACCTGAAATCTCAGACTGGTTTGAAGGTACAGAGGTTCCCTTTGTGCCTATCCAGTAGTTTCTTACTGAAGATTAGAGTGCTCAGCCTGTCATGGAAGACTGGTCTACAAGTCCTATTGCTCAGGCCACTGAATGAATAGGAATAGCCACTGAGATTTTAACCTCTTCTTCCATAGACTCTTAGACAGAAAATGGAAATAGGAGTAATGGAAAGTATTTTTTTAAAAGATTTTATTTATTTATTTATTTGAGAAAGAGAGTGAGCAAGAGAGAGAGAACGAGAGCAGGGGGAGGGGAGAGGGAGAAGCAGAATCCCCACTGAGCTGGGAGCCCAATATGGAGCTAGATCCTAGGACCCTGAGATCATAACCTGAGCAGAAGGCAGACTCTTAACCCACTGCGCCACCCAAGTGCCCCTGGAAAATAGTTTCTTAAAAAAGAAAATTCAGCTCATTATTAACTGGTTTTCATGTTGGTCAAGGTTACAAAGAATGATAATCAGTGAAGGAGTGAAAACAGATCCCCTCATGAACACTGCTGAATTGAATGTAAAGTAATGTCGATTTTCTAGAGAAAGATTCCATAATCTGTTCTTAAAACTGAAAAATATGATCTTTTATCTAGGATTTACACTTTTAGAAATTTATCCTAAGAAATAATTAGGCATTTTCCCAAGATTTAGCTATAAAAATGCTTGTCTCAAAACATTTATGCTGAAAAATGATATATGAAAAAAAAAAAGCAAATAAGCTGGTTTAAAAAGTTGTGTAATCTGCATGTGGTAAAATACTTTATGCAATCATCAAAATGATGTAATAGAATATATTGTAGGGAAATATATCCAAGTTAGAGTGTTAGGTAACAAAAGCAAGTTTTGGGTTTTTTTTAAGATTTTATTTATTTATTTTGACAGACAGAGATCACAAGTAGACAGAGAAGCAGGCAGAGGGAGGAAGGGAAGCAGGCTCCCTGCTGAGCAGAGAGCCAGATGCTGGGCTTGATGCGGGGCTAGATCCCAGGACCCTGGGATCATGACCTGAGCTGAAGGCAGAGGCTTTATTAACCCACTGAGCCACCCAGGTGCCCCAACAAAAGCAGGTTAATAACTAATACATACAGTATGAAATCATTTTTAAAGAAAATAAACATGCATTAACAGAGAAAGGTCTCAAAATACATAACCCAAAATGCTACAGAAAATAGATTTTCTGTAGTGACCTTTCTTTTCTTTTTTTAAGATTTATTTATTTATTTTAGAGAGGGAGAGAGTGTGGGGGTGGTGGGGAGAGTGGGAGAGCATGAGCAGGAGGGGCAGAGGAAGAGGGAAAGAGAATCTTAAGCTGACTCTGGGCTCACTGTAGAGCTGGTTGTGGGGGCTTGATATCATGACTCTGAGATCATGACCTGAGCTGCATGCTCAACTGCCTATACCACCCAGGCACCAATCTTTCTTTTTAAATTAAAAAATACATCTGAAATATGGAGCATCTTATATAAAATGAATGAGTTTTTTTTTTTTTTTTTTTTTTTAAAGATTTTATTTATCAGAGAGAGAGAGGGAGAGAGAGCAAGCACAGGCAGACAGAATGGCAGGCAGAGGCAGAGGGAGAAGCAGGCTCCCTGCTGAGCAAGGAGCCCGATGTGGGACTCGATCCCAGGACGCTGGGATCATGACCTGAGCCGAAGGCAGCTGCTTAACCAACTGAGCCACCCAGGCGTCCCAAAATGAATGAGTTTTTAATTGTAAAAATAAATGCCTATTACTTGCACTCTAAAGAGAATACCTGAAGACCACAGTTGTTATAGATCCCATTCTCCTGTAATTTTTCTTTACTTACCTTCCCTCCCACATAACCAGCCTGGGCCACTGAATTAACACAACCCCCTTAGTCTGGAGGCTCTCACAGGGAGAACAGACAACCTGGCTGCATAACAATTCTTCAGTATTTGTGTCCATGGTCCTCTGCAACATTCAGCTTCAGGAATGGCATAAATAATATCAATCAGATAAACCAAATGCCAAATCTATCCAGTAAATTAATAGGGTGACAGATTTTGAAGTTAGATTTTCCTCATATTCAACTGAAAGAGTTATATTTAAGGATAGTATATTTGTTGTTCAAATGAAGGCTTTTAATAAATGTCTTCTCCAGCCAGTTTTTTTAATTAAACTTGAGTAACAAATTAAAAATCCGTAATCTTTTGAAAAGTTAGAAGAAAAACCAGTAGCCTCCACTTCTTGTTTCAAGTTGTTATCATCAGTAAATTATATTCTCTTGGAATAAAACATATTTAAAAATATCTCAAGCACACATAAGTAACATATACCTATAAACACAAACATGGCAATATATACACATCATGTAAGACAGAGATGGTATTTCTGAATGGTTTAATCATGAATGGCAGCAGGTGTTATAAGAAAAAAATTTCCTAGAATATGATCAATCTTCATTTTTAGCACAGGAGAACATTTCATTTCATAGTATACATTTCACAATGTATATTCATTTCACAACACCTGATTAAAATTCATTTCACAATACCTGATTAAAATCAGGGGGAAAAGGACAATGTTATGGCAAGCAGCACGTCTGAAAAGCAGCCAGGGGCCATGCAGTGACCAGTTGGTGGAGGACCAGTTTCGAAGTCCTACCCATAAGGCACAGGGACAAGTTGTCAAATATTTACCCATGTAGATGTATCAAGAATTTACATGGAACCTTTATTTATTTATTTAAATTAAATTAAAAATTTTTTTTTCAGTGTTCCAAGATTCATTGTTTATGCACCACACCCAGTGGAACTTTTAAAATGTGCATTTCCTTATCTGTGTTTAAGATACTCTAATGCATCTTAGGGATGCCTGGGTGGCTCAGTCAGTTGGGCCGCTGCCTTCGGCTCAGGTCATGATCCCGGGGTCCTGGGATCGAGTCCCGCATCAAGCCCCTTGTTCAGCAGGGAGTCTGCTTCTTTCTCTGCCTCTGCCTGCCTCTCTGCCTGCTTGTGCTCTCTGACAACTAAATAAATAAAATCTTAAAAAAAAATCTTTATAAAAAAAGATACTCTAATGTATCTTAATAATGCATTTGATCATGATATTGACCAATTTGATAACGACCAATTTGGAGTAGAAGTGCTCCTTCAAAATAAGGAGTAGGATTTTTTCTAAATTCAATGAAACAGCAGTCCTCTTCTGTGTCTTGACTTCCAGTGACTGCTGAATGACAAAATGTTTCCTTCTCCTGGTTTAGTTTCTCAGCCTCTTGTTGCTTCTGCTGTTCTGAACTTTTTAACATGAATGCCAATTGTTTGCTGACAACCATGGCTTCTGAAACACTCAATGTTCCATTTTTTGCTTCAAGTTGCAAATGATCTTCAAGGGTTTTATTCATCAGCTTCTGCTTTGTGGCAGAATCTTTGAAACTTCTGATTTCTCCTGCTTTGACAACATAAAACGGGGGCTTGAGGACTGTCTGCTGGTTCTCCTTCAGTCGTTCTTACCTCTTCAACTTAGTCTTTTTTGTCATCTGAATTCTTAGAACTTTCTGCATCACACAGTTTTCCTTTTAGTTTTTCCTTCTTTTCTTTTTTTCATAAAGTATTTGTTACTTTAAGTCTTCTTTCTTCACTAACTTTTTAAACAACTGGATTCAAAAGCTTAAATTCTTTACTTTCTTTCTCTACTTTGAAGTCAGTGTTCTCAAACAACTCTAAACCAATCATTGGTAAGAATATTAGAAAGGCTCTTAATTTTCTTTTTCCAAGTAGATTTCTGCTTCTCTTTCTCTTCCTCAATTAATTTAAGTGCCAGCTTTTTGTTAACTTCTGGCAACCCTTTAATTGGACTCTGTGCACAACATCTGTCTTCTATCAGATCTTATTTTTCTTATATTCTTCATATGCAAATCACTTTACTGTCAATTTCACCTGTGACAGAGTCTAACATCCATGAAAAATCCATGCATACCTGGTGAAAATGAGATGTATGAACCTTAAATTTTCAAGGTCTGTCTTAGTGACAAATTTGTAATCATCATAAACTGCTTTCTGGATTCTCTTACAATTCTTCTGTTGAGTTGCCTAAAAAGAAACACCACCTGGAAGCAGAACTTAAAACTAGATTATTAGATTTTAAAAGGATGGAACTTAGAAATGGCCAGATTAAAGAGATGCACAAGGCATAGGAGGGGGAAAGGGCCCAGAGCTTCTATACTTTTTCCCAGTATGCTACTTCCTGAAACTCTACATGTTCACCAACCCAGAAGTTCCCGGGATAAAGTATTTTTGTGAACCAGAACATGAAACACGGATGTCATATATAAAAGTACACTTATGGGTACAGTGAAGCAGCTTATTTTAACTTGGAATTGTTTTGGATAATCTGGGATATATGATTGGTTTAGAAACATCTTCAGAAAGTGGTGGAAACACTGTTTTTTTGTTTGTTTGTTTGTTTTTAAAACTGCTTTTCAACTTATGTTCATTACCATCCCCAGGCTTTCAGAAAATTAAGGTAAGCAATTCTTAAGAATTTGAGAGTATCATGATAAAAAAAATCAACAATAAAGTATTTTTTAAAGAAACAAATATATCAACATTTTCAAAATGAAATCATAGGATTAAAAAGTGATGTGACTTTTTAAAATGCATACCATATGCTAGGTACCTTCTTATATATTAGCTTCTTAAAGATACATATCAACTCCATAGGATATATATAGAAAAGAGTTTAGTCTAGCTAGTTTAGCAGAAATACTAAGGGAAATTAAAAATCTCCTGACTCTCTGGGAGAGCTGGAGGAGAACCAGACTTGGATGCTACACTGACAGGAATGGTAGAAAGGAGAAACTCCCAAAAAGGACTTATAAATGAAAATTATTCTGAGAAGTTTAAAAAGCATAAAGGAAGTATTAATAATAGTATCATCAGAAACTAAAATTACTTTAGAAAACATACTGAATAGCTTTTCTTAACTCTTACATGCTTGATCTTCATCCAATTTCACGGCCATTGTAGGTACCTAAAAGCAGTATGTGTCCTTCACACTTGCTGACATTAATTCTCGTTCTAATGATGATTAAGCAAGTGTTACAAATTACAAGATGGTCAGTAAAGTGATTCTCAGTGGTGGATTGTATTATTTGCTCGCAATTACTTGTCTCCTCCCCATCCTTGTCATGATTCTCAATCTGCAGGGAACAATCTCTTGCCCACTAACACTGGTTTAGTCATATGACTTGCTTTGGTCACTGGAGTGTGAGTGGATGTGGTATACATTTGTTCAAGTAGAAGTTTTAAATGCGTTGCCTGGGTTGGCTCTGTCCCACCTGAGCAGCTGTCCTGTGCCATGAGAACATCATATCACAGATGGTGACTCCTCCTTCAGAAGGGATTCAGGAGCGAGAGGACTCATGGATCGGGGCTGAACCCAGTGGAGCCCAGCAGAGAACAGCCTCCAAATTATGCCCACAACAATAAAAACCGTGCACTGTGGAAGTGGCTGCAATTTTGTTGCCGCCATTTACAAAGTTGGCTAATATACAGGTAAGAACCACTTTTTAAAGTGGGCTTAAATTTAGAAGTTATTAAATTTGGAAAATCCTTAAGATTAAATTAAGACTGAATTAATTTTGCTTCCAGACACCATCCCTAGTAATTTGCTTCTCCTTACAGAAACATATTTTAGCAAAAGAAATAAGAGTCCACAGGGGCCTCAATCTTGTAAGAGAGTATATAGCATATCTTTCACTTTTTATATAATATAGGAATACCTTTTGAGAATTTCCTAAATTGTTTTTATAATTTTTTCTCAATCATAATCAGTTTCAGATACAGATAAAAATAAAATTAAATGTAGAATTCAGGAGCACTGATAATTAGTATGAATTTGTTTTAAAACAATCTCTGTGAACTAAAAATTATTGTTGGGTATGTTCAAATATAAGGCAAACAGTTTTTTCTCCTAAAATACTAACCCGCAGATAACAGGATATAGTTACTTTATATCCAGGTCTTACAAAGTCTACTTATTGCAGGTCCTCTCTCTGTTTACTAAATTTGACTAATCAAATTCTGTTTAGGGAAAAAAATACACTCCTGAAACTACATATGCCAGTACTAGTAATTAAGTGATTCATTAGTTAGTGACAAAGCAAGAAAACATTTTTTTTAAGATTTGACTTATTTATTTGACAGCGAGAGCACAAGCAGGGGGAGTGGCAGGCAGAGGGAGAGACAGAAGCAGACTCCCTGCTGAGCAGGAAGCCCAATGTGGGGTTCAATCCCAGGATCCTGGGATCATGATCTGAGCTGAAGACAGCCACTTAACTGACTTAGCTCCCAGACACCCCAAGAAAAAATTTGACACAGATTTCTTCATTACTCTAGTGAGCATGCCTTCACAATTACGAGTGTTTGATTATAAATAGGCCTTTTAAAATTTACCTAAAAAGCAAAGCAGAAAGTGCTTATGTTGGGGAGATCACGAATGCATATACATAGGACAATATAAAAAAATGTACTCATGTTTCTTGGTTGTATAGCTGTGTAGAGTTAGGATAAATTTTCCAGTGAGAATATCATATACATATCCAAAATGGTTTTATCTAAAAAAAAAATGTAGACCAATAAAATGTGCTTTTGACAAATGCATTAGAGGATACAACAAGTGACTCTAATGATGATGAGACTATTTTAGAAGATGCATATGGAACAATGGAATACTATGCAGCCATCAAAAGAAATGAAATTTTGCCATTTGCGACGATGTGGATGGAACTAGAGGGTATTATGCTTAGCAAAATAAGTCAATCAGAGAAAGACAGTTATCATATGATCTCCTTGATATGAGGAGGTTGAGAGGCAATGTGGGGGGTTTGAGGGGTAGGAAAGGAATAAAGGAAACAAGATGGGATTGGGAGGGAGACAAAGCATAAGAGACTCATAATCTCACAAAACAAACTGAGGGTTGCCAGGGGGTGATGGGTAGTGGGAGGGTGGTTGGGTTATGGACATTGGGGAAGGTATGTGCTATGGTGGGTGCTGTGAAGTGTGTAAACCTGGTGATTCACAGACCTGTACCCCTGGGGCTAATAATACATTATATGTTAATTAAAAAAAAAGAAGATGCATATGGAGAGCTTGGCTAAAATATTTTTTGAGAAATGTGAAAAAACATATTTCTATATTAATAAGGTAATTATATAACTTTTGATTTTGAATAAATTTTGTAACTTATTTAACAACTTAAATATTAAAAGCTGATATTTAACCATTTTATATATATAATTAAATGTTAATATAGTAGAGTGAGTTTAAAAAAAAACTCCTTTTGAATCTTCTTGTGAATGGAATATAGGGGTTAACTCATAGTAAGGATATATGGTACCTGACTCAATTTGACCCATTCCCCTTTAATATTGACTAACTACCATTAATCTCTCATATCTTTCTCACCTAAGATCAGTTCACTCATTTATTAATCAGTGAAGAAGACCAGAATGCAATTTGCAAGAAAAAAAAAATAATGTCAATCTCTCCTAACACCAGAAGCTTCACTAAACACTAAAGGTTCAATGGAAAGGCAGAGGTCTTATTTAATCATTCTAACATATGTAATTATTTTTTTCTTTTGATTAATGAAGAAGCAGCCAGAATTCAAGAGCCAAAGAGTATGCTGTCACCTCAGGCTCAGATCAACCCTTTGCTAATTAGGACACTGTTGAGCCCAACTAGACAAGTAATGATTTGACTACTATCATTGGTAAAAGGGGACAGGCTAAATTGGTTTCCAGCAAACACATTTAAAATGAATCTTCATTTGATCCATAAAGGCAGATTTCTTAAAAAAATGGCAACAACAACGAAGGGAAGACTACATATTCCTTTTGGGGATCTCTTTCTCCATGGTTCTAATATTCCAAAATTAGAGGTTGTACTAATAGGAAAGGACACACAAATAGAAAGTACTTTCCATTGGTTTGTGAGTGTACTGAAATGAGCCCATGTAGGTTAATCCTTCCAGAATAATGATTAATAAGACTGTCAAAGTTACATCAGAAATATGCACTCATGTCCTTTCCAGAAAAACATGGAAGACATAAGATAATCCAATGATTCTCTGGGAGCTTACCTACAAAAATTTAATTTTGAGCCCTTCAGGTTAGCTTGTTCCAGTATTTTAATTTTAAGAATTAGTCTTTTTAAGCAGCACTTGTGGGTTTAGACAACTTGATCTAAAACTATTGTAAAAATTAGTATTTTTTAAATTTGACTGGCTCCTACTCTCATCTCTTTTCCTGTGCTACTGATTCCCATGCCAGACAAATCATCCCCAGCTAATAATCACTTGTCTTTTCATATCTGTGAGTGATGTATCATACATGCATGATGACTATGCTCTAGAGCTTTGCTCTTTGAAGTGTGGTCTATGGTCAAGTTCACAGAAGAGCGGACTAGAAATGCACTCAAAGGCTGCACTCAAACCTATTCTATTAGAATCTGTATTTTTAAGATGACTGGTTTGCACTTTTGAATTTTAAGAAACATTCCTCTTGGTATTTCTTTATTATTACTCTTCAGAATAATAGTTCTCTGCCCAAGAGCTGCACATTAGAATCACCTGGGAGACTTTCAAAATCCCTAGTCCATAAGTCCATAAGACCAGGCCTTATATCTGACTATATCAGAATCAGTAAAGGTGGTCCCGGCATTAGTATATTTTAAAGATTCCCCAGATGATCTCAATGTGCAATCAAGTTTGAAATCCTTCAGTGTGAATCAGAATCAGGTAGTGGGATTTTTTTTTTTTTTAATTTAAACTCAATTAGCCAACATGCAGTACACATCATTAGTTTCAGATGTAGAGTTCAATAATTCATCAGTTGTACATGGTGTGATTCTTAAAACAGATTCTAGCCTCTAAATGCCCAGCATTTAGTAGTAATAGGTAGGGTCTAAGATGTTGTATCTTGAACAACTTCCAAATCACTAGTGCTTGCTGTCCTAGTGGCCATGCTATGATAAATGTGAACTTAGAGGATGTGACTGAAAGGTAGAAATTCCAAAAATCATTATCTAAGATAAAGTTTCCAGCCTATCTCCTGCTATCACCTTATCAATAAATTGATGAACTCAATATTTATGATGCATCTGACACCCCAAACTTCTTTCTTCTGAAACCTCTATTACTACAATTCTTCAAAATCCCAATCACAGAACCACAACATAGACTTTTTTCACTTTTAAAGGGTCAAATTTCATGTTAGGTGGATACATGTGAATACAACACAACCACACCTGCCAATGTGGTCCTCTTTCTGGATATTTAATCTCATTAAATGATATCACCATTTACCTCAGTTATCTAATCTATCAGGCATCAGTCATTTTTCATTATTTTTTTCTCTTTTACCTTATGTCCAATATGCCAATAAGTTCTACTGATCATTTTCCTAATCATTTCCTTTAGTCATATCTCCTCCTTACCCTATAAACCAGGAGCAATCAGCTTAGTCTCTAACTCTTTGCAGATGATTATATCTCTCTCTAGCCTCATCCAGTCAGGCATTGACTCAATTCCTAAAATATAAATTGCTTTGAACACAAAAATCTTGCTTTCATAATTAAGAAGTGCCAATAGTTATCCAATACTCAAAATAAAGTCCAAAATAAATATGACATTCAGAAGGATACTCCTACAATCTCATCTTCTCCTTTAATCCACCTTTCCAGTCTGTCTCCCACAGCTTTTCTTTTTTATAAGATTTTTTATTTATTAATTTGACTGAGATCACAAGTAGGCAGAGAGAGAGAGAGGAGGAAGCAGGCTCCCTGTTGAGCAGAGAGCCTGATGCGGGGCTCCATCCCAGGACCCTGAGATCATGACCTGAGCCACCCAGGCGCCCCTCCCACAGCTTTTCTTCATAAGCCTGCTGAATTTTCAGACCCACTAAATCTCTAATGATTCCACAAACATGCTATTAATTTTCAATCATATGCATACATACACACATATAACTACAACATACAATATAGAATATATTCTATATAATATACACTATATTGCATATATATGCAACTAGAATATATAATCTGTATTCTGTGTAGTTCTATATACTTCTGTAATACATAAGTAGAAACCCTCTGTTCACTCTTCCTTTAAAATCCAACTCAGTCTTCAGGACTCAGATCTCTTACTGCCTCAGATACAAAGTTTTCTTCAATACCCTCAAATAGAATTAATAACATCCCATTTTACATATTTTTATTGTTAGTTTTACATCCATATGTCTTTCTTCACTCATAATAGTATCCCTTACAGCATTTAGCAGTATCTGGCTCTCAATAGGAATTGTTGAATTTGTTATTATATAAGTGGCAGAATGATCAAATAGTAATTCCCTGTCCTTCAAGAGTGTTACTATGCCCCACTTTAAGCATGCATAAAAAAGGCAGAATCATGGAAAATTCACTCTCCAATGTAGGTGGGCAATTCTTTTCCATTAGAAGTTCAAGTGGGTTAGAAATCCTGATAATATACTGCCATTATCTATTACTACAGTATTGCTATGAAAGTTACCAATTGGGATTCTGACCATATTTTGTACCACTTCTATTATAAGAAAAAATTGGATAGGAAAAGGATGGAGAAAACTTCTGTTTTCTTTAGGTAAAAGCTATATTCCTCTGACCCCTGAAAATAATTTTTTTAAATGATCATCTGTTTTTTGTCAGTTTCAAATACAGTTCTTTCATCTACATTTTCACATCAACATTGAAATTAGAAAAAATGTTCCTATTTTTTCCAGTTGAACGAACAGAGACACAGGGAAACTAAATAATTTCCATGTCAGGTGATTAGTGACAAGATTAAGATGTAGCTAGGGGTTCGCTTCTTGACACACCAGAATACTTTACGGCCAATAGCTGCTTTCCATTTCAATTTAGTGTCTAACTTAGAGCATGCTGAGAGAATGACAAGTAATAGAATATTTCTGGACGAGGGAGGAGTCAAGATGGCGGAGAAGTAGCAGGCTGAGACTACTTCAGGTAGCAGGAGATCAGTTAGATAGCTTATCTAAAGATTGCAAACACCTAAAAACCCAACGGGAGATCAAAGAGAAGAAGAACAGCAATTCTAGAAACAGAAAATCAACCACTTTCTGAAAGGTAGGACTGGTGGAGAAGTGAATCCAAAGCGACGGGAAGATAGACTGCGGGTGGAGGGGCCGGCTACCGGCAAGTGGCAGAGCAACGGAGCACAAAATCAGGACTTTTAAAAGTCTGTTCCACTGAGGGACATTGCTCCAGAGGCTAAACCAGGGTGAAGCCCACGTGGGGTCAGTGTGGCCTCAGGTCCCACAGGGTCACAGAAGGATCGGGGATGTCTGAGTGTCGCAGTGCTTGCAGGTATTAGAAAGGGGAAGCCAGCTACAGAGACAGAACCGAGGAGTGAGCTCTCAGCTTGGGGTTACCTTGAACCAGTTGCAGGCTCAGTGAGCTCAGAGCGTGGCCGGAGGCCAGGGAGATGGGAGTAAATGGGCGCTGTTCTCTGAGGGCACACTGAGGAGTGGGCCCCCGAATTATCGGCTCCTCTGGGCTGGAGACTGGCAGGCCACCATCTTCATTCCCGTCCTCCAGAACTCTACAGAAAGCGCTCAGGGAACAAAAGCTCCGGAAAGCAAATGCGAGCAGATTACTCAGCCCCACCCCTGGTAAGGGTGGAGCAATTCCACCTGGGGCAAAGACACTTGAGAATCACTACAACAGGCCCCTCCCCCAGAAGAGCAACAAGAAATCCAGCCAGGACCAAGTTCACATACCAAGGAGTGCAGTTTCAATACCAAGGAGAGCAGCGAAATTCCAGAGGAGGAGAAAGCAAGGCACGGAACTCATGGCTTTCTCCCCATGATTCTTTAGTCTTGCAGTTAATTTAATTTTTTTTCTTTTTCAATTTTTTTTCTCTCTTCTTCTGCTAAATTTTTTTTAACTCTTACCCTACTCTTTTTTTAAACGTTTTTTAACTAGATTATCTAATATATATATATATATATATATATATATATTCTTTTCTTTTTTATATTTTTTCTTTATTTGTTTTCTTTTTTTAATTGTTTCCTTTTTTTTTCTCTTTTTTCTTTCTGAACCTCTTTTTATCCCCTTTCTCCCCCCCCCCCCCCCAATTTGGGATCTCTTCTGATTTGGTTAAAGCATATTTTCCTGGGGTCTATGCCAACCTTTTAGTATTTTACTTGCTCCTTCATATACTCTTATCTGGACAAAATGACAAGGCAGAAAAATTCACCACAAAAAAAAAAAAGAACAAGAGGCAGTACTGAAGGCTAGGGACCTAATCAATACAGACATTGGTAATGTGTCAGATCTAGAGTTCAGAATGACGATTCTCAAGGTTCTAGCCGGGCTCGAAAAAGGCATGGATGATATTAGAGAAACCCTCTCGGGAGATATAAAAGCCCTTTCTGGAGAAATAAAAGAACTAAAATCTAACAAAGTTGAAATAAAAAAAGCTATTAATGAGGTACAATAAAAAATGGAGGCTCTCACTGCCAGGATAAATGAGGCAGAAGAAAGAATTAGCGATATAGAAGACCAAATGACAGAGAATAAGGAAGCTGAACAAAAGGGGGACAAACAGCTACTGGACCATGAGGGGAGAATTCGAGAGATAAGTGACACCATAAGACGAAAGAACATTAGAATAATTGGGATTCCAGAAGAAGAAGAAAGAGGGGTACAGAAGGTATATTGGAGAGAATATTGGAGAGAATTTCCCCAATATGGCAAAGGGAACAAGCATCAAAATCCAGGAGGTGCAGAGAAGCCCCCTCAAAATCAATAAGAATAGGTCCACACCCCATCACCTAAGAGTAAAACTTACAAGTCTTAGTGACAAAGAGAAAATCCTGAAAGCAGCCCGGGAAAAGAAGTCTGTAACATACAATGGTAAAAATATTAGATTGGCAGCAGACTTATCCACAGAGACCTGGCAGGCCAGAAAGAGCTGGCATGATATATTCAGAGCACTAAACGAGAAAAACATGCAGCCAAGAATACTATATCCAGCTAGGCTATCATTGAAAATAGAAGGAGAGATTAAAAGCTTCCAGGACAAACAAAAACTGAAAGAATTTGCAAACACCAAACCAGCTCTACAGGAAATATTGAAAGGGGTCCTCTAAGCAAAGAGAGACCCTAAATGTAGATCAGAAAGGAACAGAGACAACATACAGTAACAGTCATCTTACAGACAATACAATGGCACTAAATTCATCTCTCTCAATAGTTACCCTGAATGTTAATGGGCTAAATGCCCCAATCAAAAGACACAAGGTATCAGAATGGATAAAAAAAACAAAACCCATCTATATGTTGCCTACAAGAAACTCATTTTAAACCCAAAGACACCTCCAGGTTTAAAGTGAGGGGGTGGAAAACAATTTACCATGCTAATGGACATCAGAAGAAAGCAGGAGTGGCAATCCTTAGATCAATTAGATTTTAAGCCAAAGACTATAATAAGAAATGAGGAAGGACACTATATCATACTCAAAGATCTAACAATTTTAAATATCTATGCCCCTAACATGGGAGCAGCCAACTATATAAACCAATTAATAACAAAATCAAAGAAACACATCAACAATAATACAATAATAGTAGGGGACTTTAACACTCCCCTCACTGAAATGGACAGATCATCCAAGCAAAAGATCAACAAGGAAATAAAGGCCTTAAATGACACACTGGACCAGATGGACATCACAGATATATTCAGAACATTTCACTCCAAAGCAACAGAATACACATTCTTCTCTAGTGCACATGGAACATTCTCCAGAATAGATCACATCCTCGGTCCTAAATCAGGTCTCAACCAGTATCAAAAGATTGGGATCATTCCCTGAATATTTTCAGACCACGATGCTCTGAAGCTAGAACTCAATCACAAGAGGAAATTTGGAAAGAACCCAAATACATGGAGACTAAACGGCATCCTTCTAAAGAATGAATGGGTCAACCAGGAAATTAAAGAAGAATTGAGAAAATTCATGGAAACAAATGATAATGAAAACACAATGGTTCAAAATCTGTGGGACACAACAAAGGCAGTCCTGAGAGGAAAATATATAGCGGTACGAGCCTTTCTCAAGAAACAAGAAAGGTCTCAGGTACACATCCTAACCCTACACCTAAAGGAGCTGGAGAAAGAACAAGAAAGAAACCCTAAACCCAGCAGGAGAAGAGAAATCATAAAGATCAGAGCAGAAATCAATGAAATAGAAATAAAAAAAAAAAACAATAGAACAAGTCAACGAAACTAGGAGCTGGTTCTTTGAAAGAATTAATAAGATGGATAAACCCCTGGCCATACTTATCAAAAAGAAAAGAGAAAGGACCCAAATAAATAAAATCATGAATGAAAGAGGAGAGATCACAACTAACACTAAAGAAATAAAGATAATTATAAGAACATACTATGAGCAACTCTATGCCAACAAATTTGACAATCTGGAAGAAATGGATGCATTCCTAGAGACATATAAACTACCACAACTGAACCAGGAAGAAATAGAAAGCCTGAACAGACCCATAACCAGTAAGGAGATTGAAACAGTCATCAAAAATCTCCAAACAAAAGCCCCGGGCCAAACAGATTCCCGGGGGAATTCTACCAAACATTTAAAGAAGAACTAATTCCTATTCTCCTGAAACTGTTCCAAAAAATAGAAATGCAAGGAAACTTCCAAACTCATTTTATGAGGCCAACATCACCTTGATCCCAGAACCAGACAAGGATCCCATCAAAAAAGAGAACTACAGACCAATATCCTTGATGAACACAGATGCAAAAATTCTCACCAAAATACTAGCCAATAGGATTCAACAGTACATTAAAAGGATTATTCACCACGACCAAGTGGGATTTATTCCAGGGCTGCAACCTTGGTTCAACATCCGCAAATCAATCAATGTGATACAACACATTAATAAAAGAAAGAACAAGAACCATATGATACTCTCCATAGATGCTGAAAAAGCATTTGACAAAGTACAGCATCCCTTCCTGATCAAAACTCTTCAAAGGGTAGGGATAGAGGGCACATACCTCAATATTATCAAAGCCATCTATGAAAAACCCACCGCAAATATCATTCTCAATGGAGAAAAACTGAAAGCTTTTCCGCTAAGGTCAGGAACACGGCAGGGATGTCCGTTATCACCACTGCTATTCAACATAGTACTAGAAGTCCTAGCCTCAGCAATCAGACAACAAAATGAAATTAAAGGCATCCAAATCGGCAAAGAAGAAGTCAAACTATCACTCTTCGCAGATGACATGATCCTATATGTGGAAAACCCAAAAGACTCCACTCCAAAACTGCTAGAACTTGTACAGGAATTCAGTCAAGTGTCAGGATATAAAACCAATGCACAGAAATCAGTTGCATTTCTCTACACCAACAACAAGACAGAAGAAAGAGAAATTAAGGAGTCCATCCCATTTACAATTGCACCCAAAACTATAAGATACCTAGGAATAAACCTAACCAAAGAGGCAAAGAATCTATACTCAGAAAACTATAAAGTACTCATGAAAGAAATTGAGGAAGACACAAAGAAATGGAAAAATGTTCCATGCTCCTGGATTGGAAGAATAACTATTGTGAAAATGTCTATGCTACCTAAAGCAATCTACACATTTAATGCAATTCCTATCAAAATACCATCCATTTTTTTCAAAGAAATGGAACAAATAATCCTAAAATTTATATGGAACCAGAAAAGACCTCATATAGCCAAAGGAATATTGAAAAAGAAAGCCAAAGTTGGTGGCATCACAATTCCGGACTTCAAGCTCTATTACAAAGCTGTCATCATCAAGACAGCATGGTACTGGCACAAAAACAGACACATAGATCAATGGAACAGAATAGAGAGCCCAGAAATAGACCCTCAACTCTATGGTCAACTAATCTTCGACAAAGCAGGAAAGAATGTCCAATGGAAAAAGGACAGCCTCTTCAACAAATGGTGTTGGGAAAATTGGACAGCCACATGCAGAAAAATGAAATTGGACCATTTCCTTACACCACACACGAAAATAGACTCAAAATGGATGAAGGACCTCAATGTGAGAAAGGAAACCATCAAAATCCTTGAGGAGAACACAGGCAGCAACCTCTTCGACCTCAGCCGCAGCAACATCTTCCTAGGAACATCGCCAAAGGGAAGGGAAGCAAGGGCAAAAATGAACTACTGGGATTTTATCATGATCAAAAGCTTTTGCACAGCAAAGGAAACAGTTAACAAAACCAAAAGACAACTGACAGAATGGGAGAAGATATTTGCAAACGACATATCAGATAAAGGGCTAGTGTCCGAAATCTATAAAGAACTTAGCAAACTCAACACTCAAAGAACAAATAATCCAATCAAGAAATGGGCAGAAGATATGAACAGACATTTCTGCAAAGAAGACATCCAGATGGCCAACAGACACATGAAAAAGTGGTCCATATTACTCGGCATCAGGGAAATACAAATCAAAACCACAATGAGATATCACCTCACACCAGTCAGAATGGCTAAAATTAACAAGTCAGGAAATGACATGCTGGCGAGGATGCGGAGAAAGGGGAACCCTCCTACACTGTTGGTGGGAATGCAAGCTGGTGCAACCACTCTGGAAAACAGCATGGAGGTTCCTCAAAATGTTGAAAATAGAACTACCCTATGACCCAGCAATTGCACTGCTGGGTATTTACCCTAAAGATACAAACGTAGTGATCCGAAGGGGCACGTGCACCCGAATGTTTATAGCAGCAATGTCCACAGTAGCCAAACTATGGAAAGAACCTAGATGTCCATCAACAGATGACTGGATAAAGAAGATGTGGTATATATACACAATGGAATACTATGCAGCTATCAAAAGAAATGAAATCTTGCCATTTGCAACGACGTGGATGGAACTAGAGGGTATCATGCTTAGCGAAATAAGTCAATCGGAGAAAGACAACTATCATATGATCTCCCTGATATGAGGAAGTGGAGATGCAACATGGGGGGTTAAGGGGGTAGGAGAAGAATAAATGAAACAAGATGGGATTGGGAGGGAGACAAACCATAAGTGACTCTTAATCTCACAAAACAAACTGAGGGTTGCTGGGGGGAGGGGGGTTGGGAGAAGGGGGGTGGGGTTATGGACATTGGGGAGGGTATGTGCTATGGTGAGTGCTGTGAAGTGTGTAAACCTGGTGATTCACAGACCTGTACCCCTGGGGATAAAAATATATTATATGTTTATAAAAAATTCAAAAAAATAAAATTAAAAAAAATATTTCTGGGGGCGCCTGGGTGGCTCAGTGGGTTAAAGCCTCTGACTTCGGCTCAGGTCATGATCTCAGAGTCCTGGAATCGAGCCCCACATCGGGCTCTCTGCTCAGCAGGGAGCCTGCTTCCTCTCTCTCTCTCTGCCTGCCTCTCTGCCTACTTGTAATCTCTGTCTGTCAAATAAATAAATAAAAAAAAATATTTCTGGACTTACTGAAGTTTCAACTACAGTAAGTAAAACCAACTTGATAGAAATATATTAAATTACCAAAAATTTACAAATTACTAATAGCAATTTAGTAATTTAATTAAGTAAATGTTTAGTAATTACTGAATAGTAATTTAACAAACATATTTCAAGAAAAATAAGTTAATCTTACAGCTTAAAAGTGTAATTTGTTACACACCACAATTAAATGTCAGCATGAGTCACAGTGAGGGAAAAAAAACACTTTAACTAGTTCAGAAGCTATTCAGCTAATATCATGTTATAATCACATAAATTAATGTTAAAACCACCAAATTTTGCAGAACTTAGGTACAAGAATTTTGTGTGTGTGTGTTTCCTCATAAAGTTCATTATATCCTTCCTTGCCTAAATAAAGATAATATATTAATTGTAATTAAGTTTTTACTTGATGACCCAGGGCAGTTAATTTATATCAGTTGTGGACTACAGTATGGAGCCATTTCTTTTCTCCCTCCCCCATCCTTGACATAATCCTATGTGTAAGGCATATCTTGCTCTTTTTACCAAAAATTCTGCCAGACATTTATGTTGCTCCATTTCAGCTGTGTTGTTGTCTTTTAAGACCAGTCATTTGTTATTGCTGTCAGATTTTCAGTTTCTTCTTATCCTATGGCTTTTTTTCTATTCTGCAGTTGTAAATCTGAATGGATTTAAGAATTATCAGGAGATTTCAGAAAACTAAGCCATAGAACTATCAGAAAAATATTGTCAAATACAGAGATTTGCTTTTTTCATTTTCACTTGAGAAAGTAGTGGGAGGACAAAACCCAGTGGAAAGAACTGGATCCACCCCAAAGATGATCAGTCACACTGGAGACAGAATCACAAAAGGACTTTAATTACACCTAAAAAAGCCATCCTGGGCTATTCTGAGTATCTTGGATATAAGGAAACAAATGTGACCTTGTGGATGGTTGGGGCCTGAGGGTTGTCTATTTTGGGAAGAAAACAGATTTTAGAACCTGAGGCAGGTTCTAACCTTGAGGTTAGGGGTGAAGCTTTAAAGGAACCACTCTCTGAGAGGATGACATGAGATTGTACTCCAGATGGAAATAAGACTAACAAGACAGCCAGCCCATGCGGGATCTTTTAGAGGTTATAAAGCTCTTTCTTGAACATCACATCCAGTCTTAGGTTTCCTGTCCACCCTCATACCATTATTCTAGACTACAGTTTCCCCTGATTGATTGTCATGAAGTTTTTCATTGAGTCTGTAACCTGTTGTTCTTGGTGGAGTTACAAGAAATTATGGGAGAGGGCAGTAAAGAGAAATGGGACTTTCCTTATATGACAATTGCAACATGATAATAGAAGGATAGTGGCACCAATGTTTTGGGGGGTAATGATGATAAAGTGAGTGGTGGCCCAAGGCAGTGCTGAGAGAGGCAAGGAACAGAAGGCTGTGTGGAGAAGCAATTGCTACTTGGTTTAACTCAAGAAGTATATGAAATATACATTTTTTTACTGTCAGCTATATCATAGAAAGATGAACCTTGGTAGAAGAGGTCACAAGCTATAATTTGAACTATAATAAATAGAATTTATGACTACTATTATTTTATTAACTTTATAGTGCTTTACTGATTTGTTCAAGTTTACTTCTGAAGTCTGAGGCCACTATAAAGCTTCTATTTTTTTTTTTTTTATTTTTTTTTAGTGGTCACTTTAAACATCAATACAGTCATATAGCTTTGCCAAAGCTAAACAAAAAAACAAAAATCTCAGGTACTCTGGAAAGAAATTACCTGCTGCTCGAGATTTCCACAGTTAATAACCACACACACACACCACAACGACACACACAGACACACACACAAGGACTTTATAAAGCATATGCAGTTTGCTATAGATCATTTCCTTATTTTTATAATATGCACATTTAGATATTTTGCTGGTCTAAATTATCCTTATCTGTTTAAGGCATACATTATACTCTTCCCAAGCAAATTGTTGTAATAAATATTTAAATGTCTAAAGTGGGTTAGAGTACATTAGAGGTACATTTTAAGAATATTAATTCTCTTTGGTAGCTTTTACAATCTGTTAGGGAAGTACAGTCTAGGTACATTAATCATTAACTAGAATAAATTGAATGATGGTACTAAAATTGCAACATAAGGATTAGTCCTCCACTAGGTATTAGAAAATAGTCAAACTTGGAAATTCTTGGTATTTTTAATTATGTATCCCTTTTGAACCCAACTTCAAAATGGAGCTTTGCTGTTTTTGTGTCCATAGCTATACTAAGATGGTAGCCACTAGTCATATATGGCTATTCAAATATAAATTTTTATAATTTAAGAAAATTAAAGTGTTCCTTAGTCATACTAGCCATTTATTTCATATGTTCAACAGCTGCCTTTGGGTAGTGGCTACCTTATTGGAAAGTGCAGATTTAGAAACTTTCCTACATCCCAGGATATTTAATTGATATTTAATTGATATTTAATTCCCCCATTTTATTTCTTGGACTTAAGATGAATAAAGTTAAAAGCATTCAGAGTTCATTCAGTCCTTATATATACCTAGATTATGACTATGCCCCTGAGAAAAGGGAATCTGGTTGTTTATTCTTTGCATATGCTGGTATATTTTTCTTGGATTCACAGAATCCTAGGGAATAATATACAATTTGGGAAATAACACACAGTTACAACAAAAGTACACTCCAATCCCCTTCTAGGAAACAGGAAAGCATAGAGATCTGTACTTGCTCATGGAAGTATCAAATAGTTCCATCAATCAGAGATCCTTGTATTAACTTCAGGCCTCTTCTGTGAATTCCCAGTGGATATCAAATTTAAATAGCTCCCAGCTTCTCACCATGTTGCCATTAGGACAAATGTAAGGTCTTTGTTGGTATTATTTCCTTTCTCTTCCCCAGGTAATTGTATTTTGAAAATGTAATCAAGATTAGAAATTACCTTCAATCAGAGATGTGATTTGGTTAAATAGTAAAACTTAGTTCAACCAAGTAAAAAATACCCTATTTGAGGATGAGAAATCTATTAACTGGTTTGAGGCATTACCGTTAATGTAATGAACAGTGGATGTACAAGTTCTAGTTTGAGCTCCAGCCTAGTATAGCCAGAGGGCTATTGAGATTTCTTGGAGTCCTAAAGTAAATTATAAAGTGACCAAAATTTTGCAGGATTCTATGGAGGTGTTGAAAAAGAGAACTACACCAGAGGTTTAGCTATGGATTAGTTGTGCCTACAGTACTCAGCAATTAGGATTTCTTTTCTTTTTTTTTTTTAAAGATTTTATTTATTTATTTGACAGAGAGATACAAGTAGAGAGGCAGGCAGAGAGAGAGAGGAGGAAGCAGGCTCTCCGCCCAGCAGAGAGCCCGATGTGGGACTCGATCCCAGGACTCTGAGATCATGACCTAAGTCGAAGGCAGAGGCTTAACCCACTGAGCCACCCAGGTGCCCAGCAATTAATTTCTGACGAGACTGGAAAACCATGCCACCTGATAGTTGCTAATTTGGATTATCAGTATGTCTTGGAGGCAGTGGCAAACCTATAGAACTTTCTTGTGACCATGTGTCCCTGATACAGTCCTCAGCCCCTTTTGGAAAGGAAAAAAAAAATATGTTTCCTTATTAGTCATCTTATATTACCTTAATTGTTTTCAGAGGTCTGGTTGACCCAAATACCATAACTTCAATGTCTCACATAAAGAACATAGGATCATCATTGAACAAAAATGCCATATCGCACTCACCTTGAGTACCATGCAGTTGAGATCTGATGTATGGTTAATACGGTTTGTATGAATGAGTTCTTTGTATTGGTCAAGAACATATAAGGAAACCATCCATACAAATCACTATTGCTGCTCTTGCTGATAGATTTCTGGGGAGAAAAAAGAAACATAGTTTAGAGAAGCTACCTCAGGAAAATTTGTGGCAGAAACTCTGCAAATTACCTCTCTCTTAGAAGACTGCCTAACATATTCACATCACTTCAGGACAATGTTTGAGATATTACCAAGCAGACCTTTCCCTGGCAAAAGAAACTTTTCTGTTACAGAAAATCTTCTCAGAAGATTAAAATGATAAGTACAATAAGCTTGTAGAAATTATTTTAACTGAATTGTTCTTGTACAAAGACCTTGCCCATATCATCTAAACCATGGCAGCATTGGGATTGTTTAACATTAAGGGTGGGAAATTAGTTGGAAAACTAGTTTGCAGCAGGAGCATCTTATTTATTCTGTAGTCTAGAATATGGAAGCTCAGTGGCATAACAAAAGACAGTGCCCAAGAGCTGCTGTGGGATTGCTCCATGTATATCACATCTGTGATTTGGCAGGCCCAAAGACCCTGTAAGATAGGTAGGGAAATCAAAGAATATTGATGAACAAAAGTCTTTATCCTCTACGACAGCCTCACACATGCTAGTATTAGTAAACAGTTGAATCACTTAAGCCTAACAATAAAAAAAAGAGAGACTTATTTATTGGGAAAAGAGCAGGCTCATCCCTCTATACCATATACCATTTATAAAGGCCATCCATGTACCATATATTTAAGCATGTAAAAGTTATACATTAAAATAACAAACTATTAATTCAAATATTCCCCTCAAGATAAATATATCTTCCTAATTAAAAATTAAAATATGTATAAAATTGTTTTTATGTTACTGAAATTTGGCACAAAAAAACCAGACAACTAAATCTATTATTATTGCTCACTTTTTGATGTTCTATTGATGAGATAGCAATGTCTGAGTAATAAATGGAATTAATGATTTATAAATGTTTTTATATTTATCCCATAAAATTTATTTCTTGACTTACATATAGAAAAATCACTATTCTGTAATAATCAAGATACTCATGTAATACTTTTGCCCCTCTAGTAGGAAGAATTCTAAGATGGCCCCCCAAAATTCCTAGCCCCCGATGTACCAGTTACTGCATTCAAACTCTAATCTAGGTATTGCTGGGAAGGGATTTTGCAAATGCAATTAAGATCCAAAATCAATTGACCTTAAAACAGGGAGCTTATTTGTGATAGGCCTGATCTAATCACACAATCCCTTTAAAAGCTGAGAGCTGGTCAAAGAGGAAGTCAGGAAGACTCAAAGCATGAAAAGTATTTATTGCATCAATGCCAACTTCTACACGGATGAGGCCACATGACAAGGACTGCAGGTTGCCTCTGGAGCTGGAAGCAGCCCCTGGCTGACAGCCAACATGGAGATGGGGACCTCAGTCCAATAACCCCCACCTCCAAAAGAATGAACTTGGAAGCACTTTTTCCCATTTCCAGATGAGAACTCAGTCTGGCCAACATCTTGATATCGGCCTTGTAGTACTCTGAAAACTCAGCCTCACTATGCTGGACTTCTGAACTACACAACTGAGTGTTAACACATGGAGTGTTGTTTGAAGCCACTGATTTGTGGTAATTTGTTGTGTGTCAACAGATAACTAATACACCTTCATTAAGATACTACATTGACATTTTTAGAACAATGTGATTGAACGGCCACTTTGTTTTTTAAATCTTGGTTTAACATTTTGTCATAAAGAGATTAGAAGATCTGGCTTAGTTTATTGTGATACTTGGCTTTAATCACTGATAGCTAATAAAGATATCTCACAAAGATATGTAAATCTTGGCTGAACTTATTAAATAATTTACTTATTTTTTACTTCTATCCATCCCAAAGGCTATTGTTGGAATTCAGGCAGCATATTTTGTATTTCCTAATGTTAATCAGTCATCCTCAAAACTAATCAGAAGATAGCATATTTTTGTATTTGTAATAAATCTGTTTGAAATTAACCAAAATTCTTCATTTATAAGATTTTTAAACAGCTTAGAAATTTCTCTTGCCAAGTTTTTTACATTTTCAAAATCTGTGACATTTTCAGCAACAAAATCATATAATGCAAAGTATTTCCTAATATGTAGATCCATTTGCTATCTCTATTTTTGCTTGAAAAGCATTTGCTTACTCAGCTCTTTGTTTAAATTCACCTTTGAAGGGAAAGACTGTGTTTTGTTTTGTCTTTAACTGTAAGTAGCTTCTTGGAGTATACCACTGCCAGCCAGTGGTTATCACACACACACAAAAACGGAAGGAAGGAAGGAAGGAAGGCAGGCACGCAGGCTAGGGGAGGGAGGGAAGGACGAAGGAAGGAAAGAAAGAGAAAGAAATGTAAAACTCTTCTTTTTTGTAAGATAACTCTGTTTGGCTTAATCTTTAAGTCCTTTGTCATGAACTAGCCAGTTAACCTCTATAAATATCAAAGATTTTCCTGATCATCTACATCTTACTATGAAATATTACACTATCCTACTCCTTAAGAAAATGAATCCATAAATCCTTTTAATGGGAACATGTAAACTATAATGTGTCTCAAAATGGTGAAAGCAAATGCACAAATGCCTTGGGTATATGAATGTTTTTTTTTAAATAAATGATGCTTGGCCTATGAAAAAAGGCCAAACCTTTTTTGAAGCCCCATGAAAAAAGACAAAGTGTGAACAAATATAAAAATTAATTCCAAGTAGGTATAAACCTAAAAAAAAAACACCCCATAAATATTTTAGATGATAAAATGGAGAATGTCTTCACCATCATGAGAGTAGGCAAAAATTTATTAAACAGTCACACACAAAAGAACTAACCATAAAAACAATTGATAAATTGGACTTGACTAATATTAAGAACTTTTGTTTATCAAAAGATGCTAGTAAGAAAGTCAAAAAGGCAAGCCACAGAATGGGAAAATGTATTTGTAATATATTTACCTGAAAAAGGACTGACAAAGTCCTTGTATCAAGAATACATAAGAAATGATTAAAAAATAAGAAAAAAAAGATCATCTAAATAGGCAAAAGACCTAAAAGATGTTTTGGAAAAAAAAAAAAAAAAGTTTCCCAAACAGCCAATACATATATGAAGAAATTATCAATCTCATTGGTAATCAAAGAAATAAAAGTTAAAATCAGTTATATATTGCCATATATCCATCAAAGTAGCTAAATGAAAGAAAATAATGATGACTTTGGTAAGAATATGAAGCAACTGGAATACTCATGATCTGATGGCAGGAGTGTAAGCTACAACAAGCACTTTGCAAAATAAAAGTACATGTCCTATAACCCACTTCTAGATATATGCTTTCCAGAAATGTGCATATATTCACCAAAAGACACGAAAGTTGTTAAAACAGAATTATTTCTTAAGATGTCTGGGTGACTGAGTCAGTTAAGCGGCTGCCTTGGCATGACAGGTCATGATCCTTAGGTCTTGGGATCCAGCCCTGCTCAGCGGGGAGCCTGCTTCTACCTCTCTCTCTCTGCCTGCCACTCTGCCTACTTGTGCTCTCTATCTCTCCATTAAATAAATAAATAAAATCTTAAAATAAAAAAAAAAGAAGAACAGAATTGTTTCTAAAATCCCCAAAATTGAAAGGACATAAATGTCCATTAGCTTACAATAAATGAACAAATTACAGTAAATGAAAACATGATATATTTACATAATGGAGTAATACACAGTCACTAAAATTAACAAAGTCTTTAGAACAACTTGGAAGAAATCTTATAAACATAAGGTTGAACAAAAGAAATTATACACAAATAAATACAGACTACACGATTCCATGTATATAAAGTTCAAAAAGCAGGCAAAACTAAGCTATGCTAATTGAAGTCAGAAAAGTGTTTACTTTCAGAGGAGGGGAAAGATGAATGAGAAGGCACCTGAGGAGGTTTCTGAGCTGTTGGTGAAATTTCCATATCAATCTGGCTATGTTCACTTTGTGTATATTTTTTATATATATATATGTATATATATATGTATATATTTATATATATGTATATATATGTATATATATGTATATATATATATACACTTTGTGTACATTTATATTTAAATATATATTTAATATTTATATTTATACATAATATATAAAGTATATAAACATTATAATATATAAAGTATATATATACTTTATGTATATACATTTTGTATTCACCAAGGTATATAATGATTTGTGTACTTTTCATATATTTCAACAAAGAGTTACTTTAATAAACAAGAAGAAAAATACCACCACTAGTATACTATCATTCCCTCAATACCCCCAAATACTAAACATGGCATCAAAGGACTCTAGCTTCAATGGGATATGAAATATTAAGACAGCTTAATTCCTTTCTATCTTATGCACATAAAACATATGCACATATGCACATAAAACACAGTATGAATTTCTTCTTTTACCTCAATGGATTGCTTTGCATACTTCCTGGGATGTGCACACTCCACTGTAGAGACCGTTGGAATATAATACAGAAATATATATATTATATATATATATATATAATATATTCTCTCTATATATAAGAAATAATATATACTAATATATATTAGTATATAGTGTAGTATATAGTATAGAAGTATATAGTATAGTAGGGATCTGTGGAACTAAGAATGTGTACCATACTAATCACATGTAGGGGAGCAGTCGTGGGCAGTCTTCTCATGAAATTCATCCCTCAATTCTTGTTCTCCCAAGGGCTCCTCTGTGATCCATCCATCTCAGAGGAGTTGTATCAGAAGCAGAGATCTACATTTATTTACTCAACCATTTTATTGTATTTCCTGAGCAGAGTTTCATAAGAAGAACAACTGAAATATTCTTATAGGTTGTTTTCTTATCTATTATTTCTTATTTTAAATAGAGAACTTCTATTAAATATTTGTGGGAAATTGAACCTTTCTCCTCTACCTTAACTCTTCTGAATTAGTAATGACCTGTTTTGAAGACTGGGGACTTGGGTAATATTACAAGTACTATACAGTTCAGCTTTCATTATGGATTTTTAAGTCTTTATGACTGTCTCGGAACCAAATGTCCATTTTCAACTTTGTTTATAAGAACTAACTTTTCCAAGTTTCGAACTGACCTATAAATTAACCTTTCTAGAACAAATCTATCTGTAAACTAGGGATTTCTTATGTAACTGAATTGTGGAAAATGTAAAAAACAGAAACATATTTTTTATATTTAAATAGATTTAAAATGTGTTTTAGAAAACATGTTTTTCAAATGTAATATATGTTAAAAATATCATAGGAATGGCATAGGTAGGGATCATCTTCTGAGATTAAGGAAAATTAATTATCTTCAATCTGGGATGGAGATGACTAACAAAGCCAGGAATAGAATAGTAAATGAAAATCGAGAATTTTTCCCATTCCAAGAATAATATAAGGTCAACACAGGATTATGTATAAATAAATCTCCATTATTATAGTTGGAGAGTAGTTTTAGATTCAGTGAAATATCACAATGAATGAAAAACATCCTTTTAAAAATAGAAGCTAGAGATCAAGCTAGGCAGATAACATTGTTCCTTCTGATTGTTTTATTTTATATAACTCAGTAGGATTTCTTGAGATTTAAAATTTCTTCAACCACTTCACTGAAAATAATTAAATGCAGCTGTTGAGAGCAAACATTTTGAAATCATACCTTTATTAAAATCTCAATCTACTACTTTTCAGTGCTTGGCTTTTGACAAATTCTTTGACTTTGCTGGGTGTCAGTCTCCCCACCTGTGAAATGGAGGTAAGGACATCCCTCTTGCGACATTGTGAGGATTAAATGAGATAACTCATTTAAAGCATTTGGCACCATACCTAGAATATCCTAAGTGTTTAACAGATAGTGTTCTCTGTAAATCTTTATATTTAGTATGGGTTTAATGTTGTCAAGTTGCTTTCATTTGCAGGAAGGAAACATGAAAGGTTAACCTTGGATCATGCTGTCTCTTCGCTGATATTTAAATTATCATATTCAGCTGTAGGGAAATAAGAACCCTTCGTTCAAGCACAATGAAAATCATGATTTCATCCAAAAAAGTGGAAGTAGTAGATGTTTTATTCAATAAACAGAAATTGCTATAAAACCGAGGTAACCCTCAATTATGTCCACGCAGATGACATAGCTGATAAAAATGTACTGGAGTACTCCAGAACAGTACTGGAAAAACTGCCTTTACCATATTTTTCCAAAAATTTATTACACCTAGTTATGAGAAGTAAAGTTGCTTCTTTTGTTGCTTTCTGTGAAAGATGTAAAATCTACACCTTAAAATCTGCACAATTAATAGATTTGAAGAAAAAATGGAAGGGAAAAGGAAAGCATTTGTGCTTGAGTTCAGCTTGTGAATGAGAACTAAGGAAAAACAGAGGTGAAAAGGGCAGAGATCAGGGCTGCCTGGGTGGCTCAGTCGTTATTAGGCACCTGCCTTCTGCTCAGGTCATGATCCCAGGGTCCTGGGATCTAGCCCTGCATCAGGCTCCCTGCTCAGTGAGAAGCCTGCTTCTCCCTCTCCCACTCCCCCTGTTTGTGTTCCTTCTCTCGTTGTGTCTCACTCTGTCAAATGAATAAATAAAATCTTTAAAAAAAAAAAATGGGCAGAGACCAGATATAGGTACAACCCTGTTCTGTTCTGTAACATTAAAAATCCAGATGACAATCTGTAGAGAATTAAGTCCAGCTTTTTAAAAAGTGCCAACAATGATGGTTTTAACTTCAAAAACACTGATTGGGGGGTTTATTTCACATCTGAGTATCCCTGTGTATCTATTATCTGTCTGGGCCATTCAGCTCTCCCAGCCAGATGTTAATCCATTTCCTCTCCTTCTTCCAAGCATCTTCTGGCCATTAAAACCACCCAACACCACACCTCTCCATGCTCTTCACTTTCACTTCAATCAGCAGAAAAGTCCTGGATCTCCTGATACTCATTGGAAAACAAACAAATTCCATGGGTTATTTTGTTTTGATTTTCAAAATTAGAAGAATTAAAGGGCTACTGAGGTAAAGTAATCAATAGAAAAGAATGAAAACAGAGGATTTGTTGACCTGTGATGACAGGATATAATATGCAGAGAATGATTTCTTATCCTTACACAAGCCATCTGTGGTTGCAAAGAGAAGACTTTTCAAATGTGTTAAAGGAAGTTTCTTCCTTTATTTTGAATGATGTCATTTGTTTCAAGTATGCTTTTTAATGACACCAACTCGAGAAGAATAATTTCTTATAATCAGATTTACATGCCATCATCTTTCTTTTTTTAAATAGTTAAGAACCACTTAAAAGGGAGGAGTCAAGATGGCGGAGCAGTAGCAGGCTGAGACTACTTCAGGTAGCGGGAGATCAGCTAGATAGCTTATCTAAAGATTGCAAACACCTACAAATCCAACGGGAGATCGAAGAGAAGAAGAACAGCAACTCTAGAAACAGAAAATCAATGACTTTCTGAAAGGTAGGACTGGCGGAGAAGTGAATCCAAAGCGACGGGAAGATAGACCACGGGGGGAGGGGCCGGCTCCCGGCAAGCGGCGGAGCAACGGAGCACAAAATCGGGACTTTTAAAAGTCTGTTCCGCTGAGGGACATCGCTCCAGAGGCTTAGCCGGGGTGAAGCCCACGCAGGGTCAGCGTGGCCTCAGGTCCCACAGGGTCACAGAAGGATCAGGG
>NW_019154087.1:16901595-16928029 GCF_002288905.1 Enhydra lutris kenyoni
GGACATTGGGGAGGGTATGTGCTATGGTGAGTGCTGTGAAGTGTGTAAACCTGGCGATTCACAGACCTGTACCCCTGGGGATAAAAAGATATTATATGTTTATAAAAAATAAAATTAAAAAAAAAAAAAAAGAACCACTTAAAATGGCAGAATTGGTGACTGAGTGCTGGAGAGTTTGCTGAGTTTATCATTTTACTTATAATAATTAATAGTAATAATATTATATTAATAATAATAATAATAACATCATTGTGGCAGCAAATGGAGTAGAAAATACCTGTTTTTTCTTCTGTTCCCAATACATCCTCATTTTCATTTTTTTTTTAAGATTTTATTTATTTATTTGACAGAGAGAGAGAGAGAGAGAGATCACAAGTAGGCAGAGAGGCAGGCAGAGAGAGAGGGAGGCAGGCAGAGAGAGAGGGAAGCAGGTTCCCTGCCGAACAGAGAGCTCGATGCGGGGCTCGATCCCAGGACCCTGAGATCATGACCTGAGCCGAAGGCAGAGGCTTAACCTGAGCCACACAAGCGCTCCCTCATTTTTAATTTTTACAATCAAATTATTTGGCAAAGAAGAGCATTTTCCTCAACTTGAAGCCAACTCTTCACGTCCAATCAGCCTGGAAATTGTCAACAGTATTATTATTTACCAACTAGTTATGTTCCATACTTCATACTTCTATCACATGCCAATCTATAGATTTCAGGACTGTGGGAATGAGCCCAAGTGTTTTTACGTGAAAATGATTATCTTACATGGTGCAATTACAAAATACCATTTCCATCTAGAATGAGTTTAGTGCTGCTACTCCTTTAAAGAGGAGAGCAGAAAAGTGAATTCAGAGTGTGGTACAAAGTTAGCAAAAATGTCTCAAATATCAAGACAGAGCAGTGAAATAATTATAGGAAATCATTCAGCATTTTCGTTTCCAAATGAAATCTTCTACAGGTCTGGTTAGATTAGCTCCTTATAAAGGTAAGATGGAAAGCATTTAGACATGTCTTTCATAATTGTAACTTATAGACACTTTTTAACAGCATTTTCTTGTAGGTCTCAAAAGAACCTATGAAATATATTTACCTCTTAGATGTATATGTTCATTCCTGACTTGTAAATAATGGGACACTCATAGTCTTTATGAAACAATGAAATTTCACTGGGTTATTCAAATGATTTATGTCTATCTGATTCAATAGATGTCTGTGTTTACATTCCAGTAGCACACACTGGTATTTATATAAAGTGAGCTATAAAATGAGTCATTATATATAACATGTTGGGATTTTTGCTTCTTTGAACAGAGGATGAGATACATATTTTGTCCAGACTTGTTCTCAATTAGTGTTAACATACATTCTAAATCTTTTTCTGCAGGTAAATTATGGGCAGTATAAGATGAATATATACATGCCAACATGAGTGAGAGACACACTAACAATTACTTACATTAGTGTTTGTGTAGCACTGGCAATTGCATTGGACTATTTAAGAGAAAATACTCATATCAGGAAACAGATGTCATCTTTTTCTCTGTTTGATTTTAGTTTTTACTATAGGAGAAGGACTTACTCATAATATTAACAGGCAATTCATGTCATTTGTTCTACATGTTAAAACTTTTTTAACCCTCATTCTTAATCAACTTAAAACTGTTTTCTAACCCTACCTCCAAAAAGAATGCTTCATTTAAAGAACATCATGTTTCTATATTCTGGGAGCCTTCTGACATACTTGGTTATTTGTGCAAAGAGCCAGGAACTTACTTCTTTCTTAAAATTCTCTTTCTTTTCAGTAGCAAAGAAATATCCAATATATCTGCATAATTACTTTACCATGTTTCTTTTAAGGAAATATTGGTATCCCTCTTTTACAAATATTACTCAATAGAATTTTGGACAGGCTATCATCGTGGTTCTAACACTAGCTTCTTTCAAGTTAAAAAGAAAAATATTTCTCTTTAATTGACCTCAGTTAGATTACTTTGTAGAGCTAACTCTCTTGACTTTGTGAAAATATTCAAGTAAAATCCTATACATGTTCCTAAAAAGGGGAATGATTTCTGACATGGTGATTTAATTTGGTTTGTGCATTGTTTTCCAAAGCAGCACATTCATTCATGTAAACTTTACATATAGGCAAGTCATAGGATTTTTCCTTTTTTTTTTTTTATCTTCTTCATTAGAAATTCTTAACCTTCATTAACCTTTGGAGATCACCTTTTACTTTTTTGATGAAAGTTTCTCTTATAAGCCATGGAGATCTTTTCATAGAGAAACTTGTAAGTTTTTTTTTTCTTTCGCCTTCCCAAATAGACACCAATCATTTGACAATGTCTCTCCATTATTGCTATTCAATTCCTCATCTATACCTCACGGTCTATTCGACATTTCCTCTTGGATATTTAATAAGCATCTTAACCCAAAAGCCTGATCCTCCTTTTCTGTCTTAATGAAAGACTACTTCTTTCTTCCCGGTTTTAGGTAAAAAAAAAAAAATAAAATAAAATAAAAATTCAACTCTTTTTTTTTTTAATTTAATTTCTTTTCAGTGTAACATAATTCATTGTTTATGCACCACACCCAGTGCTCCATGCAATACGTGCCCTCCCTAATACCCACCACCAGGCTCACCCAACCTCCCACCCCCACCCCTTCAAAACCTTCAGATTGTTTTTCAGAGTCCATAGTCTCTCATGGTTCACCTCCCCTTCCAATTTCCCTCAACTCCCTTCTCCTCTCCATCTCCCCATGTCTTCCGTGTTATTTCTTATGCTCCACAAATAAGTGAAACCATATGATAATTGACTCTCTCTGCTTGACTTATTTCACTCAGCATAATCTCTTCCAGTCCCATCCATGTTGATAAAAAAGTTGGGTATTCATCCTTTCTGATGGAGGCATAATACTCCATAGTGTATATGGGCCACATTTTCCTTATCCATTCATCCGTTGAAGGGCATCTTGGTTCTTTCCACAGTTTGGCGACTGTGGCCATTGCTGCTATGAACATTGGGGTACAGATGGCCCTTCTTTTCACTACATCAGTATATTTGGGGTAAATACCCAGTAGTGCAATTGCAGGGTCATAGGGAAGCTCTATTTTTAATTTCTTAAGGAATCTCCACACTGTTCTCCAAAGTGGCTGTACTAACTTGCATTCCCACCAACAGTGTAAGAGGGTTCCCCTTTCTCCACATCCTCTCCAACACACGTTGTTTCCTATCTTGCTAATTTTGGCCATTCTAACTGATTTAAGGTGGTATCTCAATGTGGTTTTAATTTGAATCTCCCTGATGGCTAGTGATGTTCAACTCATCTTTGACTCTGTCTCTCACATCCCACATTTAATCTATCATCATATCCTCTCAGTATACCCTTCATAATCTATTCAATATCTTATTGCTTACCACCTACCTCCACTGCTACCTCTACCTTCTATGAACAAATCATCATCCTCCCTCCCCTGGACTATTGAAGTCTCCTTACCTTACTGTAATTTTTGTGAAATTACAGGTTATTTTCAACACAGCAACTACAGCAATTCTCCTAAGAAATGGTAGATCACTTCACTCTCCTGTGCAAAATCATCCAATGCTGACCATCCCACGTCTCATGCAGAGTAAAGGGGAAGATCCCTGCAAAGGCCCACACATCCCTCCTAGATCTGCCCACCTCCCCACCCCCCTACCCTCATGCTCTAATTCACCTTCTATACTATCTCCTCACTGACTCTAGACACACTGAACTTCTCATTGTTTCCCCAGTAGATCAAGTATGCTGTCTCTGGATCTTTTTTTCTTTTCCCCCTCTGTCTATAATACCTTACCTCCAATATCCACTGGCTCACCTTGTCATTTCCATTGATCTCTTCTCAAATGTCATCTTATCAAAGAGATCTTCCCTGAACACTCTATATAAAATACCATCCTGTCACCACCACCAATCTCTAAGCATTCATTCCATGGATTGCACTTATTACTATCTGACATGTTATATATTTCTTGAAATTTGTTTTGATTTTGTCAACTTCAAAACTGACTATAAACTCCATGAGAAAGGGACTTTGTCTTGTTAAATCTGTATCCTAGTGATTGGCATATAAAAGAGTCTCAACAAGTATTAATTGAAAGGATGTGTGAATGAACTGCACAATGTTCTGTATTATATGCTCCTGGCATTATAACACATGTCTGAGGTTGAAATAGTCATGTAAAAAGTATTATCCACAGCTTAATTTTTCTTTAAAATAACCCCTTTTACACAGACTATTTTAATGAAGCGTGGCTACCTATGGAGTCCTCAAACGCTTGGTTAAATAGTTTTTACTTTAACTTCTAAAACAAAACACACAAAAAGGGTTCATCATTATTCTGCTAAATGCTTTCTTTATGTTCCCTATCAGCATCACCTCAACTAATATTTATTGTTCACTTGCTGTGTTTCAATCTTTGTCACTATTACTACTCCAGTGGCTCACACTTTGTCTCTAGAGAAAAAAGTAAAGTTTGTTAGATTAAAAGAAAGAGAATATGTATACCCTAATACAAGCAATGATCAGAATTATTGTCAAATAACTGTAATTTTATTGGTTCAGAGCAGACTCTGAAATATTTCCAGACAGCTCTTTCACCTACCAGGATGTTTTAATAGTCCTCTATTTTCATAATTATTTCATTCATTTCTTACTAATTCCAGGTGGTAGGATTGTGGTTAAAAAACGGATGCACATTTGACTGATGATCGACTGATGAGAGTATAGGGCCTCACAATATAAGGAATCATGAAGGAACTCTCTGCGTTATTTTTGACACTGAAAGCACTGCTTTACTACTTGTTTTCATTTTTTTTCTTGCCTTCCACTGGGAGTATGTTCTAGTTCCTAGTCACCTCACACTTAATCCTTTAATGCCTTAACATCTTGGCCACTCAAATTTAATCTTAAGATAACAACCTTATAACTAATATCCATATTTATTTTCTTTTTGTAGTTTTCTCAAAACTCCTTCTTCAACACTTGTCTTTAAAAATAATACCTGAGAATGAATTATTTACATTAACCATAATGATTTTTAGGCTTCTATAAACCTTAGGTTTTATAAAATTTATTAAAATAGTATACAGATGAGAAAATATGCCATCACAAGCAAAATATCCCATTACCTGGTGTAAGACTTTTCTTACTTGGGTAAGCAAATACATAAGGCCTACCTTCTGTACTACAAGAATTTCAAACACACTAGCAAGCTTTAATTCCTAAACACAGAAGACTATTTTATTTACTACATCTATTGCCTATATGATTATAAAATAACGCTGGAATTTGACATGTTAAAGAATAGGCATCCTTCTTTAGGCATAATTATTTTAGACCCTAACTGGGTCTGTAATTATTCATTTATAAATGAGATTTTTTTTTTTGGTCCATCTACAAAATGATTTGTGAGTATCTGGCAATATTTAACACTGTACTTTGTTCTTATTGGTATTGTATGATCTGTTTCAAAGTTAAAAACAAATATGTTTATGATGCATTTGAGAGTCTAAAGTTGCTTGGAGCAGTGATAGAAATATTTTTTACATTACTGGGTGCTTTCTAATCTTTCAAACTAGAAACATTTTTCTGCCTTTAAGCTCCCCTTAGATCATCAAATGCTAACAAGTTTTATTCCTCCGGCTCAGCTGTGCATCAGTTCACCAAAGGATTAATGACTATTTTTAAAAATGGTCTTTTGAGATCAGTCTAGGATGGGGAAAAATATTTTACTAAACCTTCTCCGCCTTCGTAAATGGTTGGGGACCACTAGAGAACATGCTTCCAGGAGGCAAGACATTAAAACTCACATCAGCAAGCCACTTGGGATGAATTTTAAACAAGTCAGGACCTTGACTCAAAGATCACATTTTGTAGGTGAAGAAATGAGCTGTTTTCAATAACAAATGGTGTTTTGAGAACTAATTAGAACTTGGAATAAAAGAAGGCAGTGATTGTGGCTAGTTATGAAATTAGACTTATTTGTAGAAGCTTAAGGAAGATGTGAAGAAAGGTGAACCAACTGAACGTTTTGGTTTCTGTGAGAAGCTGTGTGATATGAAAGAAAGAACAGAAACTTTGGAGAGAGACCAGGAACTGTGTATCTAACCTTGAACACTTAGCAGCTTGGCACCTTTGTTATCTTGGGCAGACCACATATTACCACAACTATATTTCTATTATCACTGCTATTATTACTACTAACCATACCTTTAATAACTTGCTCAATCCAAAGAGAAATTAACTTCTCTAAGTATCTAATTTATTTTAGTATTTATCTTATTTTATTTTATTTAACTCTACCTTTCGTGTTGTTGTAAGAATTAGAGTTAATTTCTGTAAAGACGCTGGTTGGCATTTAGAAGAACTTTATTTTTTTTTTTAAGATTTTATTTATTTATTTGACACAGAGACAGCAAGAGAGGGAACACAAGTAGGGGGAGTGGGAGAGGGAGAAGCAGGCTTCCTACTGAGCAGAAGCCGGATGTGGAGCTCTATTCCATTACCGCAGGATCATGACCTGAGTCAAAGGCAGAAGCTTAATGACTGAGCCACCCAGGTGCCCCGTCATTTAGCAGAACTTTAAAAATTGAGTACTCTTCCGTTAATAGTGGGTATTAGGACACCCATGTATAGATCTTAAATCTCAACTTACTGAATTTAGCCAGAATTTAATTGTAATAGTGGTAGAAAGCAAGAATTCTTTTCCCATAATCTTAAAGCTTTTTGAAATCCAAGGAGCTTACATGGAGTTTAAGGCTACTTTTGATCATAATCCAGTTTCCTAAAGACTATCAAATGGGCCATGTTTACATACTTGACTCTCAATATATATTTGTTGAATAGACTGTATTGAATCCATACATATAAGTAAAAATGCTAAAGACTTTAGATATCTATTTTTTTTTTTTAATGTAGGCTCCACACCCAGCATGTAACCCAGTGTGGGGCTTAAACTCATGACCCTGAAATCAAGACCCAAGCTGAGATCAAGAGTCAGACACATAACCAGCTAAGCCACCCAGGTGCCCCTTTTCATATCTTTTTTTAATGAGCATATTGAATTTACAAAGTTGCACCAAATCTGCCGGGGAATTGGAAGTGATTTGGGAGAGAAGAAAATATTGTTTATAATTAACTTTTATGTCCCAGGTAACCAACTAAACACAACTAGAGGGGTATCAAGGTCAATTATGAATATACAAATAGTTTTTTTTTTTCAACAACTGTCCTAAGTGTGCTGTGTTGAACAGTCATTCCACCCACAATTAACAGTGAACATCTATAGTGAACATCTCTAGGGGACACATTCACCTTAAAGTTCTCTTCCATTACTTTATTTCAATCCACATGCACAGTTTATTTTCAATAATTTTCTATTACTAAACAATCACTATTGTTTTCCTACTCAATGCATCCTGGGAGGTTAAACTTCAGCAGCTAGGAGGTTTAAAAGTGTGTGTGTGTGGGCGGGGGAAGGGATACTCTGGTTTCCAAATCTCTGCTCCACACTGTCCCTAATGTGTGCCTTTCTAGGAAAGTTAGAGTTGGGTTAAAGGAATAGGGAGGCAGTCTCCTTGTTTCACTGCCCAAGACAAAACTATGGTCTCCTCTTTAATTGGTGCAAACTCCTCAAATTGCTCATTGTCTATTGGTTGATGTTGACCTATTCACCCTGTAGGTAAAGGTTCCTTCCTATGCAGCTCACGAAATTAAGCCACACACTTTCATCCTTCTGGCAGCCTCATACTTCATTCTTCTGAAAAGTACACACCTCTGACCCACACCCCTGTGATCCCCTATAATACTATGGCTCTATGTATTATCTAGTCTCTTTGTGAGTTCTCAGACTAGAGACACCTATGGGATCAGACTCTAAGGTGACACTGCTTTTCTCTTCTTCTCTTAGCCTGGAAATCCCTGCAAAATCTCATCTGTAATGTTTTCACCCATGCTTTGTAGCACAAAGAAGCAGGAAGTCTGATGGCTAAGTAGATATCTAACCAGAAAACAAAAATGTGGGTCTCTCATTTCACAGGTACCCCAAAGTGTTTATAAGAGATTTTCTTTGGGCCTCCCACATTGGTTTTATGGAGAAAAAACATGCCACCCATTCAAAAGGGAGATGAACAGATGGAATGGCTACTTTTTATAAAATGTTCTATGATTTTTTGCTCGTAATCTTCATTTTGCATCAATAAGAAATCGTAATGATAATTGTATCAGAAACAGTAATGGTAATAGTATCAGAAAGGAGGTGGCCTTAACAGTCAGAGATTCTCTGAACTTAAGACATAAATTTCTGATTTGTCAGTCTTACTCATTAATTTTGATGCATATTCTATTATTCTAGATGGATTTTTACATGTTTGGCATTCACAATTCAGTATGCTTTAAAAGAAAGAGTATATAATGATTTTGTAGTTAAATTGGACCTGGATTTCAATCTCTACTTTACTATCTATTAGCTGTATTAATTTATGCTACGCTGGGGCACAGGGGTAGCTCAGTAGGATAGGCCTCTTCCTTCGGCTCAGGTCATGATCTCAGGGTCCTGGGATCGAGCCCCACATTGGGCTCTCTGCTCAGCAGGGAGCCTGCTTCTTTTTCTCTCTGCATGCTGTTCTGCCTACTTGTGATCTCTCTCTCTCTGTCAAATAAATAAATAAAATCTTTAAAAAAATTAATGGCAAGTTTATTAACCATCCTGAGCTTCAATTTGCCCTGTTGCAAGATGTAAATAATAACTTCCTCCTAAGTTTTCAAAATAACTTGACAATGTATGATACATATAATATATATCTATATCCATATCTATATCTGTATCTATATCTATCTATCTATCTATACACACACATATACATACATATGTATTTGGAAGAGAGTGAGCAGGGTGGGAAGGGGCAAAGGCAGAGAGAGAGAATCTTTTTTTTTTTAATTTGTTTTTTTAATTTGTTTTTTAATTTTTTTTTTAAAAAGAGGCAGGCAGAGAGAGAGGAGGAAGCAGGCTCCCTGCTGAGCAGAGAGCCCGATGTGGGACTTGATCCCAGGACCCTGAGATCATGACCTGAGCTGAAGGCAGAGGCTTTAACCCACTGAGCCACCCAGGCGCCCAGAGAGAGATTCTTAAGCAGAGTCCACACACAGCACAGAGCTGACAAAGGGCTCGACTGCATGATTCTGAGATCATGACTCCAGCCAAAATCAAGAGTTAGCCTCTTAACCTACTAAGCCACATACATGCCTGACAATGTATATCTCATATCAATAATTTGACAATGTATATTTTATATAAATAACTTAGGAATATGTATGGTAAATAAATACTTAGGGAAGTTTTTTCTCCATTTAAAGGTTAGGAAACCAATGCTCCATAGAGATTTTAAAAAGCTGTCAAGATCACTGAAGGTAGCAGAGACAGTATTTGAACTCAGATCTGTCTAAAGCTAAAGCCTGTATATTTTCCACCACCACATGTCACCACTGCATTTGATATTTAGTGAGAGAAATTAATCAGTTGACCTATTTTCCTTTTGTACAAAAGCAACTTCTAATTAAAAATATGTATTTTTTATTTCTAATGAAGATTTAGGATATTGTTTAAAGATTTATTTATTTTAGAGAGAGCGAGCACGCACATGGGGGTGGAGGGTGGGGCAGAGGGAGAGAGAGACTCTCAAGCTGAGCATGGAGCCCAACTTGGAGCTCATCGCAACACCCTGAGATCATGACCTGAGCCGAATCCAAGAGTCTGGCACTCAACCAACTGAGGAACGCAGGTGTCCCAGGATATTTTTAAAATATACAGTGCTATAACCCAAATTAGAAGCAGTGAGAAAAGTAGAGCAAAGGAAAAACAAGAATCAATGTAAAATGAAGTTAGCAATGGGGCAAGTTCACAAAATAAGTGCTATGAAGTCCTATGTATTTGATAATAGTGGGAAGCTGATAAACCTCTCAGAGAAAATCATAATCAATTACACAACTCAGATCTAAAGATGAATACCTATTGTTTAAGGAAAACACAACACTGGACTGCTCCTTAGATCAAAATGTATTTCCCTCAAGGCTTTTTATGAAGAGGATGCTGAGCAAAGGATTTCAATGTCCCTAAGTGCATCCTTACAGCAATAAACAAAATACCTCAATATAGGCTAATGACTTATACCAAATGGAGATTATGGGGAGCCAAAAATATTCACATGCAGCTCTGATAAATTAGCAGTATATCTGAAGAATCCTTTGATCAACCTTAGGTTTTAAAAGAGTCCTTGACTCCCTGAAATTATGTGAGATATTTAAATATGAATACGTACATGTAATATCCTTAGGTATTCAAACTGTTTTCATCAAAAAATTAAATGCAGACCTTTTGTGGTTAAACAATCATGGAGACTCACGCTAGCATCCTTTACAAAGGATCTGTGTCCCCTGGAAGGTCACCTCACCTCAGCTTTAAGCTAAATGTAACTAGAAATACCTTCCAGGATTTGAATATATTCTTAGATCAGGCACAGACATCATCTCTAAAATCTGGATTTATGCACACTAATTGATCATTATCTGTCATTACAAATTTGAGGACACCGATCCAAGGTTCGGGGCCAAAAACTGCCAAAAGTGGCTTGTGTCTCAAACCTAATTACATAGAAAAGGATAAAAAGACTTTAACAAATATTCCTCATTATTCCCATGTTAGATTTCTAATAAGCATCTATAGAAAATATTCAGGTTTTTGTCTTATAAAAGCTCTTTTATATACCTAAAATCTTTAAAAGTTTTGAATAGCAAAAGCTTTAAAATTTCTGTTTATATAAAAATATGTAATTATTATAGATTATCAGAGCTTATATTGTCCATTGCTTAGCCCAAACTCATTTACAGATACCAATTAATTTACTACATGAATCAAATTCCATTTTTCATCTACAATATAGATGTAAATATTAGATTAAAAAAAAACTTCAGCAAGGCATTTTCAGCCTATCTCTTAATCTTATAATGCTATTCCTTTCTAAATAACTTAGGATAATTAAATACTTTTTAAAACTAATAGCTTCAGCAATAAATTCAGCTCTCAGAAATACTAGAACTGTCTTAAAATGTCTTAAAGTTAGGATGCTTTTCTTGAATATTTTTTCTTTTTACTTTATCAAATGTAAAATAGTATTTAAGTTCATTTTAGTTTTAAGGAGGAATCAGCTATTCTAATCATCTCTGTGGAAAAATATACTGAAAGCCATAAAAATCTTGAGAAAAAGTAATGGAAGCATACATTTCATCAATGGGAGACCTATAACTCAATGCTAATATTATAAAGATGAAGAGAATTAAAATTTTATTGAAATCAATATATTGACCAAATTATTACCTACTATAGTGGTGGCAGAATATTTCTGATATGCCATTGTAAAAAAGTGAAACAACTTTTAATGTTAAATTAGATAATATTAGTTACCAAGCTGCTTCAAAGTACCCTAATTATACGATTCACTCCAATTAATAATTACCACATATTCAAGAATATCTCTTAGACACCTTATTGCTACAAATCATGCAATTATATAATATTAGAAGTTGAGCTTTTATTATTTAATTGTATCCTCATATCCATTGGAGATGAGAAAGTTGAAAATAACATGAGTATTGGATTAGCATAAGATTTGATATCTCTGTCCTCCAGATAAGCACTTATCACATGACTAGAAGAATGTTACTTCATTTCCTTGACTCTGTTTTCTTGAAAAGTGTTATAAGGATCAAATGAGATGATATGTATGGAAGTACTTTATAAGTGATGAAATTATTGTGTTGTGAATCATGGAATGCTACATATCCTTGCATAGTTTGCATATTTACACACCACTGAGAGACTCTATTTTGTGCACACTAGGGGACTTGGAAGGACAGCAATGGAGTTTGTACTTTGACCACCAACTGTAAGTCCCACTGCCACCAGTTATATTCACCACTGTAGAATGGCTCAGGAGGGAATACTCCAACAAGACAAAAAAGAGGTGGAGAATCCTTATCCTTCTTTAGGAGTTAGCCAAAGAAGTATTAAAAATGATCTTATCCAGGATGCCTGGGTGGCTGTCAGTTAAGCATCCAACTCTTGATCTCAAGCTCAGGTCTTGATCTCAGGGCTGTGAGTTCAAGCCCCATGTTGGGCTCCACACGGGCTCCAAAAAATTATCTTATCCTTTTGTCTTTCCAGAATCTGGAAAGCCTAGAACCTACTTTTCGCAAGATCCCTTTGCAGCAGGGTACTAGTTTAGGTTCCACCTCTGGGAGGCACCACACAATATTTGGAAGGTGAAAAAGAATCAGAGCCATTTTGCTCTGGCAGTAAGATAAACATGTTTTTCAAGCAGCTTCACGTATTCTGTGAATCACCTACATCAGTGGTGCAGGCAACTGATGGTTTGCAGTGGTGTCCTGAAACTGATTATTTCCTTTGTTTTTGCTGCAACTTCTAGATTTCCTGAATGTTAGTGATGCCTTTCTTGACCTTTGTTTTTCTAGCTTTTCTAATGCCTTTGTATGCACATAATTTATTATATTAAAGTTCTTCTGTTTTCTTTACAAAAGCCTGACTGATATGATATCTCACTTTGCTGAGATATGAGAATTTCTTTATCAAATACCTAATTGTTGCATAACACACCACTCAAAAACTTCATGACTTAACTGAACAACAATGGAATTAAACTAGGAATCAATTAAAGAAAGATATCTAGACAATCCCTAAACATTTGTAAACTAAATAGCACACTTTTAAATAACCCATTGGTCATAGTAGAAATTGAAATAGGAACTAGAAAGTATTTTCAACTAAATAAAAATTGGAGCACAACATATTAAAATTTGTGAGGAGCAGATAAAGCACTGCTTAGAGAGAAATTTATAGAACTAAATGCCTGTGTTAGAAAAGAAGTAATATTTGAAATTAATGACTTCAAATTCTATCTTAAAATATTAGAAAACAAGCAAATTAAATTCAAATTAAGGACAGTAAATAAAAATTTAAGAACACAAATCAATAAAATAGAACATAGAAAAATAATAGAAAAATCAATGAAGCAAAAACTTGTTAAGAAGATCAACAAAATTAATAAATGGCTAGTTAGACTGCTCAGGAAAAAAGGAAGGCACAAATTAACCAATATCAAGAATGTTACAGGTAACATAACTACAGGTCTTGTAGATGTTTAAATTATAATAAAGAAATATATTGAACAAATTTAACAATGATAAATTTGACAACCTAGATGAAGTACATTGTAAGACACCAACTACCAAAGCTCATCAGGAAAAAACAGTTAAACAGAATGGTCCTAGATTTATTTAATATGTTGCATTTGTAGTTAAAAACTTTTCTTCAAAGGAAACTTGGGGCCTAGATGGTTTCATTGACAAATTTTATCAAATATTTAAAGAAGAAATAATGCCAAATTTACATAAATTCATCCATAAAATTTAGGAAGAGAGAATATAATTTATCCCATGAACTCAGTATTTCTCTAATATCCAAGAATCTAAAAAAAGAAAACCATGGACCCACATACCTGACAAAAATATGCAAAATTTCTTGGCATCTTAGCAAACCTATGTTAATGATTTACAAGAAGAATAAAACATAATGATCAAGTGGGGATTATCACAGTAATGTTTTGTTTAATATTCAAAAATCAACCACTATAATTCACCCTGTTCACAGAGTAAAATATATGTATATATATTTTACCTCATTAGATGCAGAAAAACTATTTCTATCAGCAAATAAGAAATAGAAGGCATTTCCTTGAACGTAATTAGGAAAGACTGAATCCCTTCTTCAGTATCAGGAACAAGGAAAATATATCTGCCTCTGATTTCTATTCAACATCATACTGGAGATTATATTCTATTCTATTTTGTTGCAATAAGGCAACAAAAAATATATAAAATTATCCAGATTGGAAATGAACAAGTAAAACTATATTTACAGACAATTTGATTGTCTATGTAGAAATAGGAAGGAATCTATAAAAATAAGTCATTTGATAATCTTTGAAGGAACCCAGAAATTCACCTCATAATCTAACCTCCATTTATGTTCTTATTTCCATCTAACAATTTCTGCTTGTCTTCAAGCACCATCATTAAAGATTTCGATCATTCAATATCCTGTTATCATTTCATGTATTTTATTATTTAATTAGTTTTTTATAATAGTAGTCTTTATTTATTTTTTTAAAGATTTTATTTGACAGAGAGAGATCACAAGTAGACAGAGAGGCAGACAGAGACAGAGAGAGGGAAGCAGGCTCCCTGCTGAGCAGAGAGCCCAAAGCGGGACTTGATCCCAGGATCCCGAGATCACGACCAGAGCCAAAGGCAGTGGCCCAACCCACCGAGCCACCCAGGCACCCTACAATAGTAGTCTTTAATGTATGTATTTGTTTATACTAATACACAGCTTTCAAGCTACATTTTAATTTAAATTAATTGGGATAAACCTAAAAAAATTAGTCATTTTAGCAAGGTTGCACAATACAAGGTCAATATATAAAAATCATTTTTTGTATACTAACAATATGAAATCTAAAACTAAAATTTTAAATACCATTTCAAATAGCATCAAGTTAAGAAATTCTTGGTGAGGGGCGCCTGGGTGGCTCAGTGGGTTAAAGCCTCTGCTTTTGGCTCAGGTCATGATCCCAGGGTCCTGGGATCGAACCCCTAATTGGGTTCTCTGCTCGGCAGGGAGCCTGCCTCCCCCTCTCTCTGTGCCTGCCTCTCTGCCTACTTGTGATTTCTGTCTGTCAAATAAATAAATCTTTAAAAAAAAAAAAAGAAAGACATTCTTGGTGATAAATATGTAAAAAATATTCAAGACCTATAAACTGAAAACCACAAAAACATTACTGATACAGAGCTAAAAAACAAAACAAAACCGAAATAAAGGTATGTATCATGTTCAGGGATGGAAAACTCAATATTGTTAAGATGTCAATTCTCCCCCCACTGAATCTATAGATTAATTCTAATCCTCACTCACCCTCCAAAAAAAAAAAAAAAAAAAAAAAATCCAAACACCTTCTTTTGTAGGAATTCACATGGTGATTGTAAAATTTAGATCTACAGAATCCAAAATTATTTTGAAGAAAACAAACTTGGAGACTTAAAACCTAATTTCAAAATTTATTAAAAGGTCATTAAAATAGTGTGTTATGTTATGTAGATAGAGAAATATATCAATGAAACAGAAAAGAAAGACCAGAAGTAGACTCACACATATATGGTCAATTTATTTTATTTTATTTGTTTTTGTCAATTGATTTTTGACAAAATTAACAAAGCAACTCAATGTGAACTCACATTTTCAGTGAATGGTGCTAGGACAACTGATTAGCTATATGCAAAAACACGAACTTTGATCCTTATCTTTTGACTAACACAAAAATTAATTCAAGATGAATCATTGACATAAATGTAGAACATTTTTTTCTATAAACAAACATAGGAAAAATATTTGTGAACTTGGGCAGGTATTTTTTTAAGATTTAACAGTAAAAGCATAATTCCTAAATTAGTATGTATCAGATGGTGAATGGCTGAAAATGGCCCGAGGTCACTAAAGATGGTGGTAAGAAAATAAAAATTAAGAAAGATATTTATAAAATGTTGCCTTTGATTCTCCCTGTTATCTTTGCCTATTTATTGTCTGCTTTTTATTAATGGAAATTGGCAGCAACATCCTACACTGTTGACATTGATTCTGGTAGAATAATAACCACAGAGGAGAAAATCCCTGCTGAGGTGATGGAAATACTTACAGATTGCCTAGGCTTTTGCTCTTTTACTACTTCCCATTCCAGACCTCAGAGTTGGGACTTATTTCTCTCTACAGCTTACACAGCTGGGATTTACTTCTCTATACAGCTTACAGATGAAACTGTGATCAGAAAATCTGCCTGATACCGAGCAAAAATAATATATGATCATTCAGACTTCTGATTGGATTCAGAAACAGAAACCATTAATATGTTCCATACAAAAGATCTACTTAAAAACACCCAATCTGGGTGAAAATAAAAGGATGGAGAGATATATACCACATAAATATAACAAAAAAGAAGGCTAGGGAAATAGTATCAGTACTTGATAAAACAGATTTTAATAGAAAAAGATATGATAAGAGTAGTTCCTGTAAAAGATATAATAGGGCAAGGAAATCTAACTATCATAAGCATATGTCCATCTAGTAATATGGACTCGAAATATTTCAAAGCTATAGCTAAACAGCAGGAAAACAGGTATAAATCAACAACTATAGCTGTTGGCTTTTTGAAGACCTTTCTCAGAAACTGATAGAATAAGTAGACCAAAAATAAACATAGACCTTGAAGACTTAAAGAATATAATGAAAAATTTTGAGCTGGTATGTATTCGTATCAATCTATCATCTATCTATCTGTATCTCAGCTTTACTCAACAGACATTAAATACATTGCTGATCGCTCCCTAGAACATACAGAACATTAATAAAAATACATCATGTACTAAGCCATAAAGGAAGCTTAAATAAATTCCAGAGGATCAAAATTTTATAGACTTCTTTGTTACCAAAATGAAGTGAAATTAGAAATAAAGAACAAGAGCACTTGGGTGACTTAGTTGGTTAAGTGTCCAACTCTCGGTTTCGGCTCAGGTTATGACACCAGGGTCATGAGACAGAGCATCAAGTGGGGCTCTGTGCTCAGCAGGGAGTCTGGTTGAGAGATTGTCTCTCTCTCCGCCCCACTCCCCACTCTCTCTCTAAAATTAAAAAAAAAAAGTCTTTAAAAAAAAAAGAACAAGAAATAAAAAAGAACAGCTAAGAAAAACCTGTTATTTTTACACTAAATAACATTGTTTAATAGTTTTTGGCAAAATGTGAAAATTGCAAAGGAGATGTAAAGATATTTAGAACTTGATACAGCTAAAGCCATACTTCTAGGAATATTGATACCTTTTAATACTTTTATTTAATAAAGACTAATGCACCAAATATTCAACCAAAGAAGTTGCAAATAGAACAAAAGAGAGAACTCAAGAAAGAAGAAGTTGGGAAATAAGAGCAGGAATAAATGAAATAAAATATAAATAGAAAATACCAACAAATTCAAAATCACATTCATTAAAAAGGGTTGAGTGGGCTAAAAGTGGTCCTATCTCTTTCTCCATTGCTTGATGACTATGAAGCAACACGTGGCATTTTCCTGGCATAGTGTAGGTGTCTACCTTAGTAACTGAAGACCATATCTGTGTTAGTAAGAGGCAAGTCGAGGCATGCTGGGGATTTTCAGAAACAGTTTTCTCATTCTCATTCTCTTGGTTGCCAGAAATCAGTCTACTCTTCCAGTTTGGGACCATGTGGTATAGAATATGAGTCCTAGAAGTGTTACAGCCACTTTTTCTTTCCACTGAGAAGTCAAGTCTAATGTTATGTGATCACCAAAACCTGTTTCCTATTTCTTCCTAGAGCTGTAAGGCATTTTTTATACCCTCTAATTTAGGGATATCACATATCCTTATAACTAAATTCTGGTGACTGCAATATATACTGAAGTGTTTGTGTTGCTTCTGAGCAAAGTCATAAGAATTAAATATGTCTCCCTTGTGTTCTCTTTTGTCTGACTCTAGAGAACCCAGGATTTAGAAGAGAGTGGAACCACAAAATTGAGAGGAGTCTGGGTCCTGAACTGGCAATATAGAAGGCAGCTTGACCAGAAACACTCATAGAATTCAAAATTATTTATTGCAGCAGCTAATTAAATTTCTTGCCTTGGAATTAATTTGATACAAAGAAGACAGTAAAGATGGAAGAACTAAGTGATACCACTGAGCTGCTGAAACTCAAATTATCCTGAATCTTTCAGTAACAGGAATGAATAAATCCCCATTGCTGTTTAAATAGTGTGAGTTGGATTTTCTTTTACTTTTAGCTGAAAGATAATTTCATGAACAATAAGACCAAACCAACCAATGAACAAAGGGCACAAGACTAAGCCAAGCCACAAAGAACAAGGCAAAGAGATACATCAACAGAACTATTACGCAAAATAAGCAAGGTTCTAGCAATAAAGCAGAGCAGCCAATCCGACCCAGAACTATCGAGCTAAGAATCCATGGATCTGAGCCTGTATGTAGAGGTTAAGTAGCCCCACGTACACAGGAGGCTATACCTGAACTGTATAAATAAGCCAGCTTCCCATTATGACAGAAACATATATCAGAGACTGGCTGGCCAGCAGCCAATAGAAGTCTACTTTAAGTAACTGATAGTAACAGAATATCTTTTTTAAAGTCTATTCTGGGGCGTTGGGTGGCTCAGTCATTAGGTGTCTGCCTTTAGCTCAGATCATGATCCCAGAGTCCTGGGATGGAGCTCCACACTAGGCTTCTGCTGGGCGGAAAGCCTGCTTCTCCCTCTTCCACTCTCCCTGCTTGTATTCCTTCTCTTGCTGTCTCTCTCTCTCTGTCAAATAAGTAAATAAAATCTTTAAAATCATTAAAAAATAAAGTCTGTTCTGCTCTAGCCAATGACTAACCTATAGATTCTTGCCAGTCCACCCTCTTGATCTCTTCTACTTACCCTTTATATATCCTTTCTTGCATCAGTGATTGTGAATATTTCACTCTCTCTGACTTCTCATACATATTTTCTGATATATTTTATTTTTTCATTAGTATAGTCTGTAATTTAGTATATATGTTCTTTACATTGTGTACTGTATATCTCTGTCTGCTATCATTTTGGCTTCTGGCATTATTATTTATGAGAAACTATGTCCTTGTAATACATACTTTTGATTGTTAAAATGTAATGCATAATGCTAATGTTATAGAAGTATCTTCAATTAACAATAAAAACACCTTGATTATTTCAAGCAATCCTTAAAGATAATGCTTTTTGCATATTCAAGGAAAATGGGTCAAAAGTAATGAAGATCACTGTATCAATAAAGAATATAATTTATCTGAGATAATTAGATCACATTCCAAATCCTACTTTAAAACCTAATAGAAATAGCTTAACCGCTCCCTGGGTCTGTTTTATCTGTAAATTATGATGGATTTCAGGATTTTAAATTTTTATATTGTGTTATCTGAGATTTTAATAGCTCAACATATCTTTATAATTGCAGCTGCAAGTGATCAAGATTGTATCATTCTACTGCAGTCCTAAGGAAAACTGGAAAGTATCCAAATATAAAGTTTTCCACAGTTAATCATGAATAAAAAAGAGATAAAATTACGTCCAAGTCAGAAAAATACTTGAGCCTCAATGAAGCAGAATTTCAAATATAACCATCTTAATTTGTTGTGTAGAGATAGAAATAGCACAGACTACCCTGTAAGTAAATTTAAAAATGCATTTTGACGATTTACCGGTGAGTTGTTCCGTTTTTGGACCTCTAGTAAATTAGCAGATATTAGGTGCACTCTCTCCCTTCAGGCAACTTAAACCTCAATAGTTTTATTAAGGATTTAGTGTTTCTATTAAGGAAAAAAACCACTATAAATTAAGTGAAAAGTTACATCAAACAAGATAAAATGAATTGATTTAGACAAAACACAGAGTCTTTAGGAACCTGAAGGGCTCATCTCCCTTATAAGAATTATTTAATTTTTCTGTACCTGCAAAATCTGGACACCATGCGTCTAGTAGGTTATCATGAATCAGATAATCAATCTACCTACTACCCATGAAAAGAGATTAACTATAATAAGAAGAAAAATTATAACACATTGAAATGATTACATGATGAGATAGGCAGAGTTCCAAATCTTGTTATAAAACAGACTATTGTCTAAGGAACCCTTAATATTACTTTTATAAATAATGGCAAAGAGTATTTTGTTTTTTAGATTGAAGGACTAAAATGGATGGATGTCTAAATAAATTTTCAGTGGAAGAACAATGTTTCCTGGTATACTACAATGGAGTTAAGCAACTTGAATGCAGCTTGGTTAAAAGTTATTAAAACAGAGGCTTGGGGAGGAGGAAATCTTAAAAAAAAATAAAGTCTTAAGAGAACAGTCCATTATCCAGCTCAACCAAATACAGGAAAATACTATTTTATTCTTTTTTATTATTCTTGAATTTCTAACTAAAGATTTGAAAAACTAAATACATTTAGAACACTTTCCAAATGGCCTGAAAAATGGAATTTTGACAGAAAAAAATGGTCCTTAAGGTAAATAAACCCTTGATGTACACTGATTCATGAGCTTGTATCTAACTTGTATCTCATTAATGTAAAGGGCAGAAAGCATTGTAAATCACACTGTATGTCATGAAACTTATTTCATTATTGAAGTTTTCAATTTTCTCATACACAAATAGAAAAGCTAGAGATTTGAGAAATAAACTACAAAAAATAAAGATCTACTAGGATTTGGGAATATTATTATATTAGATTTTACCAGGTACACAGTTCCTTAATGAGACAGAGTGTCTTACATGTTTCAGAAGACCTCTGTATATCCATTACTTTCCTAAGACAATGATCTTACTGCTTGTGAACACTGGTCTAAGGAGTAGAAAAGAGGGATTATAAAAGTAGTTTTGCAAAAGTAGAGGAGGAATTCCATTTTCTTAAGGGAAAGGGTATTGAGAACTTGGTTAAATTGAAATCATAGTAGCTCTTTTCCCGCTCTGAATGAGAACATTTATTTCCCCATACCTTGAGCTGAAGAAACAGCAAATGCCAGTATTTTTTTCTTAGAAGGAAACAGTAACTATCCTTATTTCTTTTAACTTATTTCCAAATGTGAAATGTGTTTTATTTTTCAATTAATTATTTATTTACCTATCAACATATAATATAATTTGTTTCAGGGGTACTGGTCTGTGATTCATCAGTCTTAGACAATACACAGCACTCACCACAACACATATTCTCCCCGATGTCCATCACCCAGCAACCCCCTTCCCTCACCCCTCCTTTCATGCTCAGGCTTAAGAGTCTCTTATGGTTTGTCTCACTCTCTGGTTTCCTCTTGTTTCATTTCTTCCTCTCTTCTCCTATGGTCCTCTGCCTTGTTTCTTAAATTCCACATATCAGTGAGATCACTTGATAATTGTCTTTCTCTTATTGACTTATTCTGCTTAGCATAATACCCTCTAGTTCCAGCCACATCCTTGCAAGTGGCAAGATTTCATTTTTTATGGCTGTGTAATATTCCATTGCATATATATACCACACCTTTATCCATTCATCTGTCAATGGACATCTCGGCTATTGTGAACACTGCTGCTATAAACATTGGGGTGCAGGTGCCCTTTGGATCACTACATTTCTATCTTTGGGGTAAATACCTAGTAGTGCAATTGTTGAGTCATAGGGTAGCTCTACTATCAACTTTTTGAGGATCCTCCATACTGTTTTCCAGACTGGCTGCACCGGTTTGCATTCTCACCAACAGTGTAGGAGGGTTCCCTTTTCTTTGCATCCTCGCCAACATCTGTCATTTCCTGACTTGTTAATTTTAGCCATTCTGACTGGTGTGAGGGGGCATCTCATTGTTGTTTTGATTTGTATTTCCCTAATGCTGAGTAATGTTGAGCAATTTTTCATGTGTCTGTTGGCCATTTGGATATCTTCTTTGGAGAAGGGTCTGTTTATGTCTTCTGCCCATTTCTTGATTGGATTATTTGTTCTTTGGGTGTTGAGTTTGATAAATCGGAGGGGGAGATGAATCATGAGAGACTGTGGACTCTGAGAAACAAACAGGGTTTTAGACCGGAAGGAGGTGGGGGATGGGTGAGCCTGGTGGTGGGTATTAAGGAAGGCACATATTGCATGGAGCACTGGGTGTGATACATAAACAATGAATCTTGGAACACTGAAAAAAAAAAGATAAGTTCTTTATAGATTTTGGATACTAGCTCTTTATCTTATATGTCATTTGCAAATATCTTCTCCCATTCTGTCAGTTGTCTTTTGGTTTTGTTGACTGTTTCCTTTGCTGTACAAAAGCTTTTTATCCTGATGAAGTCCCAATAGTTCATTTTTGCCTTTGTTTCCTTTGCCTTTGGAGACATGTCTAGCAAGAAGTTGCTGTGGCTGAGGTGGAAGAGCTTGCTGCCCATGTTCTCCTCTAGGATTTTGATGGATTCCTGTCTCACATTGAGGTCTTTCATCCATTTTGAGCCTATATTTTTGTGTATGGTGTAAGGAAATGGTCGAATTTCATTCCACATGTGGTTGTCCAATTTTCCTAGCACCATTTATTGAAGAGACTGTCTTTTTTTTCCATTGGATATTCTTTCCTGCTTTGTTGAAGACTGATTAACCATAGAGTTGAGGGTCCATTTCTGGGTTCTCTGTTCTGTTCCATTGACCTATTTGTCAGTTTTTGTGCCAGTACCATGCTGCCTTGATGATCACAGATTTGCAATATAGCTTGAAGTCTGGAATTGTGATGCCCCCTGCTTTGGCTTTTTTTTTTTTTTTTTTTCAACATTCCTCTGGCTATTCAGGGTCTTTTCTGGTTCCATACAAATTTTAGGATTATTTGTTCCAGTTATGTTATCCTTATTTCTACTCTTGTTCTACTCTATCCTTTGAAGGAAGTTACAGTGGACTGAATGTCCCTCCAAAATTCTTATGTTAAAATCCTTATCCTAATATAACAGTATTTGAAAATAAAGCCTTTGGCAGCTATCTTGACTATAAAGGTGGAGTCCTCATAAATAGGATTAGAGTCCATATAAGAAAAGGTCAGAGAGCTAGCTCTCTCTCTGCCATGTGAGGGTACACAAAAGTGTCAGTCTGTAACTCAGAAGAGGAACCTGAGTACTGACCCTTTGATCTCAGACTTCAAGCTTTCAGAACTATGAGAAATAAATTTCTCTAATGTATAAGCCACCCGTTTATGGATTTTTGTTATAACAGCCTGAGCTGACTAAGGTAAAAAGGCACCCAGAGCTGGCCTGGTACTCATATTGTGGCCATGGTGTTCTTCTGTTAAACATAATCTCACGGATGACCAATATCTGACAAGGCCACTCTGTGATCATAGTGCAGCAAGACAAAGCAAAACTGATTCATAATCATTTTTGAGCACAGATACATACTAGGTCACTGTGAAAACCTAAAAACGACCAAACACCTCTCTCTCTCAGGTAATACAAATAGCTGACTTTTTGAATGTAAAACTAAACCACTTACAACTTTAGCCTTACTCTTCTGGCTTCTGAGATAAAATTCATTAAGATATCCAATCATATATACCACATCTTCTTTACCCATATATATATATATATATATATATATATATATATATATATAAAATGCTGGGCAAAATAAGTTGATCAGAGAAAGACAATTATCATATGGTTTCACTCATATATGGAATATAAGAAACAGTACAGAGGATCTTAGGGGAAAGGAGGGAAAACTGAATGGAAGGTCATCAGAGAAGGAGAAAAACCATGAGAGACTATTAACTATAGGAAACAAACTGAGGGTTGCTGGATGGGAGGTTGGGGGCTGGGTAATTGGTGATGGGCATTAAGGATGGCATGTGATGTGATGAGCACTTGGTGTTATACACAACTGATCAATTATTGAACACTACATCTGAAACTAATGGTGTACTATATGTTGACTAATTGAATTAGTCAATTAAATTAAAAAAGAAGATATCCAATCACAGAATTACTCATTCTTCCTGACAGCATCTTTGAACCTTCCCCTAAATCACCTACCACAAGCCCAAATACTATAAAAAGTTCTTCCTATTATTTTCTTACCAAGGCACCCTATGGTTCCCATGGTTATGTTTTCTGTGCTGTAACAAATATTACTAAGCCCAAGTTTGACTACGGTTGTGTTCCTGGTGATCTTTGACTAGTGGACACCAACTTTATGTAATTAGTCTCAATAATGTAGCATATTTCATTTTTTAGGACAATATAGTCTGATTAATTACATACAATCTAAAAGGCTTAAATTCCAGGTTCTACATGTAGATTCAAGAAGTCCATATCACAAAAGCTGTAATTATGTGGTTACTTTTCCATCTGGCACTACTGTATCTCTAGCCCATTACATATAAACTATTCTTTGAGCCACTAATTAGAAGCTTTTCTCTGAGCATTAGACAGTAAAATTTAAAAAAAAAATTAAGAGGTATATTTTGGATTCGCATCAATTAACAAGTAAAGCACAGCTGCAAGATAATGGAAAATAACTAAAGAATCCCTCACTGAATCATTTTAAAGTATGCATATACTCAAGCACAGGAACTACTCTAGGATACTTTTTATATTCAACTGGGGTCAATAGTAGATAAACAAATACAACTATTCACATTATGTTGCAATTCTTTAATAGAGTCTTGATTAACATTAACCAAGTGAATAACACAGAAATCAAGTGATGCTTTCATACCACTTGATGGTATTAACTCTAAGCAACACAGGAAGTTCAAATCCCGTCCTGCCAATCACTCATGATCAATCACACCTGGTTTCCAAATAGTTATTCACAAAGATCATGAGCTGAATGGGGATCTATAGAATTAATGCTCTTAGGTTCAGACTTTGGAAAATGCTGGGCAAGTTATAGTTACAAGATTACAAAAAAAATCTCTCTTATACCAAAATGTACAGCAATGATTTATTTCTATCTTTATTCATGCTCTCATAATGTTCTACACTATTAATAGCAACACAGGCTCCAGATGTGCCTTTAAATACTTTTATAAATATGAATAGCTCACTCTGGAATCTTTCTTTGTTTCTCAGTTCACAATGTGTGCATTATGTTTGCTAAAGCTGCTGTAATAAAATACCACAGACTGGGTGGCTTAAACAAAAGTAATTTATTTCTCATAGTTCTAGAACTTAAAAGTCCAAGATCAAGGTGTAGGCAGGTTGATTACCTTTGAAGTCTCTGTCTTTGGCTTGCAGATGGCCAACTTCTGGCTCTGTTCTTGTATGGTCTTTCCTCTATATGCATGCCCCTGGTGTCTCTCTGTGTCCAAATTTCCTCTTACAAAGACACCCATCAGATTCCATTAGAGTCTACCAATATGACCTCATTTAATTTTAATTACCTATTTAAAGACCCTAATTTCAAATACAGTCTTATTTGTAGGTACTGGGGGTCAGGACTTTAACATATGAATTTCAGGGGAAGGGTACACACGCATCCTATAACACATGTAATGTACTCCCTTTCCCAGCCCACCCCCTTCCTACTTTTATGTTTTCTCTTCATCACTAGTTTTCAGAAATTTGTATGATGGACTTTGGTGTGGTTTTCTTTGTGTTTTATCTTTTTTGGGGGGGGGGGGCTTTACTGTGCTTCTTGGATATGTGGTTTTATAATTTTTTAATAAATTCAGAGTATTTTTGGACATTTTTCCCCTCAAATACATTTTAGGTCTTCCCTTTACTTCTGGAATTCCAGTTACACATATTCTAGGCTTCTGTATCTCTGAATTGTCTATTTGAGTATTTTGTCCCTTTTTCTAGTGTTTATATTTAGCCTTTTAGCACACATTTTCTAAAGTTTATTTGTCAATAATATTGGTCATTTTCTATGAAATACATTGCATGTATTTTTTCCTCCAGTTTATCATTTGTCTTTTGAATTTGTTGTTATGCAGAGTTGGGGCTGGGGAAGCATAAAGAATTTTTAAAAAATTTTTAAATTTTTTTATTAACATATAATGTATTATTAGCTCCAGGGGTACAGTATGTGAATTGCCAGGTTTACACACTTCACAGCACTCACCATAGCACATACCCTCCCCAGTGTCCACAACCCAACCACCCTCTCTTTACCCTACTGCCCTGGCAACCCTCAGTTTGTTTTTTGAGATCAAGAGTCTCTTATGGTTTGTCTCCCTCCCAATCCCATCTTGTTTCATTTTTTCCTTCCCTACCCCCAAATGCCCCACGTTGCCTCTCAAATTCCTCATATCAGGGAGATCATATGATAATTGTCTTTCTCAGAATGGCTTATTTTGCCCAGCATAATACCCTCTAGTTCCATCCACATCGTTGCAAATGGCAAGATTTTATTTCGTTTGATGGCTGCATAGTATTCCATTGCATATATATATACTACCTCTTCTTTTTTTTTTTCATTTTTTAAATTATTTTTTTTAAATAAACATATAACATATTTTTATCCCCAGGGGTACAGGTCTGTGAATCGCCAGGTTTACACATTTCATAGCACTCATCATAGCACATACCCTCCCCAATGTCCATATCCCCACCACCCTCTCCCGTCCCCCCTCCCCCAGCAACCCTCAGTCTGTTTTTTGAGATTGACTCTTTTATGGTTTGTCTCCCTCCCAATCCTATCTTGTTTCATTTTTTCTTTTCCTCCCCCCCAACCCCCCCCCCCC
>NW_019154087.1:16928129-17028352 GCF_002288905.1 Enhydra lutris kenyoni
CCCCCCCCCCCCCCCACATTGCATTTCCACTTCCTCATATCAGGGAGATCATATGGTAGTTGTCTTTCTCTGATTGACTTATTTCGCTAAGCATAATACCCTCTAGTTCCATCCATGTCGTCGCAAATGGCAAGATATCATTTCTTTTGATGGCTGCATAGTATTCCATTGTGTATATATGCCACATCTTCTTTATCCATTCATCTGTTGATGGACATCTAGGTTCTTTCCATAGTTTGGCTATTGTGGACATTGCTGCTATAAACATTCGGGTGCACGTGCTCCTTCGGATCATATGTTTGTATCTTTAGGGTAAATACCCAGTAGTGCAATTGCTGGGTCATAGGGTAGCCCTATTTTCAACTCTTTGAGGAACCTCCATGCTGTTTTCCAGAGTGGCTGCACCAGCTTCCATTCCCACCAACAGCGTAGGAGGGTTCCCCTCTCTCTGCATCCTCGCCAGCATCTGTCATTTCTTGACTTGTTAATTTTAGTCATTCTGACTGGTGTGAGGTTATACCACCTCTTCTTTATCCATTAATCTGTTGATGGACATCTAGGTTCTTTCCATAGTTTGGCTATTGTGGACAATGCTGCTATAAACATTCGGGTTCGTGTGCCCCTTCAGATCACTACATTTGTATCTTTAGGGTAAATACCCAGTAGTGAAATTGCTGGGTTATATTTTCAACTTTTTGAGGAACATCCATGCTGTTTTTCCAGAGTGCCTGCACCAGCTGAGCATAAAGAATTTTTTAAGGTGGCTGAATTGATCTGTTTTCTTTCTTTGCTTCTGATTTTTAATTATATAAAGACACTCCTTATTTCCAGAACATAAAGGAATTAACATGTTTTCTTTTAGTACTTCTATATTATCTTTTTAACATTTGGTTTTCTGGTTTATTTGGAATTCATGTTTTAAACTTTGTGAAGCATGGTTTTAAGCTTATTTTTTTTTCCCACTGACTACCATTTTTCCCAACTATTTTTTGCTATTGCCTAGAGTTCCATATTTATCATATACTAAATTTCCATGTGGGTGTGTATCTGTTTCTAACTTTGCTATTCTTTTCCTTTGGTCTTCTGTTTATTAATGGGCCAGTATCACAGTTTTAAGTATGGAAAATTTGTAGTATTTCAATAACTATTAAGCTAATCACTTGCAATTGGTCTTCTGCTTCAGGATTTACAAACAAAAATTTTATTTTTATTATTCTGTATGAACTTTAGAGTCAGCTTGTCTAGCTCTATGAAAAAAATAACTTGGCTGATTTTTATTGAGGTCATGTTTATAAATTATCTAAAGCAGATAATTATACATGACATCTTTATAATGTTGAATTGAACAACAGATTTTTTTTTCATTTGATGCAGCCTACTTTTGTGTTTTTCACGAGCATTTTAAAGTTTTCTTCATATAGATTTTACATATTTCTTAGGTTTATTCATAAGTAATGTCTTTTATTTTGTAGCTTTTGTAAATATGGTTTTATTTTCCATTATATCTTCTCATTATTGTTGTGTTTTCATGTGTATTGATTTTGTATGTTAACTTCTTTTTCTGCTACTGTACTTACTTCATTTATTGTTTGAGTTCATAGTTTCATTGGTAGGTATTGGGAGGTATAACTTGAATGAGTGTCCTGGGAGCTAAGAAGCACAGAAAGCAAAGTGTTAGTAGACACTTAGAATTTGCATCACTTCCTTTGATTCCAGTACCAGATGGCAGGTCTAGAATCATAAAACACTAGCTAAGATGGACAGCACTTGTGAAAGCATGGTAGGCTGAATTACAAATGGAAGGCAGTTACTATGCCTTTCAGGTATTCTCTTCTAATAAGAGGAGACTTTTCTAGAAGTATTCATACTGTTTTGCCTTGCCAAGGCCATTGCCTTTTTAGAGACCCATGAGTCCTCAAGAAACTATTAAATTATTATGAGTATTCATTTGTATTCGTCTCAATTATCAAGGGATGAGGAAAGCCTGGACATAATCTTTTCTAGAAATACAAATAATGTTGAGGAAGATGCAGGTAATACACATAAACATAATTTGATGAGCAATGAGCCAATAGTCAGACAAAAAGGTAGGAATGCGGGGCGCCTGGGTGGCTCAGTGGGTTAAGCCGCTGCCTTCGGCTCAGGTCATGATCTCAGGGTCCTGGGATCGAGTCCCGCATCGGGCTCTCTGCTCAGCAGGGAGCCTGCTTCCCTCTCTCTCTCTCTCTCTCTGCCTGCCTCTCCGTCTACTTGTGATCTCTCTCTGTCAAATAAATAAATAAAATCTTAAAAAAAAAAAAAAAAAAAAAGGTAGGAATGCTTCCAAGATGGTGCTTCACCACAATTACCCTCCAGTTTAAGGTCCAATTTGGAGTAGAGGGGAAAAACAATATGAGACATCTAAGTGCAATGCAGTGTGTTGTTCTGGGCATCTCTCTACCCTCTGACTTGCTGGGTCACTAACTGGATGGCTATCCTCAGGGCATGCATAGGATTAGGTAGGAAGTCCAGCTTACCTGTCACTGAGTGGTGATTCATTTATGCTGGTACAATGGTATTTATTTCCACTGTTCTATTCCCCCATTTTTCTGTAGTTAGAATAATACTGAATTACATGTAACATATATTTTACCAATATAGATTCAGTGGTGATTTTGGCAGATTAATTCTTGCTGTAAACCCCCCCCTCCAAAAAAAATAGCAAAGGAAAACTAAATGGGATGACACCAGAGTCAAGGCTACTGAATGCCTTTTGATCTATTATTCATTCTTGGTTTTGGATGCTTCTTGCTAGCAACTGGTAGAAATTGGATGGTAGGGGAAAAAAGGAAAGTGTAGAAAAAAGACCAAATGACTAAACCCTGGACCTGACATGACTAACTATTCATCAACACTATCATCCAGCTTCATTTCTTAAAAAACATTAATGAATAAATTAAGTGAATGAACAAAAAAGGAGCTCAATATACATGTTATGGATATAATGCAAAGCTGATGTAAGTAAGACATTAATGGTAATGTCTTATTTACCATTTTCACTCATATTCACTCACTATTCATATCTTTATATTCTCAACAGTCTTTTTTTTTTTTTTTAAGAAAATGGACTTTAGTATAATAACATTTAAACCTGGCAATTACTATTTATTTAAAATTTTTTTATTTGAGTGTAGCTGACACACAACGTTAACATTAGTTTCAGGTGTAGTATAGAGGTTCAACTTCTCCATACATTATGCTATGCTCACCATAAATGTAACTACTATCTGTCACCATACAACCTTATTAGAAAATCATTGACTATATTCCTTATGCTGTGCCTATCACTCCCTTGACTTATTTATTTCAGAACTGGAAGACTATTTCATATTCCCCTTCACCCATTTTGCCCTTCCCCAATTCCTGTCTCCTCTGGCAACCATCAGTTTGTTCTCTGTATTCACAGGTCTGATTCTGCTTTTTGTGTGTTTGTTTATTCATTTTTGTTTTTCAGATTCTGCATGAGTGAAATCATATGGTATTTGTTTCCTGAGTCTGATTTACTTCACTTAGCATAATACACTCTTATTTATCCCAGAAACAGAAGAGCCCATGATGTTAAGCTCTTTAAATCAATGTTTAACTCTCAGATGATTACGTTTAAAGCAAATACACCACTTATTGTAAAACTGTAATTCAAACTTTATGTTCCTTATTTTCCAAAACACATTCTTTTAAAAATGAGTAACAGCCCCAAAATTTCAGAAACATGATTCTGCATGAATCTAAGTCAGAAAGCCCCTGCAAAACTGTGTGGTTTTGATATATATTTATGTCTATTATATATGCAACTTAAATTAGATATTTCCTGATTACATCATACTTGCTTTACTTAGCTTAGTTTTATGCTTGTTACACACACATATTTTAAAATTAACGCCTTATAAAATTCCAAAATGCAATTCTAACTCATTATTTGGCTATGTGTGGTTTTGTACAAATTCCAGTAAATTTTCTGCCTGAGTCCTACTAATAAACATCAACTTAAGAATGAAACCATATTCCAACACATCATTTCTTCTAGTGATAAATAGCATGCTAGCTCTGGAAAATATTTAGCACAACATTGTGCAGTGTGACCTTCCTCCAAGGTCAGTCAGAAACAGCTGGTCATCCTCATTCCCAGTGTAAGCATTCTATTAAGGCAATGTAAATTCTCCTTAGATTGTACCCAATACTTGGCAAGACATCAAAAGTGGGTGTGAGAGAAGGCAAACACCTAGGAATCAAGATAAATAATATTCTAATAAATTCAATAACTGAATTTCAATAAGCTCAAAAACTGAATAACAGACTTCAAATTATTATTATTTTTTAGATTTTTATTTATTTATTTGACAGACAGCAATCACAAGTAGGCAGAGCAGCAGGCAGACAGAGAGAAAGCGGGAAGCAGGCTCCCCGCTGAGCAGAGAGCCCGATGTGGGGCTCAATCACAGAACCCTGAGATCATGACCTGAGCCGAAGGCAGAGGCTTAACCCACTGAGCCACCTAGGAGCCCCAAATAATTTTTTTAATGTGATAAACAAACATCAAAATTTTATATGAAGACAAGATCCATCTGTACTTGCAAGACCCCATCTCACTCAACTCATCCTACTCTAAGTTCTGGTTTCAATTCAACTTTATTTACAAAAGTAGATGGATAGCCCATAGGACATAGCTTGTCATTTTGTTTTTTTTTTTTTTTTATATTATTTATCTTGAAAAATGTGTGTTTTGGTGCTCCTTTAAAATGCATTTGAGATGAGTACTTCACTCATCTCACTCTATAAGTAAGTATACAACTGGCTCTTGTGTCTATGTATGTCAAGCCCTATTGAACAGTATACTTCAAATATCTGTAGTTGATTTAACATAAAGTATATCTCAATGAAGCTGTTAAAAATAAAAATGAAAACTCTTCAGTTGTGAAGCGGTAGAAACTTTTATTTACTTTCACTCCCATTCACTAATCGATTCACAGGGCATAAATTTTACTGGCTTGTATTTAAGGAGAATGTTATCTCCTCTATTTCCATATTCTTCTCTGTACTGATGTAGATTATGGTAGAGTATGAAAAAGAAGGGACCTATGATTACTTTCTGACAATGTAGTTGTGTACTAGTTGGAATTAGGTTTATCTGTGAGTTATAGAATAATAGAGTAGTTTAAAAAAGGTAAAGTTTATTCCCTTCTCTCTTCTCTTTCTGATCCACAACCTTCATCCTTTTGGCTTAAGTAGGTGACCTCTGAGCTCCTGCAGCAAAATAGGAAAACATAAAGAAGAGGATAAAGGGGACATTCCAGCTGTCTCTTTGGGAAGGTTTCTGGAAGCTACTAGCATAACATACTTCTGTTTTCATCTTTTCCACAGACTGTAGCCACATGGATACATAACTTAGCTATAAGGAGCCCCAGAAATTATTCTGGGTGGCCATACATACAGAATAATGTATTGTTATTCATTAATAATAATGAATTAATCCACTATTAATAATGAATGATTATTTCATAAATAATATGAAATATATTATAAATATTATAGTACTATCAGTATTAATATAATTAAATATAACAAATATAACATTATAAATATAAATAAATATAATAAATAAATTATAAATAATTTATGAAATTATTATTTCATAAATAAAGGTAATTTATCTTTTATCTTTATGAGATTGGGAGTCACCTTTCTCCTCTCTAAAATAAGGGGGTTTGCTTCATGACCTTGAGGTCTTCCCAAAATTTAATATTCTGTATTGTAATTCAATCAGAAGCAAAAGTGACCCTAATTTGGGGGACATTGGGAATGAAAAGAGGTAATAGTAATAAAGTTAAACCTGAGTGAAAATGGGCTCTCTGGTTTGAGTTCAATAACACACAAGGAAGTACATTTTAAAAAGTAGTTATATTGAATGATTAAAATGCCTCTTTAAATCTGTATTTATATATTCTAAACTGGATATAAAAACTGGGAGTTATTTTAATAACGCTTGTCACTTACATCTGAAAACATGTTTAATTTTTCCCATGCATAAAGACCAACCTTTCTATCCTTTTTCTCTTGATTAGAAACTATTTTAAGCTAACTAAGATATGCATGTTCAGTCTGATGTTTTTTGTCTTTTGGGGAAGATTTAGTAACAAGACTAATTTGTTCAAATGTCATATTGCAAGACAACAACCAGTATTTAAAGATATATCTGGAAGATGTTAGAATCATTTAACCTTAAGTAGCTAAAAAGAAAGCATGGGAATAAAGATATTAATGTATTTTTTAAATAACTGTAAAGATCTCTGACCAGAAAAATTTAATAAAGAGCAGGAAAGTTTAGTGATTTTGAGAAGGCACTTGGGAACTGGAAACATTTGAATTAGAGCTTATTTTGTAAATGTTTAAAACTTCCTATTTTCCTAAGGTCTCAACAGCCTCATAGACCTGCTATGAGAACCCCACCCAGGTGACCAGGTATGGCAGTATGATAAGTAAGGTTGGTCTCTGCCACAAGTTCCCCTTCTTACCCTCTCCTGACTGTGATCTAGTGACATTCAAATACATCAATGAAATCTCCTCACCCCTTTGCTTGTACACTCCACTCTGATCCCCAATAAAGGTACTTGCCCATAGATACTCTCTCTCAGTTTCTCACCCACTACACTAAGTCCACTCACACAGAGCTCCTCCTGGGTGGCTTCCTGAATGGTATGCAGGTAACTTCCTCTTCTAGGACCCTGAATATAACAAATCTCTTTTATTTTCATATGCCTCTCTATGCTGTTATTCTATGTCCATACCAGACTGAGCATCAAAAATGGTCCACTTTAAGTAACATAATTATCCCTTATAACACGGAGTCCTTGAAGCTGTGCTGGAGTAAGTGACTTAACCTCTTTGAGCCTCAGTTTCATCCTCTAAAACAAAGGGTTGAAAATATAACCTGTATAATAAAGTAATGATACTGCCTTAATACCATCATGCCTATGAACTGCTTAACCTGAAGCCTGTCACATGGGGATTACTCAATAAATGTAGTTGTTATCATTGCTAAAATAGGAGAGAACCCAAAAAAAGGGGGGGGCAAGAAAGGCAAGTAAGTTTGTGATGAGGAAATGTAGCAATTTTTTATACTCAGGAACAATAGCATTTGTGAGGAGCATAACGTGCTGGAATCATAAACAAATGACTTTAGGAAAAGCCATGATTCCTAGGTGCTGGCATAATGATAATGGGAAGGAATATATGTAGGTGACACAATCCCTGTGTAAATTCACCACACTCAGCCTGTGTTCCATGTGCCTCAAGCCCAGAAGCATTTGAAAAACATGAAAAGTCTCGTGATGTATGGGTTTTAACCAGGAAGAACCTCAGCTGTCTTACTGTGGAAATCACACGATCAAAATGTTTCCCAACCATATTTTCTCACACACACTTATTCCTTACATCTGCAGAATGGCTCCAGAGGTATGATGTCTGTGAGTTTTATCTGAATAGTGGATGACCACAAGTCCAGCATGCCATGAAATACCCATGTTGCCTGGCTTCACAGAAAGAAAATACACAATTCTTAGCCAGTGTGAAACAGTTTGATGATACATGCAAGAGAACAAGGAAAGGGTGAAATATATCCATTGGCTACTTTTGCAATGCAAAATATAGTAAATATCCACTACTCTGTATTTGTAAAAATAGAAATATACAGTATAATGCAACAGAGAGACAAAATAGACTAAAGACAAAGGGTATAATTTCTAGGAATGAGTTAAATTAATAAATGTATTATTGAGTCATCAACAAAATGCTGGAATAAATTAGGTACTCATAAGTTTAACTCTTAGTTTAAAATATCAAGAGGGGGGCACCTGGGTGGCTCAGTGGGTTAAAGCCTCTGCCTTCGGCTCAGGTCATGATCCCAGAGTCCTGGGATCGAGTCCTGCATCGGGGAGCCTGCTTCTCCCTTTCCTCTGCCTGCCACTATACCTGCTTGTGTTCTCTCTCTCTCTCTCTGTCAAATAAATAAATAAAGTGTCATTTCCAAATATCTTCTCCCATTCTGTAGGTTGCCTCTTTGTTTTGTTGACTGTTTCCCTTCTCGTGCAGAAGCTTTTGATCTTGATGAAATCCCAAAAGTTCATTTTCGCTTTTTGTTTCCTTTGCCTTTGGAGACATATCTTTAAAGAAATTGCTGTGGCCAATGTCAAGGAGATTACTGCTTATGTTCTCCTCTAGGATTTTGATAGACTCCTGCCTCATGTTGAGGTCTTTTATCCATTTCGAGTTTATCTTTGTGTATGGTGTAAGAGAATGGTGGAGTTTCATTCTTCTATATACATAGCTGTCCAGTTTTCCCAGCACCATTTATTGAAGAGACTGTCTTTTTTCCACTGGATATTTTTTCCTGCTTTGTTGAAGATTATTTGACCATAGGGTTGAGGGTCCATATCTGGGGTCTCTACTCTGTTCCACTGGTCTCTGTGTCTGTTTTTGTGCCAGTACTATGCTCTCTTGCTGATCACAGCTTTGTAGTAAAGCTTGAAATCAGGCAATGTGATGCCCCCACCTTTGTTTTTCTTTTTCAACATTTCCTTAGCAATTCGGGGTCTCTTCTGGTTCCATACAAATTTTAGGATTGTTTGTTCCAGCTCTTTGAAAAATGCCAATGGAATTTTGATTGGGATGGCATTCAAAGTATAGATGGCTCTAGGCAGTATAGACATTTTAACAATGTTTATTCTTCCAATTCATGAGCATGGAATGCTCTTCGATCTTTTCATGTCATCTTCAATTTCTTTCATGTGTGTTCTGTAGTTCTTCGAGTACAGATCCTTTACCTCTTTGGTCAGGTTTATTCCCAGGTATCTTACGGTTCTTGGTGCTATAGTAAATGGAATTGATTCTCTAATTTCTCTATTTTTTCATTGTTAGTGTAGTAAGAAAGCAACTGATTTCTGTACATTGATTTTGTATCCTGCCACATTGCTGAATTGCTGTATGAGTTCTAGTAGTTTGAGGGTGGAGTCTTTTGGGTTTTCCATATAAAGTATTATGTCTTCTGTGAAGAGAGAGAGTTTGACTTCTTCTTTGCCAATCTGAATACCTTTTATTTCTTTTTGTTGTCTGATTGCTGTTGCTAGGATTTCTAGTACTATGTTGAACAACAGTGGCAAGAGTGGACATCCTTGTCGTGTTCCTGATCTCAAAGGGAAGGCTGCCAGCTTTTCCCCAATGAGGATGATATTCACTGTGGGTTTTTCATAGATAGATTTTATGAAGTTCAGGAATGTTCCCTCCATCTCAATACATTGAAGAGTTTTAATCAGGAAAGGATGCCATATCTTGTCAAATGCTTTTTCTGCATCAATTGAGAGGACCATGTGTTTCTTTTCTCTTCTCTTATTGATTTGTTCTATCACATTGATTGATTTGTGAATGTTGAACCATCCTTGCATCCCAGGATAAATCCCACCTGGTCATGGTGGGTAATCTTTTTAATGTTCTGTTTGATTCTATTTGCTAGGATCTTGTTGAGAATCTTGGCATCCATATTCATCAGGGATATTGGTCTGAAATTCTTCTTTTTGGGAGGGTCTTTGGTGAAGATATATGCCAATGACACTACAGACAAAGGCTGATATCTAAGCTCTATAAAGAACTCCTCAACTCAACACACACAAAACGGATAATCATGTCAAAAAATGGGCACAAGATATGAACAGACACTTCTCCAAAGAAGACATACAAATGGCTAACAGACACATGAAAACATGTTCATCATCATTAGCCATTGGGGAGATTCAAATCAAAACCACACTGAGATACCACCTTATACCAGTTAGAATGGCCAAAATCAACAAGACAGCAAACAACAAGTTTTTGGAGAGGATGTGGAGAAAGGGGAACCCTCTTACACTGTTGGTGGGAATGCAAGTTGGTGCAGCCACTTTAGAAAACAGTGTGGAGATTCCTTAAGAAATTAAAAATAGAGCTACCCTATGGCCCTGGAATTGCACTACTGGGTATTTACCCCAAAGATGCAGATGAAAAGTGAAGATGCAAAGATGCAGTGAAAAGAAGGGCCTGTGTACCCCGATGTTCATAGCAGCAATGGCCACAGTCGCCAAACTGTGGAAAGAACCAAGATGCCCTTCAACCGACAAATGGATAAAGAAGATACGGTCCGTATATACAATGGAGTATTATGCCTCCATTGATGAAAGGATGAATACCCAACTTCTCTACCAATATGGATGGGACTGGAGGAGATTATGCTGAGAAAATAAGTCAAGCAGAGAGAGTCAATTATCATATGGTTTCACTTACTTGTGGAGCATAAGGAATAACACGGAAGACATTGGGAGATCGAGAACAGAAGTGAGTTTGGGGAAATCGGAGGGGGAGACAAACCATAAGAAACTGTGGACTCTGAGAAACAAACTGAGGGTTTTTTTTGGGGGGGGGTGATCCTGGTGGTGGGTATTATGGAGGGCATGTATTGCATGTAGCACTGGGTGTGGTATATAAACATGAATTTTGTGGTGTAAAAAATGAATTTTGGAAGACTGAAAAAAATTAAATTAAAGAATGGAAGAGGAAATCTAGTTTATCATATTTCAAGTGGTTTTCCTAATACTTTATTATTATTTTATCCACTGATTTGAAATGTTACCTTAACCATTAATCAATTTCCCTTAAATAATAGGGTCTCTTTTGGAATATTTATTCTATAATTTTTTTGTTCATTTATTTATTGTGCCAATGCCAAACTATTCTAATTATTGTACTATTGTATTTTAATATATGGTAAAATTAAATTAGCCCCTCATAACTCTTCATTTACAGAGTATTATGGTTATTTTCACATTTATTTTATTCCAGATAAACCTGGAATCATTTTGTCACATTTTATATCTATGTTACATTCCAAATAACTTAAATTTATATGTTAGTAAAAAAAAACTTTTATTTAAATGTATTCCTACCTAAATAAATAAATAAATAACATGAAATAAAATAAAATACCAGAATTGTAAATATAAAGGCCTGAGCTGTAGCAGACTGGCCTCTGATGTCATAGGAAAATCAAAATATCATCAGTAGTATGTGTAATGCTGTATTTATGATGCCTTTTTATGAACATTGGCTTAATTATAAAATTCTATTTTTTTCTTCTTTTAACTTTAGAATCAAAGGAACCCAGGAAATGAGGACAAAGAAAAAGAACATTAATTAGTAGGGTCTCAATGAGCATTATCGTAATAGGATATCATGCTGGTCTTTCTAATACACAGTAGAAACTCAGCCAGTCATGTCCATAGTGCTTAATTCATAGATTCATAGCTCTAGATATTACATTTCTCAGTCAGGATGAATGAGTCCAATCAGCCAGGTCTGCAATGATTCCTAGTTTTAGTATGAAGACCAAGTTTTGATAGATGAACAGTTTAGAATGTCTAAAATTCCCCGTGAAAGCCCCTGATTATAGTTGAATTAAGATGGCCCAATTATATATATATATATATATATATATATATATATATATATATATATATAATCATTAACAAATATTTTTAAAATGACAATTATTATTAAGTTTTCCTAAAGAATTATGTTGTCATAAATGGATTTTTTTTACTTGACTGTTTCTAGGTGCAAAGTGATGGTGAAATACTGCTTAGTCTAATACTCCTGTCACAATATACTACATAAAAATGGAAATGCAAGAACTGTGATGTGTGTTACCCAAAAGTCCAAGCTGATAAACCAGTAGAGGCAAAGAGACTCCAAAACTGGATCTTCTGGTTGTATGTTACTTCTTTCTTATACATATACATTATTGTATTTTTTTTTGAAAACGGCTATTATATTTAGTTCAAAGTGTATTTAAATAATTATTTTAAAATATTAGAAATCATCTTTAAAATCTAGGCTTCAAATGAAATAATCAGAGATTTTATATAAATTTGTCAATACCAGTTCCTCACAGGCTTGGTATTTCTCACCTCTTTTTCTACTCTCCATATTCATTGCCTAAATATATAAATATATAAAGTCAACATGTTTACATTAAGCCCTCTCATTTTCACACAAACATAGTGCCTAAAAAATCAAAATTAAACATTTTTCTTTTTTTTTTTAAAGATTTTATTTATTTATTTGACAGAGAGAGGTCACAAGTAGGCAGAGAGGCAGGCAGAGAGAGAGGGGGAAGGAGGCTCCCCGCTGAGTGGACAGCCCGATGTGGGGCTTGATCCCAGGACCCTGAGATCATGACCTGAGCCGACAGAGGTTTAACCCACTGAGCCACCCAGGCGCCCCAAAATTAAACCTTTTTCTTAATGGCAGAGTGATTTATATGTTGCCTAAATTTTCATAAGACAAGAAGCTAGAAAAATCAAGGAAACAGACCCTCTGTGCTTTAGTTTTCAAAATAGAATCTGCCCTGCCAACACCTTGATTTTAGCCCAGTGAGATCCATGTTGGATTTCAAACCTGTATAACTATAAATAATATATATTACATGTTATTTATATATAAATATATTATATATATTTTATTTATATATTATGTATATATTTACATATTTATATTATATACTTTATGTAATATATAAAATATATAATATATAGTCATATATAATATATAATTTATATAACTTACATATAATATATGATTTATATAATATATAATTATATATAGTTATATAATATGTAATATATAATATATATAACTATGAATAATACATTTGTGTTGCTTTAAGCTACTGAGTCCATCATGATTTATTATTCTAGCAAAAGACATCTAAGTAACAGCAAATATAAGCAATATATATAATATACAGATAAATCTATGGTAAATATAAGAAATATAAATTAAATATTATAGATGTATATATATTATATATGTGTATATATATTACACTTATATTCAATAATAGCTCACCTTGCTAAAGCGAGCAAGGCATCCAAACATGAAACAATTGGAAGGTAATAGAAATTACTGTGTAACCAAGTGCTAACTTGTGCGATTCAGAGAAAATATAAGACTTCAGAGAAAGATGTGTTTGAATATCAGTATGAGCCCATGGAATTAGATAAGACTTCTCCTTAAGGAGAGAACTGCAGGATTATATGCAAGATGCGATTAAGAATTCCTTGATAATATTGACCATGAAGAATAGCTGGAATTACATAACACAATAAAAAAAAGAATAACTGGAATTAAAGAAAATTTGGAATTCTCATCTTCTTGTAATTCTTTCAGATCACAGATGTTTATTGTTTTACTTTTTAAAATTTTTTTGGCTTGTTGTTGGGTTTTGTTTGTTTGTTTTCTGTTTTTTTTTTCAAAATAGACAGCTTGCTTTGATTGATGGTGAGGCCCTGGAGATCCGGGATAGAATTTGAGACCTTATTTGGACTCAGAAGGAAATGGTGCCACGGTCATTTAGAGGTGTGTATTAAGGTCCCAGAAAAGAGTAAGACTTCCCACACTTAGTATATTACCACAGCTGATATTCAGCTCATACCAGTTGATAAAATATGGAACTATACTGAACTATATAAACTATTCAGGCTGATAAAAAGTGACTCCCTAACTTTCCAAATATCTCACTATTACCTTGGCTACTTTGATTCTACCATGGGACCCTGAATCACCCCTAATTCAGCAACTATGGAACTAATGTGCAGTAGCCATACTGGTTGCTTTATTGAATAAAGGTAGGGTGTTAGACTAGATGATTTTTCAAGGTCTGTTTGAATCCTATGTTTATGTAGTATCTAGAACAAACAATATATATACTTGGTTAAAAGAATATATTAATTTATGTTTATAGATGTAATTTATTCTGAATCAAATGGAAAAGTAGCTGTATTAAAATTTAGTTCTTAGGAAAAGCCTGTTAATCACCATCATGGAAAAGCTGTTGGTATAAACACTTCATAAGATGCTTAGCAATGACCTCACAACAGTAGCAGGAGTTGGCAGATGCATGCCATTCAGTTTTCTCAGGCCAAATAGTACAGTTTCTTGGCACACTTTGAAAAAATTCTAAAAATGGCATTTTCCATGTGTAAAGCAATGAGAATAGAATGTCTTTTCTGTTACCACCATATATAGAAGGAATCTGGAGTTTCTTACAAACATGTAAGTTTTGTTGTAGTAGTTAGACACAATACCAACATATGGTGGCTAGAGAAACAGACATTTAGAATCACCTTATGTAACAGAATTAAAAAATGAAAAACATTTCATTAGCAGTCATGCTGGGAGAATGTATGACTGTATTTAACTCATGACCATATAAAAACAATTAACTAAGGAAATAGCACCATATTCAGGTACAGCTGCTGTTCTCATTTATGCTTTTATCTATGAGGTCATGGTTGACTTGTTGAACCAGCCCAAACTGGACATCTTCTGTAGAAAGCAAACAGGTTGCCAGAAGTCATTCTGTGAGAACAATTCCCTCTAAGTCTCCCAAGCCTATGCAAAATTACATATTTCATATGTTTATCCCAGTCTTCATCCAGATTATCTATTTTACCTGAAATCTTTGTGCAATCTGGGCAGTGAGCCAGTTGAATAAGTCTAGGATCTATGATATAGAACTTGCTTTTAAGGTAAATTAATAAAAATATCAGAAATGAGAATGACCCAGAATTTTATTGCTTAGTTATACTCTGCCATTAATGATATTTAAATTGCCTTGTTGCTAAATCTAGACCTAAAATTTCTTTACTACTTTTTATCAAAGTTCTTCTGGGCTTGGCAATATGTTAAACTTCAAATTTGAGTAAAAAACGAACATATACAATCCAAGAGCATAGAATGGTCTTCCATCTTTTTGTGTCTTCTTTGATTTCTTTCATGAGTGTTCTGTAGTTCCTCGAGTACAGATCCTTTACCTCTTTGGTTAGGTTTATTCCCAGGTATCTTATGGTTCTTGGTGCTATAGTAAATGGAATTGATTCTCTAATTTCCCTTTCTGTGTTTTCATTGTTAGTGTATAAGAAAGCCACTGATTTCTGTACATTGATTTTGTATCCTGCCACATTACTGAATTGCTGTATGAATTCTAGTAGTTTGGGGGTGGAGTCTTTTGGGTTTTCCATATAAAGTATCATGTCATCAGGGAAGAGAGAGTTTGACTTCTTCATTGCCAATTTGGATACATTTTATTTCTCCTTGTTGTCTGATTGCTGTTGCTAGGACTTCTAATACTATGTTGAACAAGAGTGGTGAGAGTGGGCAGCCTTGTCATGTTCCTGATCTCAACGGGAAGGCTGTGAGCTTTTTCCCATTGAGGATGATATTTGCTGTGGGCTTTTCATAGATAGATTTTATGAAGTTCAGGAATGTTCCCTCTATCCCTATACTTTGAAGCGTTTTAATCAGGAACGGATGCTGGATTTTGTCAAATGCTTTTTCTGCATCAATTGAGAGGACCATGTGGTTCTTCTCTCTTCTCTTATTGATTTGTTCTATCACATTGATTGATTTGCGAATGTTGAACCATCCTTGTAACCCAGGGGTGAATCCCGCCTGGTCATGGTAGATAATCTTTTTAATGTGCTGTTGGATCCTATTTGCTAGGATCTTGTTGAGAATCTTAGCATCCATATTCATCAGTGATATTGGTCTGAAATTCTCCTTTTTGGTGGGGGTCTTTGCCTGGTTTGGGGATCAGGGTAATGCTGGCTTCATAAAAAGAGTCTGGAAGTTTTCCTTCTGCTTCAATTTTTTGAAACAGCTTCAGGAGAATAGGTGTTATTTCTTTGAAAGTTTGGTAGCATTCCCCCGGGAATCTGACAGGTCCTGGGCTTTTGTTTTTTGGGAGGTTTTTGATCACTGCTTCAATCTCGTTACTAGATAATTTGTATGTATAATTGCAAACTTTAATTATAGCATCAGAGTTTGACTTGTATTATAATTAATAGTGTATATGCATGTTTTCCTATGAGACTGGGCTTCTTACGAATGAAATCCATAATCCACTTTTATTTACCAAGAACACAGAGTTATTCTTGAAAGGAGATAGTAAGCACTCAAGAATTGAGTTCAGTTGAATTGGATTTCATATTCCAAGTTTTATAATACATATATTTTAGGGACAACATTCTGCTTGGATGATGCCTCGCATTGCTTATGCAGGGCAGTATAGTTAAGTGTAACAGTATTGAATTGATTTTTTTTTTATAAATTTAGGCGAACCAAAATGCATTTTCAGAGATATTGCTATTGTTTTCCATCTTTTGTTACCATTATATTCATAATGTTAAGTAATAATAAAATATCTTTATTTTCTTTTCAGCCCTTACAATTATCTCCCAAACACAAAACAGTATTGAAGAACTGGGTTTGAGCCTAGTATTTGTTGCTAATTAGTATCTGAATCTAATTTCTCAAGGCTTAAAATTGCAATGAATTTTTAAGATGGGGAAATTGGTCTACATAATCCCTAGTGTCTCTTGAAATCTAAAGTTCTATTTTCTAACATGTCATTTGTGTTTACAAAGTCCAGTAAGATATGGGAAACAGAAGTAAGGCAAGCCCTTCAATTCTAACCTCAGTTTAAGAAAGAGAAAATTATACTAAGTATCGTTAGTATTTACCATTGTACTTTCCCAGGCAGTAGGTGTAAATACCTATCAAGATTCCTCTTCCTTGACCTAGAATACAGTACTCAAATATTTGGGCTCTGATTTCTTTATAGGCAAAAGAAAAAAAAAATCCTTCTTCCTTAAAGCTGCAAAATGGTAGAACAGAGATAGCAAGAGATTTGAACGAGCCCATTGAATTGATGGTAGAAATAGGATTAAATCAGTTCTGAGTTCAAGTTCTTTATTTAACTTACATAAATGACATATGTTCATATATGCAGCTTTATTTTTTCACATTGCTCTATATAAGAGATTCTCTTCAACTCTGACACATTTCCACCCCCTTTAATAGTGCTTTCCTTCCTATGTTCCTTATCCTTATTTCTTTCCTTTTAGGTTCCTTTATATTTTTATTTCTTTTAAATTTTCCATTCATTCATCCCCATGAGAAAAATCACAGAAACAACTCTAATTATTTTCTCCTTTTAACAGTAAATGTAATAGTAAAAGCATTAAGTAAATACATATTTAACAGCATGCATTAAAGTTTACATTTTAATGGACCTTGAGCTAAATGAAAATACATAAATTCTTTCCCCTCTATCAACTGTAAAATTCTACTTGAGATGATTTAATCAGTGTTGTGTTGAGTCTTTTTAAAAGTGACTGAAAGCTAATTACTAATCTGTTCTCTAATTAAACATAATCTTTTAAGGTAGGAATTCAAGCTGAGTGCTTAAATTAGTGGTACTTAACTTTTAGCAGTGGCCACATTTAATGAAAGAAGAAACATATTATTGAAATAATAGAGAATAGTGAAGGTATAAAAGAAGAGAAAGAAGCAGGATTCAGGAGGTTAAGAAACAATGTGACATAATTCTAATACATCTTTACTCTTTTGAGTTCTTGGCAATTTTTTTCTTATGGATCCCTATAAGCTAAGAGAGTTCTCAAATTTTAGAGAATCAGAATCCCCTGGAAGGTTTATTAAAATACATAAACTGGGTCTCACCCCCAGAGTTTCTGATTCAATAGATCTGGAGTAAGATTCAATGGGTCTACTTTTCTAACTGGTTCCTAGGAGGTGCTGATGCTATAGCCAGGAGACTGTACTTTTGAGAACTGGTTGTTACATGTTGTCTAGTGACTTCTATCTTAAGAAAAAAAAAAACTTTTTAAATATCAAAATTGTTTTTTTTTAATTTAAATTCAATTTAATTAACATAGAGTGTATTATTAGTTTCAGAGATAGAATTTAGTGATTCACCAATTGCACATAACACCCACTGTTCATTATATCAAGTGCCCTCCTTAATGTCTATCACCCAGTTACCCCATCCCCCCATCCACCTCCCTCCAGCAACCCTTAGTTTGTTTCCTATAGTTAAGAGTCTCTCATGAATTGTCTCCTTCTCTGTTTTCATCTCATTTTATTTTTCCTTCCCTTCCCCTATATTCATCTGTTTTGTTTCTTAAATTCCACAAATGAATGAAATGATATGGTTTTTGTCTTTCTCTGACTGACTTATTTCATTGAACATAATACCCTCTAGAGTTCCATCCACACTGTTGAAAATGATAAGACTTCATTATTTTTGATGGCCAAGTAATATTCCATTGTATATACATACCACCTCTTCTTTATCCATTCAACTCTTGAAAGACATCTGGGCTCTTTCCATAGTTTGGCTATTGTGGGTATTGCTGCTATAAACATTGGGATGCATGTGCCCCTTTGAACACTACATTTATATCCTTTGGATAAATACCTAGGGCTGCAATTGCTGGTCGTAAGTTAGCTCTATTTTTAAATTTTTGACATACCTCCACACTGTATTCTACAGTGGCTGCACCAGTTTGCACTCCCACCAACAGCGTTAAGATGGTTCCCCTTTCTCCACATCCCTGCCAACATCTGTTATTTCCTGAGTTGTAAAAACCAGCTCCTGTTCTGCCATCTAAACTTAAACTTTGCAGTCAGTATTTTCTTTTCTGGACTTAGATGGTATGAGCTCTCTTTTTACAAAGATGCTTTTTTATTAACACTCTTTAACTGCTTTTAGCAAGATTTTAATGCAAGGGTGAGAGTTTTCTTTAAGTTCTGGTTTGATCAAGCAACAAAGTCAGGCTGGCTGGAAACCTGATTACAAATAGAATTTGCAATCACAATAACATTAAAATAAGTATCTGAGATATATTAGGAAAGTATCCAGAGAAAAAGTATGCTATTTTCACAAACCAGAAATCGTTCCAGACTTCTGAAAAGAGCAGCAGCAGGCATAGAGACATACAGATTATTACATTTACCATGATTTTGAAAATTCCCCAAGGGTATATAATATGAAAATCTTAATGTTATAGAGGTGACATCATGCATATCGCTGAAAGGTTGAACCATGCAGTCACTCATTTTATTCAATTTAGATGAAATAATTTGTTACACTAATAAAAAGAAAAAACTTACTCGTATTATCATTATATGACTCCATGTACATCATCAGAATCCCATAAAGTATTCATTTGAATTTTTTTATACCTTATTTTATTGGGAGTAGATAGGTTTGGTGTAATCAAAGTTGATTAACAATTACAGCTAAACTTGGGTTTTAGAATATTCTCTCTTCAAAATGAACAAACCTTTTATCACTGGATTCAAGCTTATCAATTTTTTACTTTTTAGAAGTCCAAAGGGTGGCATAATTCCTTAATGATTTCAAAGGTGACAGGTAAAGGGGATTAGAGACAAAACAATTCTTATTTAGATGACAGGAGGGCTACTGCATCACTGGGGCACCTGGGTGGCTCAGTCAGTTAAGCCTCTGCCTTAGGTTCATGAACGCAGGGTCCTGGAATTCCCCCACCCTATTGGGCTCCCTGCTCTGCTCAGTGGGGAGTCTGTTTCTCCCTCTCCCTCTGCCCCTTTCCTGCTGGTGTTCACTCCCTCTCTCTTTCTTTCTCAAATAAATAAAATCAATCAATAAAGCCAAGCGCTAAGATAATTATACTGTATCTCTCTGTCTTTGTCTCTCTCTCTCTCTGTTTCAACTTTATGTAATATGTCAGAGAACTCAGTTCTTCTTAACAAAGCCTGAACTGAGTCTAAACTTTTGGGAGTTTTATCAGAGCCTAACCAACCCACAGGATCCCTGGATGGCTCAGTTAAGCAGTTAAGTGACTGCTTTCAGGTCAGGACGTGATTCCACGGTCCTAGGATTGAATCCCGCACCCGGCTCCTTGCTCAGCAGGGAGCCTACTTCTCCCTCTGCCTGCTGCTCCCTCTGCTTGTGCTCTCTCTCTCTCTAACAAATAAATAAATAAAATATTTTTTAAAATGATAAAGAGGTCAATTTTCCAATAAGACATAATAATTCTTAATATGTATACATGTAACAACAGAGCATTAAAATACATGGGGCAAAAACTGATAGAAGTGAAAGGAGAAATAGATAAATCTACTATTATACTTGGAGATTTCAAAACCCGTCTATCAGAAATGGACATATCTAACACGCAGAAAATCAAGAAGGACACAGTTGAACTTAACAGCACCATAAATCAACTGAATATAATGTACCTCTATCAACTACTTCATCTAACAATGGCAAAGTTCAATCTTCTCAAGCTAACATAGAACACTCACCAAGACAGACTACATTCTGGGCCATAAACATGTTACAAAATTTAAAAGAACAGAAATTTTACAATGTCTGCCCTCAGACCACAATGGAATAAAGCTAGAAGTTGATAACAGAAAGATAACTGAAAAATCCTCACATACTTGGAGATTACACAACACATTCTGAAATAACACACAGCTCAAAGAAGAAATAACAAAATAAATTTAAAACTCTGAACTAGATTAAAATGAAAATAGGACTTACCAAATCTTGTGGAATGTAGTGAAAGCAGTGATTACAGAAAAATTTATAGCAGTGAATGCATATATTAGAAAAGAAGAAAAATCTAAAATCAATAATTTAAGTTTCCACCTTAGGAAACTAGAAAAATAAGAACAAATTAAATCCAAAGTAAGCACAAGAAAAGATATAATAAAAATTAGAGCAGAAATCAATGAAACTTAAAATAGACAGTGAATGGAGAAAATCCATTTTAAAAAAGCTGATATTTTGAAAAGACCAATAAAATCAGTAAGACTTTAGCCAGGCTAAGAAAAACAGTAAAGAAAAGACATAAACCACTAATATCAGAAATGAAAGAGAAAACATTACTACATATATTGAAAGGATAATAAAAGAAATTATGAAAAACTCTATGCCCATGAATTAGATAACCTAAATCAGATGAACTAATTCCTTGAAAGACACAATTGGCCAAAAGTCACACAAAAAGAAACAGATGATCTGAATAGGCCTATATCTATTACAGAGATTGAAATGAATAAATAAACTTCTAAAACAGAAAGCACCATGCCCATATGAGCTCACTGGTTAATTCTATCAAATATTTAATAAAGAAATTATACCAATTCTCCACAATCTGTTTAGAAAATAGAAGCACAGGGAATACATCCTAACTCATTCTATGAGACCAGTATTATCTACCAGTACTGGTCTACTAAACCAGACAATGACATTACCAAAAAAGAAAACTAAACCCCAATTATCTCCCACAAAAACAGATTTAAAAATCCTCAACAAAATATTAGCAAAATGAATCCAGCAGTGCATTAAAAGAATTAAACATCAGAACCAGTTGGGATTTCTTCCAATAATAAAATATTGGTTCAGTGTTCAAAAATCAATTAATGGAATTCATCATGATGACAGACTAAAGAGGGAAAATCATATGATCATATCAATAGATGTAGAAAAAGATTTGATAAAATCCAACACCCATTCATTATAGAAACCCTCAGCAAACTAGAAAATGATGGGAACTTCCTCAACTTGACAAAACACCTATAAAAACCTTATATCTAACATCATATGTAATAATGAGACAATAGAATATTTCTCCCTAATATCAGGAACAAGGCAAGGATGTGTCCTCTCACCACTCACTTTTAACATTGTATTAAAAGTCCTAGTTAATGCAATAACACAAGAAAAAGATCTAAAAGGTGTCCTGATTGGAAAGGAAGAAATAAAATTGCTTTTATTTGCAGATGATGTAATTATTTATGTAAAAAATCTGAATGAATTTAGGAGGAAATTCCTGGAACTAATAATCAGATATAGAAATGTTGCAAGATACAAAATTGATATACAAAAGTCCATTATTTTATTATACACCACGAATGAACAAGGGGAATTTGACACAAAAAACACATTGTCATTTATGTTACCATCTCAAAGTATGAAATACTTAGATCTAAATCTAAGAAAATACATTTAAGATCTATATAAGGAAAATTACAAAAATCTGATGAAGAAAATAAAAAATTTTTTAAAAATAAACAGACATTTCATGCTAATGCACAGGAAGACTCAATATTATCAAGATGTCAGCTCTTCTCAATTTTATCTATAGATTCAAACAATCCCAGTCAGAATCTCAGCAATTATTAAATTAATAATAAGAATAATAAATGAATAAATAAGTAAGGGGTGGAAAGAATCTTTTAGGGGTGATGGATATGTTTACAGAATAGCTTGTGATGATTGTTTCATGAGTACATACTTGTCTTTAAACTCATGCTGTATGTATTTTTTTTTTTAAGATTTTATTTATTTATTTGACAGAGAGATCACAAGCAGGCAGAGAGAGAGGAGGAAGCAGGCTCCCCTAGAGAGCAGAGAGCCCGATGCGGGGCTCGATCCCAGGACTCTGAGATCATGACCTGAGCCGAAGGCAGCGGCTTAACCCACTGAGCCACCCAGGCGCCCCACTCATGCTGTATGTATTAAATACATAAAGTTCTCATATTGATTATATCTCAATGAAATTGCTAAAGAAAGGAAGCTATAAGTAAGTGGAAGAATATACAATGAAAAAAAATCTCTGCAAGTTATTTTGTGAAATTCAAAAAGTTGATCCTAAGGTTTATATAGAAAACCAAGAGACCCAGAAATAGCTAACACAATATTGAAAGAGAATAAAGTTGTAAGATTGATACTACCCAACTTCAAGACTTACTATAAAACAATACTCAAGACAGTGTAATGTTGGCAAAAGAACACACAAATCAATGAATGCAATAGGACAGAGGGCCCATAATTAGGCCCACATAAATGCAGTCAATTAATCTTCAGCAAAAGAGCAAGGACAACACAGTGGAACAAAGACAGTCTTTTCATCAACTAGTGCTAGAACAACTAGACAGTCACATGAAAAAAAATTAGTCTAGATAGATGTTAGGTGGTTCACAAAAATTAACTCTAAACAGGATCAAAGACCTAATTATCAAATGCAAAAGTATAAAACTCCTGGAAGATAACATAGCAAAAATCTAGATGATATTGTATATAGCAATGACATTTTACATAAAACCCCAAGGCACAATTCATGAAATAACGAATCAATAAGTTGGACTGCATTAAAATTAAAAACTGCTTCATGAAGCACTGTTTTTTTATGCACAAAAAATAAACTTTTCACAAAAGAATAAAAAGCCACACACTGAAAGAAAACATTTCTGAATGATGTATGTATCTGATAAAGGATTGTTATCCAAAATATACAAAGAACTCTAAAAACTCAACAATAAGAAAATGAATAACTGATTAAAAACGGGCAAAAGATCTTAATAAACACCTCACTAAAGAGGATATACAGATGGCAAATAAGCATATGAAGATGTTCCACATCATATGTCATCATGAAAATGCAAACTAAAGCAACAGGATATACACTACAAATCTATTAAAATGGTCAAAATCCAAAACAATGACAATTCCAAATGCTGGCAAGAATACAGAGAAGCAAATACTCTCATTCATTGCTGGTAGGAATACAAAATGGGGTACAGCTTCTTTGTAAGACAGTTTGGCAGTTTCTTTTCCTTTTTTTAAAATTTTACTTTATTTTTTCAGTGTTCCAAGATTCATTGTTTATGTACCACACCCAGTGTTCCATGCATACATGACCTCCTTAATACCCATCACCAGGCTCACCCATACCCCTACCCCCCTCCCCTCTAAAACCCTCAGTTTGTTTCTCAGGGTCCACAGTCTCTCATGGTCTGTCTCCCCCTCCGATTTCCCCCGATTCACCTTTCCTTTCCTTCTCCTAATGTCCTCCATGCTCTTCCTTATGTTCCATAAGTAAGTGAAACCATATAACTGACTTTCTCTGCTTGACTTATTTCACTCAGCATAATCTCCTCCAGTGCCATCCATGTTGATACAGAAGTTGGGTATTCATCCTTTCTGATGGCTGAGTAATATTCCATTGTATAGATGGACCACATTTTCTTTATCCATTCATCTGTTGAAGGGCATCTTGGCTCTTTCCACAGTTTGGCAATTGTGGACATTGCTCATATGAACATTGGGGTACATATGGTCCTTCTTTCACTACATCTGTATCTTTGGGTAAATACCCAGTAGTGCAATTGCAGGGTCATAGGGTAGCTCTATTTTTAATTTTTTGAGGAAACTCCACACTGTTTTCCAAAGTGGCTGCATCAACTTGCATTCCTACCAGCAGCGTAAGAGTGTTCCCCTTTCTCCACATCCTCTCCAACATTTGTTGTTTCCTGTCTTGTTAAACTTTGCCATTCTAACTGGTGTTAAGGTGGTACCACAATATGATTTTGATTTGAATTTCCCTGATGGCTAATGATGATGAACATTTTTTTTTTTTGATGATGAACATTTTTTCATGTGTCTGCTAGCCATTTGTATGTCTTCTTTGGAGAAGTGCCTGTTTATTTCTTCTGCCCATTTTTTGACATGATTATCTTTTCTTTGGGTGTTGAGTTTGAGTTCTTTATAGATTTTGGATACCAGCCCTTTGTCTGTAGTGTCATTTGAGAATATCTTTTCCCATTCCGTGGGTTGTCTCTTTGTTTTGGTGACTGTTTCCTTTGCAGTGCAGAAGCTTTTTTAATCTTGATGAAGTCCCAATAGTTGATTTTCACTTTTGTTTCCTTCGCCTTTGGAGACATATTTTGAAAGAAGTTGCTGTGGCCATTGTCGAAGAGGTTACTGCCTATGTTCTCCTCTAGGATTTTAATGGATTCATGTCTCACAGTGAAGTCTTTCATCCATTTTGAGTTTATCTTGTGTATGGTGTAATAAAATGGTTGAGTTTCATTCTTCTGTATGTAGCTGTCCAATTTTCTCAGCACCATTTATTGAAGAGACTGTCTTTTTCCCAATTTTTTTCCTGCTTTGTTGAAGATTATTTGACCATAGAGTTGAGGGTCTATATCTGGGCTCTCTGCTCTGTTCCTTCGGTCTATGTGTCTGTTTTTGTGCCAGTACCACGCTGTCTTGGTGATCAGAGCTTTGTAATATAGCTTGAAATCAGGCAACATGATGCCCCCAGCTCTTTTTTTCTTTTTCAACATTTCCTTGGTGATTTAGGGTCTTTTCTGGTACCATACAAATTTTAGGATTGTTTGTTCCAGCATTTTGAAAAATGTCAATGGAATTTTGATTGGGATGGCACTGAAAGTATAGATTGCTCTGGGTAGTATAGACATTTTAATGTTTATTCTTCCAATCCATGAGCATGGACTGTTTTTCCATCTTTTTGTGTCTTCAATTTCTTTCATGAGTGTTCTGAAGTTCCTCAAGTACAGATCCTTTACTTCTTTGGTTAGGTTTATTCCAAGGTATCTCAGTTTTTGGTGCTACTGTAAATGGAATCAATTCTGTAATTTCCCTTCCTATAGTCTCATTGTTAGTGTATAAGAAAGCAACTAACTGGGGCACCTGGGTGGCTCAGTGGGTTAAAGCCTCTGCCTTTGGCTCAGATCATGATCTCAGGGTCCTGGGATCGAGCCCCGCATTGGGCTCTCTGCTCAGTAGGGAACCTGCTTCCCTTCCTCTCTCGCTGCCTGCCTCTCTGCCTACTTGTGATCTCTGTTGGTCAGATGAATAAATTTTTAAAAAATCTTAAAAAAAAAAGAAAGCAACTAATTTCTGTACATTGATTTTGTATCCTGCCACATTATTGAATTGCTGTATGAAATCTAGTAGTTTGAGGGTGGAGTCTTTTGGGTTTTCCATGTAAGGTATCATGTAACCTGGGAAGAGTGAGTTTGACATATTCTTTATCAATCTGAATACCTTTCATTTCTTTTTGTTGTCTGATTGTTGTTGCTAGAACTTCTAGTACTGTGTTGAACAACAGTGGCAAGGGTGGGCATCCCTGTCATGTTCCTGATCTAAATAGGAAAGCTCTCGGCTTTTCCCCATTGAGAATGATTTTACTCTGGGTTTTTCATAAATAGATTTTATGAAGTTGAGGAATGCTTCCTCCATCCCTATACATTGAAGACTTTTATTCAGAAAAGGATGCTGTATTTTGTCAAATACCTTTTCTGCATCAAACGAGAGAACTATGGGTTCTTTTCTCTTCTCTTATTGATTTGTTCTATCACATTGATTGATTTGCAAGTGTTGAACTACCCTTGCATCCCAGGGATAATTCCCACCTGGTCTCATGGTGGATAATCTTTTTAATGTACTGTTGGATCCTATTAGCTAGGATCTTGTTGGGAATCTTGGCATCCATATTCATCAGGGATATTGTTCTGTAATTCTCCTTTTTGATGGAGTCTTTTCCTGTTTTGGGGACCAAGGTAACGCTGGCTTCATAGAAAGAGTCTGGAAGTTTTCATTCTGCTTCTATTTTTTGAAACCGCTTCAGGAGAATAGGTATTTTTCCTTCTTTGAAATGTTTGGTAAAATTCCCCAGGGAATTCATCAGGTCCTGGACTCTTGTTTTTGGGGAGGTTTTTGATCACTGTTTCAATCTCGTTACTAGATATTGGTTTAGTCATGTCAATTTCTTCCTGTTTCAGTCTTGGAAAGTTATAGGTTTCCAGGAATGCATCCATTTCTTCTAGGTTGCTTCACTTATTGCTGTATAACTGTTGATGACGGTTTCTATTTCCTTGGTGTTAGTAGTTTGGCAGTTTCTTACAAAACTAAACATACTCTTACTGCTTTATGGTCTAGCAATTACACGCTTGGTATTTATCCAAATGAGATGGAAACTTATGTCCACACAAGAATCTGCATATGAATCTTTATAAGTAGCTTTATTCATAATTGCCAAAACTTGGAAGAAACTAAGATGTCCTTCAGTAAGTGAATAGATAATTAAACTGTAGTACATTCAGAAAATGAGATATTATTTCGTACTTAAAAGAAATGAGCTATAGGGCCACCTGGGTGGCTCAGTGGGTTAAAGCCTCCGCCTTCAGCTCAGGTCGTGATCCCGAGGTCCTGGGATGGAGCCCTGAATCGGGCTCTCTGCTCGGCTGGAAGCCTGCTTCCTCCTCTCTCTCTGCCTGCCTCTCTGCCTACTTGTGATCTCTGTCTGTCAAATAAATAAATAAAAAATCTAAAAAAAAAAAAAAAGAAATGAGCTATAAAGCCATGTATACATATGAAATTTTAATCAATTAAAGAAAGGAAGTGGAATAGAGAAGGACTACATAAAAATTAAAGTATTTACTTCTATTACACTACTGATCTAAAAAAATAACTGTTTATAGCAATAATAGTAGCAATGTATTAGGTGCTTATAGCATATGGATAGGTAAAATGAGTGACATCATTGTCACAAGGGATGAGAGGAAGGAATTGGAAATACCTTGTTAATAAGTTGTCTTCACTACATATGAAGTGGTACCATATTATTTGAAAATGAATTTAGATTACATAAAAATATATATTTTAGACTCTAGGGCAACCAAATATTTTTAAGAAGTATAACTGACACATTAAAATAGAAGGTAAAATGGACTCATGTAAAAATGTTCAATTAAAACCAGAGAAGCCAGAAAATAGAAAAACAATAAAAAAAATTCCAAGAATAGAAAACAGTTACAAACATGGTAGATGTTGTTCAGTTGTATCAATACCTACTTTAAATGTAAAATGGTCTATATATACCAATTAGAAGAGATTATCAGAGTGTATACAAAAAAAAACCACCCAAGTATATGTTGTCTACACTAATCTCACTTTAAATATAAAGATTCATATAGGATAAAATGAAAGATACAGGTACAGATATGCCATGCTAACATCATTAATCAAAAGAAAATTTAATAACTTCAGACAAAACAGACTTCAGAATATTATCAGTCATAAAAAAGACACTGCATTATGCTAAAGGGGTCAATTTTCCAAGAAAACATATTAAGCCTAAATGCATTCATCTAACAAAAGAGCATGAAAATAAATGACACAAAAGCTGATGGAACTTGAAAGCAGACAAAACCACCATTAAAGTTAGAAATTTCAACACATTTCTTTCCGTTATTAATAGATAAAGTAGGCAAAATAATCAGTAAGAATATAATGACAGCACCATGAATCAAACTGATTTAATTCGCATTTTTAGAACACTCCATCCAACAGAAGAATACATTCTTCTCAGACTCAAATGGTATATTCACCAAAACAGATTGCATTCTAGATTATAACACATACCAAAACAAATTTAAAAGAAAAGAAATCATAAATAATACATTATCTATCAGAAAAAGATGAAAGTGGGCTGGATACCAATAATAGAAATATAGCAGAAAAATTCCCCCAATATTTGGAAATTAAATAGCACCTTTTTAAATAATCCATAAATAAAGTAGAAAGTTTAAGAGAAATCTTAAAATATTCTGAAATAAAAGAAAATGAAAATACACCTTATCAAAATCTGTGCTATGCAGCAGTAGCAGTGATTGGAGGGAAATTTATAGCATTAAATGCCTATTTCAGAAAAGAAAAAAAATCTCAAATAAATAACTGAAGTTTCCATATTAAGAAATGGGAGAAAGAAAAGCAGAAATCAATGAAATTTGAAAGAGAAAAATGATAGAGAAAATCGGCAACAACAATAACAATGAAGATGGCTCTTTAAAGAGCCATAAATTCATGAAACTCTAGTCAGTTTGTTAAGAAAAAGAGAAAATACACAATTTACCACTATTGGGGAAAAAAAAGAGGAGTCATCACTACTTATTTCATGGACATTAAAAGAATAATAAAGGAATGTTATGAGAAACTCTATGCCCTCAAATTTGAAAACATAATTGAAATGGACCAATTCCTTAGAAGACACAAAAGTACCAAAACTCACACAAGAATATCTACCAAAGAAACTATGTCAATAATTAATAACCTTCCAAAAATAAAGCACCAGAGGGCAAATAATACATTAAATGTTAATATAAAAAATAAAATAAAAAAATAAAAATAAAGCACCAGATGATTTCACTGATACATGGAATTTAACAAAGTTGATCTCACAGAAGCAGAGAATAGAATGGTGATTTCCAAAGGCCAAGAGGTTGAGGAAAATGGAGAAATGTTGGTGAAAGGGTACAAAGTTTCAGTTATTCTGGATAGATAAGTTCTGGAGATCTAATGTTCAGTATGGTTCAGTATAGGTAATAAAATTGTACTGTATACTTAAAAATTTTGCTAAGATGGTAGATCTTAAGTGTTCTTACCACAGAAGAAAAATACTATGTGAAGTGATAAATATGTTAATGAGGTTGATTACTGTAATCATTTCACAATGCATTTATATATCAAAACATCAGGTTGTATACCTTAAATATATAGAATTTTTGTTAATTATACCTCAATTTAAAAATAAAATAAAATAGAGCATGAGGCCCAGATCGCATCAGTGGTGAATTCTACTAAACATTTAAAAAAGAAATAACAGAAACTGTCTATGGTTTTTTCCAAAACATAGAAACAGAAGAAACATTTCCTAACTCATGTAGGAGGTAAGTATTACTCTGTAACAAAATCCAGATCAAGATATTGAAAAAAACAAAAACAAACAAACAGAAAGACAACTACAGACCAACATCTCTCATAAGTACAAATAAAAAAAACTCCTCTAACAAATTTAATCCAACAGTATAAAAAATATAACATCATGACCTGGTGGGATTTATTCCAGGTATACTGGAATGATTCAATATTTTATAGATTATATTTATATATAGATTTATATTTATATATATTATATATAATAAATATATTATATATTTATATATATTTATATTTATATATAGATTTATAGATTATATTCAGTCAATATAATCTACATATCAACCAGCTTTAGAAGAAAATACATATATTAATTTATGCAGAAAAAAAGCTATTCGGCAAATTCCAACATTCATTCATGATAAAAAAATCTCTCATGTTGGATTTCTACTCAAAATATACAAAGCCTCTTAAAATTCAACAATAATAAACAAAAATCTCAATTAAAAATTGGGCAAAATATCTGAACAGACACCTTATAAAAACATACAGATGACAAATAGCATGTGGGAAAATGCTAAATATCATATGTACATTAAAATAGTAATTAGATATGTCAGATACAATTACACACTTATTAGACCAGCTTCAAAAGAAAAGAACTGGAACTTCTGGCTAGGATGCAGAGCAAGAGAAACTCTCATTCACTGCTCGTGGGGAAAAAAGTGGTATGGTCATTTTGGAAGACAGTTTGGTAGTTTCTTATAAAGCTAAATACACTCTTAACATTTGATCCAGAAATCACACTCGCAAGTACTTATCCACCTGATTTGGAAACTTATGCCACCAAAAATCTGAATATGAATGTTTCTAACAACTTAATTCCTAATACCAAAAACTGGAAGCAAACAATATGCTCTTCAATAGGTTAATGGTTAGCAAACTATGATATATTCATACAATGGAATCCTATTCTACAATAAGGAGTGAGCTATTGAGTCATAAAAAGACATGAGTGAACTTTAAATGCGTATTGCTAAATGAAAGATTTAGTCTGAAAAATGCTGCAGACTTTACAATTTAATTTATATGACATTCTGGAAAAGAAAAAAACTATAGAGACAGTAAACAAATCAGTCATGTCAGAAACTTGGGTTTGGGTGAGGGTGTTAAATAGGTAAAGCACAGAGAATTTTTTTAGGATGGTGAAACTCTTCTATATAATGATGTTATGGTGGTTCTCTGATACTTTATATTTACAAAACCCATAGCACTTTACAGCAGAATGAGTAAACCTTAATATATATAGATTTTTAAAAAATCACATACAGGTTAAAGGATCCCTGCATAAAATTCTGTGACAATAAAAAAATCTGACTATATTACAAATATATGAACTAACCTCATTGAAGGAATGTGTGAAAAAGTTGTTCATTTAAGCAACTTGGAAAACAAATGGAGTCTGTAAGACTAAAAGCAAAAGGAACTTCACGTAAGTAATGAACTCTAGTTCATAAAGTTGTTTCCTACAGGGTTATGGCTTAACAGACCTGACACCACTACACATGTGTACTGCACTTGAACAGTTAAGTAAATGAATGGTGGGTGTTGGGAGTCAGGTTTATCACTGTTGGAATGAAAGGTTTTAGACAAGCAAAGGGAGAAGGCTTCAATGACCCATGTGGTAATTGATTGGTTAGAGACATTAGTATGAACTCATGCTCAACAATTTTCATAAAAATAAATAATAAAGGAGGTAGATTATTATTAAGCATCATGAACAGTTGTTAACAAAATGTTTCTATAATTTGAATCTAAATATGATAGAGTACTATGAGGCAAACAATTATAAAACAAAAAAAATTTTTTTTAAATGCTTTAAAAGAGAAACCTACTTTGTAGGGCTATTTCAGCTTCTGTTTTTCTTACCATTTTCTTTTGATACAGACTATAGGCTTACATCTGATGTAAAGACTTTTTTTTAAAGATTTTATTTATTTATTTATTTATTTATTTTAAGATTTTATTAATTTATTTGACAGAGATCACAAGTAGGCAGAGAGGCAGGCAGAGAGAGAGAGAGGAGGAAGCAGGCTCCTTGCTGAGCAGAGAGCCCGATGCGGGGCTCGATCCCAGGTCTCTGGGATCATGACCTGAGCCGAAGGCAGAGGCTTTAACCCACTGAGCCACCCAGACGCCCCCTGATGTGAAGATCTTTTAAGAAGACTTAGGTCTATTATGTTTACTTCTTTGATAGTAAAACTGTATTTCTAAGATGACTTAGATGAACAGTAATTTTAATATTTTCTACATAGACAAAAATTTAAATATAAGCTATAAATATTTATAGCTATATAAATGAATGTTAGTATGTATGCATATATTTCTTTCTGTTAGCTGAAGGTGCCTAGTAGCAACAAACATACTAGTGCTCAGATTTTGGTTTCTAATACTATTTTCTAATTTAAAAAATCAGGCTTCTTGGATAAATGGTTTATATAGAACTGAGGCATAAATACATATGAACTTGGAGCATTTTGTAGAGTCAAAAAGTATTTAAACACATACACATTCACACACATACACATACAATGATGTGGGTATATCAAAGGGACATAGCAGCCAACTGAAAGACCTTCCAATAACCAAAGCTGGAACAAGTTTAGGAATAAATAAGTAATATTATATAATAACCTAAACTATAAAATAAATATCTCTGAGTCCTCACTGATATATAAATAATTGAATAAACAAACAAATAAATAAGACAAATCTCCCATCCAGTAGAATTGCAAATTATTGTAGATACTCCACCATCAAGCAAGTGGAGTGTAACTCTTTACTCCTTCAATATGGGTTACTCATAATGACTTCCTTTCAAAGAGAGAATATAGAAAGGCAGAAAAAAGAGTACCTTTATTGTTAAGAAACACTACACCAGGTCATCAAGGTTAACATTGACAGTGATAAATCATGTTGATAGTATGTACCTTTGATGTGATGTGGTGACATTGACACTTTACTTCCGTGGCCTTCTTAAAAACCTAGGCCCTCAGCCTAGTCACAAGAAGAAACACAGACAAATCCCAACAGAAAAAAATTCCATAAAATACTTCCCTACTCTTCAAAATTGTCAATGTCAAAAAAACAAATAAATAAAAACAACCTGTCCATGTCATCAAAAACAAGGAAAATCTGGGATCACAGTCAAGAGGAGCCCAAGGAGATGTGATGACTAATTAAATATAATATGGTATCCTATATGAGATGCTGGAATATAAAAAGAAGACCATTAGATAAGAATTAAGGAAATCTAACTAAAAATATAAACTTTAGTTAATAATTATGTATCCATTAGTCCCTTAAATGTGACCAGTATTTCACACTAATATAAGATGTTACTAACAAGGGTAATAGTGATTGATATTCTTTCACAACTTTTTAAAATCCAAATATATTCTAAATAAAATGATTATTAATATTTTTAAGTTTATAGATAAAACAACTTAAATTTTAGACGTACACATCTCTAAGAGACCTTATACATCAACTATTCCAACTTCCTCTTTTTACAACATAGAAAACTGACACCAGAGGTCATGATTAAGTCAAGTCCACACGAGTCTAGAACCCTTGTCTCTACTACTCAACTTTGTCATTACGCCTGTTCCCACTGGGAAATTTCAGTTTCTTCAAAATTCAAAGTGTACAACTCATTAATATTAATAAATACGTAAGATGTCTATAATATATTTTATAAATCCTTTTAACATAACATGTTAACTTGAATTCTTCCTAACGTATGTTTTGTCAAGTGTGTTGGGTTCAAGGAAAGCCATAAGTGCTTAAAAATCATGAACTTAGTATTACCCATAAGAGAACCATTTATTCAGAGTAATGGTAATATAAGTTATGCTGCCCTCTGAGTCAATCTTCTCCAGGAATAACTTTGCAAAACAAGCCTGACTTTCAGAATAGACTTTTAGCTAAAGAAAAGAGCGTTCAAAAAATATCCTGTGCTTTTTTCTCCTGTTAGAAAAATAAATACCCTAGGAAATTATAACCCAAAGGAGTTACATGAATTCCTTGTAGTAATATATTAAGTCAATGGCATAATGCCTTGTTAATCCATATAGTTTATATTTCTAAATTCTGTATATGTCATAATCATACTAAAATAACTCAAATATGATTCTATGACATAAAATAAAATTGAATATATTGGAGCCCAAGAAATAAAAGAGATCTTTATTGAAGGCCTCACAGGAAAACAGGGAGCATGCCTTCTCTTAATACTTTCTCTAATGCCTACTTTGACTTCTTTTATTAAATATTTTGAAAAGTTTTGTTCCCAGAAATAAAAGTAATGAAATGACAGGATACCTCGTAGGACCTATAGAAATATTAATCTATTTTGCTAGGTTAGCCAGTATGTAAAGCATTCAATATCACTCAGTTATTTTCATCCATCTGTTCAATATTCAGGAAAGTGGCCTTTCTAATCATCCTTTTCTCCATGAAAAGAAACGAAGAGAAAAACTCAGCAATTTTCATAAAGATAAATAATATATGAGGTAGATTATTATTAAGCCTCATCAACAGTTGTTAACAAAATGTTTCTATAACTTGAATCTAAATATGATAGAGTACTATTAGGCAAACAATTGTAAAACAAAAATGAAAATTTTTTTAAAATGCTTTAAAAGAGAAACCTACTTTGTAGGGCTATTTCAGCTTCTGTTTTTCTTACCATTTTCTTATGATACAGACTCTATAAGCTTACATCTGATGTAAAGATCTTTTAAGAAAACTTAGGTCTATTATGTTCACTTCTTTGACAATAAAACTATATTTCACTGATTTGCTTGCTTTTTTCCCTCTGTCTCCTAGAATTCCTGATTATTCTATCACCTTTTAGATTATTTTACTAATACCAAACCAGTTATATTATTTTCTCCTTTTAATTTTTTTTCATGGCTTAAACTAGCCACAATTTCCTTTGTAGACTTCATTCTTTTTTCATACCAGGACCTTCTTCCCCTTCTTTAATTCAGCAAATCAACTTATAACCTCATGGAGTTCATATTACACATTCAGTTTAAGGATTTTTTTTTTTTTTAAGATTTTATTTATTTATTTGACAGAGAGATCACAAGCAGGCAGAGAGGCAGGCAGAGAGAGAGGAGGAAGCAGGCTTCCCGCTGAGCAGAGAGCCCGATGCGGGGCTCGATCCCAGGACTCTGAGATCATGACCTGAGCCGAAGGCAGCGGCTTAACCCACTGAGCCACCCAGGCACCCCCAGTTTAAGGATTTAAAATAACACACAATTATACTAAATTTTATTTTAATTTTGCTCAACTTAATTTTTTTTTTTTTAGGATATGTGCTGCCAAAGTGAGCAAAATTGCTCAACTTAATTTTTTAAGCTGCATAGGCCAATTCTTGTAAAATGTGTGAAAACCTGGTTCATTATAATTTCATGAGTGAAAAAATGGCCTTAATAAACTTATACCATATTGGAGAGGAGATGCCCTAAAAATGACATGCACTGCTTCTTCCATATCATACTGATGGGCTGATTGACAATGCTGAATACTCCTGAAACTGCCAGCTTGCTAGGTAATAAAACTAAATGAATGCTGCACATGGTCAGGCTGACCAAAAAAGATTGATGGTGAGGTATTAAGTGGTTTTCTCTTTTTTTCCAAAAGCTGAAGTAAATTAGCAACTGAAAATACAACATAGCCTTTTCCTTCCTCCTATCACTCCCTAAAGCAAAGTTTCCAAAAACTAGAACATGGTTGACTAGCTTGTAAATTGTTTAAAGCCAAAATCAATCATTCATATGTTCTGCAATGATGTGTGTGCATACATGTAAATGCACACATAATATGATACAACTAGTTTAGGTAAAATAAAAGCTCACCAAAATCATCTTCCTGTGATGCAATACCAAACAATCTGTTTATTTTATTTAGTTTATTATTTTTTTGAAGTAGGTTCAATACCCAGCTCAGAGCCCAATGCAGGTCTTGAACTCGTGATCCTGAGATCAACAACTGAACTGAGATCAAGAGTCAAATGGTTAACCAACTGAACCCCCCAGGTGTTCCTCAAAATAATCTATTAAAGAAAGAATTCAAATATAAATTAATTACTTTTATCATAAACATCTATTGACTATTTTACACTTTATACATTATTAATTATTTTTCTGGGAATATAAGGATTAAGGAAAATTTTTTCAACTTAAGAAACAAAATGTAGTTGAACACAGGAGCTGATGTGGGCTTCAATTAATATATTATAGGATGTAGAATAAGCGACTAAGAGAAGAATGAGGACAGGATTGTGGCAGCTTGGATGTAAGAGTTTCTGTGTGTGTGTGTGTGTGTGTGTTGACAATCTGAGGAAAAATTTTAGCTGACTCCTGAAAGTTCACTAAAATTAGAACATATTTTGAAAATGGTAACATAAAGACATTTTCTGGGGGCGCCTGGGTGGCTCAGTGGGTTAAGCTGCTGCCTTCGGCTCAGGTCATGAGCCCAGGGTCCTGGGATCAAGCCCTGCATTGGGCTCTCTGCTCAGCAGGGAGCCTGCTTCCTCTTCTCTTTCTCTGCCTGCCTTTCTGCCTACTTGTGATCATTCTCTCTCTCTGTCAAATAAATAAATAAATAAAATCTTAAAAAAAAAATAAAGGCATCTTCTGGCACTTAATAGAGCATGGAGGAATGGCTGCAAAAAATACATATATGAAACATATTAAGGAATTGAAACATATTAAGGAATTGAAATTTGCCAAGAGGGTTGAAATTAAATGGAATGGTGGAAAGTAGAGTTGAGAAGACAAATGGGTCAGATTATTTAGGAGTATGAATTTGTAAGCAATGAGACTAAGCACTCTTCTGTAGGCAATGGGAAGCCAATAATGATTTTACGATAAAGGAGTAACCTAATGCAGTCAGCATCAGGAGGACAACCTTGACAACAGAGTATAAGAATGGAAGGGAAGACAAGACACTGAATATGCATTATTATTATTATTATTTTTTCAATTGGCAGTGAGAGAGAAAGAAGAGGGCAGAGACTTGGTTAGAGAACCACAGGAAGATTTTACCATCTTTCATTTGGGTTGAAAGATATAAGATCACTATTGGCCCAAATGGGCCAAGTTGTAAAGTTATCACCATTAGATGTAAGAAGGAAAGATTTAGGAGAAGACACCATGAAGCAGAGATAGTAATAATTCTCTCTTAAAGGAACTACACATGCATGCAAGATTCTCCAAGATGGAGGAAGGGAAAAGAGTTGATGTTTCAATGTTGGTGACAATGCCTCTGAATTCTCCCACCGCTCTTGGGTGAGTCTCTAGATGGAGGTGAGGGCTGAGAATGACCTAAAACCACCTTAATTCTCTGCTGAATTCTGAGGGCCAGAAGTCTTTGGAGAAATTTCTCATGTCAGGGTCATGTGTTAACAATAGATTAGGAATGACAAAGTCTAGTATCTTGGTCAGAGAGAAATGTGATATCCACATCCTGAATCCCCTGAGTCCTGAAGCCTAAGTGTCACTGGAAAGCAGGTGAACCTTCTCCAGCTGAACTGTCTCTATCAGAGACTTAAGAAGTTATCTGAGGAGATAGCACAGTGGAAAATGGGGTGAACATTTGAAGACTATGATTGGGTCACAGATACCACAGCAAAACAAATGGGATGAACACTATGACTAGACTTTATGGTTCCTGATGACTAATTTCTGCCCCTCACTAAAAACCACTATCTCTCTCTGTGGTGTTCACATTTCCAAAGGAAAATAAATTATTTGTTCAAATGGAATTTAAGTGTAAATATTATTGAAAGGTAGAGTCTGAGAAATAAGAGACCCATGTAAAAGTTTTTTAAACACATAAACTGTCACAATGTAATCCATAAGACAGTGAAATACATTTTGTAAACAGGTAACAGAAGTGAAAATACAGATAAGGGTGACCCACCAGACAAAGATACAAGTGATACATGCTGAGGAAGTCACTAAGGGTTGCATTAAATTGTCCATGTGAGCCAGTTTCTGTGATGTTTTGTCAACGCCCCACAGAGTACTGAGATGAGGCTTGATGGAAATGAGCATTTGACACGTACAACCTACAGAGGTTATAGTTTACTGCTATAAACACAAAAGACAAATTCTGAGCAAATCTCAACAGGAGATACGAAGCTGGATGATAGTGTGTGAACTGGGCTTCTGTAGTCTCCTCAGTTCTTCAAGGGATCTATGTTTAGATTGGAAGTGACAGTATTCAACCTGTCCCAGATGAGGTCCTGCCAAATATTTTATACCCTAACAATATCAGCTTGAAACGTATAGTGTATTTACACATAAGTAGCAAATACTCCCTTTAGAAAGCTTCATCACCCAGCTTCTTAGTGTTGGGTTCAGTTTCTTAAACTACAACCCACGGCTTCTTCATATATTGTCCATATGTTATACAGGTATGTCACACACAAAGGACCTCACACTGCTACTATGTGACAGCAACTAGATGGTGAGCAAGTGAAATCAGTTCAAAGCCTAGTTGAAGCTGAGCACTGTGGGTCTGGTTAAGGTAAGCTATAGGGGTGGCAATGTACAAGTTTAGGTTCTTGTCTCCCTTCCTCATTTGTCCTCCATTTCTTACTGCAAACTCAGTGTGTCTTGTCCTTACAAAATGGATATTCCCAAATAACTGAACTTTCCTCTGCTTCCCATCTTTCCTACATATCCTACCAACAACTTACTTCTTTTGGGGAATATGGAAATTCATTTATACTATTTTATCCCCATCATTATTGGTATCTGCTAATTTTCAGCAAACTCTTCCCTTTCTGTAATGGTTTTAGTAAATACTTAGTACAGTGAGTGTAAATTTAAATGCATAAAATTACATATGCAAAAACATAATATTTTTTATTTTTTTTAAACTAAATTTAATTTTTACTTTTGAATCTTCTTTCCACCTGAAACCACAAAATGTATCCATGTCACCATAAGAAAATAATGAAACTCTTAGGTGGGGCCAGCCACAGCATTAAACGGACTGAGAAGCAGACACTCACAGGGTACCTGGGTACCTCAGGTGGTTAAGCATCTGCCTTTGGCACAGGTCAGAATCCCAGGGTCCTGGGATTGAAGACCACATTGGGCTCTCTGCGCAGCAGGGAGTCTGCTTCTTTCTCTCTCACTCTCCTTCTGTGCTCTCAATCTCTCTCAAATAAATAAAATCTTAAAGAAAAAAAAAAAAAAGCAGATACTCCCTTTCCTGCTGAGCTGTGGAAAAGGAAAACATCAACCCAAGGAAGAAGAGAGAGAGGGGCAAGATGTCAAATTTTTTAATGAGTTGAAACCTAATTTAATCTGGAAATGACTAGGGTTATCTATTTTTTTCTCATTAAATAATTGCCTCTAATTGTCAACTTTACAGTAAGACCTAAAAGATGTGATTCAGGAAACAATAGGAAGTCCATCCCTCATTCCACAAGAATACACTCTACAATTTATTACGGCCATCTTTCAACTTCATTTCCTGGACTTACGTTATTTGGAGATATACATACTGTCCAAAGAATCTTATTTAACTACTCAGTGATACTGGTGACATTCAAAATCACATCAATAAGACTATCTGTCTATCCTATTTATCATTCACTATTTTAGTCCCTCAGCTGATCATAAAACAATAATTGATTTTCTCTCTACTTTCTGGTCTCTTATAAACTGAATCCTACTCTCTCTTCACTGCTCTTCCCCAAAACTTTCATCATAATTGGAATTATATTACCTTTAAAATAGGATATAGGGTCTAAGAAGGCAGGTACCTTTTTCTGTTTTACTCACTATTCACAGTGTAGAAAAGTGGCTATTATCTAGTACATGCTCAATAATGAATGTGTGTCTTCCCCCACTGTATTGGAAGGTCCACATAGCATAAATGCATCAATACTGCATATTTTCCTCTTCATGGTACAAAATTCATTTTGGAGATTTATACAGTAGTCATTCCAACTTCTTACTGTTTGGGCCCCACTTACATTTTCTCTCATTAACTATTCTGCACACACTAGAAACCTCACCCAGCTGGCAAAGCCCCAACTCTGTTGACACATGCCATGCATTTCTTTTATTGAATTCTCTCGCCACTAATCTTCTATTTAAAACCCAATCAATCCTTTAAGATCTTGCTCAATTTGGGCTCTAGGTCAATATAATTAAAGTCCTTAAAATCCATCTAATGTTTAATTCACCTAACAAAGTATTTGAAGAATTCATTTTGCTAAAATATAAAACATCTTCCATGTAATGAGTTAATTTCACCCTTTGAGAATTTTTGCATATGTATTTGTATTTTGTGTACTTTTGAATATTTCAAATGTCTTACTCAATTTATTTAAAGCATCCTGTAAAGCCTTAATTCTATATTGTTTTATTTTTCAATTTAATGTGTTATATTGACAAACTGTGGAGTTCTTACTCATTTGGATATTTTCAAATATTTTCATAAATTTTTAAGTACAATCTAAATGGCTCTGATTGGTTTGCTCATGAAGGGGGTACACTACAATAGGAAGTGGATGGTTTTTTAGAACTTCAGTTCTTTGGATTCATCCCTTAAGTGACATCTGTCACAAAGAAAATGATTTGTTGAACACTAGTTGTGAACAGAGACAACAAATAACAGTAAATGTAGCAACAGCCAATTAGCAGAATCACTGCATTTGTTACGTTAACTGACTTGAGAAGCTGTGATTCTGGGACTTCAGAAAAATCTCAGAATCTTTCATTTCTTTGGTTGGCTTTTGTTGTCTTTTTCCAAATCAGAGAACAAGAAGTAAACCCTAAGTACCATTACGCAAGAAACTTACATGTTAAAGCTTTTTGTTCTGATTCATTAGTTGGATTTCAGTTTAAATGCCCTCTTTGTGTTCCCACAGTACCCCATAACTTGTAGCACTTATCCATATCCACAATGAGAACATCCATTTGACAGTGTCTTCCATCAGAATGTGAATTCAATGAACATAGCAATCATATCTCTATTGTTTACCATGGTATCTTTAATGAAGTTCCTGGAACAAGGTAATTTCTTAGGAAATATTTTTGCATGAATAAGTAAGTGAGAGCATTCTAAATTCTACTTAAACAGAGCATGCTAACATCAACCCTAATTTATTTCAAATTATAGGTTAGATAGTTTTCTGAAACTATCAAACACATGTAATATCATATATTCAGTTTATCACAATTTATACATTGCATCATTCTAGTGATGCCTCACACATCAAAGTCTAAATAAGATGCCCTTATGTTTATGCATTATCAGTCTGAGTGGTTGCACATGGAAGTCCTGATAAATGCTGACCTGTAGCACCACCTAAGATCATAATGGAAGAACAAGAATACAGGGTTTAAGAGCACAGGAAACCCATGGGGAGTCTTAATCTTACTAAAAACCCTTAATGATATACCATACTAACTTTTCAAAAATAGTAATGTTTTAAAAAGAGTGATTTTCATTAGATGGCAGTTTTGGGTTTTATTTATTTTTGTTTTTGTTTTTTTGTGTTTTGTAATGATTTTAGAAATAAACCTTCATATAAGATGTGACTCTGTCCTAGTTAAGATCCATCAAAAACATGAATTTTAAAAATGTTTTCCTTCTACTCATTTAAATTATATCAACCATTGTAGAGAATACTTGATCTTATTCATTCAGCTTTTATTCACAGCTCCAACTACAAATACAGCTCTTCCTTCTGAAAGTATTTTAATACATTTTGTTTATATAAGCCTTTGGCAAGACATCCTGATGTAAGAATGAGTTGTTTTACACATACATGTTCTCATTCTTAAAATCTTGGTATAATACACATCTCTTTGCATCTTCCTAAACACCAAACTCTGTGATTTATGTAGAAGGGGCATTGACTACTTGATCTGAGTTTGTATTGAGCAACTGACAAAACCGAATGTAAATTAGCTTGTACAAAAGTTATTATACTCCTTTGACTCATGTAAGAGGAAAATTAAGAAAGGACTTGGCTTCAGGATGACTGGATCCAAGGATTCTATGATTATTGCCTAGAAGCTTTTACTTTTCTATCCAGTTTTCATCTGTGCTCTTGTTTTCATTGTTGATTTTCTCAACATGATGCCAAAAATGGCTTTCATAAATCTTCATTTCCACCCTCTATTTTAAAAAATGCATACAAGCTTCATACCTACATTTCAATCACTGTTAATCTTTACAACTTAATGCAAATTTCATGTGCTTATCATATTGTAATAAAGAATCCCTTTAAAGTACTCAGTATTGTGAAACAGAGTGTTAAAATGAATTTGTAATAGAATCTAAACTCTTAGAAATATCCTAACTACACATTGTTTTCCATGTTAGAACAGAATGATTCTTTTTTTTATCAAAGCAATACAGTAACTAAAACCTATTTCATCACATTCAAGTTATGTGATAGCAGAGAATAATTCACTCACTTTCCTACCTGAGATCAATATGCACCTTTGTTTTTATGCTTGGAAAAATTTGTATGTTTGTTTGTTTAAAATGCAACGTTTCTATGTGTTGCATTTTCCTGGGAACACAGATTCCTGAGGTAATTAGGATGGAAAGTCATAATATCAGCAACCATAAAAAAGAAATCCTTTTTGCTTATGTATGGTCATAGGAAATTTCTACAGTTGTAACTTAGTTTATTATTTCTGTAACTTAGCTGTTTACATAAAACAGAGGCATATTGTTCAAGAATTAGCATCTATTTTCTGTTGCTGCTTCTCTTTGGAGAACTCAGGGATGAAGTAGAGAAAGCATAGTCCCAGATGGCATATGCTTCATTTATATTGACACTGAAGCACAGAAAACATGTCCAGAACTCGCCATCCTAATAACTGCCCAGACAGCAGACATAAATTAGACCACAACACACATTTTCCAGCTATTACCTGCTTAGGTATGCACCAGGCATACTTCAACATGCACACAATCTAGAGCTGTCTTGGGTCTTCCCAGTGAGTGGATCAGAACAAAGGTGGCATGATGGGCAAACAACTGATATCTCAAAATGAGGAAGGTAACAAGGCAGCCAAACCAGGATGAAAGGAGGCCTGGTCTAAGTGGAAAGTGTGACAAAGCAGTTCAGGTGCCATTTCTCTCCAAATACTGTCAACAGGTCTTAGAGATCAGAAACATGGCTGAAAGGTAGGTATATGTGTAACCTCTCTGACTTGAGAAGCAGTGCATTTATCAAGTCTTTATTTCAAATTTTGCTGCCCCTTTCCAGGAAGGCACCATTATTCCCTTCCTCCTGCATTCTCTTCTGCTAATATCCCAAATCCTATAATCTATCAATGCGGAAGACTCTCTGTGGCATATGGGGCCCTGAATACAGAGGAAAATCTCTTTGCTCTGGAATGATTGTGAGGCCTCAAGCAATTCCCATGGTTCTGTGATCCTTCAGACACTGCATTTCCTTGGGCATAGGGAGAAAATTTATACCTTCACTGAATATTTTTTTTTTAAATTACCTTCACTTAATATTTTGAGCCATCTTTCTTAAATCAGAAAACTAAAAAAAAGCATGAAATTTCACGAGTGCATTTTGTGCCATGGATTATAAATATTAAATGTATTATAGACGATTGCATGATGTATTAGTTTTCTATTGCTGCTAAAACAAACTGCCACAAATATCACAGTATAAAAAACCCACATTCATGACCTTAGAGTTCTAGAAGTCAGAAGTCCAAGGGATCTCATCAAGGTGTTAGCAGGTTGCATTCTTATCTGGAATCTCTAGAGAGAATCCATTTTCTTGCTCATTCATGTTGTTGGCAGAATTCAATTCCTTATCATTATAGAATTAGCATTTCCATTTAACTGGTGGCTATTCAAAGACCACTTGATTCTTTGACTCATGGCCCCCTTCTTCCATCTGCAAAGCCAGCACCTGTGGGCCAAATTCCTCTCATGCTTCAAATCTCTCCTATATCTTCCCTGGTCACATCTTTTACTGAGTTTTCTGTCTTCCTCTACCACTGAAGAGTCCATGTAATTACACTAGACCCACCCAGGTAATTCAGGATAAAATCCCTTCTTTAAGTCCGCTAATTAGCAATCTTAATTACATCTGCAAAATCCCTTTTCCTATATTTAGGTTCAGGGGATTGGGATATAGACATCAATCAGGGACCTACCACACACACTTATAAAATTCTCTTTAAAAATATTTACTCGCATAAAGATTGATTTTTATGAACTGGCACATACAATAATCTCAATCAGTACTAGACAAATTGTTTTCCCATAAAATATCGGTTATTATTTTCTTTGTTGGAAGTATCTACTATTAAAGAAGAGACAGCAAGCCCATAAATGGAGGCACTTGTGCTAAAACCTGCGTCAGCAACCCAAACTTATTAACCTAATTTCAGTTTTACCCCCCTAGGAATGTAACCTTTGACTAGTCAATATGGCATTACCTGATTATTCCTATAGATGATCTGCCCAATAGACCCCCTTTTCCCATTCTCCTTAGGAAGATCCAATCTTTACTAAAAATTTCTTTTCACCCTCTTTCTGCCCTTAAAAACTTTCCTTTTCTACAATTTAACAGAACTCCCTTCTGTTGCTAGATGGGATGTTACCTGACTCATGAGTCATTGAATAAAGCCAATTTAATCTTTAAATTTATTCAGCTGAATTTTTGTTGTTTAACACTAAGAAGGAACTAAGTTTCTGTTACCCTTATTTAAATCCCTAAAATTTCTCAAGGGATAAACAAAAACAAAAAGAATTGTTGACACTTGTAGGTTATTACTTTACTTCATTCATTTAAAGAATTCAAAAACCTTTCTAAGATCTTGAAAGATTCTTCCAGAAGGCACCCAGCTAATGTCATCCTTTCTTCCCTACCTCATATACTTGGCAGACATTACCTAATTTTAGCCATTCTAAGCAGATAGGAATCTCCATGTTTCTTTAATAGCAATGAGGCTCTAGAGACTCTTAACTATAGGAAACAAACTGAGGGTTTCTGGAGGGGAGGTGGGTGGGGGATGGGGTAACTGGGTGCTGGGCATTAAGGAGGGGACTTGATATACTAAGCAGTGGGTGTTATATGAATATGAAACTGATGAATCACTAAACTCTACCTCTAAAACTAACAATAAACTAATGTTAATTGAATTTAAATAAAATAAATTTAAAAAAATAACAATGAGGCTCTAAAGCTTCAGTTTATCATTTCTTGCTCAGAGTATCATATTTTACTGTCAGGAAATCTTTCTTGGTATTTCACACAAAAACTCCATGATATAATTTAAAGCTTTCTAACTTCCTCCTTTGGAAAGTAATGGATTTGTACCTTGAAGTGCTACTGAAGTTTTGTAAGTTCTTCTCATCTCTTCTCCCTCAAAAATCTTTTAAAAACCCAGAAGTTTCTTATATTGAGCTATGTTCCCTCTAAACCTATTTTTTGAGGGTTTTTATCATGAACGAATGTTGTACTTTGTCAAATGGTTTTTCTGCATCTATTGAGAAGATCATTTGGTTCTTAATCTTTCTTTGAGGGGCGCCTGGGTGGCTCAGTCATTAAGCATCTGCCTTTGGCTCAGACCATGATCCCAGCATCCTGGGTTCCAGCCCTGAGCTCTGCACCGGGCTCCCTGCTCTACAGGAAGCCTGCTTCTCCCTCTTCCACTCCTCCTGCTTGTGCTCCCTCTCTTACAGTGTCTCTCTCTGTCAATTGAATAAATAAAAATCTTTAAAAAAAAAAGTAAAAGAAAAAGAAAACCTTCCTTTGATTAATGTGGTATATCATGTTGATTAATTTGTGAATAGTGAACCACCCTGACAACCCAGGAATAAATCCCACTTGATCATGGTGAATGATTTTTTAAGGTATTATTGGATTTGGTTTGCTACTATTTTAGTGAGATTTTTTACATCCATGTTCATCAGGGAAATTGGTCTGTAGTTCTCTTTTTTTTTAGTTGGGCCTTTATCTCGTTTTGGTGTCTGGGTAATGCAGGCCTCATAGAATGAGCTTTTTCTATTTTTTGGAATAGTTTGGAATAGTTTGAAAAATAGGTATTAACTCTTCTTTAAATGTTTGATAGAACTTGCTTGTGAAGCCATCTGGCTCTGGCCCTATGATTTGTTTTTTGGGAGTTTTTTGATTATGGATTCAATTTCTTTTCTGGTTATTATTCTGTTCAAGTTTTCTATTTCTTCCTATTTCAGTTTTGAAAGTTTGTATGTTTCTAGGAATTCATCCATTTCTTCCAGGTCATCCAATTTGTTGAAAGACTCCACCAAAAAATAGCTAGAACTGATACACAAATTTGTCAAATATTGTCAAAACGTCTTTTCTGTAATCTATACATTTAATGAAATCCCTATCAAAATACCAACAGCATTTTTCATAGAACTGGAACAAACAATTCTAAAATTTGTAAGAAACCATAAAAGACCCCCAAATAGCCAAAGCAACCTTGAAAAAGAAAAGCAAAGCTGGAGGTATCACCATTTCAGACTTCAAGTTATATTTCAAAGCTGTAGTGATCAAAACAGTATGGTACTGACACAAATATAGACACACATATTAACAGAACAGAATAGGAAACCCAGAAATGAACCCACAACTATATGGTCAATTAATCTTCAACAAAGCAGGAAAGAATATCCAATGGGAAAAAGACAGTCTCTTCAACAAATGGTGTTGTGAAAACTGGACAGCAACATGCAAAATAATGAAACGACCATTTTCTTATACCATACACAAAAATAAATTCAAAATGGATGAAAGATCCAAACATGAGACAGAAAACCATCAAAATCCTAGAGGAGAACACAGGCAGCAACCTTTCTGACATCAGCTGTAGCAACTTCTAGATATGTCTCCTAAGGCAAGGGGAACAAAAGCAAGAATAAAGTAGTAGAACTTCATCAAAATAAAAAGCTTTTGCACAGCAAAGGAAACAATCAACAAAACTAAAACACAGATACAGAATGGGAAAAGATATTTGAAAATGACATATCTGTTAAAGGATTAGTATCCAAAATATATAAAGAACTTAAAGGAGCACCTGGATAGCTTGGTCAGTTAAGCATCCAACTCTTGATTTCGTCTCTGGTCATGATCATGGGATCTTGAGATCAGGTATCATGCTGGGCTCTATGTTCAGCATGGAATCTGTTTATTCTTCTCTCTCTGCTCCTCCCCCTGCTCATGCTCTCTCTCTCTAAAATGAATAAATAAAATCTTCTAAAAAAAATAAGTAAGTTATAAAACTCAATACCCCAAAAATAAATAATCCAATTAAAAAGTAGGCAGAAGACAGTAATAGACATTTTTTCCAAAGAAGACATACACATGGCCAGCAGACATATGAAATGATACTCAACATCATTCATCATCAGGGAAATACAAATCAAACTACAATGAGATATCACCTCACACCTGTCAGAATGGCTAAAACCAACAACACAAGAAACAACAGGTGTTGGTGAGGATGTGGAGAAAAGGTAACCCTCTTACACTATTGGTGGGAGTGCAAACTGGTGCAGCCGCTCTAGAAAACAGTATGGAGGCTTCTCAAAAAGTTAAACAGAACTACCCTATGATCCAGCAATTGCACAATTAGGTAATTACCTAAAGAATACAAAATACTAATTCCAAAGCATACATGCACCCCAATGTTTATAGCAGCATTACCTACAATAGCCAAATTATGGTAAAAGCCCTTATGTCCATCAATTGATGAATGGATGAAGAAGATATGGTATGAATACATATATATATAATGGAATATTACTCAGCCATAAAAAAGAATGAAATCTTGCTATTTGCAACGACATGGATAGAGTCAGAGAGTATTATGCTAAGCAAAATAAGTCAGTCAGAGAAAGATTAATACCATATGGTTTCACTCATATGTGGAACTTAAGACACAAAACAAATGAACAAAGGGGAAAAAAAAGAGAGAGAGAGGCAAACCAAGAAATAGACTCTTACCTGTAGAGAACAAATGATAGATACAAATGATGATAGACAGATATAGAACAAATGATAAACAGATGATAGGAATTAAGGAGAGCATTTGTTGTGGTAAGTAACCAGGTATTGAATGGAAGTGTTGAATCACTATACCATACACCTGAAACTAGTATTACACTGTATGTTAGCTATTTGGAATTTAAATTAAAAAAAAAAAAAAAGGAGTTTCAATAATACCAAATTAACATCTATAGGAAGTCACTGTTATTAAAATTATGTAATACCAAAATACAATTGTTTGTCAATATCATGATAAATTATTAATGAATAGAATATTTGTAAAAGTAGAACTTATTCATCAAAATGTCAATATAAAAATGCAATTAAGAAACACAAAACTATTTTTGTGCCTCTAATCACAAAGAACAAATCTTGTGTAAGAAAATGTAAATTCTATTGACTCTGCCACTAACTTAAGAAATGTGCTTCACAATGGCTCAATTGGTTAAGCACCTGCCTTCAGCTCAGGTTATGATCCCAGCATCCTGGGATCCAGACCATTGTTGGGCTTCCTGCTCAACGAGAAGTCTGCTTCTACCTCCCCCTGCTCTTGGGCTCTCTCTCTCTCAAATAAATAAATAAAATCTTAAAAAAAAAACAAAAAAAAGAAATGTATTTCAACTGAAAAACAGGTGTTGGTTAGCGCTTATGAATTCTTTGTCAGGGATTGAAAATGACAAGGAAATTATCCAATTTGGGAGAAGGAAAACTTAACTATGGAAAAAATAAAGGAAGTAGGAAGACAGATCAAATTCCTTCTGTCTAGAGAACCACAATATATGAAGAATCCAAACTAATGAATTTCCACAGCATTTTGTCTGAACTTCTTTGATGAAGATTTTAACTGAATACACTGTATCATAATCATTATGAACATGTCTTATCTTCCATTTTTTAAAAGACTTTATTTATTTATTTGCCAGAGAGACAGAGAGAGCCCAAACATGGGGAGCAGCAGGCAGAGGGAGAAGCAGGCTCCCCACTGAGCAGGGAGTCTGATGCAATGAGGGACTCCATCCCAGCACCTTGGGATCACGACTGGAGCTGAAGGCAGATGCTTAACCGACTGAGCTACCCAGGTGTCCCACGTCTTATCCTCTAAACTGGAATTACAGAACCATCGATTTGAATCATTCCAGTTCTTACCAAGCACTTATACAAAAGAATAAAAGTGTTCCTGCTCTAGGATTAGTGCAGTACTCTAATTCATTGGGTAGAGGTCTGTGTTGGAAATATTCGTAGATGTCACTTAAACTCAGAGGCAGCTAACCCCATCTGATTAGTAAAGATGTATGGAGGAGGTTAAATCCTGCATGAATTCACAATGCCTCGCTAGGTATGATATGATAAATACAATCCTCCTTGGCAGAGGTTAATTATAAAGCAAAGAAGGAATGACCAGAAGAATGCCTGGCTAGCTAAAATATGATAAACACATTCTTCCTTGGGAAAAGCTAATTGAAAAGCAAAGAAAGAGTGACCAGAAAACTGGGCCTCCTTTTAGGTTTCTGGGCTGAAAACAGCCAGATCCTATTGTGGCCCAATACTAATTCCCAGGGGACAGGTTAGATATAAATCCTTAACAGTTACCTACTCCCTGCCTGCAAGCCACAGACTAAGAAAGTTCTAACCTTACAATGCATGTAAATGCCACCGTCCTTGTTACTGAAGCATTATATTCCTTTCTGATCTTCAGTCTTTGATAACATGCATAATAAAAATGGAGGTTAGAGCTTCACCACTAGAGTGTCTGGTCCCCAGGTTCTCTGCTTTCTCCTACTTCGGTGCCTGGAGTAATCTTTTCATTCACCATCTCGGGGTTTACTGGCCAGACCCGACAAACTCCAACAAGTTTCAGCAAGGTGAAGAATGACAAGGGAGCAGGATGGGTATCCTTGTAATGGGAAACTACATAAGTAAAGGAAGGGAGATAGAAATATCTTTTTAGAGTGATTTTGAGGAAGCTCACGACATTAAGCAAGAGTAGAAGATGAAGGTGAAGATGTAGACAGGAACTGGACACTGGAGTAGAACTACATGAAATTCTTATAAGTGATTCCATACTGCTCTATCTATGCATGCCAGCACTGGGCATGTGTATTTGGTCCCCCCCCCCCAATTTAATAGCTCTCTAAATTACCAGAGCTCCACCTCTCCCTAGAAAACACAAAGCAGAACACCTTTATGCTCCTTCCCCACTACAGGACATCTGATGTGGGATTGAAAGACCGTTTTTAGTCTCACAATCCCCTTCACTATTTCTCTCCGGCAGCCTAGGGACGCTCATGAAAATGGAAATTTGCTATGGTTTCCTTTCTTATACTAGAATTCTTTGGGTAGATATGCCCAGTGTATCTGTTATTCTATATATATATATATATATATATATATATACATATGCATATGTATATATATATATGGGTGTATATATGCCCAGTGTATCTGTTATTCTCTCTCTCTATATATATATACATATATATATGTGTGTATATATATGGGTGTATATATGGTATATACTACCCATTTTGTCTCATACATATAGTACACATTCAGTAAATATTAATAGAATAGAAAACAAAGGGACCAATCAATCAACCAATCTCGCCTGGTGCATACTAAAGCACTCAACAAATGTTTTAAGTGTGAGTGAATAATAAGTATACACCAAGTTAATACCATGTAAAAAATGTAAATTAATTTGAGATTAAACTGCTGAAAAAGGATGAGACCAGTATATGGACAGAAATTATTAAATCCTAAGTAACCTGTTTGAGATAAGTAGACTAAAAATTAATAAAAGGAAAACAAAAAAGTCCAAGAAAATATATAAGGAAGTGGAAACACAAGTTGTATCTTAAAGGATAAGTAAACAGTGATTTTCAATCACTCTCTATATTATACAGATAAACAGTGGGGACGGGATAAGGAAGTTAGAACATGTTTATGAAAAGGCCTAGGAACAAAAATATACAGAGAACATGTTTGAGGATCCCAAGTTATATGCCTCATGTTCTCCATCTTTAATAGAGAAGTCACCAATCTTTGGTACATTTACTCCATTCCACAGTTTCCATGGCTATAGATTCAAAGGCTTGGAAATTACATAGCTTTTCCTCTGCCACAAACCTGCTAACAGCGTCATCAATTACTTTCACCCAGGGCAACGACACAGTAACTATTCTATGGTTCACCTGAGATTGATAATATGCCTCACAGATCTGGAGATAAAGACTTTGGACCAATGATTTATAGATGTAGATTCATGTGCATTTTTTCCAATATCCCACAATATTGCATTCACTATGCAATTAGTCTTTTGCTGTGAAATGTGGGAAGATAAATTGGACAATACATCAGACTGAGCAGAGCAACAAGCCATTTGCTAAACATGAAATCATGATCCAATTTCTGCAATAAAAAGTGATTCAGAGATTCTCTGCTGCATTCTGTATTTGGAAAGCTACCTGAAGGAAAGGAGGTTATATATAATAAAAACAAACAGTGAAGGATTACTCATAAGCATAAATTTGTGAAGAATAATGGAACATATTTAAGTACTGTAGATAGATTAAAACAACAATCCAAAAAAATAAAAAAAAACTGGACTGGAGCAATAGGTATGAACTTGAAGATACAGTTCATTAGAAGGTCTATAAAGCCAAATCCCTAACACTACTGTCAGGAGAGAAAATGAGGGACAGACATACACTATTTTAGAACAATTTATCTATCTATCTCTCTATCTCTCTCTCTATCTATTTAGCATTTGTCTATCTGTTATTTATCACCCATCATCTACAATTTTAACTTACTGCTTTCTGATACTGCTTTACTTCTAAAAGATGCCAGCCTACATAATTCCTAGAGTAAAAGTTTTTGTTGTGATGTTAAAAATTGCCTTATTGGTTCTATTTATTTTATATATTCACTCTTGGTTTTAGTAAATATGTAAAATACATATTTACATATGTATATGTGCAAATACATATGTACATTTGTAAATATGTAAAAATTTAGTAAAAAATAAAAGAAGATTATTCTATTATACTTCAAACCAGTATAGCTATGCTTTTCCACATTTTACTGAAGAATAATATATATAGAAAGTACATATTTCATAAACTACTCATAGCCATATAATGACCCTGGTCAGAAATATAAAATGGTCCAAAGCATTCATTAATGAGTATGTCTTAATTATTCAAAATATCAAAACATCCAATCTTCTATATCATCTATGATAATAAAATCTATATGACTCCTAAAACTACTGAAAATGCATTGAGCTTTCAGAATATTTTGTCTCATAACTTCCTTCATTAAATTTGTCATTCTTTCAAGTTGCTATAACAAAATAAGTGAAATCTCTTTTTGTTAAATTAAAAAAAATCATAGAACTATATCCCCAATTGTATTACTTACATATTTCTGCATAATAATATTAACATGAACTTTGCAGCTAAAAATAATATAGATTTATTATTTCACAATATCTGTGAGTCAGGAATATAGGCAAGGTCTAGCTCAGTCCCCTGCAAGCCTGCAATCTAAGTGTCAGACATGACTGGGTTTCATCTAGGGTCATCTGGGAAAAGATCTACTTTCAAGCTTTCAGTTATTGGATTTTATTTTTTTTTAAAGATTTTATTTATTTATTTGACAGACAGAGATCACAAGTAGACAGAGAGGCAGGCAGAGAGAGAGGAGAGACGAGGAAGCAGGCTCCCCGCTGAGCAGAAAGCCTGATATGGGGCTCGATCCCAGGACCCTGTGATCATGACCTGAGCCAAAGGCAGAGGCTTTAACCCACTGAGCCACCCAGGCGACCCCAGTTATTGGATTTTAGTTTCTTATGGACTACCAGACTAAGGGCTACTTTTTATTTTATTTTTTTATTTTATTTATTTATTATTTATTTATTTATAACTAAATGATTTATTTATTAAATAAATATATTTTATTTACTTATTTGTTTATTTATATGCTTACTGACATACTTGGATAGACCAAATCCACACCATGATAACTAACAGTTGCCAAAATATCAGTGGTTTGAAACAAAAGTGTTTATTTTTCACTTATACCAAATGTTTTTTACAGGTCAATTAGGAACCTAACCAGAGTTAAAATCTATTTGACAGCCACACTATATCTATCTATATGCATCTGCCCAATTTTCAGAAATACAGATATGAAATATAATCTTTCAAATAAGGTAAATTATTTGTAAATAATTTCATTGAACAATAAATCTTATAAAAACATTAAACTTCACTTTACATTTTTCAAATGAGTCAACTTATAAATGATTTTGAGGAACTTTCCTATTGAATAGAATTACTCATAAACATCATAAACAATAATCTTTTGATGCCAAAAGTAAATCATGAAACTTTCCTGATGATCTTTAACAAAGATAGACATGGAATAAATTCACTAAATTTTTAAAAGAAAAATAGACATGATAAAGAAATGAGGAATTACTAAGATGATTTATATTCCTTCCTGCTTGTATGTAATACGGTATACTAGATAGCCATACCAGCTTTCTTTCAATATGAAAGTAACAATTACATTATCTTCAAAATATACCGCAATTAGAATGGGCTTCTAGAAATAAACGTTGCTTTCCTTACATAAAAAGATGATGACTGTTTTTGTCCCTCTTGAAAGAATATGCTGTCAGACATTCATTTGTTTAAATAGCATCTTCATTTTACTAAGTAACTTCTTCTCTTTGGGCATACTACCAATAAAATTTCCTAGCATTGAGCAAAATTATATAAGAAGTAATTATAAAATTTGACAAATTATAAAATTTGGCAAATATAAAATTATAAAAGTAATTATAAAATTATAAAATTTATAAAATTTGAATGTCTGCCTTATATAAATCTGTTCAGGCAATGGCTGAAAACAGAATTTAATGCAGTTTATCTGGTTAGATTGATTATATTAAAAAGTTAAAACTGGGCACCTGGGTGGCTCGGTCGTTAAGCGTCTGCCTTCAGCTCAGGTCATGATCCCAAGTACTGGGATCTAGCTCCACATCAGGCTCCCTACTCAGTGGGAAGCCTGCTTCTCTCTCTCCTACTCACCCTGCTTTATTCCCTCTCTTGCTGTCAATTTCTCTCTGTCAAATAAATAAAGTCTTTTTTTTTTATAAGTTGAAATTATGAGTGATGCCACAAATTTTTAATAAGTGCCAACAGAATCAAAGCTATGGAGATACGATTTACAGGAACTGTGTATATAAAATTTAATGTTTCTGAAATAATTAAGTTTCTGAATTTCTCTTTTCAGAACCTACTTTAAAATAGTAATAAAGTTTATTCTTTTAATTTTACTTTTTTTTTCAGTGTTCCAAAATTCATTGATTGTTTATGCATCACACCCAGTGCTCCATGCAATATGTGCCCTCCATGATACCCACCACAAGGCTCTCCCCCTCCCCCCCAGCCAAAACCCTCAGTTTGTCTCTTAGAGTCCACAGTCTCTCATGGTTTGTCTCCCCCTCCAACTTTCCCCAACTCACTTTTCCTCTCCATCTCCCAATGTCTTCCGTGTTATTCCTTATGCTCCACAACTAAGTGAAACCATATGATAATTGACTCTCTCTGCTTGACTTATTTCACTCAGCATAATCTCTTCCAGTCCCATCCATGTTGATAGGTAAGTTGGGTATTCATCCTTTCTGATGGAGGCATAATAACTCCATTGTATATATGGACCATATCTTCTTTATCCGTTCGTCCATTGAAGGGCATCTTGGTTCTTTCCACAGTTTGGTGACTGTGGCCATTGCTGCTATGAACATTGGGGTACACGGGCCCTTCTTTTCACTACATCTGTATCTTGTGGGTAAATACCCAGTAGTGCAATTGCAGCTCTATTTTTAATTTCTTAAGGAATTTCCACACTATTTTCCAAAGTGCCTGAATCAACTTGCATTCCCACCAACAGTGTAAGAGGGCTCCCCTTTCTCCACATCCTCTCCAACACTTGTTGTTTCCTGTCTTGTTGATTTTGGCCATTCTAACTGGTGTAAGGTGGTATCTCAATGTGGTTTTGATTTGAATCTCCCTGATGGCTAATGATAATGAACATGTTTTCATGTGTCTGTTAGCCATCTGTATGTCTTCTTTGGAGAAGTTTCTGTTCATGTCTTCTGCCCATTTTTTGATGTGATTATCTGTTTTGTGTGTGTTGAGTTTGAGGAGTTTTTTATAGATCTTGGATAGCAGCCCTTTGTCTGTAGTGTCATTGGCGAATATCTTCTCCAAAGACCCCACCAAAAAGGAGAATTTCAGATCAATATCACTGATGAATATGGATGCTAAGATTCTCAACAAGATCCTAGCTAATAGGATCCAACAGTACATTAAAAAGATTATCCACCATGACCAGGTGGGATTTATCCATGGGATACAAGGGTGGTTCAACACTCAATCAATGTGACAGAACAATCAATCAATCAATGTGACAGAACAAATCAATAAGAGAAGAGAGAAGAACCATATGGTCCTCTCAATTGATGCAGAAAAAGCATTTGACAAAATCCAGCATCTGTTCCTGATTAAAACGCCTCAAAGTATAGAGATAGAGGGAACATTCCTCAACTTCATAGAATCTATCTAAGAAAAACCCACAGTAAATGTCATCCTCAATGGGGAAAAGATGACAGCCTTCCCTTTGAGATCAGGAACATGACAAGGATGTCCACTCTTGCCACTTTGTTCAACATAGTACTAGAAGTCCTAGCAACAGCAATCAGACAACAAAAATAAAAGGGATACAAATTGGCAAAGAAGAAGTCAAACTCTCTCTCTTCACAGATGACATGATACTTTATATGGAAAATAACATATTCTTTTCCATGATACTTTATATGGAATAGACTCCACCCCCAAACTACTAGAACTCATACAGCAATTCAGTAATGTGGCAGGATATAAAATCAATGTACAGAAATCAGTTGCTTTCTTATACACTAACAATGAAAAAAAGTAATAAAAGTTTATCATTAATTACCAGGTGTTAGTGTTCCTACTGAATTAATTTCATGGCACCATTTTTGTCTTGGCCAAAGTAATTGAACTTTACAACCTAATCCTCACCACAACACTATGTGATGACCAAGGTTAAAGACTCAGCAACTTTATACAAAATGCATAAGCTAGAGAGATTAAAACAAACAAACAAACTGGGTAAAGCCATGGGACTGGAAGAGTACTAAAGAGAGTCACTGAACTGAAGTCATTTCAAGGAAGCTAATCTGGTAAAGAGGATAATGAGAAGTGTCCATAATGGTAGCATAATTAAGTGAGGAACTTGTAAAGATAAATGAAGCTTCCATTGGAGTGTAAAGTGGTGGTTCTCAAAGTGTGGTCCTCAGAACAAAGCCATCAGCATCACCTAGGAACATGGTAGAAATGCAAATTCTCAGGCCTTACCTCAGACCTACTGAGACATAAATTCTGGAGTGGAACCTAGCTGTCAGTGTTTCTGATGATTCTGAGGTACTCTGAAGTGTGAGAACCACTGGTAGAGAGTCTTGGAAACAAAGAGAGGGAAAAAGAGGGAATGGTTCACATGTTGAATGCTACTGAGAACATGAATAAAATGAAGATATGACAGTGTCAGAGCATAGAAGTCACTAGAGATTGTTATGCAAGGGACACAGATGCATACACACTAGTCCCTGTGATGTATTTATTAGGGAAAGTATAGAAGCAATAGAGTCAGTAGAAAGCACAAGTTCCCTTCTATTCATCGCACCATGAGATTAACACTGGAATGTTTGGACAAAACATGAAAAGTGCTACATGAGAAGAGTCCTCTCCCTATGGTGCTGCATATATTTATAGGACAGATGAGAAAATTCAGGGAAGTGTGGTCAACCATCCAATAGCGCAAGCTTCCTGGCCAGGGATATGGCCTTGTAAGACAGTAATCTAGTTAGGAGGGCTCACATAGTAATTCCACTAGTATGGGCTCTAGAGACAGCTTATGTTCTTTTGATGAGTTTATTCCGTGCTGCTGAGCCAACTGTCTGCCAAGTCACTTAAAAGGGGAAGAGAGAGGGCAACTAGTACCATGCCAGCTCAAAAGATAAGAAATAAGTACCTACTCTGTAACGTTAAAAGCAGCACATTTCAGACAAAAGTTTGGCTACATCAGAAGGAAGTAAAAAGTGTTGGCAGCTCAAAAAGATATGGGGTAGGATTTTTTTTTTTTTTTTAATATTGGACATACTACCATGTTGGTGTGCTGGAGAGAAAAATTAAGTAGAGAGGGAACACTGGTAATGCAGAATTGAAACGGTCACTCAAGTTAGCAAAGATGTTTGAGTTGGTGAGCAAAGACAGAATCTAGAGAACATGTGCAGGAACTGTCATGAAGGTTGAAGTAGAAGAGGAGAGAAAGAAGCACCTAGATTTGAGTGTTTTGTAGGCATTTATTCCTATCTGCTAACTTGATAATCTCAAGGCCTCGATAATTGTCCTAAGGATTAATGGGCTGATGATACAAGTAGTGTTAATGGCTCTTTCTGGACCACTGCTTGGCTATTTAAGTCACCAAGTTTTCCGTCTATGGAGAGACAGAGAAGCAGCATTGTGTCCCACGGTATAATCACAATAAGATGATGCAACACCACCTGCCACGCCCTTGGGAACTGTGTTCAGGGCTCAGCGTGTTAATGGTCCCCTTCCAGTTCTATGCATTATTATGTAAAGACCACCAATGCAGTGACCAAGATCAGAATCCACCCACATCCATGTGCTTGAAAGTAAGGACTGTTTCCTGACTCTCAGACCAGTAATCTCCAATAAAAGAAAAGTCATATTCCCTATTAGACAATGATCGCCATACAGGGCATGAGTCATTTCTTCAGTTCAGAATGCCAGAACAAAAGTTTCTTTGTTTCCTTCTCAGCATTTCTTCCTTCTCTTTTCTCCCACTTACATGGAAATGGTAAACAAAAAGGAAATAAAAAACCGTGATACTAAGAAAATGTGAAAGTTTGTACTGAAGACTCATCTTTTAGAATATCCTGGAGTTAGACTCAGAGCTTATATGGTGACTGAGTTAGAAATGCCTGAAAAGATAGAGAATATAAAAGTATAATATAATGTACTATAATCCTAGCTCTTATTATCTCTGGTTAATAAAAAGGGCAAAAATGTTGGGGATATATACTTGATCTTTAGAGAAAAAAATTCCATTTTCTTTTCCCAATAAACTGAAATCCTCATAAAATAATGTTAAGGCAAATTAATTTTTAAATGTGTGTGTGTGTGTGTGTGTGTGTGTGTGTGTGTTTGCAGTGCTTCATGTATGCTGTGGCCTATTTTTATAATGATTTATTGAATGTGATAAGTGAAAATAAGCCATAACAGTTTGCCTGACAGAACCATTTAACAACAATTATAAATCACATGCAACCACTTGGAACATAACACTGTATTCTGAGAGAAATACAACTGTACAGGACATTACTCTCTTTGATTCTAGAATTTATAGAAAAATCAACAGTAACTGGAGCATGAAATAAAGTCCCTTGTTATTTTATACTGCAACACTCTAAAGGCAGAAACACAAACTGAAATGCTCAGTTCTTTGATACTGATGTCAGGCTCTCTATATAAGTTCAATGACCTGAGCAATTAACAATGAAGATCAATGGCTTATTATAGTTCAAAATAGACTTTTTGTTCAAATAAAAAGTTAAATTTTTCTACAGTATCTGCCACAGATAGTTAAGAAGAGCATTTCTCTCATTTGACTTTGCTAACCATAGAACTATGTTGACCGACCTACCATAAATTTATGCTTACTCTTTTCAGTTGGGTTCTCAAAGCTGCTTGACAATCATATTATTCATTTCTAGATGATAAATTAGTCCATTCCCTATAACTCGAATTCCAATCTCTCATCTTCTCAAATCCTCTTGCTTAACTTTCTCATACTCTAGATCTTCAGGTATCCTGTCTTTTTGTTTACTGAAAACTTTTTTTTTTTAAGTGGGGAAAAAAAAGCCATAAGGATTCATTGGAAAAATAGATCACTCCTTTTTTTGAGACACAAGTGAAGAATACTTAATAAATAGATAAATAATGAGTGAAGCGAGAGCTTCAGCTTAATAGTCTTAATATTAATGTCTTCAGCAAATGGGGATTAAAAAGTCCACTTTAAAAAAAAAGTCCCCCCCCCACCCACCTCTCCTCTGGTAACCATTAGTTTGTTCTCTGTAGTTAAGAGTCTGTTTCTTGGTTTATCTCTCTCATTTTTTCCTTTTTTTCCATACAGATTTTAGGATTATTTGTTCCAGCTCTGTGAAAAATGTTGATGGTATTTTGATAGGGGTTTCATTGAATGTGTAGATTACTGTGTAGCATAGACATTTTAACATATTTGTTTTTCCCATTCATGAGCATTGGAATGTTTTCCATTTCTTTGAGACTTCCTCAATTTCTTTCATAAGTGTTCTATACTTTTCTAAGTACAGACCATTTACCTCTTTAGTTAAGTTTATTCCTAGGTATGTTATGGGTTTGGATGCAACTGTAAATGGGGTTGATTCTTTGACTTCTCTTTCTTCTGTCTCATTGCTACTATATAAAAATGCAACCCACTTCTGTGCATTGATTTTATATTGCCATTTTACTGAATTCCTGTATGAGTTCTAGCAACTTTTGGGTGGAGTCTCTTGGGTTATCAACATAAAGTATCATGTCATCTGCAAAAAGTATAAATTTGAATCCTTCTTTGATGATCTGAATGCTTTTTATTTCTTTTGGTTGTCTGATTGTTGAGGTTAAGACTTCCAGTACTATGCTGAACAACAGTGGTGACAGTGGTCATATTCCTGACCTTAGCGGAAAAGTTCTCAGTTTTTCCCTGTTGAGGATAATATTCACTATGGGTTTTTTGTATATGGCTTTTACGATATTGAGGTATGTTCTCTCTATCCCTACACTGCAGAGAAGTTTAATCAAGAAAGGATGCATTTTATCAAATGCCTTTTCAGCATCTATTGAGAAGATCATATAGTTCTTGTCCTTTATTAATGTTGTGTATCACACTGATTGATTTGCAGATGCTGAACCACCCTTGTAGCCCGAGAATAAATTCTACGTGGTCATGGTGAATAATCCTTTTAATGTACTGTTGGATCCTATTGGCTAGTATCTTGGTGAGAATCTGTGCATCCATGTTCATCAGGGATTTTGGTCTGCAATTCTCCTTTTTGTTGAGGTCTTCATCTGGTTTGGGGATCAAGGTAATGCTGACCTCATAGAATGAGTTTGGAAGTTTTTCTTCCATTTCTTTTTTTTTTTTTAAATTGTTTCAGAGAATAGGTATTAACTCTCCTTTAAATGTTTGGTAGAATTCTGCTGGGAGGCCATCTGGTCCTGGAGTACTGTTTGTTGCACCTGGGTCTGTTCATGTTTTCTATTTCTTCCTGTTTCAGTTTTGGTGGTTCATGTTTCTAGGAATGCATCCATTTCTTTCACACTGCCTAATTTGTTGGCATATAGTTGCTCATAATATGCTCTTATAATTGTTTATATTTCTTTGGTGTTGGTTGTGATATCTCCTTTATAATTTTTTATTTTATTTATTGGGTCCTTTCTCTTTTCTTTTTGATAAGTGTAGCTAGGGATCTATTGATCCTATTAATTGTTTCAGAGAATCAGCTCCTAGTTTCAATGCTCTGTTCTACTGTTCTTTGATTTCTGCTTCATTGATTTCTACTCTAATCTTTACTATTTCTCTTCTCCTGATAGATTTGTCAGAGAAAGACAAATACCATATGATTTCACTAATAAGCGGAATTTAAGAAACAAAACAGATGAACATAGGCGAAGAGGAGGAAAAATAAAATAAGACGAAAACTGACAGGGAGGCAAACCATGAGACTTAACTATAGGAAACAAACTGAGGGTTTTTTGAGGGGAGGTGGGTGGAGGGATGGAGTAATTGGGTGATGGGTACATCATTACTTGATGTAATGAGCAATGGTGTTACATGCAACTGATGAATCACTACATTCTACCCTGAAACTAATAATACTGCATATGTTAACTAAATTGAACTTAAATTTAAAAAAGAAAAAAAAATGCCTCTCAGTCCCACCTCTCACTCCTAACACTGCTACCTGCTTTGTTAATGTGCAATCACAGCTCCTCACCTTAGGCCTCCCTGCCTCTCTCTTGTTTCAGGATACAGGACCTCTCTGATGCTCTGGTGAGGGTTTTCAGTTGAAACCTTCTCAAAGCAGTCTACAAGACAGAGTTCATGCCTAAGGGGACACCCTTATTCCCTGGGCAGAAAGCACTGAGAATCATTTTCTATGATTCCTCATAAGGTTCCAGAGAATCTAGCCCTAGTGCTTGAAGCAGTGGCCATTCTGCAATGAACTCTTGTTTTATTACCTTGTACTGCTTTCCTACTTCCTCAGATTATATTTCCGAATTAACCTACTGTACCCAATCCTTTGTCTCATTCAAAAAAAAACCTAGGCTAAGAAACAATAATATATAAAAATGTGAGTACATATAAAAAATATGTAAGAGTATATATCTTTTACCCCTCCAATTCCATTTTTGGAATTTCTCCAAAGGTGAAAAAGAAGGAATGAGGTAGACACAAAAGATCTATATACAACTATAAAACATATTCCTTAAATGTCCAATTTTCAGAATGTGACAGAATAAATTTTTGCATTAGAGATTTTTTGGGGGGTCAGTATAGCTCCTTCTTTTAGAAAGTTCTCAGTTTGTTTATATCATTAGGAAATCTATAACCAAGTTTTGACATTGCTATTAAACAGATGTCTAAATACTATGAAAATATGGCTGAAAGCCATTGTCTGTTATGCTTATAATGACAGCCAAAACTTTAAGTAAATTTGTACTCTGTCTTTGTTTATGGGCATGTATTAGATTCATTATAAAAAAAAAGTAAAATAAACCTTTTCAATTTATGATTAATTTAAGGTTCTGTGGAAACTTCCCAGATCCTAAGAACAAAATGTAGGTATGTGTAGTAATTTTATCATTGTTTTATAATTCCTCAAAATTAAAATAGAGTAGTAAAACAAGTATTTTCACAAACTAGAGTTGATATACACTAATCTTTATCTTTATAACATAAAATGAGTTATTACTGGGAATTACTTTATTTCATACATGAAACATGGGTAAAGAAATTTGATGCTTTATTATTCTTTAGGGTATCACAACAAGAATGCCAAGAATCCTTTTAAAGCTTAAAAATCTGAAATAAGATTAGTTACATTAGCAAATTATTTCTGCAGACACAATAGAAAAAAATAGAAAGTAAAGATCTAGAAGTAAATATTTTTAAGGTAATTTACCTAGAATAACCAATTTTTAAAATTTCCTTAGAGCTTTCCAGAGAGTTGACCAGTTTTTTTGTTAAATGCAGATAATAAAATGTCTCTGTTAAGTTTCAGTGAAATTCAAATTTTAGTTAGTTATATGTATTCTTTTTCCCTATTTATTTTTTCATTATGAATAAGGTTGAATATTTTTAATAATTTTTTGATATTATTTTGTCGATTGTCTTTTATGTCCACTGCATAATTTTTCCATTGGATCTTATTTTCTTTTTGGTTTTTGAGAGTTAATTTTATACTAAGAAAATTACCTAATTTCAAAATATAATTTAAAACATTTGGTTATTTAATTATTGAGTTAATTGCATCTTGGAGAACATGCTCATTTTATATTTGTATAGGTCAACTTTTTAACTTTTTGAAAATTATACATCAGTGCATCTTTCTTGTCAAGTGAGTGACAAATAATTTTTCTAACTTTTCAGTTTTTTTTAACTTTTCAAGGATTTCTCTACATTATGTAATTTTTAAAAAAAGATATATTTATTTATTTAAAAGATTTTATTATTTATTTGACAGACAAAGATCACAAGTAGGCAGAGAGGCAGGCAGAGAGAGAGGAGGAAGCAGGCTCTCTGCCAAGCAGAGAGCCTGATGCGGTGCTCGATCCCAGGACCCTGGGACCATGACCTGAGCTGAAGGCAGAGGCTTTAGCCCACTGAGCCACCCAGACACCCCTACATTATGTAATTTTAAATATTTAATGTAATTTGCTGATTATATCTTATCTTTTTGAACTTGGGATTTTAGGACATGCTTACAAATTATTCTACTTCCTGGAAAAATTATTAAAAATAAAACTAGCATTTTACTGGCAGAGATTGGAAAGATGGCAAAGTAGGAGGATCCTAATGAATCCCATGAATACAACTAGATAATACTCACAGCATTGTAAATAACCCAGAAAATGACCCGAAGAGTAGCAGAACAAACTCCACTAACTCAAACTAAGGTAGAGAAGAGGCCACATAGATGAGGGTAGGAATGATGGAGACAGCAGTAGAGACCTAAACAGATCTCAGGCCATCTGCGGAAGGGAGGGGGTCAAAGGTGTTGAGAGGGGAGAAAAACAGACACTAACGCGAAGGATCCCACACAGGGAAGGTGAACGCCCATAACATTTGACTTTGAAAACTAAAGGGGCTGAATTTCATGAATTCTTATAAGCTGCAGGACATAAAGCTTGGAATTTTAAAGATCAGTGGGATCCATTCTGAGAAAGCCTGGAGGGTGAAAGGAAACTAAGTCTTTGTCCTTAAAGACAGCAAAACAAAGAGCCTGTGGAGATACAACATAGGAGCAGCAATTTGAAAAATGCCTGGGGCAGGACGCCTGGGTGGCTCAGTCATTATGCATCTGCCTTTGGCTCAGGTCATGATCCCAGGGTCCTGGGATCAAGCCCTGCATGGGGCTCCCTGAGGGAGCCTGCTTCTCCCTCCCACTCCACCTGCTCTCTTGATGTCTCTCTGTCAAATAAATAAATAAAATCTTTAAAAAAAATAAAAATAAAAATGCTTGGGGCATATAGAGGTAGAATTATTTACTAAGCTCAGAGCTCGGTCAGAGGGGCAAGGTTCATAGAAGGACTTCTCCAGGAACAAAGGAGCTGGCAGGCTCCATTTCCCTCCTCTGACCCTCAGCAAGGCCATCTGCAGGAACCAGAACAGAAGACATTCACTACTTAACTTGCTTACACTAAGCCCCTCTCCTCTATGGTTTGGTGATTCCACCCTTTCCAGTCACACTTGCTTCAGTCCCAGCATTGAAGATCCCCTCCTCAAGAAGACCAATTCAAGCCTTGCCAATAGCATGCCTCCCAACCAGAGCACTATGCAGGGTCTTGGTTCCAATGGTAGTGGGCCCCCCCTCCAGAGAAGACTGGCAGGCACCTTGTTAAAACTGCATGTCCAGCCCACACATGCTTGCTGATTTGCCCCAATTATCCAGCCCTGGGATCGTTGTAGTGGCAGGTCTCATACTATAAGCAGACCAGCAAGCACCTTATTAAAACATATGCCCTGCCCCTCCAATACACTCTTGGCTGGAGCCCATTCAAACCAGGGCCACAAGCCTGGCAGTGTGCTAACAGTCCTAACAGGAGCCAGAATCACTCCAAAGTGATCCTGATCTTGGGTGAGGGGATGATAACCACACATACCAGTCAGATGGTGGTAGCCCAAGCAGGGGGCTACGGGCAGACAGCTTATCTGATCATCACTGGCCCCACCCACCAATAAAAACTTCTCAAGGGATAACACTGGGAAAGTGCCCTGCAGTTTGATGTGACTGCACTGCCTGGCCTGACTCAGTTCAAGCCCAACATGGCCCCGGACTGGCCCACTAATACCACAGGGACCAAACACTGCACACAACAGGAAAAGAGAACCACTGTAGATGACTGGATAGAAGGAAAAAGTGGCCAAGACATAATAGCAGAGGGCACACAATACAGACAGAAGACACCCCTGATGTGCCAGGTTCTGGTGAACAGGAAACAGTGCACTGCTTTGCACAACAGGACCTCTTCTTCATAAGGCATTACCCTCAAGAACAGGAGACATAACTGACTTACCTAAGAGAGAAAAAGACATAGAGAATTAAACAAAATATGAAGACAGATGAATATGTCTCAAATGAAAGAACAGGATAAAACCACAGCAGGAGACCTAAGTAAAATGGATAGAAGCAATATACCTGATAGAGAATTTTAAAAAATGATTATAAAGGTACACACCAGACTTGAGAAAATAGTGGAGGACAATAGTGAGACCCTTAAAAGAGAGAAATAAAAAACAATCAATCACAGATGAAGAATGCAATAAATGAAATTTTAAAATGCTAGATGGAATAAATAGCAGGCTAGAGGAAGCAGAAGAATAAAGTAGCAACCTAGAAGACAGAGTAATGGAAGGTACTCAAACTGTGAATGTGAGAGAAAAAAAAATATGCAAAATGAGAATAGATCTAGAGAACTTGGTGACTCCATCAAGAGTAATAACTTGGGGATCCTAGTGATCCTTATAGGAATCCTAGAAGAGACCCTAGAAGAGAGAGAAAATGGGGCAGAAAATTTATTTGAAGAAATAATAACTGAAAACTTTCCTAATTTGTGGAAGAAAATAGATATCCAGAACCAGGAGGCACAAAAATCACCCAACAAAATCAATCCAAGAAGGTCCACACCAAGACACATAGTAAGTAAAATGGTAAAAGTAGTGATAAAGAGGGGAAAAAAGACAGTTACATACAAGGGAAACCCCCTAAGGCCATCATCAGCAGATTTTGCAGGTGAAATGGAGTGGCATGATATATAACAATTGCAATAAGGGAAAAAGCTACAGCCAAGAATACTCTATCGACAAGGCTATCATTCAGAATAAGAGAGAGATTTTCCCAGACAAACAAAAGCTGGCAGATTTAAGACCGCTAAACCAGCTGATGCCAAAATTCTTGGTTTCTTGCTTCATATGAGGGCAATAGCTAGATTTAGTACTAATTTACTGTATTACAACTTACTTTTCTGACTGAGACACCAGGTGCCCCTAGCCTAATTCATTTTTATACAACCATCTCCTCTCTTCACTATATGGCCATTGATTCTTCTTTTATTCATGTTCTAATGATTCCTTTGTGTCACTTTTAATTTTTAATTAGTTTACATTTCTAACTTACAGCATATTTCTAATTTATTTCAGATTAGATAGGATATTAGTAATAAAAATAAATTACTAAGTTTAAGGTGAAATTAAGGTGAATTTAAGGTGAAATTATAAAAACAGAGTATATATTTGGGATTGCTGAGTATTTTTCTTTCCTTCCTTTTCCATATTAATATCCATTTGATTACTAAAACTTGAGACCTAACAGTTTTACTGTAATTATTCCCTCATCCCCCAAATGCTACCTTTTTAAGACACTCATGGGGGAAACTAGTTGCATTCTCATGATGTTAACCAAAAGTGAGGCAATGTCAAGCAGGACAGACCACCATCCCTTACTCCCCATTATGAGGTTCTGGGTAAAGAGGGGGGTATACTATCCTAGTGTTAACCCCATGGAAATACAACCATTATTATAAGAAAAAAGTCACCCACAAACAAAAACTTGACTGAAATATTTGGTAATAATTATTCTTCCTACTATTTAAAGGTAGTGGATATTGTATTCATAATTTTAAAATTTGATTTTTATATTTAATATTGTTTTTAACATAATATTGAAGTGTCAACCTAAGCAAAGTTATTCACTAAAAGAAAGGAGAATCAGCGATAGTACCAAGGGTTTGATCTAAAAATTATGTAATCCATCAAATGAGTTAGGATATAACTGAACTTAGTTCTCTTTCAGGAAATTTCCTTGTCCTTTAAACTCATAGCACTTAAATAATCTCTTTTTATAAAATCCTACACTGCTTTATTAGATCTCATAAATTAGATCATTATTTAATATTTGGTGTGAATTCAAAATGATATCACACCTATTTTATAAGCTTCAGTACAGTAGGGTTCTTCTTGGTAGCCTGAAACATGCCCAGTATATTGATATAATCTTGCAGCTGTAATTATCTCTGTGCCCCCATCTCACTTAGACATTCATTAATGAATATACCAGACTATTCAGGCCTTCATAGTTGTTCCACTCCTGATTGCTATTTAAGCAAGAGCTGGCTTTAACAAGGTTGCCCTCACTTCCCTTTGCTTTCCTATTCTCTTTCTTTCCAGATATTTTTCACTCAGAATAAACCACTTATTCATGAGACAGACTTACCAAAAAAAATCTGTCATCTTTATCTTGCTTCTAAACAGAGCTCCAAATTTCCAATTTTTTAATATATAACTGCAATGATAAATAAGTAGACATAAAAAGCTATTTGTCTCATTTTTCTTCTATAGTTGCAAAAATTCTCTCTGGGTATCTTTTCTCTAGGAAGTGAGTACATTAAAAAGTCTAGAAAATATTTTTTTCCAATGATAAGTTTTTTTAGAGATGAAATTCTCTATTCCAGTTTTATATTTTGATTTATAAGTACTAAACACATTAAATTTTTAAAAAAGATTTATTTATTTATTTATGTGACAGACAGAGATCACAAGTAAGCAGAGAGGCAGGCAGAAAGAGAGGGGGAAGCAGGTTCCCTGCTGAGCAGAGAGCCCAATGTGGGGCTCAATCCCAGGACCCTAGGATCATGACCTGAGCCGAAAGCAGAGGGTTAACCCACTGAGCCACCCAGATGCCCCTAAACACACTAAATTTTTAGATCCCATTTTCCTTTATCTTAAATGTTCTTACCCTGAAACTCACATAAACACAGCACTTCTGCAAATATATACTGAACAGCTAATCAGACTAATGATTAGCAAGAAGCTTTATAAAATAGGAAGGGAAAAGGATGAAAGAAATGTAGCAGCATTAAAAAATACTTCCATCTAAAGATATTTTAATATGGATTTATGTATTACATACAGCCTACGTAAGCTACATAAGTTATTAGGATATTCCCATCCAGAAGACTATGGTGGAAATTTTAATATTTAAATTTATGTAAACTAATAGTATTTGTGCATGTTTACTTCCATGTATGTATATTACATGAAGCATCCATAAGCATACATAAATAAATGCATAGGGCGAAGGACAGCAAGGTTAAATCATGTAAAGTCAGCAAAATTTACAGATCATTGGAAGTTAGGTGATAAAAAAATTGAAATAAAATTTTGAATTAAATTAGTGTTTTTCAAAAAAAACCTATAGATTTACAGATATAATATAAACTAGAAGTAAAAAACTGGTGACCCAGAGAAAAATCCATTGCACAAATTTATTTCCATTGCCTTAACACCATGTCAGTCACCAGTTTCATACATTTTAAAAAATTATTTGTTAACATTTAAGTATATATGAATTCTCATAAAACCTAGGTTTTGGGACTCTTGAAAAATCAAATTTCTGGCAACACTGGGCCTGAGTTCCCAAAAGGCAATGATCAGCTGGAACTGTGCTGCAACTTTTCTTCATGGTTTTACAGCACTTGGGGAAGTCTTCCTATTGCTTCTGCTGGACTAAGGACATCAGTGTCCTAATGTTTTCATAGATAGTTTTTTTTTTTAATGAAACATTTCTGGTATCCATATTGTCAAAAATAGGAAAATGGAAAGATCAGCAGCAAGGGCTATGTATTTCAAAATAAAGTGGGAGTGAGGAAGGGGAAAAGCATATGGTGGACGCATAGACTTTCTACATGTTTAATATCAAGCAATAAAAGAAGGTTTTGTAAGAAAGAGTAGTCTTGGGGCGCCTGGGTGGCTCAGTGGGTTAAGCCGCTGCCTTCGGCTCAGGTCATGATCTCAGGGTCCTGGGATCAAGTCCCGCATCGGGCTCTCTGCTCAGCAGGGAGCCTGCAAAAAAAAAAAAAAAAAAAGAAAGAGTAGTCTTGCCTGCTTTACTCATTTATTCATTCCATTTAAGATTATAGACTTTGTTTTAAAAACTTATCTGTTCCTGTTTCCCTATCAAATTAGAAAGAATAAACAGAAAATATCCTAGCCCTGCCAAATCCAAATTCCACTAGATTACTATTTCTTACCCAACCCTACTTCTATTTCACCACTTATGTTAAAAATATTACCAAGTGTTTAACTCCCTGACAGTTGTTTTCAATCCTGGCTGTATACTAGAATCACCTGGGGCACTTTAAAAATACCACTATCATACCTCCACCCCTAAAGGTTCTTATTTAACATTTGTCAAATGTGTCTTTTGCATCAGTGTTTTTTTAAAAAAGTTCCCTATATGATTCTAATAGGCATCCACATTTAGGGTCACTGCTGTATGGATTTTGCCGCCTGTTGGTAATGGAGTATATGCACCCTCTGCCCTCTCTTTTCTGCAAATTTCAGGAGTGTGTGTAGTCACTTAATCTGGTTCGATCTAATATATTTCCTTATAAAATGCTATAGGAGGTATCACCAGACCAGTTCTTCCAGAAGCCAACCTAAAGCAAGGATTACAGTGAAAGGACACATTACCAGCTTGCAGGAGCAATCACAAAGGCTGTGAGGAGAGCAGAATAAGGGAGACAACCTAACCACAGGTGAATTTCAGGAAAATTTCTAGACACCCTGATACCATGAGGAATTCTGGGCTGTAACTATACCTCAAGGTTGATCACACAGGGAGGCAAAGAAATCTGGCTTTTATACTCCTAGACCAGTCGATGACTATGGGGCATTGGGGAATATCCTAAGAACTCCCAGATGTCCAGCAACTTCTCCAGGTGAAAAGTCTCCATTGCAACCCTCCAAAAGTCCCAGGTAAGAGGCATTGGCAGGAAAGTACCCAGAACCTGGGGGATGGGTGAATAGAGAAAGACTAGGGGATCCCAGGGGGCACCTCTGTTGGACACCATGCAAAAGTGTTCCTTACAGCCTATCGCTGCACTCTTAAAGAAAAGAAAGTGTAAGATGGTGGTGGAGGATACAGTGGTGTTGAACTAGAAGATATCTAAGACATTTTCCTAGTAAAAAAAATAGTTACAAGACACTATCTGAAACAAGCCCTTTGGATCTTTATATTCTAACTAATAAATATTTAAAGATTCTACTTTCATTCTGCTTCAATAATCTTTTGATTCCTATTTTGGTAACTGCTTGACAGTTTGACAGGGATACTAATTAACACCTAAAACTAAATTCTTTCAAGAGGGGTGAAGGAAACACCTTAGAGCTTTAAATAATGAAGCAAAACAGGTTTCACAATAGCACTTTTTCACTCTTACCAGTCAGAATGCTATGTTACTTGTAATCAAATTTGGAGTCACGTAACACAATCAAAGATTTACATAAGTGAGCATGTATGTAAAAGATACACTTTTATATTTACCAAATATTTATTTAAATATGAGTACATAAAAATAATGAATGCAATAAGCAAAAGGCATCTATTTACAGTTTAGTTTCTGTTATCTGTTTTAATAAGAAATCCCATGAAGGGCTATGTAAGACTTATATTTAGATGGTTTAGGCTTACAGGAATTACATTCCCCTATTTGCAGGGAAACTTTTTTCAGGCAGTTTAAATCCTTTTGACAAGGAATACTATAACAAATGGAACACAACATTTTCACCCCAAATGAAAAATGGTAACTAAGTAATTTACCCTAAAAAGTATAATAATAATCCTAAAGATAATATTTTCAAGCATATTAAATTTGACTTGCTGAGAGTCTTGGAGAAGCACCACTGTTGTAGAAATTCATGGTACAACCCCAATATTCAGCCACAGAAAATCAATTTAGGAATCCTGACCAAGTTTTCGGACCACTCCCTGCAGCTTTACTCAACCCTTTTAAAAATATGTCACTTTTTGGTGAGGAGTCAAGATGGCGGAGAAGTAGCAGGCTGAGACAACATCAGGTGGCAGGAGATTAGCTAGATAGCTTATCAAACCATTCCGATCACCTACAAATCCAACAGGAGATCGAAAAGAAGAAGAGCAACAGTTCTAGAAACAGAAAATTGACCACTTTCTGAAAGGTAGGACTGGCAGAGAACTGAACCCAAAGCGATGGGAAGATACACTGTGGGGGGAGGGGCCGGCTCCTGGCAAGCGGCAAGCGGCAAGCGGCAGAGCACCAGAGCGAAAAATCAGGACTTTTAAAAGTCTGCTCCACTGAGGGACATCGCTCCAGAGGATAAACTGGGGTGAAGCCCACACGGGGACAACGTGGCCCCAGGTCCCGTGGGGTCATAGAAGGATTGGGGGTGTTTGAGTGTCACAGAGCTCACAGGTATTAAGAGACTGAGCTGAGGAGTGAGCTCTCAACTTGGGGTTACCTTGAACCGTAATCCATGACACAGGCCACTGCTCTGTGAGTGGGGTCCCCACAAGATCAGGGGAGACCCCCCCTGGAAGAGCTCAGGGATTCGCGGGGCTCAGAGACTCCAGACGGAGCTGTGTGCCAGAGACAAAGACGCTTGGTCACAGGCTGGGTGAGCTCGGAGCACAGCCAGAGGCCAGGGAGATGGGAGTGACTGAGCGCTTTGCTCTGAGGGCACAATGAGGAGTGGGGCCCCGAGCTCTCGGGTCCTCTGGGCAGGAGACTGGGAGGCCACCATTTTCATTCCCATCCTCCGGAACTCTACGGAAAGCATTCAGGGAACAAAAGCTTCCAAAAGTGAACCCGAGTGGATTACTTAGCCTGGCCACTAGTGTAAGGGCGGTGCAAGTCCGCCTGGGGCAAAGACATTTGAGAATCACTACAACCGGCCCCTCCACCAGAAGATCAACAAGAAATCCAGCCAAGACCAAGTTCACTTACCAAGAAGAACAGTGGAATCCCAGAGGAGGAGAAAGCAAAGCATGGAATTCAGGGCTTTCTCCCCATGAGTATTTAGTCTTGCAAAGTTAATTAATTTCTTTTTAATTTTTTCTTCTTCTGCTAAATTTTTTTTAAACTTTTACCCTTTCCTCTTTAAACGTTTTTTTAACTAGTTTATCTTAACAATACCTTTCATAAAACAAAAAAACCTTTTTTGAACCTTCATTATTATAGTCTTTTTTATCCTCCATTGTATCTAACTTTACTTTTTGTATACACATAGGGTTCTTTTCTTCTAAAAAATTCAGGTACAACTTCTAATAGATCAAAATACACCCTAAATCTAGCAACGGGCTTGTTCTAGTCCCCAGCACAAGCAAATTCTCTCCACTTTCTTCTTCTTTATTCTTCCAACCAACTTACCTTTTCAACTCCTTTTTTAGAAATTTAAAAATATATATATATATTTTTTCATCTTTATAGTCATATTCCATCCCTTCATTGTGTTTACCCCTATATATGCTTTTCATTCTTTAAAATTTTGGAAGGTAGGTTCTTCTAACAGACCAAAATACTCCCCAAATTAAGTGGGTGACCCTGTTCTAGACACCAGTCTAGTATATATATATTTTTTTTTCTTTTTTATATTTTTTCTTAATTTATTTTCTTTTAAAAAAATTTTTTTTTCTGGACTTCTTTTTACCCCCTTCTCCCCCCGCCCAACGAATTGGGGTCTCTTCTGATTTGGTTAAAGCACAATTTACTGGGGTATTTGCCACCCTTTTAGTATTTTATTTGCTCCTTCATATATTCTTATCTGTACAAAACGACGAGGCAGAAAAACTCACCACAAAAAAAAAGAACAACAGGCAGTACTGAAGGCTAGGGACATAAACAATACACACATTGGTAATATGTCAGATCTAGAGTTCAGAAAGACGATTCTCAAGGTTCTAGCCGGGCTCAAAAAAGGTATGGAAGATATTAGAGAAACCCTGCCTGGAGAAATAAAAGCCCTTTCTGGAGAAATAAAAGAACTAAAATCTAACAAAGTTGAAATCAAAAAAGCTATTAATGAGGTGCAATAAAAAATGGAGGCTCTTACTGCTAGGATAAATGAGGCAGAAGAAAGAATTAGTGATACAGAAGACCAAATGACAAAAAATAAAGAAGCTGAGCAAAAGAGAGACAAACAACTACTGGACCATGAGGGGAGAATTCGAGAGATAAGTGATACCATTAGATGAAATAACATTAGAATAATTGGTATTCCAGAAGAAGAAGAAAGAGAGAGGGGAGCAGAAGGTATATTGGAGAGAATTATTGTAGAGAATTTCCCTAAAATGGCAAAGGGAACAAGCATCAAAATCCAGGAGATGCTAAGAACGCCCCTCAAAATCAATAAAAATAGATCCACACCTCATCACCTGATAGTAAAATTTACAAATCTTAGCGACAAAGAGAAAATCCTGAAAGCAGCCCGGGAAAAGAAGTCTGTAACATACAAGGGTAAAAACATTAGATTGGCAGCGGACCTATCCACAGAGACCTGGCAGGCCAGAAAGAACTGGCATGATATATTCAGAGAACTAAACGAGAAAAACATGCAGCCAAGAATACTATATCCAGCTAGGCTATCATTGAAAATAGAAGGAGAGATTAAAAGCTTCCAGGACAAACAAAAACTGAAAGAATTTACAAACACCAAGCCAGCTCTACAGGAAATATTGAAAGGGGTCCTCTAAGCAAAGAGAGAGCCTAAAAGTAGTAGATCAGAAAGGAACAGAGACAATATACAGTAACAGTCACCCTACAGGCAATACAATGCACTAAATTCATATCTCTCATTAGTTACCCTGAATTTTAATGGGCTAAATGCCCCAATCAAAAGACACAGGGTATCAGAATGGATAAAAAAACAAAACCCATCTATATGCTGCCTACAAGAAACTCATTTTAGACCCACAGACACCTCCAGATTTAAATTGAGGGGGTGGAAAACAATTTACCATGCTGGTGGACATCAGAAGAAAGCTGGGGTGGCAATCCTTATATCAGATCAATTAGATTTTAAGCCAAAGACTATAATAAGAAATGAGGAAGGACACTATATCATACTCAAGGGGTCTGTCCAACAATAAGATCTAACAATTTTAAATATCTATGCCCCTAATGTGGGAGCAGCCAACTATATAAGCCAATTAATAACAAAATCAAGAAACACATTGACAATAATAGAATAATAGTGGGGGACTTTAACACCCCCCTCACTGAAATGGACAGATCATGCAAGTAAAAGATCAACAAGGAAATCAAGGCCTTAAATGACACACTGGACCAGATGGACATCACAGATATATTCAGAACATTCCATCCCAAAGTAACAGAATACACATTCTTTTCTAGTGCGCATGGAACATTCTCCACAGAATAGATCATACCTAGGTCATAAATCAGGTCTCAACCAGTATCAAAAGATTGGGATCATTCCCTGCATATTTTCAGACCACTATGCTCTGAAGCTAGAACTCAATCACAAGAGGAAATTTGGAAAGAACCCAAATACATGGAGACTAAACGGCATCCTTCTAAAGAATGAATGGGTCAACCAGGAAATTAAAGAAGAATTGAGAAAATTCATGGAAACAAATGACAATGAAAACACAATGGTTCAAAATCTGTGGGACACAACAAAGGCAGTCCTGAGAAGAAAATATATAGTGATACAAGCCTTTCTCAAGAAACAAGAAAGGTCTCAGGTACACAACCTAACCCTACACCTAAAGGAGCTGGAGAAAGAACAAGAAAGAAACCCTAAACCTAGCAGGAGAAGAGAAATCATAAAGATCAGAGCAGAAATCAATGAAATAGAAACCAAAAAAACAATAGAACAAATCAACAAAACTAGGAGCTGGTTCTTTGAAAGAATTAATAAGATTGATAAACCCCTGGCCAGACTTATCAAAAAGAAAAGAGAAAGGACCCAAATAAATAAAATCATGAATGAAAGAGGAGAGACTACAACCAACACCAAAGAAATACAAACAATTATAAGAACATATTATGAGCAACTCTATGCCAACAAATCTGACAATCTGGAAGAAATGGATGCACTCCTAGAGACATATAAACTACCACAACTGAACCAGGAAGAAATAGAAAACCTGAACAGACCCATAACCAGTAAGGAGATTGAAACAGTCATAAAAATCTCCAAACAAACAAAAGCCCAGGGCCAGACAGCTTCCCAGGTGAATTCTACCAAACAATTAAAGGATAATTAATTCCTATTCTCCTGAAACTGTTCCAAAAAATAGAAATGGAAGGAAAACTTCCAAACTCATTTTATGAGGCCAGCATCACCTTGATCCCAAAACCAGGCAAGGATCCCATCAAAAAAGAGAACTACAGACCAATATCCTTGATGAACACAGATGCAAAAATTATCACCGAAATACTAGCCAATAGGATCCAACAGTACATTAAAAGGATTATTCACCACGACCAAGTGGGATTTATTCCAGGGCTGCAAGGTTGGTTCAACATCCGTAAATCAATCAATGTGATACAACACCTTAATAAAAGAAAGAACAAGAATCATATGATACTCTCAATATATGCTGAAAAAGCATTTGACAAAGTACAGCACCCCTTCCTGATTAAAACTCTTCAATGTGTAGGGATAGAGGGCACATACCTCAATATTATCAATCCATCTACGAAAACCCACCACAAATATCATTCTCAATGGAGAAAAATTGAAAGCTTTTCCGCTAAGGTCAGGAACACAGCAGGGATGTCCATTACCACCACTGCTATTCAACATAGTACTAGAAGTCTTAGCCTCAGCAATCAGACAACAAAAAGAAATTAAAGACATCCAAATTGGCAAAGAAGAAGTCAATCTATCACTCTTCGCAGATGATATGATACTCTGTGTGGAAAACCCAAAAGACTCCACTCCAAAACTGCTAGAACTTGTACAGGAATTCAGTAAAGTGTCAGGATATAAAATCAATGCACAGAAATCAGTTGCATTTCTCTACACCAACAACAAGACAGAAGAAAGAGAAATTAAGGAGTCAATCCCATTTACAATTGTACCCAAAACTATAAGATAGCTAGGAATAAATCTAACCAAAGAGGCAAAGAATCTATACTCAGAAAACTATAAAGTACTCATGAAAGAAATGGAGGAAGACACAAAGAAATGGAAAAATGTTCCATGCTCATGGATTGGAAGAACAAATATTGTGAAAATGTCTATGTTACCTAAAGCAATCTACACATTTAATGCAATCCTTATCAAAATCCCATTCATTCTTTTCAAAGAAATGGAACAAATAATCCTAAAATTTATATGGAACCAGAAAAGAACTCGAATAGCCAAAGGGATATTGAAAAAGAAAGCCAAAGTTGGTGGCATCACAATTCCAGACTTCAAGCTCTATTACAAAGCTGTCTTCATCAAGACAGCATGGTACTGGCACAAAAACAGACACATAGATCAATGGAACAGAATAGAGAGCCCAGAAATAGACCCTCAACTCTATGGTCAACTAATCTTCGACAAAGCAGGAAAGAATGTCCAATGGAAAAAAGATAGTCTCTTCAATAAATGGTGTTGGGAAAATCGGACAGCCACATGAAGAAAGCTGAAATTGGACCCTTTCCTTACACCACACATGAAAATAGACTTAAAATGGATGAAGGACCTCAATGTGAGAAAGAAATCCATCAAAATCTTTGAGGAGAACACAGGCTGCAACCTCTTTGACCTCAGCTGCAGCAAATTCTTCCTAGGAACATTGCCAAAAGCAAGGGAAGCAAGGGCAAAAATGAACTATTGGGATTTCATCAAGATCAAAAGCCTTTGCACAGCAAAGGAAACAGGTAACAAAACCAAAAGACAACTCACAGAACGGGAGAAGATATTTGCAAATGACATCAGATAAAGGGCTAGTATCCAAAGCCTATAAAGAACTTAGCAAACTCAACACCCAAAGAACAAATAATCCAATCAAGAAATGGGCAGAAGACATGAACAGACATTTCTGCAAAGAAGACAGCCAGATGGCCAATAGACACATGAAAAAGTGCTCCATATCCCTCGGCATCAGGGAAATACAAATCAAAACCACAATGAGATACCACCTCACACCAGTCAGAATGGCTAAAATTAACAAGTCAGGAAATGACAGATGCTGGCGAGGATGCGGAGAAAGGGGAACCCTCCTACACTGTTGGTGGGAATGCAAGTTCATGCAACCACTCCAGAAAACAGCATGGAGGTTCCTCAAAATGTTCACAATAGAGCTACCTTACGATCCAGCAATTGCACTGCTGGGTATTTACCCTAAAGATACAAACATAGTGATCCAAAGGGGCACGTGTACCCGAATGTTTATAGCAGCAATGTCCACAATAGCCAAAGTATGGAAAGTACCTAGATGTCCATCAACTGATGACTGGATAAAGAAGAGGTGATATATATACACAATGGAATACTCTGCAGCCATCAAAAGAAATGAAATCTTGCCATTTACGATGATGTGGACGGAACTAGAGGGTATTATGCTGAGTGAAATAAGTGAAATCGGAGAAAGGCAACTATCATATGATCTCCCTGATATGAGGAAGTGTAAATGCAACGTGTGGGGTTTGAGGGGTAGAAAAAGAATACATGGAACAGGATGGGATTGGGAGGGAGACAAACCATAAGAGACTCTTACTGTTACAAAACAAATTGAGGGGGGTGGGGGGAGGGGGGAGGGAGAGGGTGGTGGGGTTATGGACATTGGGGAGGGTATGTGCTACGGTGAGTGCTGTGAAGTGTGTAAACTTGGCGATTCACAGACCTGTACCCCTGGGGCTAATAATACATTATAAAGTTTATTAAAAAATTTAAAAAAATTTTTTTTAAATGCCACTTTTTGCTATTGCCAGAAAATTGCCAAAATACCTAAACTAAATAAATAGGACAGGACTAGAACACAGTCAAAATTTAAATTCCTTGGGCGCCTGGGTGGCTCAGTGGATTAAGCCGCTGCCTTCAGCTCAGGTCATGATCTCAGGGTCCTGGGATCGAGTCCCACATTGGGTTCTCTGCTCAGCGGGGAGCCTGCTTCCCTCTCTCTCTCTGCCTGCTTCTCTGTCTACTTGTGATCTCTGTCAAATAAATAAATAAATAAATAATAAATTCCTTGACCACTTTTTTCTTTAAATTAGTAATTAAGCAAAATAAATTAACAAGTTATAAGACGAGTGTGTGTGTGTGTGTGTGTGTGTTAAGGGAAGAAGTAATTTTAAGTATCTATTTACCTATTTTATATCATATACATCATGTAAATGATCTCATTTAATACTAAAGGACCCTAATATACACATCAAGCATAATTACAGGATAGGACACTAATAATTAAACAGGTTAAAGTATTTATACTAGGAGACACAGCTTCTCAACTCTGAAGCTGAGACTGAAATCTGTCTACCTTCAAAGCTTATGCTCTTTTCCACCACATCCAGCAAGAAAAAGGAAGGATGTTATTCAAAAATATATTAACACCATGAAACTTTCTGCCTTTTCTAAGATCAAAATCTACCTCTATAAATTCTGGTTTAGGTTTAGGTGAATGGGTCAATCCTGATGATCTTTCTTATCTTTTGAAAATTTTTACTTTTTACATTGCAATGAAGAAAGTCATATTTGAAATTTCTCTGAAGAGCCATCAGAAAATGCATAAGAAAAATAAAGATCAGTTGTCAGCTGACCTCGTCCTCCAACTGTGTTCTGAGAGCAAGAATGGAAAGGATTCATGCCAGCTTCCTGACATCTGAATTTCTTTATGCCTGGGTAATGAATTCTGAAAACAACCCACACTTTCTTTGTCACTTGTATTTTGTTTCAAAAGGAAACACAAAAAGGAATAGAAAAACATTGTTTCCTTGATTTTTTTTCTGGAATTTGGCAGCACTGACAGAAGCATTTGTTTCCTAACAAAAACAGACACTTAAAATCTCAGGTGTTCAATGTTTTGAAATGACAACTGACAGTAAGGACAGAACTGTTAATTAGGATTCCAAGAGCAAAGACTGTCAGTAAAGAGAGTGATTTTGATGTGGAAGACAGAATTCAAGTTTATGTAGACATTCTTTCCTTTGATATATTAATTTATGTTTTTGATGAAGAAATTCAGTTTCTTTATTCTTGTTCTAGAAGTGTATTTTCTTCATTTGATCTCACCAGAGTAAACAGGTTTCTGTGTAGAACACAATGATACCTACTACAAGTACCTGCCTGGATCCAGGATTTCTCCTAATACTGGAAAAGTAAGAGTGAATAAAACACAGCAACCCTGCCCTCAGGGAGACAGATGAAAAGCAAAATACATAAATAATGTATATAGTATGTTAGAGATAAGTGTTATGCAAAGAATAAAAGAGGGAAGGGGATCTGATGGGGTGGGGGCCAAAATCTTAGACAAGTAATCAGGGAAGGCTTCACTGAGAAAGTGACTTTTTAATAAACAAAGTGCAATGTGAGTATTGGGAAGAGGGAATTCAGGCACGGTGCAGCTAGTGCAAATGGAAACTTGTAAAGCAGCCTAGGAAATGGATCATAGATTATTAGTAGTGCCAATGGAAGGAAATGAAGTTATACTACTCAGAAGACAGTTAAGTTATGTATTCTACTAAGCTACAAATACAAATATCTTAGGAAAGTTTCTTTGGTGCACATAGTTTAAATTTTTAAACACACCTACATTTAAAAAAGAAACAAAGGAAGAAAAAATTTTGGAAGGCCATTAGGGTATTTCAAGAAACCAAGAGAAATGGGGCCATGACAAAAGCCTATCTGGAAGTGAGAGCAAACTAAACAGTGACATGAAGTATTAATTATGAAAGGAAAATAATCATTTAAATAAACTGTCACCTAAAGCCATCTCTTGTCTACCTAACTGCTTTCAACTAAAGTGTTCAGTGCCATCTCACTTATGGCTGTTTGCCTTCCTTCTCCACCTTTATTTCTCTGAGCTGTGCTGCTCAGTTCCTTATAAAATGGAACAAGGACTGCATTTAGAATCATAATACCTGGACCTCAGTCTCATTTCCCCTTCTCACCAGTGCATCTTAGGTTGCTTCACTATCTTAGACATGTTTGTTAAATAACATTTCCTTTCAATTATATTTTATGACTTTAGTAAATATATGAGAGCTATTTGATTGTGTTCCACCTGGAATTAACCCTTTATAATGAGATCACTCATGAAGGAATTTTAGAAAGAATAGAAGGAGAATTAAAAATATCTTAGTGCAAAACCTGTTTAAAGGGTAGAAGAGAGGTTAGGTGGATGGACCAGAATCAGAAGAGTATAAAAATAAGCATAGAAAGTAATAGGAGATACAGTCACAAAAAAAAGAGCTGGTTATCAGCAGTGTCTTTTAAATAGATATGAAAGTCAATCACTCAGAAATAACCATTAACATTGGTGACAAGATTACCAGATAACCAATGATGGAAAACAGGTTTGTAGAGAGAAAGAGGGAACAAAGATGGGGTGTTCGAAGTGGAGAAGCCAAACTGCAACAAGTTTTATAGTGAATGGATATTGATTATAGAAAGGAACACTCATTACTTTTTAGAAAATTTGGTTTATTTAATTGACTTAACTTAAATTAATTGTAATACTGATCATAATCCTCCTGACAAACTCTTTCTTTCAAAACATGTGTCCAGTCTAATGCTAACAGTATATAGTTCATGGACAGATCCCTTGCACAATTAACAAATCCAGACAATGTTATTGAGTGTTTCCTATGATCCCACAGATTGTCTTCCATAAAATTTTGGCTGTGGAGAAAATCCTAATAAGAAGGAGATGTGCTCTCATTGAAACTTTCTGTACCTTTGAAAAGTAATTAAGGAGATCAGTTTAAATAGTATCTTCCCTGTTGTACTCACTCTGTGGTCATCTCATTATATGATCAGGATACAGGCACTCTGTTATTACCCTCAAAGATATCGTTATTTTTAAATGTGAGGAATTGAAACACAGTAAGCTCTTTATTTCCCCCGCAATCCCATAGCTCCACATGATTGGAAGCTTCAGATTTTTCAGTTATTTATTTGAGAGAAAAGAAAATGACTTTTTAATACCTGGATATCTGAACTCTAAAATTAACTGGATGCAAGATTCAAGGTCAACCAATGCAACGGATAATTTTCTACCTTTTCTTTCCCAAACCTAAGACAACTTACTGATTCAGTCATGCCAGGAATGATTATTGGATTCATTTTTTTTTTTCCTGAAATGGATTATAATTCTAAAAAAACACCATTAAATTCTCTCTCTTTGGATTTTTTTAAATTTTATTTTTTTAATAATTTTTTATTATGTTATGTTAGTCACCATACAGTAAGTACATCATTAGTTTTTGATGTACTGTTTCATGATTCATTGTTAGCACTTAACACCCAGTGCTCCATGCAATATGTACCCTCCTTAATACCCACCACAGAACACAGATATCCCCCTACCCCCCTCCCCTCTAAAACACTCAGTTTGATTCATGGAATCCATAGACTCTCATGGTTTATCTCCCCCTCTGATATTTTCCCCTTCCTTCTCCTAATGTCCTCCATGATCTTCCTTATGTTCCACAAATAAGTGAAACCATATGATAACTGTCTTTCTGTTTGACTTACTTCACTCAGCATGATCTCCTCCAGTTCCATCCATATCGATGCAAATGTTGGGTATTCAATCTTTCTGATGGCTGAGTAATATTCCATTATACATATGGACCACATCCTCTTTATCCATTTGTTCTGTTGTAGGGCATCTCAGCTCTTTCTACAGTTTGGCTATTGTGGACATTGCTGCTATGAACATTGGGGTACATATGACCCTTCTTTTCACTACATCTGTATCTTTGGGTAAAATACCCAGTAGTGCAATTGCCAGGTTATACGGCAGTTTTTAATTTTTTGAGGAAACTCCTCACTGTTTTTCAAAGTGGCTGCACCAACTTGCATCCCTTGCTGCTATGAACATTGGGGTGCATATGACCCTTATTTTCACTACATCTCTATCTTTGGGGTAAAATACCCTGTAATGCAATTGCCAGGTTATATGGCAATTTTTAATTTTTTTTTAAGATTTTATTTATTTATTTGACAGACAGAGATCACAAGTAGGCAGAGAGACAGGCAGAGAGAGAGGAGGAAGCAGGCTCCCTGCTGAGCAGAGAGCCCGATGCGGGGCTCGATCCCAGGACCCTGAGATACATGACCTGAGCCGAAGGCAGAGGCTTAACCCTCTGAGCCACCCAGGCACCCCGCAATTTTTAATTTTTTGAGGAAACTCCTAACTGTTTTCCAAAGTGGCTGCACCAATTTGCATTCCCACCAACAGTGTAAGAGGGTTCCCCCTTCTCCACATACTCTCCAACATTTGTTGTTTCTTGCCTTGCCAATTTTTGCCATTCAACTGGGGTACGGTGGTATCTCAATGTGGTTTTGATTTGAATTTCCCTGATGGCTAATGATGTTGAACAGTTTTTCATGTGTCTGTTAGCCATTTGTATGTCTTCTTTGGAGAAGTGTCTGTTCATATCTTCTGCCCATTTTATGAATTGGTTATTTGTTTTTTGGGTGTTAAGTTTGAGAAGTTCTTTATAGATCTTGGATACCAGCCCTTTATCTGTAGTGTTATTTCCAAATATCTTCTCCCATTCTCCTTGTTTTGTTAACTGTTTCCTTTGCTATGCAGAAGTTTTTGATCTTGATGAAGTCCCAATAGTTCATTTTCACTTTTGTTTCCTTTGTGTTTGGAGACATGCTTTGAAAGAAGTTGCTGTGGTCAATGTCAAAGAGGTTACTGCCTATGTTCTCCTCTAGAATTTTGATGGATTCCTACCTCACATTGAGGTCTTTCATCCATTTTCACTGTATCTTTATGTATGATGTAAGAGAATGGTTGAGTTTCATTCTTCTGTATATAGCTATCCAAATTCCCCAGCACCATTTATTGAAGAGACTGTCTTTTTTCCATCAGATATTTTTTCCTGCTTTGCTGAAGATTAGTTGACCATAGAGTTGAGGGTCCATACCTGGGTTCTCTATTATGTTCCATTGATCTATGTATCTGTTTTTGTGCCAGTACCATGCTATCTTGGTTATCACAGCTTTGTAATATAGCTTGAAATCAAGCAACATGATGCCTCCTACTTTTTCTTTTTCAACATTTCCTTGCTGATTCAGGGTCTTTTCTGGTTCCACACAAATTTTAAGATTGTTTGTTCCAGCACTTTGAGGAATGCCGATGGCATTTTGATTGGGATGGTGCTGAAAGTATAGATTGCTCTGGGCAGCATAGACATTTTAACATGTTTATTTTTCTGGTCCATGAGCATGGAATGTTTTTCCCTCTTTTTGTGTCTTCTTCAGTTTCTTTCATGAGTGTTCTATAGTTTCTAGAGTATGGATCCTTTACCTCTTTGGTTAGGTTTATTCCAAGTTATCTTATGGTTTTTGGTGCTATTATAAATGGAATCAGTTCTCTAATTTCTCTTTTTACAGTTTCATTGTTAGTGTATAAGAAAGCAACTGATTTCTGTGCATTGATTTTGTATCCTGCTACATTACTGAACTTATGTAAGAGTTCTAGTAATTTGAAGGTGGAGTATTTTGGGTTTTCCACATAAAGTATCATGTCATCTGCAAAGAAAGAGAGTTTGACTTCTTCTTTGCCAATTTGAATACCTTTCATTTCTTTTTGTTGTCTGATTGCTGTTGCTAGGACTTCTAGTACTATGTTAAACAACAGTGGTGAGAGTGGGCATCCTTGTCATGTTCCTGATCTCAAGGGAAAGCTCTCTGCCTTTCCCCACTGAAAATGATATTCGCTGTGGGCTTTTCATAGATGGTTTTTATGAAATTGAAGAATGTTCTCTCTATCTCTATATTCTGAAGAGCTTTAATCAGGAAAGAATGTTGTATTTTGTCAAATGCTTTTTCTGCATCAATTGAGAGGACCATGTGGTTCCTGTGTCTTCTCTTATTTATATGTTCTATCACATTGATTTGCAAATTTTGAACCATGCTTGCATCCCAGGGATAAATCCCACCTGGTCATGATGAATAATCCTTTGTTCCTATTAGTTGGAATCTTGTTGAGAATTTTGGTATCTGTATTCATCAGGGATATATTGTTCTGTAATTCTCCTTTTTGATGGGGTCTTTGCTTGGTTTTGGGATCAAGGTAATGCAGGCCTCATAGAATGAGTTTGGAAATTTTCCTTCTGTTACTATTTCTTGAAAGAGCTTCAGGACTATAGGTATTTTTTCTTCTTTGAATGGTTAGAATACATCAGGCCCTGGACTCTTGCTTTTTTGGGAGGTTTTTGATCACTGCTTCAATCTCATTACTGGTTATTGGTCTACTCAGGTTGTCAGTTTCTTCCTGTTTTGGTCTTTGTAGTTTATAGGTTTCCCCAAAGGCATCCATTTCTTTGAGGTTGCTTAATTTATCGGCATATGGTTGTTGATAATAATTTCTAATAACTGTTTTTCTTTTTTAAAGATTTTATTTACTTATATGACAGAGATCACAAGTAGGCAGAGAGGCAGGCAGAGAGAGAGGAGGAAGCAGGCTCCCCATAGAGCAGAGAGCCTGATGTGAGGCTTGATCCCAGGACCCTGGAATCATGACCTGAGCCAAAGTCATAGGCCTTTACCCACTGAGCCACACAGGTGCTCCCTAATAACTGTTTCTATTTCCTTGGTGTTAGTCATGATCTCTCCCCTTCCATTCATAATTTCATTAATTTGGATCCTTTCTCTTTTCTTTTGGATAAGTCTGGCCACTGATTTATTGATCTTATTAATTCTTTCAAAGAACCACCTTCTACTTTCATTGATGCGTTCTTCTGTATTTCTGGTTTCTAATTCATTGATCTCTGCTCTAATCTTAATTATTTCCCTCTCATGTGTGGGTTAGGCTAAATTTGTTGTTGATTCTCTAGGTTTTTAGGGTGTAAAGTTAATTTGTGTATTCATAATTTTTCTATTGTTTTGAATGAGGCTTAGATGGCTATGAATTTTCCCCTTAGGACTGCCTTTGCTGTATCCCATAGGTATTGGACTGATGTGTTTTTGTTCTCATTGCTTTCCATGAATAGTTTAAGTTCTTTGATTTCTTGGTTGACCCAAACATTCTTGAGTAGGATGGTCTTTAGCTTCCACATGTTTGAATTTCTTCCAATTTTTTTCTTATGATTGAGTTCCAGTTTCAAAGTATTATGGTCTGACAATATGCAGAGAATAATCTCAGTCTTTTGGTATCAGTTGAGACCTGATTTGTGACCCAATATGTGGTCTATTCTGGAGAAAGCTCCAGGTGCGTTTGAGAAGAATAAGTATTCTGTTGTTTTAGGGTGGCATTTTCTGTATATATCTATGAGGTCCATCTGGTCTAGTGTGTCATTCAAAGCTCTTGTTTCTTTGTTGATCTTCTGCTTAGTTAATCTGTCTATTACTGAGAGTGGAATATTGAGGTCTCCTACTATTAGCATGTTATTATCAATATGTCTCTTATTTTGGTTAACAGTTGGCTTATGTAGTTGGCTGCTCCTATGTTGGGGCCATAGATATTTACAATTGTTAGATCCTCTTGTTGGATAGCATGGACCTCTTAAGCATAACACAGTGTCCTTCTGTATCTCTATTACAGCCTTTAGCTTAAAATCTTATTTGTCTGATATGATGATTGCTACCCCAGCTTTCTTTTGAGGTCTGTTGACATGAAAAATGGTTCTCCCTCCCTTCACTTTCAGTCTAGGTGTATCTTTAGGTCAAAATGAGTCTCTTGTAAACAGCATATGGGTGGGTCATGTCTTTTTATCCAATCTGCAACCCTGTGTTGTTTCATTCACATTGAGGGTGGTTACTGAAAGATATGTTTTTATTGTCATGTTGCCTGTGAAGTCCTTGTTTCTATAGATTGTCCCTGTAAATTTCTGTTCTATATCACTCTTGGGGTCTTTCCTCTTTTATAGTAACCCCTTCCCTCCCCACTTAATATTTCTTGCAGGGATGGCCTGGTGGTCACATATTCTTTCAGTTTCTGCCAGACTTGGAAGCTCCTTGTCCATCCATTCTGAATGACAACCTTGCTGGATAAAGTATCCTTGGCTGCATGTTCTTCTCATTTAGTGTCCTGAATATGTCTTGACAGCCCTTTCTGTCTTGCCAGGTCTCTGTGAACAGCCTGATGTTATTCTGATGTTCCTCCCTCTGTACATAAGAAATTTCTTCCCTCTCACCACTTTCAAGATTGTTTCCTTGGATCTAAGATTTGCAAATTGTACTACTATATTTTGTGGCATTGCTCTGTTTTCATAAATCTTGGGAGGGGTTCTCTCTGCCTCTTGGACAGGAATGCTTGTTTCCTTCCCCAGATTAGGAAGTTCTCAGCTACGATTTGTCAAATATATCTTCTAGACATCTCTCCACCCTCTTAGGGATCCCAATAATTCTGATTTTGGGACATTTCATTGAGTCACCAATATCTCTCAGTTTGATTCCTTGAGTTTTAATTTGTTTCTCTCATGCTGCCTCAATTTCCTTCTTTTCTATCATCTTATCCTCATCTCACTAATTCATTCTTCTGCCTCATTTGCCCTGGCAGTTAGATTATCCAGTTTAGACTGCATCTCATTCATAGCATTTTTAAGTTTGGCCTGATTAGATCCATTTCTGCCCTCATAAATTCCATATTGTCATTAATATTTTTCTCAAGCCTAGATAGTGCCCTGATAATTGTTACTCTTAAGTCAATTTCTGACATCTCGGTTATATCTATATCCATTAGTTCTGAATCCTTCCTTTGTTGGGGGTTCCTCCTCTTAGTCATTCTGTTGAGGAATAGTTGAGGGAATGTACAAGGTCTAAATTATTGACCGCAACCCAAGCAAGATGCACCTATTTTATATGGACCTTAGGGTTGTCAGCCTCTTGTTCTTCCAGCCTGTCTTCTGGGGGAGGGACCTGCTGCACTGTTACTCAGGCAACCCAGTTTGGGCAGAGTTGCCCTGCCCCCTGTAAGGGGGGGGGTGGGGGACGGGCTCAGTGAAAACCTGCTTTTGTTCTCTGGCAGCTTTCCCTGGTGGCTTTCCACATCTCTTTTGAGAGTCAGAGCAAAAGTGACCATATCCCAACCTCTGTCTCAGAACGGGGATATCGCAGTCTGCTCTTCACTAAGCTCTACATGCCACACTACCTCTGTTTCTGTCTGTGCCACTAAAAACCACAGCATCCTGGGTTGTGTGCCCCACAGCAGCATTCCCAGCCCTCACATGCCCAGGTCCAGGCATGTCTCTGTCCTTTGTGTTTCTAAAACCACAAGCCGTCCCCAGAAGCTCCAGGTTTCAGTCTGGGAGGCTGCTCTAATGTCCCTTCCCTTGTGCTGATGGTTTGCAAGTCTGTGCCTGGTCCCCAGCATGGGAGTCTTTTGCCTTCCTGGTGTAAAATCACTGATGCTCCCTCCAACTTTTGTTTATCTACCAGTATCTACCCACAGAATCATGGCTCCCCACTTCATACCTCAAGACCAACTGCTGGAGATACTCTGTTTGTGAGATCCAGATATATCCTCTTGCATCTCAGACTGATGCAGGATGGGTATTCAGAATGGTCTGGCAGATATCCAGCTCAATTCAGGGGACTGGTTGAAATAGGTCCCCTCCTCCTCTACCTTTTTTTCTCCTGTTTGGATCTTGGTCAGACCAGATTTATTATTTTTCCTACTCACATACAAAGATGTAGGTTTGGGCTTCATTTAAAAAAAAAAAGGCTCTATAGGTTTTTATTTATTTTAAACAGCAGGTTTAGAAATATTTTTTCCTAAATACTGTTTAAATAAAAAATATGGAATCTAATATTTTCCTTGTCATTTCCTAATCCTTTCTGCTCTATGTCATCTTCCAGCTGAATGGAATCATAATATTTTTAGAACTACAAGAGAATTTAACCACCCAGTTGAAAATTCTTATAATTTTTTACAAAACCCTTTGAGAAATAGATGTGTTATGAATACTATTCCTAGAAAAATGCTATGCACACATAAAAATAATATGGGCATATAATTTCAGAGTTCTGTGAATCCCAGGATGAGAACCCTTGATCTAATCCAACCCTCCAATTTATAAATAAAGGAAGTCACGAGAAGGTACTTTTTTTAGACAACCAACTTATATGTAACATGATGGAAATTCGAAGACCTGTGTTCAGATAACCCAGTCTTTCTACAAGGCCAAGTTGATTCTCTGTGAACATGTTCTATACAAAAGTAATTATAATTGTCCAACAAATTTTGGTTGTACTGAAAGTAAGGTACACACTGGGATAGGTGCACAAAGAGGCTAACAGAGGCTTCTGGAGACCTGACATACCAGCTGGTGGCCCCAGACTGGAGACTATTTGATACAAGTGTCATCTGCTCATGAGTGATATCTCTGAAACCTACCTAATGATGCTTTTGGAGAATTACATATGATAATACATGAAAAGGGGTTACCAATGTTCTTGGAATTTAGTAGTAAATAAGTAATAAGTTAAGCAGTAGTAATAGCAGAAGTATTATGATGACAAGGTTATGTAGAAGTTAAATTGTCAGGATTCCCTGTCTTCAGGGGGTCAATGGATTGATTAGGTTATGTGCAAACTTTTAACAACACAATTCATTAACAAGTACTTTAACAGGTGCTCTTCCTTTCAGTCCTAATATTTTCAGGGTTCTAAGTATGGAACTTAAAGCTGCTATATTGGTTTGAGTGTCTAAGGTAAGCATATATGAATAAGCCCATTTATTTCTGTTTAAGGCTTATAATTGCAATTGAAGAATTGGTCATGAGGTGAGCACTGTTATGGCTTTCTACTATAGCTTTATGACCAATGTGTCTTAGTTTTCTCACATATTTAGATAAGTAACAGCCACTGTGTAATAAATAACCTATGTTTTTACTATTTAAAAAATAGAAAAACATGAAGGTCAATCATTTTAAACAAACAAAACTACCGCAAAATTTAATAATTCAAACACTGGCTCCTGTTTTAAAGGCACGTGGCCTGACACTAAAAATTTGATTCAGGTAGACCAATAACATCACATTCTCACCCAGAGGGCATGAAACAGTTTATTACATAACTGAGGCATTTCTGAAGAGAGAAGGGCAGGCCTCCAAAGCAGATGTGAAATGGCTTGAAAGAGCAAAGAAAGGAAAAGGGCTGAGGTTTTTATTGCAGTTAGGGGATAGAGATGGGGTGAGCATTCCCTTGCATGGTCAGGAACTTCCATTATTATCTGAATCACCAGGGCCAAAGGAGGGAATACCTGGGCTTTCTTAGCAGCTTGTCCAGTACTGGGACAAAGAGAAAAAGATAGGTGGGCTTAAAAGCTGTCAGCAATCAAAAAATCAAAAAAAATGGAATGAATCTTCATTATACTGCATGGCGAGGCATCATTACACTGAAATTAGCCACTACTAGTGCTCAACCACTCTCAATTGATTATTTTAGCCTTATTTACAGAAACCATGAAACTCATCTTCTGGGTGTCAGAAGCCTATTTGGAACAGCTTCAACTATTAGGGCCACATAAGACTAAAATTTCACTGAAACGGGTTTCTGACAGCACTGTCTTGCCCCTTTAAACCAGGCTCTGTTCTTGCAAATGATTTAGTTACAGTTCTGCAAGAGGGAGAAATTCCCTCATATAATTATGGAAAAATACATAGCAAAAATGATGGCTATGCTTGGCATATTTATACATGACTATCTTTTTCTAATCAGTAAAAGACTTCGCTTACATTCTAAGAATTTAAAACTAAATATATTTAACTTCTTTACCAAATTACATAGATTCATCCAAGTTTATATCTACTTTTAAAGTACCAGATATATTTTCCTGTTGACCATTTTAAAATAGCATGTGTAGCTGTACACCAAACAAATGGCAACTGTAAATAACAGTGACAGAGAGTAGTTTCTTTTCACTCTAAGCCAAATTACTATATAGTATACAACACAAGTGCTTTAGAGGAGAGAAAAATCTACTTGAGATGGACTGAACAAGGGAGATCTGAGAGAAGATTAAGACAAAGTGAATGGAATGGAGGGAATTTCAGATAGGGAGTAACGCATAACATATGCACGGGTAGGTGTTAATTTAAGACCCCCCTTTGAAAGCAATGTTCGTATGTATGCCTGTATTTTAAGTATACTGACACATAGGTCCAGGATATAATAACAGAGGGAAAGGACTGATCATTCCTTATACATTTAAGGCTCATGAAAATTCTTTATGTTATAAAGAAATCCCTTTATAAAGAAGTCCTTAGATATTAGCTGAAATTACTTCATCTGCTCTGAGACAAGATTTGCAAACATGAAAACTACATGAGAAATATGAAAAGTTAGAGATTTCATAAGGGCTTCTGAGACTAAAGAAAGGCTACTGAAGATACAGCATGAGTGGAAGAGAGAGACTACATGAGACTTAAGCAGAATCTCTGAGATAGTACCATCTGTCAGGAACCACGTCTGAACTTAATACCATGTTGCTGGTATGTACTTAAGTTCAACATGGTGTTTTTTGAATGAATAAAAAACTTCATTTTCTTGGGAATAAGTGCAAAAGGCACTATATAATATTGAACCAATAAAACCTTTTGTGGAGTTTGGTTAGTGTCTAATTCAAATCAAATCTTTTTTTTTTTAATAACCATGTCTGTAGCTTGCCAGTCACCTTAATTAGAAGACAAACTACTCCAATTAGAAGGCTATCCTATTCTTGAAATCAGTAAGTTAATGTTGTGATAAAGGCATTATTCTGAGAAAATACACTGTGTGAACATGGGAATTATTGGGGTTTGTTCCAAGTCTAAAAGGGCAGGCATTCTGTGAGTATCAGCATTCAGATAGGGTTGCTATTAAACAAATTGAGAACAGAAAGTTCTTTTCAACATGTTAAGTGGGCATATTACTACCAAAGGAAACTCTTTTCCTTTGCTTTAGAATTACTCTTCAATAGAGATTATTATTTCCTATGCAGTGTTTAAACCATATATGTTCATTTTAGAAAAGCTGAAGTAAACTCCTCAAAAATATAATGAAGATGGAAACTCATAATCACTTAACTCTGAGATAGCCACTGTGTATACAATATTGTTAGAACCATGAAGGAAAGTGAATGCAGTCTTCCCACCCACCTTCTCCCCAGCAAAACCTGCCACCTTTGGCTAATGGTCTGTGATTTTTCACATATTGTTCTCTGAGTCCAGGGGTCTCATCAATCACAATCCTTCTCACCAAGAAAGCTAAAAAATTTGAGAAGTATACATAGGAGCTCTATAGGAACTAGTATGTAGTAGTAGCTTTGCTTTTCAAAGTACAGTTTTGGGTTTTTTGTTTTTTTTTTTTTTTTTGGCAAAACTGGTTTTGAGAACACAGCTTGATTCAAAAACCAAAATAAAACTTTCATTTATTCAAAAAATACTGATAGAGGTATGCCAAGAACTATTCTAAGCACTGGGGATACAACAGTTGTCTTACATTTTTATGGAGCTTTCACTCTAGTTGAGAAAACACACACAACAAAGAAATAATAAACTATATGGCATATCCAGGAATGTGTATAAGAGGGTGCTAGGAAGGGGATTGCTATTTTAAATAGGGTAGTCTGGAAAGGCCTCATGAAGAAGGGGACACCTGAGCAAAGACCTGAATGGCATATTTGAAGAAACAGCATTCCAGGTAGAGGAAACAGTGAATGCAAAGGCCTTAAACTGACAGCATATCTGGGTTTTGACTTCTACCTTCCTGAACTGGATTGCTTTACGTGTAACTGGAGAACCACAGCCTACTCCAGTGAGACACAGAACAGTATGGCAATCCCCATCCTTCCCACTCAGCCATTCAATCTTATTTTATTATAGAATACACCCCATTGGAATAGTAGCAGAGAAAGGGCATGTTTATCTGTAATCTGTACAATGAGAAAAGCAGAATCGGGATTTGAGGCTATGCTGGAAGAATGTCATTTTCTTCAATCTCATCAAGTACAAAAAAGACATCTCTCTTACCACAGAAAGGACAAAAATGGGTGGAGAGATAGAAATCAGAAGTGACCCCTAAACTGAAGAATTGAATTCATATCCTTTACCTCTTTCGGAGTGTGGGAAAAGAATAAGCATCCTCCTTAAATTTTTATATTATTTTGCATATCTTCAGATTGTGTAAAGGAACTGAAACCTCTATTCTAGTCAGCATGAGTAAATTCTGCAATAACAGAATTACTTTTACTGTCTTCTCCATGATTACTGTTGAATCATTTGGGTTAACTGATTGCACTGAATAAACATGTGAATAATTTTCTACGTGGAGGATGAAATCTTGGCAAAAATCTATGTGAGAGTTCTGTTTTAACGTCAATAGTTACCCCATATTTTTATGAGCAGTTAGTTTCCACTTCTTGAGTTCAACTAAAAAGTAAGGGAAAGGGAGGCAGAGCACTGACTCAGAGCTCTGACCACATAAAGAGTCAGATGTAGATCAATTATATCCTTAAACTAAGCCAGGAAGGAGCTAATGTTGCTGGCTATACTTTCTCCTCTAGTAGGAATCTGAGCAAGTCAAAGAGAAACAGACATAGATGGAATGAACAGATGATCATGTATATGTCCATTCTGATCATTTTCACAAAAAAAAAATAATTAGCATTCCAAAATACCAACGGTGCAATCAACACATATCACAAGGAAATTCACAATACAGCATTTCAAAATGTTTGAACTCTTATAAAGTCAATTTCCTATACTAATCACCAGTTTTCATACAGATAACTTCAGTATAATTCTGAACATCAAGGATGGTAGATAGGAAATTGAACTTCTTATTAAACTAATGTAGTTAATTAAATATCACCCAGCAAAAACATATATTCTTATAAAAAACATTCAAAGTACTTCGTTTTATATGCCATTTCAGCTCTAGTTCTCCATATGAAATTTTTTTCAATAAAGAAAAAATTTCAAGTAGTGTTGATACATTCTGTGGACAGCAAATTGTCAAATTAGAAAGGAGCCATGTTCATCTTATTTTATGGAAAACAAATGATGTTATCTTCTAAAAATTATACTCAAAGTATGTTTTCAGAAATCCGTGGGAAATGACTGCCTAATCACACATCTATGACTTCCTTTCTCTCCTTATTTTGGTCAGAAACAGCTCAACTTGTATTTTGAGTAAAATCTATTCCTGGAAAGTGATGGGGCTCCCAAACACATATAAAGCTTCCATTCCAGAGAAAATAGGTCAGTCAATGCTAGCAAGATGTCAGCATCAAAATATTCCTACTCACAGAATGTCCCTGTCCACAGAAGGACTCAGGTCCAGAGGCCTAGAAGGACATCTTCCTTTCTGATAGCATCTGAACAAACACTACTGATCTCACAGTCACAAGTGCATTCCAGCTCAGAACAGTAGATGCATTCCTTTAAAACATATAGATGAACCACCCAGCCTGCTCACAATGTATACAGTATTGGATTATTCCTCAACCAAACAAACAAGTGCTTATGGCAATAATAATGCAGGGATTATTGGGAAAATTAAAACATAATAGTATTGGATGATATATTTTAACATATAATGTGAAGATCATAACACAGTTGGATTTTCTCACACATATTATTTTTTATTGTGGATTACAATTAGTGCATGGGAGGACAGAGAGTACATCATTTTCTCTTCAATAAGTAGGGCCTTTAAAGGTTTTTGCTCTATATATGTAGTTGTGATAAAATTCCAATAATTAGGATATAGTTAACCACATTTTAGTAGAAACTGACTATTGAAATCAATTGCTCTCTTTCAGTGCAGCTAGGAGAAGGTTATCTCTCACCCACTTATGCTAAAAGGCATGCAAAGCAAAATCCTGAACATCTAATTTCAGCTGAGCCAGCATAGTTGTTGCTTGCTAAATAGCAAAGAAATACAAAGTGTATCTCTAATAATTTCAAGTCAGGTTCCTTAGAAAACCTGGAACAATGACTGCAATACGTTTGAGAGAACACTTACTCAAACACATGAATAGGCAGAGAAAGATTACAGATCATAAGAACACACTAATTTTAAGGAGTTACACTAGGCAAGGTGTTCAAAAAAGTGGTTTTCATTGAGTACATATTTAGTTGGAAAAATAGAAGACAATATTGAACAAGCTCTAATGTAAATTCTTAACATTTTAAAACATAGCACAATGACACAGAGAACTACAAAATAAATAGAGTTTTAGGAAAAAGAAAATATAGTTTCAAAAATTTTAAGTTTTAGTAATGAAACTCAAAAGTGCTGTAAACCAAATTGTGTCCTGGGAAAATCAAAGGAAGATACAGATCAAAAATAATAGAAAGCACAAATGAAAATATAAGTGATATAGAACTAATCCAGGGCTTTGTAAAAAGAGAGGGATAGCTGGGCAAGAAGAAATAATCAAACAGATAATGGAAGAAAGCTTCCCCAGATGATAGAAAGATTTAAAATTTTTAGATAGAAGGTCTCACCGAGTTTAAAATAGGATTAATTTACAAAAAGGTAACTAGAAAATTTTCTGAGTAACAGATAAAGAGAAAATTTTACAAGGCTATAATCAGAATAGGTTAGGTACAGAAGAGAGAATAAACATTTCTGATGTAAGTTAAAACAAAAACAAAACGAACCCAGATTTTCACAGAAAATCACCATAATCCAAGAATAATTTCTTAGCAATTTTTCATTCTAACACAAGACAAAAGACAGCATTTGACAATATGCAAGGAAACTAAAAATATACCAATATTATAATAATTCTAAGTAATTAATAAAGTTCAGCAGAGTGAAAATTAAAAAGGGGAAAAGATTTCTATCAGGCAGTTTTAATCCATTCAGGCTCCTATAGCAAAATACCAGACAGGGTAGCTTAAACAACAGAGAATTATTTTCTCAGTTCTGGAGGCTGAAAAGTTCCAGCATGGTTGTTTCTGGTGATGGCTCTCCTCCTGGCTTGTAGATGTTGCCTTCTCCTGTATCCTCTCATGGCAGGACAGAGGAGAATGTAGCCATCTATAAGCTGTCTTCAAGAAAAGGGAAAAGGGTACCTGGATGGCTCAGTTGGTAGAGCATACAACTCTTGATCTCAGGGTCATGAGTTCAAGCCCCATGTTGGATGCGAAGCTTGAAGAAGAAGGAGAGGAAAGAGGGGGAGGAGGAAAAGGAAGAGGAGGAGGGGGAGGAAAGTGAAAAGGCAAGAAGAAACAGTGATAAATCCCCTGAGACTGCCCACATTGCTTCTAAAGAGCCCCTCCATCTCCTTGCTTTGCCCCTAGATGGTGAATTTCTTCCATTTTCCCCCTCTAGAATAAGTATGATTGTTTTGTTTTGTTTTGTTTTTTATTAATCCCTTATGCCAAGTCTCTTGAAACATGTCTGACAACTGCTAAAATAGTAGGTTCCTTCTGTGGTGATTCACAACTTTCTAGCATATTGGCAGCTACTGGAGTGATGTGATAAAGAAGATGGTATTCCTTGCTGGTATCATTCTGTTCATTGCCCTGAGATATCTCCTTCCTAGGGCATTCACCACTGTATTTTTATTTCCTAGTTTTTGTTGAAATTTGGTTCCTTACTGGAAAACTCAAAAAGTCAAGAATAGAACAACTCTACAATCTAGCAAATGCACTACTAGGTATTTACCCAAAGGATACAAAAATACTGATTTGAAGGGATACATACACTCTGATGTTACAGCAGCATTATCAATAGCAGCATTATCAACAATAGCCAAATATGGAAAGAGCCCAAATGTCCATCAACTGATGAACGGATAAAGAAGATGTGGTATATATACATACAATGGAATATTACTTAGCCATCGAAAAGAATGAATCTTGGAAGGGCTCCTGTGTGGCTCAGTTGGTCAAGTGTCTGCCTTTCAGCTCAGGTCTTGATCCTAAAGTCCTGGAATCGAGGCTAGTATCAGGCTCCATGCTTGGTGGGGAGCCTGCTTCTCCCTCTCCCTTTGCCTGCCACTTCCCCTGCTTGTGTTCTCTCTCTCTCTATCAAATGGATAAATAAAAATCTTTAAAAAAATAAATCTTGCTATTTGTAATGATATAGATGGAGATAGATAGTATTATGCTAAGCAAAATAAATCAGTTAGAGAAAGACAAATACCATATGATTTCACTCATATATGGAATATAAGGAATAAAACAAATGAACATGGCAGCAGTAGGGGGGAGGGGGTAAAGGCAAGCCAAGAAACAGACTCCTAACTATAGAGAACAAACTGATGGTTCCTGGAGGGAAGGGGTGCATAGTCTAAACGGGTGAAGGGTATGAAGGAAGGCACTTGTGATGAGCACCTAGTGTTGTATGTAACTGATGACTCACTTAAATTCTACATCTGAAACTAATATTACACGGTATGTTAACAAACTACAATTTAAATAAAAAGTTGAACAAAAAAATGAAAAAAGAAATAAGTAAACATAGACCTAAAAAAAAGAAATGAGTTTATTTCTGGGCTCTCTACTCTGTTCCAATGACCTATGTGTCTAGTTTTGTGCCAGAACCATACTATTTTGATTACTAGAGCTTTGTACTATATCTTGAAATTGGAATCATGACACCTCTAGATTAAAATACATGTAGTTTTTAACTGAGAAGTCTGGATCCAGGCAAAAATCCTGTGTATGCTCTATCAGGCCCAATCATCAGTAATCACAAAGGCATTACCTGGCAGTACCATGGGTGGAAAGCTGCTATCCCCAGTTCCAACTTGGTGTACAGCCAGTGCACTGGGAGAAACTGCAGTAAAAAAAAAAACCAGCCCCTCAGTGCCTGCATCACCCTGATAGCCTTGCACACAAACAGAACCATATTCCTAATCTTATTGCTTCCATTCAGACTTCCTTCTCAGGGCTGTCTCTAGTTAGACACTTTTTAGGTGCCTTCACTGAGACTTCCTATGAGGCGCTGGGGATGTCCTTGAAGACACTTTTCTCCACTATGGTTCAGGAGCTTTCACTCCTAGCCCTTCTTTCTCTCCCTCCCTGGGGACCCAGGTTCATAAAATGGCAAGAGCCTTTAGTTCAGATGCCCTTGACAATGAGACAATTTTCTCCACATGTACCGCCAGTCATCTGACTGGCATTCATTTGATGCTATTCCATGGAGAAAAATGAAATATTGAGGGAGCTAGCACTTTTCTCTCAAGAAGTGAAGAAAGGGTTGATTACTATCTTTAACTTGGCCCATTATCATAATTGACAACCTGGACACCTGGAAGCAGTTGAGAATAATCATGTTATTAAAAAAATCATAAGCAACAAAACAAAACAAAAAACATAAAAAGCTTGACAGAGTTGATTACATGGTAACTAAAACCTGTCAAGAACACCTACAAAAAGTTTAAATACAAGTGACAGACAAGAATAAACTATTTATAACATGTGTAACAGAACAGGGATAGCTAGAATATATAGAATGGTGCTACAACTTAAAAAGGAAAAGAAAAATTCACAGAAAAAAATAAAAACAGCACACACACAGATCATCAATAAGAGAAACAGAGATAGAAACAAAATATCATTTTTTTACTGATCAAAGTGAAAAAATATTATTTAAAATACGGCAAATATTCACTGTTGATTAGACTATGGGGAAGCAACCTTTCTCATATACTGTTGGTAGAGTGCAAATTTGTATAAATAGTCCCAAAATTACACCTCTAGGTTTCTATCTACAGAAATAGTTGCATAATTATACCAAAATAAAGGTACAATGATATTCCACTTAGCATTACCTATAATATTGACAAATTAGGCATATTTTAACAAATTTGGACATCTATAATATGATATGCTATGCAGCCATGAAAAATTATGTTTCTGAGTTACAATGGAAGAATGAAATCAGATTCTTCTCTAATCCTAATGAAATGTGCATAAAAGGTAAAACATTAAAAAAAGAGAGAAACCATTTACAAGCATTCAAAGTCAATTTTATCCTGTATTAAACAAGGAATGAGAAAGTTAAAGACATATAAGGTAATTAGAATAAAAGAAAGATGAAAATCAGCTCTTGCAGTTTAATAAAGATGCAACTAAATCTACTGTTATGTATTCTCTCACTTTTCTCAAGAAAAACGAACATATAATAAAGACCAACCAAAAATACCTATCATATCAAGCAATATAAAAAGGATAAATTACTCTGTTAACACAAGTAGATTGGCTCTAAAGGCAAAACCCAGTAGCAACCTGTGTACAAGAAGCAAAAATTAAAACAAGTGACTCCTAAGAGTTGAAAATGAAATTACCATTTTTACTCTTAGTGATGTAAAAAATAAATGCAAAAAATAAGGTTTGGAACATTAATACTAGTCAAGGTAGAAACCGAAGCAAAAATATATGAGACACATAACAACTTCATTAATAATAAATGGTAACATTTACAAAGATTGTGAATATTTATATATCTTATTAAATAGAATTTCAATGTATAAAGCAAACACTTTAGGAAATGCAATCAAAAGTAAAGGACTAACAATAATGAGAGATTTTAACTCATCTTTCTCAGCCACCAAAGAATCAAAACAAAGAACATACCTTTCTTTCAAGTTTTTATGTAGTATTTTAAAATATGACTTTATATCATTCTATAAAGAAAATATCAATTTATTATAAAAAGATAAAATACTGGGATAAAATTACCTGATCAAAAATTAATGCAAATAGGAAACAATAAAAAGAAAATACCAAAACCATCTTCTGCCTGGACAGTATCTTTTATTTTGATTCAGGAAGAAAATAACTGAAATAGCCAACCATTCTGAAAACACAAAATATAAAAATAATAATAATAACAGAGAGGAGAAATCTGTGGATTTAGATGGTGATTGTTGTAGAAAAGAAAGTCACTGAATTAATTAATCATTCAACACACACACACACACACACACACAAATAGAAAAAGTTAAAAAAAAAATAAAACCTAAAGAGAAAGAATGAATTTGGGGGAAAAAAAAAAGCAACAACTAATAAATCAATTCCAGAGGTACTTCTTTGAAAAAATACAAGCAAGCAAAAAATAATTAAGCCCATATCTATTCTAATTGAGAAAAAAGAGAGAAGATACAACACACAGAGATATTCATATGAAGAAATTATTATAGATGGGGAGGAAATTAAAGTAATAACATAGTTTGTTCAAATATATGCAATTAAATTTGACAACCTGGAAAAAATAAATGCCTTCTTTCCTAAGAAGATAATAATTTCTAAAATTGACCACAAAAGGAATAGACACGAATATTGTCTAACGTTTGTTGAATGAGAAAAATAACAAAGCTGCTCTGTAGAAATGATAGAGACCACATAGTTATAAGTGAAATCCGTCACACTTTCAAGAAACAAGTAACTCCAACTATCTAAAATATTTCAGAATATGTCAGAAGGAAAGCTTCCAAATGCTGTTTATGAATTCACTGATCACAAAACCAGACAAAAACAGTAAAGAAAAAAGAAAAAAAAATCACATTTAAATAATATTAATGCAAAATACTGGCCTATACCTTTGACTACGAGAGTAGAAAGATAATAGGAATTTGGATTCATTTTAGAAAACTATTATGATACTACAGCTCTCAATATATTCACTATATTAATAGTGTAGCAGGTTTTGTAGACTGGCTCTCTCAATAGCCATTTAAGCCCTCTTTGGGGTATGCTTTCCTTGTACTTCAGAGGCTGGGAGTCTAAAATCTGCATTTCTCAGGCTCACCTGAATCTATGAACCAAGGTGTGATTCTGGTTTCACCAATCAGGCATACAAATGAGATTTTGAGGCCTGAATTTGGAACTGAGTTAAGCAAGAAGAGAGGCAGGGAATGGGAATCTGCTTTGTGATTTGATTTTAAGTAGAACTTTGCGGACTCAAGGGCTACCAGCTTCCTGATTCAAATTTAGTTGAATGGCATTGGCAGCTGCTTTCCAGCTGAGGCCAGCAAGCATGATACAAAGGGGTGGGCCTTACTTGGAATTTCAACCCAAAGCTAGCTCTTTAAAAGATTTTGAAAGCCATGAAATATCTGCTGTGAAATCCTTGTCTGCTTAAACTAGCTAGAGTGGTATCTGCGGCCTACAATTGATAAATAGGTCAAAGCAAAAAGAACGCAGGGCCAGGTTTCCTGACATCAAAAAGACTTTGAGAAAATGCAACTATCTTGATTCCTGTTAAAATTTCTTGGAATTGTAATATAGATGGATACTTCCTTAAAGAAACAAAATATGTCTTTAAAACAAATTGGTATTATGCTTACTGGAAAAACACTAAAAGTATTCTCATTAAAGTATAACATAAGGTTGGCTATCTTTGCTATGATTTTTTTTTTCACTAAAATTTCTAAGTTATATTTTCTGGAAGTACTACCCAATACAATTGGAGAAGTGAAAGGAGAAAAGTGCATAAAAATTAAACAGGAGAAACAAAATTTTTATTTTCATAACTAGAAAATCCAAGAGGATCAACTAAAATTACTAGAAAAAGATGATCTAGTTATTAAATTAATATAAGGAAGTACAGCTTTTTGTTTACAAATAATGTCACAGAAAAAATGGGGAGAAATCCTATTTATAAGCCACCAAAACCAAAAGAAAATAAACATAACCTAGAAATAAACCTAACAAGCAATATGTCAGTTCTATATGCAGGTAACTTTCAAACCCAGACATAAAAGACTTGGACAGACAGTTTCTTTAAAAAAAAAAAAAAAAAAAAAAAAAA
>NW_019154087.1:17028452-17119867 GCF_002288905.1 Enhydra lutris kenyoni
TATATATATATATATATATATATATATATATATATATATATACATGAGAGAGAGAGAGATAACATGGGCAAGAGGAGGACCAGAGTGGGAGGGAGAGAGAAAAGGAGAGAACCTGAAGCAATCCTTGCTAGGCACAGAGCCCTATGCAGAGCTCCATCTCAGGGGCCTAAGATCATGACCTGAGTGGAAAGCAAGAGTCAGACACCCAACCGACTGAGCCACCCAGATGCCGCAAATAGACAGTTTCTTATTACATATGAATACTCAGTGTTTTAAAGATCCCTAAACCATAGTCTACACATTTTATATGACTCCAATAAAAACAACAGAATATTCAATATCCATTTTTTGGAACTGGTTTAACTGATCAAAAAGTTCACAGTGAAAAAAGCATTCAGGAAAAACCATAAAAATTCTGAAATGTTACAGACGAGATAATTTATGACAATACTTAGCACCTATGAAAACACATTTTGTGGTGACAGTCATTAAAAGGATGTGAAGTACTTTTATGATTAGATGGTGAGTTTCTAGATATAGCCCTAAAAAACTGTCAACAGTTGGTATATGATAAAGGTGGCCAATTAGGGAGAAAGATTTTTATTTATTCCTTAAGTTTTATTTAAGTAATCAAGAGTCAGATACTCTTCTAACTGAGCCAGCCAGAAACCCTGGGAAAAAGACTTTTTTTTTTTTTTTTTTGTCAGATAGAATAACAATTTAAATAAACAAACAAAAAAACCCCACAAAATTACTAAAACAAAAAAATGAGAGAACTTTAATACAATCTTGCATTAAGTAATTCCTAAGTAAGACACAATACACAAAAGCCATGAAGAAAATTACTGATAATTTCGAGTATATAAAAATTTTGTATGTTAGCAATATTATAAACTAAGTATAAAGTCAAGTAGCAAAATGGAAAAACATGTAATTACAACACATTAGCCAAAGTACAAATTTACATTTTTACAAGAACTTTTTTCAAAACTTTTTAAAGATATAATTCATATACCATACTGTTAACCATTTAAAGTTTTTTGTATATTCAGAGAACTGCACAACTTCACAACAACAAATTTCAGAATATTTTCACCACCCCAAGAAATGTGTATCCATTAACAGCCACTCCTCCATTTCATCCCAACCCAGCTCTCTCCACCATAGGCAATTTTCTTTCTGTTTCTATAGATATACCTATTCTGGGCATTCCATTAAAATGGTTTGTTATTATACGGTCTTTTGTGATTGACTTCTTTCACTTAGCATGTTTTTGAGGTTCATTCATGTTGTAAGGTAGCAAGCATGTTTCAAACAAAATTGCTGGGTCATATGAGATTCTATTACTAAAAATAGAATCTCATATGACCCAGCAATTTTGTTTCTAGAGATATACCCAAGATAAATGAAAACATATGTTCATATAAAAATCTTGTACAAAAATGTGCCTAGTAGCATTATTCATAATTCCTAAAAAGGGGAAACAACTCAAATGTCCATCAGCTGATGAATAGGTAAGTAAACTGTGGTATATTCATACAATGAAACATTATCATCAATAAAAGGAAATTTATCAAGAAAAAGAAATGAAGTACTGATACATGCTGTGCCCATTTTACATGCCTACCAGAGTGTAGGAGGATTCCTATTTCTCCATATACTTGAAAACAATTGCTATTATCTCTGTGAAATGTTATGTGGTTTTAATTTTCACTTCTCTAATGGCTAATGATGCTAAAAATCTGTTCATGTGCTTTTTGGCCATTTGTATATCTTCTTTGGATACACATCTATCCAGAATTTTTTACACATTTTTAAATTGTATTGCCTTCCTGTAGAGTTATATAAGAGTTCTTTATGTATTTTGTACACTAGTCCCTTAACAGAACTATGATTTGCAAGTAGTTTCTCAGATTCAGTGGGTTGTCGTTTCCCTTTCTGGATAGTGTCCCTTGTATTCGATCCAGACTTACCTTCCCCAGCACGAAACCACCCTATGAGCAACCTGGGCTGAGGGCAATCAGAGTCCCAGCACTGTGGGCCTGCCACACTTGGGGTAGAGCCACCATTCCACGCATGGAGAGGGAATGAAAGAAAAGAGCCCATAGTCTCTTGGGTACATTTTTTCAGAATTTTGCCTCTTCATCTTGGTGTCAGAGGGAAATGAGAAATGCTGGTGGCCTGCTCTTCTGGGTGAGCTGCTATGTCTCTTGGTTGGAGCTGAAAACACCCAGAGCCTCACCTATTTGGTCACACCCACCTAGAGGGGTGTGAGTACGAAAATAGTAGGTCATGGCTCAAGTGCCACAAACACTCTTTTTGCTAAGATTTGGCACATGTTTTTTTTTCAATTAAGTGTTTCTTCATTTGCTGTATTTACTTAGGACAATTTTGAGAGATTTTAATTGGTTGTTTTTTATAATTTTTACCAATTATAATTATTTCCTTGGGGACAGATCACAGGGTTCCTGATGCCACCATTTATGAATTGGAACTCTACTAGTTTACTTTAAAAGAGGATTCAAAAAAAAATGTTTTAAAGAAGATAACAACCAGAGTGCCTGGGTGGCTCCATTGGTTGCCATCTGGCTCTTGATTTTGGCTCAGGTCATGATCTCAGGGTCCTGAGATCAGCCCACAGTGGGCTCTGTGATGGTCGTGGAGCCTGCTTAAGATTCTCTCTCTCCCTCTCCCTCCATTCCTTCCCACACTCTCTCTCTATAATAAACAAATAAACAAATAAATAAATAACAACCCTTTACCTTTAATTTGGCTATTCTAGCTGTTGCATCTGAATCACAGAATGTTACATTTAGAAGGAACTTTTGCAATTATCTGTTACAGTTACCTCATTTTAATAGATAAAAGACTTTGCTAAGGTTCACATAGGTACACAATGCCAGAAGGAATACAGGATCTGTTGCCACTTGATTTACACATTTTTAATGTCAACTTGAGAAGGAAGTCTTTATATAACCCACTTTCTAAGCCCAGGCAGGAAAGAACAGCATTATCACTGCCTTCTTTACATGTGTATCATACCTTCACCATGTGCAGCACTATATTTTGTTTCTTTGCACAGAGTGTTCTGTGCTGTGAAGACAGAAATGCAAGGGAGTGTCCAGGATGAGCATGAGAATGCGTAGGAGGTGGCTGGGGCCACTGCTGCTGACAAAAATGTCAGCAGCATATCTGATATTTTTTGAATGGTCATTTTAGACAGACGAGGTAGTAATCCCTTTCTACTAAAAACATGAAGGAAATTTTTTTAGCCACTAATTTTAGTCCTTCTTTTTTTTAACAGATTTCAGTCATGGGCCACTTTTTCCACAAACAATGTCTACTTAGTGATTTCAACATATTTTGTACTAAAGATCTTTTTTTTAAGTGTTTGTAAGATTTTATTTATTTATTTGACAGAGAGATCACAAGTAGGCAGAGAGGCAGGCAGAGAGAGAGGAGGAAGCAGGCTCCCTGCTGAGCAGAGAGCCCGATGTGGGGCTCCATCCCAGGACCCTGAGACCATGACCTGAGCCAAAGGCAGAGGCTTAACCCACTGAGCCACCCAGGCACCCCTTAAAGATCTTTTTTGATCCACAAAAGAAATCCCAGGTTTGACTGGTAGCATGAGGGTACTTATAAATACAAGAATGACTGATATGCTGGGGATTTAAATATGCCTATTAACTGAATGTTAATTGTTAAAGGTAGTAAGTAATATCACTTATAGGAGTTAATTTGCTGTCTGCAGATAAATATACATTTTTAAAACTCACCAAACTTCCAACAATTTCATCAGCCCTCTCTTAATGGTCTGATATATATTTTCCCATTTCTACGTTTGAGCTAAAAGAACACAAGCATATGCCTACAGATGAAAAAAGCCATAAAATCTTCTCATACTCCAAATCTCTGCCTCCCTCAGCTAGGCAAAATGCCCAGATGCCTGACTTTGAGGTCAAGTTGCAACACATATTTATGTAAAATATCTCCTTGAGGCTAGCAGTTTTAATATATTATTTCCAGTTTTGAATTACTGCTGAGTTTTGTTTTATTTGATCCTTGATGCAATGTTTGAAAAGATACAATCAAGAAGCAACTAAAATGTAATATAAAAGTGGTAGAATGGGGTAAGATAAAATAATGACAAAGTACACTTAAAGGAAATGCATTATTTGAGGAGAAAATTGGAAATGAAAAATATAAAAACATAAGGAGGGAGAAAATGATTAAAAGCAAAGCAGACAACAGAAGTGAGAAAAACTGGAAAAGATGGAAAATCCAACAAAATCATTGGAAAGGTGTAAGCCTGTAAATAGTATAGTTTCAACTGTTTAATTGTACATTCCCCTGTGCTCATATTTCTAATCCTGTGAATCATCATTGTCACTGTTATTCTTGTCTGTTTCTTTTTGGTTAGAACATAAAGACTGGAAGGATATAAGCAACAAAGAATGCCTTCTGGATAACTTTGTGTTATTATTCCCAACTTCAAAATAACATCCAATGCTGATTGAAAGCAAAAACTTCTGTAGATAAATAAATGATGTAATATGTTTAGTATTAGGCTACATATTAAACACATAGGAAGAAATTTTCTTTATAAAATATTTAGGTTGGAGTAATTGCCTCTTTCTCTCTGAACCAATTCTGAATTATGTCAAAGCATGGATTTGTTCTTGAATCAAAGGAATATCTTTGGACATAAAGTGTAAATACTAATAAAATCTGGATAGATGCCTGAGAGACTCACCTGTAAACAAAATAAAGGATGTCTGTGGTACGATCTGAGATTCCTTTTTGCATCTAAGAAAATGTTCCTGCAAAGTTATAAGAATAACAATATTCTTGCTGTATCTTCCAAATAAAAGGTCTCTGGATATGTGAAAAGCTACTGAACTATTTCCCCAAAGTGTATCCTGGTAATAGGTCAACAGAGTTTGGTCATCTGGTTTTCCTACCTATAACAAATTGGAGGACACAAATGAGAAAGCAGGAATAACACCTCAAACAGACACAACTGCTCAGGGATAAGTGACAGGTGACAATGAGAGACATGAGAGAAGACTCTCTCAGAAACTAAACATGGGGTCAAATTAAAATTAAAAAGTATGGAACTCTGGGCACAGTGAAAGACAGTTAATCATTTATAGATAGCCAGATGATAGAGATGATAGTTAGATGAATGAATAGAAAGAAATTAAAAAGAAAGAAAGAAAGAAAGAAAGAAAGAAAGAAAGAAAGAAAGAAAGAAAGGGAGAAGAGGGGAGAGGGAAGGGGAAAGGGGAAAAGGGTTAAGGGGAACAGGAAAGAGAAAGAAAGGGAGGGAGGAAGGAATGGAGGAAAGGAAAGGAGAAGGGAGGGAGGGAGGGAGGAAGAAAAGAAGGAAGGAAAGAAGGAAGGATGCAAGACAGGGAGAGAGAGAGGGAGGGAGGGCGGGAAAGAACAAGGGACAGAGGAAGTGGCCTCTGGAAACAGGTTTGTCTATCCCCATAGAATGAGGAAGTTCACGTAGCTCCCCATGGAGTGACTGGCTTATCAACTCTAACTACCTTTGCTGCTTCAAATCCTAAACTATTGCCTGTAGCTTCAAAATCTTCCGAATTTTAAACTGGAAGATCTCATTTTGTTAATCCTAAACTTGCATAATAGAGATTTGAGAAACCAACCTAATTTTTTAGTTCTGTTCTTAGCTTTCCATGAGGATTTGGTCTTATGTTCCACTTGTACCTGTGTTCAGGATCTAGATCCTCGGAGACCTGCCTCGTTCTCCAGTTTTCCTGGATGTTTGATTCCTTTCTGTGGCTAAATCTCTATTCTTTCTGGCCAGAACTCCCTTGTTGCCACAGTCTCATCTACCTGGACTTCAAACGACTGCTTCCTGACAGGTTAGCTCAATGTGGCTTCTGTATCATTAGCAGGCTGTTTACTGTGGCTCATCACTGATTCCCACTATCCCCTTGCTCAGCCTTCTCCCACTACTGGCAACAATATTCATTCTACTGCCAGGGGTGTATCTGACTTTAGATCTCTTGCCATCCCATCCTGCCATGATCCAGACCTGCCATCACTGAAACACACAGAAGAGCTCAAGATCTGTTAATTTCCAATTTTTAGAAGGCAAGGATAGTAGAAAGCTTTGTCATAAGCTGTCATTAACAAATATTAAAGAAAAGGAAAGGATCTTCAGTGAGTACATTTCCAAATGTCTGGAAAAAACATTCACGTAGAAAAATTCATTTTTTAACAATGTAAGTACAAGTAAATAGATTCACTTGATCGTTATTCCATTTGGCACAAATATATTGAAGATGAGTACTTAAAATACCACTTTCATATAAGTACAGTGCTAGGTACAGGGACATTAAAGGCCTCTTACACCTCAAGGGCTCTGGCCAGAGCAGGGAGCCAGGGAGGAGTTGTTTCTGCTTATAGAAATGGTAAGAATATTACCTGAAGCAAAAAGTCTCACTGTTCACATTATCTCTTGTACCTAACCCAACATTTATGTGAAAGAGGTTTATACCGTAAATCACCCAGTCTAGATACTTCTCCATATTAAGCATTTCCTCTTTTCTGTGTTTTCACAAAGTCCTCACAGGAGAAGCCCAGCAAACAATCAGGTCATCCTGCCACTAATAGCTACACCATTAGGCTGTGCTCGGGTTTAAACGATTTGACAAAATCTTCATGGTAACTGCACCGCTGAGGCTGCCCAAACTGGTCTATACCCTGCACAGTGGCTTACTTCAAGTTCTGAGCACCTCTGTATTGTTAGAGCAACATGCCTTGTCAAGAAATCAGCACCAGACAAAAGCCAGTGATCCTATATATCCCTTTTGCATTGCTCTCCATTCTAATGTTCAAAACAACACATTCCTCAGTGAAGAAAAATAATTCAAACATGTTTTATGATCAAATCTTTTATTGAGAGGAAAATTCATTACAAAGCCACTAACAGAATATCAAGAAATTTCCTCCATATTTGGAAAGAAATTCATCAAAGAAATTTTGTCCTCTTATTTTTTTTTTGTTTATATTGGTCCTCTTTATTTTATTGCTCTATTCACCTGACTGGAGGGTCACCAATAAATCTCAATTTTGTTCAGAGGTAGCATTATGACAGAAAATTGAGGAGTAAGGTCCATATCATATGATCGAGGCAACCCATTTATCAAAAACATTCTCACAGAGAAAAGAAAGTGATCTACTTTGTGCTATTAATCATGGCATCAAGTATAAATAAAACCAGGGCCAATGCCGTTATTCTTGAATTGCTCTCAAAGGGAAAAACCGAGTGAATCAAATAACCTAAACTGATCATATTAAATGCAGTGATACAGGCAAATATTCTCCATGTCTTATAAAAAAGTTTTACAAATTTGTAAACACTTCTCCTTGAGCTATTCCTCATGCATATTAATTTACTATATATGTTTTAACTCGCTTCCTTGTGTCCTTATGACATAGTAATGAGGATGCTTAAACACCAGACAGAGGCAGAACATGAAACACTAAACTGCTATATCCTTCACTGATGAGACATAGAATTATCACTCGATCAACTAATTAATGAGTTGATAGAGTCCGTGTGGACTTGATGCCAGGCACCATGACATAATAGGAATTGTGTTATCAGCAAGACAGAATTTTGCCTTTAGGAGAGTTTCACTTCTGTTTGAAATGTCTTTGACAGCAATGGTGGATTTTTAATTCTGCCCAACTTGCCTTCTGGTCTATGAAGACAAATATCAATGTCCACAAGAAGACCTGTTTTAGCTAAGATGAAGTATATTGATTGGCCAAGTGTAAGTAGTATTCTAAGATTCTCTTCTTATACTGAATTTTAGAAACTCTAAGCAGATTTTTTTTAGTTTATATTATGAATTATGTGTTATGAATGCTTCACATTCATATTCTCAAATTTAATGAAATGAGTTAATATACACAAAATTGCTTCATAAACTATAAAGCTTTGCAGTTAAAATGTGTCTTTGTAATGTTGATTTTCATAAGAAAGAAAAAATAGAATGGAGTTATACTTGGTTAGTCATTACTGACAGTCATTCAGTCATTACATTACAGGCAGTCAGATTTATAAGCAGCTTCGTAAGAACAAACATGCTGAAGGGTTCTGTTGGAAGAGGGACAAGTCCTTCCAGTTGTCTAACATCTGCAAAGACCCACTGCGAACTCTGGAAACCAAGTATTAATGATAGAGCCATCCCATCAACATGTGAGTACTCACCTCTGGGTTTTTATTTAAGAAACAAATAAACTTTTACCTAATTTGAATATCTGTATATTTGAGTCCCTTTATCATAGTAGCTTAGCCACTCTCTTAACTAATACAATTTCTAATCTGCTACTTATTTATTTAAATATGTTTATTATGGTGCAGCCACACTGGAAAACAGTATGGAGGTTTCTCAAAAAGCTAAAAATAGAACTACCCTACCATCCAGCAACTGTACTACTTGGTATTTACCCAAAAGATACGAAAATACAGATTCAGAGGGATACATGCAACCCAATGTTCACAGCAGCATTATCAACAATAGCTAAATTATGGAAAGAACCCAAATGTCCATCAGCTGATGGAGAGATGAAGAAGAGGTGATATGTGTACACACACACACACAGGAATATTACTGAGTCATCAAAAATAATGAAACCTTGCCATCTGCAATACGTGGATGAGCTAGAGTGTATCATGCTAAGCAAAATAATTCAGAGAAAGACAAATACCATATAAGAGAAGACAAATCATTCATATGTAGAATTTAGGAAACAAAATTGATGAATATATGGCAAGGGAAAAAAAAAAGAGAGAGAGGGAAACAAACCCTAAGAGACTCCTAACGACAGAGGAAAAAAAACTGTGGGTTGACGGAGGAAAGTGGGTGTAGGATGGGCTAAATGGGTGATGGGTATGAAGGAGGGCACTTGTTATGATGAGCACTGAGTGTTGTATGTAAGTGATGAATCACTGAATTCTACTCCTGAAACTCATACTGCACAGTATGTTAACTAACTTGAATTTAAATAAAAAATTGAAACGAAAAAAACAAATATTTATTCTCAAAAAATATAATGTTGTCTTATAGTTTTTGAAATACATGAATTGTACCATAGACATCATTCTATTTTCATCTGTTTACCCAAACAACAGTTCAGTGAACGTTTTTGCATAGTCTTAGTGTGTACCTTTCCAAGAGTTTTGAGTTTTTCAGTTTATGCTAAAGATGCAATTGCAAGATGTCTATGTACATGCTTCACTAAGTAACTGACAAATTGCTCTTCAAAATCTCTTTATCAGTTTTTATTGCACCAGCCAACACCCTTGGCAGTACTTAATATTATTCAACTTCATAATATTTTTGTCAATCTGGTTGATGGAGGTTGATATTGGTAGTTGTTTTATATTCACCTTATTCTTGCTTATTTGGGTTTATACTATTATTCTTTCTCTACCTTCTTGAAATAACAATTTATCTCATTTTTTTCAATTTCTGTTGGTAGTTGAAAGATGTATAAAATGCATCATTTTTCCCCCCCAGGTACTGCATTAACTATTTTTCACAGATTTTAACATGCATTGTTTATTACCTGGTTATTAAGTATTAAAAATTTAATAATTTACCCATTGAGTTCCTCTTTAACCAGTTATTTAGTGTCTTTCTCTTTTTTTTAGTATGTTTATAGTCACAGGATTTTTTTAGTAGCTAGACATTTATTACTGATTTCTAATCATTCTACATTTTGGTAGGGAATTAGTCTGTATAATATTGATACTTTAAAAATTATTGGAGCTTTTCTAGGGAACAAGCATATTGTCAATGTTTGTAAATATTCTATACATGTTTGGAGTGAACATGACTTTGATCTTTGTTGAATAAAAAGATAAATTTATATGTACCCAGTACACACACAGATATATACGTAAGCTTATTGATTTTGCTATTGAATTTTTCTGTAACTTTACATATATTTATTTGCTTGATAAATCATTTTCTGAATGAGTCCTCTAAACACTTCCCAGCTCTTATTCATAACATATCCTGCATGAACCATTATCCCCATTCCAAATGGGATCAAACAATACCTTCCAGAAACTAGAAGCTAAACTTATACTCAAGGCTATGTTTTTTCTAGTTCATGTAATTTTTCTGCCAATATTCTGAAATATTGTATATGATATATCCCTAAGGATTTATTTTTATTTTTTATTTTTTTATTGTGTTATGTTAGTCACCATACAGTACATCATTAGTTTTTGATGTAGTGTTCCATGATTCACTGTTTGCATATAATACCCAGTGCTCCATGCAATCCATGCCCTTCTTAATACCCTCTTCCCTCCCTCCCTTCTAAAACCTTCCCTTTGTTTCCTGGAGTCCATAGTCTTTTATGGTTCATCTCCCACTCCGAATTCTCCCCCTTCATTCTTCCCTTCTTGTAATATGTCCTCCATGCTATTCCTTATGTTCCACAAATAAGTGAAACTGTATGATAACTGACTTTCTCTGTTTGACTTATTTTACTTACCTAAGGATTTATTTAACTGTCCCTTTGGGGAGATGGGAGTTCAGCTTTTGCATTACTACCACCATTTCTTAATAAAAGAAATTTTAAATGTATCATTTAATTATGAAATATACCCTGGGAAGACCCAATTACTATGAAATAAAATAACACCTTCAGATTGAAAAACATTATTATGCACTTTAATAAGAAAGAGTTGAAAAAGGAAAAATAATTAGATGATACATTAAAATGTCTTCCTATTGATTTCTTTTTGCATTTTTGGACCAATTCTCTATAAATTATGGCAACTTCACGGTAAAGAAACTTTAATTAAAATGCCAAGTGCAAAAGGACAGGATTTGGCTGACATATGTAAATGCAAATAAAAAAGACTGTAGGGAAAGTGAGACTTCATCGAAGGTGACATGACTGCAGAAAGAAGATGTGCTGAGCAAGCACCTCAGCAGAACAAGCAATTTGGGGCAGTGCCATAAGCTACAGGCACCTCAGAAAAAATACACTGAAAATGTAATTGAGAACCGCTTGGGTAATTAGACCCCAGAATGGCATCAATCTTTAGGACTGCAAAGGCAGAGGAAAACAAACTGGCAATCAATAAAAAACAGAGATAATGCAAAAAACAACAACAAACACACATATAAGGAGAGGCACACCTTGCTTTAACTTCTGGGTAAACAGCATTATAAAAGTCTGTTTTTTAAGTTAAATGTACACAGATGTAGATTCACACACGTTTGTGTGCTCCTCTGTGTGTGTGTATGCAAATGAAAGAGATATGCTAGCACAACAGAAGCTGTTGCAAAGTGTTGTTCTGCAGCCCTCAAATTTTGTAAAGATATTCTAAAGGAATGTCTCCTCTACACCAGAAGTTGGGATGGGGAAATCAGGACAAAAAGATTTACAGTGTAAGAACTCTTCCAAAAGAAAAGAAGTCATCCTTGTTAGTAGTTCTTTCCCCCCTAACTAATGAAGTCTTGTTAAAGCCAAAGAGAGAAAAGTGAAACTATTGTTTTAAAAAATAACATGGAAGCTATTAAATGCAAAAAAACAATCAGCAACAGAAGGAAGACTCAAAAAAAGAGGTGCTTTTCCATCCAGTTTGCCTAAATGGCACCTACTTTAGACACTAAATAACTCTCAGTTTCTATTTCAGAAAACGATCAAGCCAGATATAATTATATAACCTAAAGGCTTGTCAAACACAGACTACTGGAGAATACCACGTCTTTAACTATGCTTTACACTTGACATTTCCCACTTATCATCTTTATATTTCCTTTCTCAGACATGGGCATATTTGAACAACAATTAAAGGTCAGATTCTAAAGGTGGTCTTGCCCAAGGCTAAGCACAATGTATAATAACAGTCACTGGGGCAGCCCAATAAATAAATTATGTACATATCTAAAACTGGAAGTAGCATAAATTCCCTTAATGAAATTATCATTCCTCCCTCTTTCAAGTGCAAGATTATCTATACTATCTACTCTATCAATTCACTCATTCAAAAACTATCTATCAAACTCTTACTATGTTTCAGGTACTATGATAAGTTCAGGGGATAGAGCAATGAAAAAAACAAAACCAAAAATCCCAACCCTTATGGAATTTATACTCTATTCTAGTGGTAGACAGACAATAAGTAAGAAAAATAAGAAAAAGTATCTAGTACATTAAATGATGATGATTGCTAAAGAAAAATTTAAAACAAAGGATGGAGATCGGCAATAAGGTGACAGTAGATATTTAACAGTAGGAATGTTTAGGATGTAAAATATAATTGGCAAAATAAAAAACAAAAAATTGAACAGAGTAAGTAAAAGAATGGATGTTTAAAGAATCAGTTAATGAGTTAAAATATAGGATTAAGAAATTTTCTCATCAAATGGTAGAAAAGGACAAAAAAATGAAAATGTGATAGTTACATCTAGGACAGATACAGATATGCTTATATCTGCATAATGAAGTCCTAGAAGGAGGATAATTCCTTGAAAAAAGGAAGAAATATTGGAAAAAATAATGAAGATAAACTGTCCTCAAAGTGAAGTGTTACAATCCAACAACTTCTCACTACCTCCACGCTACTATCTTAATCCAAGCTATCACCCCTGGTTGGATAACTGTAGTAGCCTCCTAATAGCCAAATGGCCTCCTAACAGCTCCCACTCTTTCCCTTCTTAATCTAGTCTAACATAGCAGTTACAGGAGACTTATCAAATTTTAAATCATAACACATCACTCTTCTCTGAAAACCCTAAAACTGCCACTCTGATTAAAAGTCAAAATTTTTACACATAGTATCCAGATGTTTGTTCCTAAACCATTCCCCAGTAAAAGTAACCAGGGTCCCTTGGAGAAATGGCTGATTCTAGAACTTGGGGAGGAAACACACAAAATGAACTTGAAGCATCTTAAAGTTCTGGAAATTAAGGAAGTGTTCAAATTAAACACAACAGTGGGGGTTGTCAAAGGGACAGAAGAGCCAATTGAAAGAGTTCTCAATGGCCTAAGTTAAAACAACATAACCACAAAATGTAATGTAGTATTGAATTATAACCTGAAGTAAAATAAAAAAAAAAAAACTAGGAGTCTATACTGATATAAATATTTAACCAAACAAATAAAGTAGAAGAAATAAATTTCAAAGGAATCCCACATAATTTATGCAGACACTTGTCCTCAGGAAAGGTGGAACAGGTGGGACATAACAATAAAATTAGGTGGAACATAACTCAAACTCTTTAAATGTGGGCTATGCACAGTGACTACCTAGCAGAGAGTACAGCATGGAAATGGGAGGGAAAAAGAATAACTTTACAGTAGATAAACCTGATAAGCAGTACTTCAGCCAGGTGATCAAGACTGAAAGCAATAGTGGTAAGTCATGTGGATAGGACGTATCATTAATGTGATATGATAAAAACATAACTTTGTGTGGTCATCCTCCCAAAAACACAGCCTAAATCTAATCATGAGACAGACATCAGAAAAATTCCAACTGAGGAGCATTCTATAAAACATGTGACCTGGATTCCTAGAAACTATTTAAGTTACCAAAAACAAGGAAAGTTGAAGAAACTGTCACAGCCCAGAGAAGCCTAAGTGTAAGTGTTGAGTAGATGTATTTTGGTAACCTGGAAGTGATCCCAGAACAGAAAAAGAACACTAGGTAAAAACTAACAAAAACGGAATAAAGTTTGGATTTAGTTCATTTAAAGAACAAATTCTTAAAATGACCTGAAGTCCTCTACATGTCCTGGCTTTCCTAGTATTTTCTGGCCACATCTCTTACTATTTCTCCCACTTTGCTCGGTTTAACCACAATGTTTCCTACTGTTCTTATACTCCAGAATGTGCTGACCTTATGACTTCTCACAGGTTGTTCTCATTATCAAGAACTCTCTTTCCCATCATCCTGAGACTTACTCTCTCACCTGTTCAAATCTTGTTCAAATGGAACCTATTCAATGAAGCCCATCTTGATCACTGTATTTAAATTGTAATCTGGTCCCCCCCCCAAAAAAATCTCAAACTAACCTTAATAATCTGTAACAAACTATATACTCTACTTATTATTATGTTTATTTTAGATCACTACTCCTCAACCTCTTTCTTCTCTTTCAAGGTATAAATTCAACAAGTGAAAAATATGTAGGGCTGTTTTGTTTATAGATCTATTTTAAACACTTAGATCAATGACTAGATAGAGTATCTATCTACATAGAACTATTTCACACAGAACTATTTCAGAGAATTTTAAAACATTGCTATGATCTGAAAGTTTGTCTCCCCAAAATTCATATGTTGAATTCATACGTTGAAATCCTAAACCTCAAAGGTAATGGTATTAGTGGATGGGCTCTTTGTGAGATACTTCAGTTATGCGGGCAGAGCCTTCATGAATGGAATTAGTGCCTTATGAAAGAGGCTCCCGGGAGATTCATAGCCCCTTCCACCATGTGAGGATCCAGGGAGGAGGTGCAAGCCATAAACCAAGAAAAGGGACTTTACCAGAATGTGACCATCCTGGCACTTTGATCTTGGACTTTCCAGCCTCCCAAACTCTGAGGACTAAATTTCTGTTGTTTATAAGCTATCCAGTCTGTGTTTTGTTATAGCAACCTGAAGAGACTAAGACAAATATCAAACACAGAAGGAAGATTCTAAAAATTTTAGGACCAAAATAGCAAAACAACTACCAAAGAACAGGAATTAGGTTAACATAGGACTCCCTCAAAAGCCACACAGGGTATAAGAATAAACTGAGGGAATACTTTAACTATTAAATGAAGAGAACCTAGAAATTCCAATTTCATATCCTACAAAGTGTCAGTCAAATATGAAGATACAATAAAAAATATTTTCAGACTTTGAAAAGCACATAGAAAATAGTTTCTGAGGAACTGGACCAATAAGAATAGAAAAAACATCCAAGATATGCTGCAATACTTAAGGAAAGGTAGTAATAGTGATAAAAATTAATTGGAAAATATTTCACTATCTAAAACAAATAAAAATAACTATGAGGAAAAGGAAAGAAGGAAGGAAGAAAGGAAGGAAGGAAGGATGGAAGGCAGGAGAAAGGAAAAGAGGAAAGGAATTCTAAATAACCCAGAATTAAAATTCTAGATGATACTAACATTACTGAAGTGAGAGGGAGTTCAAGGGATCTAGCAGCATGCCAAGAAGATTTTAATATACCTGTTTTCCTAGATGCAGATATAAATATAAATGTAACAGTAACAAAGAAAAAAAGAAAAATTTTGTAGAAGAGAGATAAGCTTAAATGAAAAGCAAACAAGTCAGAAATAAATCCAAAATATCTACAGTCACAATCAAAATAAGTAAATGGACTAAACTTCCCAGTTACAAAATAGGAGCTGTTAGATGGTTTTTAAAACTCCAGCTACAGTTCAGTTAGAAGAGACTTAAGTGACACCTAAGGACAGAAAAGCTAACAGTAAAGAAATCTGATAGTAGGTACATACTATTCAAAGCAAAGCTGGTGTAATTGGTTTGTTTTCTGACAAATTCAACTTTAAGGAAAAAACTGATATTATAGAGAGGAATGCTTCATGAAAATTAAAAGCCCAGTTTATTAAATATTATAATAACTATAAGCATACTACACCTAATAAAAGTCTCAGAATTTATAAAATAAAAATTAATAGACTTAGGAAAATTGGCAAATTTGCTAATCAGAAGACAATACTAAAACACAGCTTTTTAAAGAAAAAATAGGTACATCAGGATTATAGAATAGGTATCATACAGATAACATTATTTAGACATAGACAACATAATTAAGTTGCAAGTTAATAAAAGTACAAATAAAAATGTCCACATATTTGGAAATGGGAAGAGCATACTTTCTAAGTAACCCTTCCTTCAAAGATAATATAATGAAAACTGCATGATCACAAAAAGACTGTATGTCAAAATTTGAAGCTGCAGCAAAAACAGTATTTAAAGGGAAATTAAATACCTCAAATAATTACAAAATAAACTAACAAATGCTGTAATTAATTAACTAAACATACAAAGTAGATAGAAAAAGTAATAAAGGTAAAAGCAAATATTAGTGAAACAGAGCAAAATGAGTCTTAAAAAGTCAAATGTTGGTTGTTCAAAAGATAAAGTACAAACCTCTAACTAAACTGATAAAGGAGAAAAGAGAAGATATGTCTATAAATAACATTTTGAATAAAATGGAGAAAATATTAGAAATCAAATGGATATTAAAGACTCAATAAAAATATCAATAAATTTACAAGATTAACTTTAAAATTCTTTAAAAATGTAACTTACCAAAACTGAGCCCAAAAGAATAGAAAAATGAGGACTCATTATTGAAACCGTAGTTTAAAATCATCCTACAAGAAAATAATAGTCTCAAATGACTTATAAGTGAGTTCTATCAAATTTTCATGAAGCAGATCATTACAATCTAGTAGAAACTCTCCTAAACAATGGAGAAAGATAATATATCTCAAACCTGTAAAATCTTAATGCAAAACTTAACAAAGAAAATTATAGGATTGTCTCATGAATAACCATAGATGAAAAAACCCTAAATCAAGTAGCATATTTGAGATACATATATGAAAATCACATATGACAAGGTAGGATTTCTTCCAGTAATGTAAGGATGGGTTAATACTAGGATGGGTTAACATTTAATGTAAATATCTAACATCTAAGTGATATATAATAATATATAGAACTTAATATATAAATTTCATCACTGATTATCTCAATAGAAATTAAAAAATCATAGAAATATAACAAATTAAATTTAATAAAATTTAGCATGAATTAATGATAAAAACTGCCACTAAACTTGAAGAACAAAGCTGGAGGTATCACAATCCCAGATTTCAAGATATACAACAAAGCTATAGTAATCAAAACAGTATCGTACTGGTACAAAAACAGATGCACAGAATGATGAGACAGAAGAGAGAGCCCAGGAATAAACCTATGCACATATGGCCAATCATTCTACAACAAAGGAGGCAAGAATATACAATGAGGAAAAGAATATCTTCAATAAATGGTGTTGGAAAAACTGGACAGGTACATGCAAAAGAATGAAACTGGACCACTTTCTGACACTATGCACAAAAATAAACTTAAAGTGGAATAAAGACCTAAAAGTGAGACCTGAAACCATAAAACTCCTTGAAGAAAAAATAGGCAGTAAACTGTTAGACATTGGTCTTAGCAACCTATTTATGGAAATGTTTCCTCAGGTAAGGGAAACAAAAGCAAAAATAAATTATTGGGACTACACCAAAATAAAAAGCTTTCACACAGCAAAGGAAACCATTAACAAAACAAAAAGGCAACCTAGTGAATGGGAGAAGATATTTGCAAATGATATATCTGATAAGGAATTAATATCCAAAATATGTAAAGAACTTATACAACTCAACCCCCAAAACATCCAATTAAAAATGGGCAGAAAATCTGAATAGATATTTTCCAGAGAAGATATACAGATAGTCAACAGACACATGAAAAGATGTTCAACATCACTCATTTCCAGGGAAATGTTAATCATATCCACAATGGAATATCATCTAACACCAATCGGAATGGCTAAGTATCCAAATGATAAGAAATAACAAATATTGGTGAGGACGTGGAGAAAAGGGAACTTTTGTGCTTTGTTGGTGGGAATGTAAATTGGTGCAGCCCTTTGAAAAACAGCATGAAGATTCCCCAAAATATTAAAAATAGAGATACCCTGTAATTCCACTACTGGGTGTCTAATCCCCAAATGAAAACACTAATTCGAGAAGATATATGCACTCCTATGTTTATTGCAGTATTATTTACAATAGCTAAAATATGGAAGCAACCCAAGTGTCCATTGATAGATGAATGAAAAGAAGATGTGGTATATGTATACAATGGAATATTACTCAGCCATAAAAATAATTGAAATCTTGCCATTTGTGACAACATGGATAGACCTAGAAGGTATTATGCTAAGTGAAGTACCTCAGAAAGAGAATGACAAGTACCATATGATTTCACTTTATGAGGAATATAAAAGCAAAGTATATGAACAAATAAACAAATAAAAAACAGACTCATATACAGAGAACAAGCTGGTGGTTGCCAGAGGGGAGGTGGATGGAGGGATGGGCAAAATAGGTGACAGTTATTAAGAGCTACAAACTTCCAGTTATGAAATAAATAAATCAAGGAAATGAAAAGAATAGCATAGGGAATTATAGTCACAACAATGTAAAAACACTGTATGCTGACAGATTGTGACTATCTTATCATGGTGAGCATTGAGTAATGCATATAATTACTGAATCACTATGTTGTACACCTGAAACTAACATAACATTGAATGTGAACTACACTTCAATGATATACATTTTATTAACTTGAAATTAAAAAAATAAAAAATAAAATTACCTTAGAAAGAAATTAACTAAAAAATAAAACTACATACAAAGACAATTTTGATCAGAAGATCAAAATTTAACTACAGCTTACTCTATCACAGGACCATAAATAACCTTGCTATTAAGAGCAATCCACAAACTAGGATCTATAGCATCATCATCACCTAGGAGGTTGTAAGATTTTCAGAATCTCTGGGACCAACAGGTCCTGTATTTGAACTAGAATCCTGGGTGATTCACATGCACATTGCAGTTAGAGAGGTGCTGATCTAGAATACATTTTCTGACCTTCTCACTGTTGACATTTGGGGCCGGATAGTTTTTGTGTTGAGTGCTGTTCTGTGCATTATAAAAAAGAAAAAGGAAAAAAAAATAGTCTTAGTACTCTTAGTGAACTTGAGTTTACTCAAAGGGAGGAACACCACAATAAATATAAGTTACTGTCAGTCTTATACATCTCTAGTTTGATAGTAGGTTCATAAATGTTAACTATATTATTAAAAATAAAATTTTTAATGTAGCCATGCATGGCTCAGTGACAACAGTGGTATACCACAAATCAATGTTTATTATTAAACTAATTCTGAATACCTGATACATACATTTTTAAAATAAAGAGAATGTGGATCCAATGTAATTTCCATTGAACTTTTTCAATGAAAAAGCAGGGTAGGGATGGGAGAGAGATGTTCTTTAACACAGATAATAAAAACAAAAGTAAATACAAGGAGCTTCTTAATCACTGACATTAGATTATAGAATCAAAATCTATTTATGTCAAATGTTCAATATAGTAAGATGTGCTCTATAGATGTAATATAATTAGTGGTGTATCTAAATTTTCTAATAGGCCTGGCCTTTACTGAATTCAACCACAAACTAAAAATGGGACAACTTTACCATATAACATGACAGGATATCTCCTAATGAAAGACAACACCTACATTATTTAACACACTTTGTAAAGAACCTAGCATTAAGCCCTCATGGTGGCACTTAAAAAGATATTTTGTTATTCATGCCCTCAATAAATGGAACTCTAGTCATATTTTCAAGTTGTAACAAAATCACATCCTGGCAGAGAAAAACTCATACCAAACCTTTTTCTTTTCCTTCTTAAGGAGTCATATTTTACACAAATCCTACTGAAAATGCAGTCTCCTTAGTTATCAAGATTTTTCTGTGCATAAAAGCCTATCTTTGTTTTAAGCCTGAAACAAACCTTTGTGCTCACTGAAACTGGATTCCAACCACAAATTTCTCCCTAAATGACTTCCTGTAAGGACCACCTATTAAAGCTGATGGATCTTATCCTGAATCTGGATTATATATTCACTAGAAATGACATATCATTTTGCCGATTATCCTGAAGTGGTGAGAGGACAAATAATATCAGAAGGAGAGAAAAAAAAATTTTTAATGTAAAATAAAACAGTTGCTCTAAAGACTTTCTTCAGAAAAAAAAATGTCTAAACAAGATCTTCTTCATTAAATTTCTAAATATGACCATTTCTTACTTTCTGTCCTTTTTCTGATATGAAAAATCTTGTATTTTATTTACCATAGCAGCCATTTCATCAGGATTTCTGAACAGCTGACAGTCTAAAGCTCAGGTTTGTGTAAGGAAGAGAAAGAACTCCTGAAACCAAAAGGGAGAAGGTAATGTAAAGAGGTCTCTAAACACCTTAATTTTTTACTGATTGAATATTACTAACTGTAATCCGTTTCATTCTACCTTCAGTATGACTTGGGCAGTATCACAGGTGCATCTGTAGCCTAGGATTTAGAAAACATTTTATCATATTGGGTTTGTTGGTTGAAGAAATCTTGTAAGCAACAACAGTCCATGGCATTCTTATAGTCTGACCATGCTGACCAATCAGGGAATTCTCAAAATCTCCAAAAGCAAGAAAATATTTTTTCAAGTTACAGTGTAAGTCAAACTTTTCCTAAGATGCAGTAAATTAAAAAATTGGGCAAAACCTGCAGTTTTTCTTGCAACTTTCCTTACTGTTGATGGATAAGAGACTAGTCAATGTGATCAAAAGTGCTTTAATTTAACATGATACTTACATAAGGCTAAGGTGAGCAGGGTACATCAGAATATTCCAAAACTAGACTCTATTTTTGAAAATGACAAGAATTTAACAGAGGATAGAGGATGATTTCTAGGAATGAAGGGAAGTCTGTGAACTCAATGATTATGTGAAAAATATTAACAAAAGATATATAGCTAAGATTATTGGGAGCCACAGACTTGAACATCATGCAGTTTATAAAATGAAATAAGCCAGTATCATTTGAAATATAATGTTTATTCATGAAAGCCTTTATTTTTCAGTGTACATTGTTGGACTATGTTCTAATGTAAGTATAAACAATTTAAATTATAAAATTTTTACTATCTTGCATTATTTATTTATTTATTTTTTAAGATTTTATTTATTTATTTGACAGACAGAGATCACAAGTAGGCAGAGAGGCAGGCAGCGAGAGAGGGGAAAGCAGGCTCCCTGCTGAGCAGAGAGCCCGATGTGGGGCTCAATCCCAGGACCCTGGGATCATGACCTGATCTGAAGGCAGAGGCTTTAACCCACTGAGCCATCCAGGTGCCCCATCTTGTATTTTTTATAAAATGTCACTTACTTTTCAAAGCATTAAAACACGTTGCCTAATATAATGTGTAAAATTGCTTTGTTAGACATTAGTTGAAGATTCTCAAGAGTACATAAATTCAATGGATAGCTTAAGGTCACACTACAATTTCTAGGACAGCTTCAAGAATGTAACAGTAGTAGTTTGGCACCAGGTTGATGGTACACACACTGTTTCATTCTGAAGGTTTTGGAGAATAGAAAAGTAAAAGTATAACTAGATTAGCTTTGATGACAATTCTTTCAGAAGCTCCGAGAATTCTTTCCTTAACAGGAATATTTTACATGGTATTCTCAAGATTAAGAGTATTTTTTCAAATATTCATTTTGGAGTTGGTAAGATTCACATAAAACTGCAAAGAAATATAGGAAGTCCCCGTGCATACTTCACCCAGCTTCTCCCAATGTTAACACTGTGCACAGCTATAGCATAGTATCAATATCAGGACACCAAGGTGTCTATAAATCATAAAACTTATTCATATTTCACCAGCTGAATATGTACTTGTATATGGGTATGTGGTGTGTGTGTGTGTAGCTGTTTAGAATTTTATCACATGTGTAGCTTCATATAACCACCACAACTTCCAGCAATTTAAATGTGTTATCCCACTGACTTCTGGACTCCACAATTTCTGATTATAAAACAGCTGTTGATTTTCCTGAGTTTTTGCATGTTATAAGTCACACTTCTCTTGCTGCTTTCAAGACTCTGTCTTTGTTTTTGGATTTCAACAGTATATGATGTCTGAGAATCATTTTGAGATTATCTAACTGGAGTTCATAGACCTTCTTGCATGTGCAGATTAATTTTGTTCATCAAATTTGGAAAATTGTTAACCATAATATTCAAATATTCTTTCTGTCTCTTTTTCTCTCTTCTCCTTTTGGGACTCCCACTATATTTTTATGTATGCTTGATGGTGTTCCACATGTCTTTGAGCCTCTGTTCTTTTTCTTTATTCATTTGCCCTCCTGTTCCCTAGGCTACATAATCCCAATTGCTTTATCTTCCAGTTTACTGATTTTTCCCTCTACCTGCTCAAATCTTCGTTGAGCACCTCCAGTGACTTTTTCATTTCAGCTATACTTTCAACTCCACAATACCCATTTGTTTTTTAAATATATACCTACCTCTTTATTCATATTCTCTATTTGGGGAGATAATTGTTCTCATACTTTCCTTTGGTTCTTTGATAGCTCATTTATAGTCTTTGTCTAGTGAGCTGAACATCTGGGCTTCCTCAGGGACAGCCTGTACTGACCACTTTTCTTTCCTGTGTATGGGCCATACTTTCTTGTTTCTTTGTATGCCTTGTAATTTTTTTTGATAGCAAAAAATAAACATTTTAAATAAAGATGTGACAAATCTGGAAATGAGCTTCCTGGTTTTCAAGGCTATTAGAGAACTGGAGAGAGAGAGAAAAAGATGAAAATTTGGGGAAAATAAAATGCCATTCATCTCATACCATGGTTCACCTTTCTTGAATAAATTTTCCACATATAGCTGTCAACCTTGTTAATGTTCAGAATTTGGAAAATTTTACGTTGATTTTTTTTTTTTTTTTTGCGAATGTCCCTTTTGCTTTTGTGGAGGAAGGGACTTGTAGAGGATTTCACTGTTATTCGTCAATCTTGTACCTCCAGTAGAATTAAATTAACTCTAAATCCCGTACCTCTCGTACCAGGTTGGAAACTTGGAAAGATCTATAGGTCTGAGACAAATGCTATATCTTGTTTTGTTTAGTTTTGTTTTCAGTTTCTTGAATCTGTAGATTTATATCTTCCACCAAATTTGGAAGTTTTTAACCATTATTTAAATAGCTTTTAAGTTCAACACCCTTTTTTTCTCTACTTGTGAGACACTAGTGATACAAATATTATAGATTTTGTTATTATCCCTCAAGTTCCTGGGGCTTTTATTTCTTTTCAGTTTTTTATCTTTATTGTTCAGACTGAGTAAATACTATTGATCTACATTCAAGTTTTTTGATTCTGCCTTCTTGTCATCTCCATTCCACTACTGAATCCACCTAGCAAGATTTTTATTTGGGTTCTTATATTTTTAATTCTATAATTTCTATTTGGTTCTTTTCTATAACTTGGGATTTCAGTTTATAACTGAGATTTTTGGCTTATTTGTTTGTATCCAGAGTATTTATAGCTGATCATTGAAGCATTTTAATGATAGCTCCTCTTTAAAATCCTTGTCAGATAATTCCAGTATCTGATTCATATCAGTATTCATATAAATTGACTGGGTTTTTTTTTTCCTCATTCAGATTGTTATTTTCTTGGCTACTGGTATGAAAAGTAATTTTTTAAATTATATCATAGATATTGTGATTGTTTTGTTAGGAAACTTTTGATTCTATTTAAACCTTCCATCTTTGGTTAGTGTCTATCTGTTGTCTTTAGAAAGACAACAGAATTCAAACTGTCATTGAATTCAGACAATTCGAATTGTCTGTTCCAATGACGGTTTAGTTTTCTATGACCTTATATTATTCTGGTCTTCTTTGGGTGTTGTTGGGGTTCCCACTCAGTCCCTACTGTCACCATTTGCAGGTGGAGGAGGCACATCCCTGGACCACCTGTTGTAACTGAACAACCTCTTGGGGAAGAGTGCAGAAGCCTCTGTGTTTGGGTTTTCTTATGTCAGTGGATGAGGACAGGGCTTCACTATTTTCACCACCATTGCCACCAGACTGGAACACCCACTGATGTCACAGTTATACAGCATGGACTAGGATGGTCTATGCCTTTACTGCTCTGCTGCCAGAGGATTGGACTGGCCAGCAGCCTAATTTGTAGAGTTGTGGGTGACATTCCTCCATTAGACCTCTTTTGGAATTCCTCTCTCTCAGTCCTTTGGCCAGAAGGAGCAAGCTCTTCATGCTTGTTTGGTTAGCTGATTGGCTTTTGTCCATGCTTTTTGGTGATTCCAGGTTCTGTCTAGCATCCAGTCCAGTGGTATATGGCAAATAAAGGAAAAACCTAGAGAGATCACCATGTTGTCATTCTTCAAGTGCCAAAGTCCCTAACTTGTCCATATTCTTCTTTCAAGCTTTCAAGTTGGAATTGTCATCCAAAGTATAACCTTGCCAGAGGCTGATGAAGTTACTAGTCTAAAATTATCAACTAAACCACTCACATTTGTTTTCCTATCTTACTGCTTAGCAACCACACATATTCATTTTAATATCTTTAAATAGGTTGCCTTTGATTATCTTAATGACATCATTAATTGTATCTGGTAGATTGCTAAAATATCTCTACTAACAAAATCTCTTTTGTGGCCTGTCTTGTACTCTGCAGTGGTTACAAAGGACATCAAAGAAGTGAACATGCATGTTACTAGATACAAATGTCTATGTGTTTGCTAATATTTGATGCTTTCATCCAAAATAAAATAAAATAAAATAAACAGAAGATAGAGAAATACAGACTAAGGTGCCTCTGTGTTAAAAAGCACAACCAGAATATAAAGTTCTATATTTCTTTTAAGATAAATTTAAAGATGGATATATTTTATGATTAATAAAGTGCTGGACTCTTGCTAAATTTTTTACATAGGAAAATAAGACTTGAAGTTTTCAATGCCAAGTAAAGGTATGTAGTGGTATCTGGAATGACAAAGTTTCCTGGCCAGGCCGTATTTAACTATCCACTTTAAAACTTTTATTATTTCAAGCCAGGAATCATTATGTGGAGGTATTGGCATGGAATTAGAGAATATTTACTTTCATGACTCAAGAACTACTTCATTTCAAATGTGTCCTGCTGCTTATGAATTAAAATTAACTAATGTTAAAAGTTAACATAGAAAACAAAAAAAATTACCTTTAGATTTTCTTAGTATTATTATTCTAACTTGCTCAGGCTATTTCATTATTATTTTTTGGAAGTTTGTTTTGAAGAGCCCATCTTTGAACACTATGCTACTGGATACTTTGTTGTGCTTTTTAATACTTATAAAGCAAATGGGCACATAAATAAGAGATTTAATCAAACATGTTTTTAAATATTTCAAATGGCCACTCAAAGTCTTTCTAGTTTTTAGTAATCATTTAGCTAAGTTTTCAAGAAATAAACCAAGACTTACAGTAAAAGGGCCTAACTACATTATTCCTTCAGCTTTTGAAATCCACCCTGAAATAACATTAAGTAACTTTAAAGGTTCAGGTAATGAGGCATTAACAACCGAAATTCATAAGAAGTAAAATGGAATATTTTAAAATATTAGGCATTTCAAACTGAAGATATAAAGAATAAAATACACTCAATGAATTACCTTTATCTCTAACTTAAGTTTTCTTAATGTATAGTTGATATAGAATAAACTCTACATATTTAACTTACCCAGTGTGACCAATCTGCAAATACATATACATTCATGAAACCACTGCCACAAAGTATTGAATATTTCCATCAACTCCACAGTTCCCTCATGCCTTTTGTAATTGCCCATTCCCCCATAACAAAACTGTTTTGGCTATTCTGGGTCTTTTGCATTCCCAGGTGATTTTATTTTATTTTATTTTATTTTATTTTATTTTTGAAATTTTTTCCCCCCAGGTGATTTTAGAATCAATCTGTCAACTTCTACCAAAACAAAACAAAACAAAACAAAACAAAAGCCTATTGGGACTGAGTTGAATTTATGATTAATTTGGAAAGAACTGACACAGTGATAACTCTGAGTCTTATATCTGTAGATGTACATATCTACCTATTTACTAAGATCTTTAAATCTCTCAGCAGTGCTTTCAATTTTATCTGTATATGTCTCTCAAATCTTTTGTCAGATTTATCCATAAGTGTATCATAATATGATGCTATTATAAATGGTATTCTTTATTTTAATTTCAAGTTGTTCATTGCTAGTACATAGAAATACAACTGCTTTTTTATATTGATCTCATATTCTGCAATTGTTAAATTCACTTTTCATTTCTATGGCTTTTTTTTTTTTAAGATTTTTTATTTATTTGACAGACAGAGATCACAAGCACGCAGAGAGACAGGCAGAGAGAGAGAGAGGAGGAAGCAGGCTCCCCGCTGAGCAGAGAGGCCGATGCGGGGCTTGATCCCAGGACCCTGGGATCATGTCTGAGCCGAAGACAGAGGCTTTAACCCACTGAGCCTCCCAGGCGCCCCCACTTCTATGGCTTTTTTAAAGATTCCATCACATTTTTCTATATAGACAATCATGTCATTTATAAATATTAACAGTTTTATTCTTTCCAATCTGGACATCATTTATTTATTTTTCTTCCTTTATTGCATGTGCAAGAATTATCTGGTTCAATGTTAAATAGAATAGAGAGTGGATATCCAATTTGTTCCTGGCCTTAAGAAAAAAGTATTTAGTTGTTCCCCAATAAATATGATGTTAACTGTAGGTTTTTCATAAATGCCCCTTATCAAGCTGGATCACAAGATCGAGCCCCACATGGGCTCTCCCTCTGCCCCTCCCCCCATTCATGCTCTCTCTATAAAATAAGTAAGTAAAATATTTTTAAAAATAAAAGATAGGGACGCCTGGGTGGCTCAGTCGGTTAAGCGGCTCCCTTTGGCTCAGGTCATGATCCCGGTGTCCTGGGATCGAGTCCCACATTGGGCTCCTTGCTCGGCAGTGAGCCTGCTTCTCCCTCTGCCTCTGCCTGCCACTCTGTCTGCCTGTGCTCACTCTCTCTGACAAAATAAATAAATAAATAAAAATAAAAATTAAGATGACTATATTTTTTTTCATAAGTTTGCTAATACAATGAGTTTTGTCCCTACATGCAAGACCATTTACCATTCAAAAACAATAAATAAAATTCATCATATTACCAACCTAGAAAAAAAATAGCATATGATCATTTAATCCAACATACATTTTCCTTATTTCTAGATTTGATATGCTAAAATTTAGAGTACAGTTTTTACATCTATGTTAAGGGAGATATTCATCTGTCTTTATCTTTTCTTGTAACATCTTCTTTTCTTATTGTTGTATCAGGGTAATTCCGTCTTTACAGAATAAGCTGTAGATTCTGTAGCTACAGAATAATACCATCCTTTACTATTTCCTTGAAGAACTAGAATTAGTAGTATTAATTTCCTAAATGTTTAGCAAAATTAAGTAAGGAAGCCTGATATTTTCTTTTTGCCAAATTTTTAAATTACAAATGAAGCTTCTTTAATTGCTACAGGGCAGCTCACATTATGCATTTCTTTTAGGTGAGATTTGGAAGGTTGTCTTTCTATGAACTTATTCATTTCATCGAAGTTGCCAAACTTATTGACAAAAGGTTGTCCAAAACATTTTCTTATCATTCTTTTCATAGCCACATGATCTGTAGTGATGATGTCCCCCTCTTTCATTCCTGATATTGGTAATTTTTGTTTTCTCTTAATCCTGATCTGTTTGGAGGGAATTTACCAGTTTTATTTATTTTCTCAAAGAACCAATTTTTATTTCATTGTTTTCCTTCATTTTCTCCTATTTTCCTGTTTAGTGAATTTCTGCTCTGATTTTCATCCTTTCTTCCACTTTCTATGGATTTAGTTTGCGTTTTTTTCCTAGTTTCTTAGGATGGAAATGGAGTTATTGATTTGAGAACTTTTTCTTTTCTAATCAATGTAGGTGTTCAGTGTGCTGTTATTTCCCAATAAGCACTGTTTTAAGACATTCCACAAACTTCGCTTTGTTCTGTTTGTATTTCCATACATTTTAATTTTCCTTTTGATTTCTCCTTTGATCTGAGAGTTATTTATAAGTTTGTCATTTAGTTTCCAAAGAGTTGGGGATGTTTCAGAGATGTGTACATTATCTGTTTCTAATTTAATTCTATTGTGGTCTGAGAACACAAAAATGGGGGCCAAGGGATGTGAAGAAAATGGGGAGTGACCACTAATGAGTATGTGGTTTCTTTTTAAGTGTTTAAAATGTCCTAACAGTGACTGTGGTGATGGTTGCACAATGCTGTAAGACACTAAAACCCACTGAATTTGTACTTTAAATAGGTTAGTTGGAATTATAGCTCAATAAACCTTTTTTTAAAAGTAGCTGTATACTACATTAGCTCAGCAGTATTAATGCCCAAAGCAAAGGGATTAGTTTAGCCTCTTTAAGCAAACACATTTTGAAAAAAATAAAATACAGTGGAAACAGATTATGTATATCTGTATAATTAAAATAAAATTCAGAACCTGATCAATAATGCTATATCAATCACGCTAAAATTAATTAGTCAATAAAAGTGAAAGGTCCAGATTTTGATCATTATACATTTCAATAATTTCTTTAGGTTATATTAACCAACTACAAATCTTAGGATTTCCTCCTTTTAAATTAATATTAATAGAATTAATATCTCCATATATGTTGACTTGTTCCTTGCCTATATTTCCTACATTAAAATGACCTCCATAAGAACAGTGATACTGGGGCACCTGGGTGGCTCAGTGGGTTAAAGCCTCTGCCTTTGACTCAGGTCATGATCTCAGGGTCCTAGCATCAAGTCCCGCATCGGGCTCTCTGCTCAGCAGGGAGCCTGCTTTCCCCTCTCTCTCTGCCTGCCTCTCTGCCTACTTGTGATCTCTCGCTCTCTTTCTGTCAAATAAATAAAATTAAAAAAAAAAATCTTTAAAAAAAAAAGAAACAGTGATACCATTCACCATGTATCTCCATGGCTAGGACACTGCCTGGCCCAGAGTTGGCACTTAGTGAAGATGTGCTGAATGAATGTGCAGATGACTGACTCAGAACCAAAAAAGATCTGAGAGAAAACTGATGGTGGGGAGGAAGTTATTTCTTCAAAGTAGTACATAAAATATGTCAGACTAGAATGACAACTCACTTTCTGAGTGTTCTTTCCATCACATTTCACATTTTCACAAAGTAAAACATGGTTAAATGGAAAAGTCAGGATATGAGGTAAAATTACCTTGGTTTCAGTTCCCTTTTCAATACAGCAAACTCATTTAAATAATCATGGGCAAATTATCTTGGAAATTAAATTTCCTCACTTGAAACACACAGATAATGACAGCTTATTCATAAGACAATGGTTAGAATGAAATGAAACTATGAAAATAAACAGTTTGGAGGTGTAACACATTATGAAAAATTATGCATTGCTATTATTCCCTCCTCTTCATTTCACTTTTTTCCCTAAAAAGTAATTAATAGCCCACTGAAAAAAATATATAATTAGAATAAAATTAAGATTATGTTTGAGGGTACCCAAATGCATTTTTGATTGCCTTGGAAATGTTATATCCTCCTTAAATTTAAATCCTAATTGACCTTATTTTTATGGGAATTACCTATGAATTCCAAAAACTGAAGGTTACTATTGGCCTTTATTTTTGTCCATATGTTGAGCTCATGATCTTCTATAAAACTGGTTTATTAGAAGATTACTTTATGAAATAATAATAATAATCAGGAGAATGAAGCTTGATCATTGCAAATATTTTTGTTATGACAAAATTTAGATACACATTGAGAAAATTTATAGGGGAAGTAAATAAGGAAACATCTACATCCCATCCATATTCTATATGGACCTGATAGTTTTTAACTTTTCCAAAATCAGTTTGAGCTAACATCCAACAATTATTTCACTTTTTGAATAACTAATTTAAGAACAATAATAGGAAACCTCAAGTCCTTAGTTTCCTTAAATCACCAGAAATGAAACCAGTAAAAGGTTAACTTCAAAAAGTATTCAGGTGTTTTCAACCCTAGGCTAATTCAAACTAATTTTTTTTTTTAAATAAAGAAACATAATGTGAATTCTTATTTTTAAAAATGCCAATGAAACTGTGTGCCTCAATTTGTGATACATCAAATTGATAAGCCTTATCTGAATTTGTTTTAGACCTGACTGATAATCGTGCTGCAAAGCATTTTCAAAATGCTTATTTATAGTTTTCAGAGTTTATGGTTCTCATTTGGAGGGCCTATATTTCAACCTTAATTTATTTATCTGGAATAGATCTGATGTTAGTCACAGTGTCTATAATACATATGAAAATACTTCAGCATATATAGTGTTATGTTGTGTGTGTGTGTGTGTGTGTGTGTGTGTGTGTGTTGGGAGAGAGGGCTGTTAGATTGAGCTATGCTCCTGGAGCCATTAGCCATTCTAATCAGACATGTACAGTGTGTGCAGTCTACTGAGCAACTAACAGCATTCAAATCCAAATACAGGGTCCAAAAATTTGAACATCAAAATAGTGATAGTAACAGATTATGTAACCCACAGAACAAAGTAAGGGCCACAAATCCATACTTATAAAATTAAATATGAAATAAATAATTTAATAGGGAGAAGAGAATGTTCTTTCTTTCAGTAGAGATAATAAAGGATCAGAAAATCATCATTTGGCAAACATCTTAGTAACAATTGTTTTCTTCAAAAATTAACAATAGGTGGAGGGAGGAGTCAAGATGGTGGAGAAGTAGCAGGCTGCGACTACTTCAGATAGCAGGAGATCAGCTAGATAGCTTATCTAAAGATTGCAAACACCTACAAATCCAATGGGAGATCAAAGAGAAGAAGAACAGCAATTCTAGAAACAGAAAATCAACCACTTTCTGAAAGGTAGGACTGGCGGAGAAGTGAATCCAAAGCTACGGGAAGATAGACCGCGGGGGGAGGGGCTGGCCCCCGGCAAGTGGCGGAGAAACGGAGCACAAAATCAGGACATTTAAAAGTCTGTTCCGCTAAGGGACATCAATCCAGAGGCTTAACCGGGGTGAAGCCCACGCAGGGTCAGTGTGGCCTCAGGTCCCGCAGGGTCACAGAAGGATCGGGGGTGTCTGAGTGTTGCAGAGCTTAGAGGTATTAGAATGGGGAAGCCAGCTACAGAGACAGAGCCGAGGAGTGAGCTCACAGCTTGGGGTTACCTTGAACTGGTCGCAGGCTTGGTCAGCTCTGAGCGCGGCCGGAGGCCAGGGGGACAGGAGTAATTGGGCACTGTTCTCTGAGGGCGCACTAAGGAGTGGGGCCCCAGGCTCTCGGCTCCTGCAGGCCGGAGACTGGGAGGCTGCCATCTTCATTCCCGACCTCCGGAACTCTACAGAAAGTGCTCAGGGAACAAAAGCTCCCAAAAGCAAACCTGAGCGGATTACTCAGCCCGGCCCCTGGTAAGGGCAGTGCAATTCCGCCTGGGGCAAAGACACTTGAGAATCACTACTACAGGCCTCTCCCCCAGAAGATCAACAAGAAATCCAGCCAGGACCAAGTTCACCTACCAAGGAGTGCAGTTTCAATACCAAGGAGAGCAGCGGAATTCCAGAGGAGGAGAAAGCAAAGCACGGAACTCATAGCTTTCTCCCCATGATTCTTTAGACTTGCAGTTAATTTAATTTTTCTTTCTTTTTCAATTTTTTTTCTCTTCTTCTGCTAATTTTTTTTAACTTTTACCCTTTTCTTTATTAACGTTTTTTAACTAGTTTATCTAATATATATATATTTTTTTCCTTTTTATATTTTTTCTTTATTCATTTTCTTTTTTTAATTGTTTCTTTCTCTTTATTTTTTTCTTTCTGAACCTCTTTTTATCCCCTTTCTCCCCCCTCACAATTTGGGATCTCTTCTGACTTGGTTAAAGCATATTTTCCTGGGGTTGTTGCCACCTTTTTAGTATTTTACTTGCTCCTTCATATACTCTTATCTGGACAAAATGACAAGGCAGAAAAATTCACCACAAAAAAAAGAACAAGAGGCAATACCAAAGGCTAGGGACCTAATCAATACAGACATGGGTAATATGTCAGATCTAGAGTTCAGAATGACGATTCTCAAGGTTCTAGCGGGGCTCAAAAAAGGCATGGAAGATATTAGAGAAACCCTCTTGCGAGATATAAAAGCCCTTTCTGGAGAAATAAAAGAACTAAAATCTAACCAAGTTGAAATCAAAAAAAGCTATTAATGAGGTACAATAAAAAATGGAGGCTCTCACTGCTAGGATAAATGAGGCAAAAGAAAGAATTAGCGATATAGAAGACCAAATGACAGAGCATAAAGAAGCTGAGCAAAAGAGGGACAAACAGCTATTGGACCATGAGGGGAGAATTCGAGAGATAAGTGACACCATAAGATGAAACAACATTAGAATAATTGGTATTCCAGAAGAAGAAAGAGAGAGGGGAGCAGAAAGTAAACTGGAGAGAATTATTGGAGAGAATTTCCCCAATATGGCAAAGGGAACAAGCATCAAAATCCAGGAGGTGCTGAGAACCCCCCTCAAAATCAATAAGAATAGGTCCACACCCCATCACCTAATAGTAAAATTTACAAGTCTTAGTGACAAAGAGAAAATCCTGAAAGCAGCCCAGGAAAAGAAGTCTGTAACGTACAATGGTAAAAATATTAGATTGGCAGCGGACCTATCCACAGAGACCTGGCAGGCCAGAAAGAGCTGGCATGATATATTCAGAGCACTAAACGAGAAAAACATGCAGCCAAGAATACTATATCCAGCTAGGCTATCTTTGAAAATAAAAGGGGAGATTAAAAGCTTCCAGGACAAACAAATACTGAAAGAATTTGCAAACACCAAACCAGCTCTACAGGAAATATTGAAAGGGGTCCTCTAAGCAAAGAGAGACCCTAAAAGTAGTAGATCAGAAAGGAACAGAAACAATATACAATAACAGTCACCTTACAGGCAATACAATGGCACTAAATTCATATCTCTCAATAGTTACCCTGAATGTTAATGGACTAAATGCCCTAATCAAAAGACACAGGGTATCAGAATGGATAAAAAAACAAAACCCATCTATATGTTGCCTACAAGATACTCATTTTAAACCCGAAGACACCCCCAGATTTAAAGTGAGGGGGTGGAAAAGAATGTACCATGCTAATGGACATCATAAGAAAGCAGGAGTGGCAATCCTTATATCAGATCAATTAGATTTTAAGCCAAAGACTATAATAAGAGATGAGGAAGGACACTATATCATACTCAAAGGATCTGTCCAACAAGAAGATCTAACAATTTTAAAAATCTATGCCCCTAACGTGGGAGCAGCCAACTATATAAACCAATTAATAACAAAATCAAAGAAACACATCAACAATAATACAATAATAGTAGGGGACTTTAACACTCCCCTCACTGAAATGGACAGATCATCCAAGCAAAAGATTAACAAGGAAATAAAGACCTTAAATGACACACTGGACCAGATGGACATCACAGATATATTCAGAACATTTCATCCCAAAGCAACAGAATACACATTCTTCTCTAGTGCACATGGAACATTCTCCAGAATAGATCACATCCTCGGTCCTAAATCAGGTCTCAACCAGTATCAAAAGATTGGGATCATTCCCTGCATATTTTCAGACCACGATGCTCTGAAGCTAGAACTCAATCACAAGAGGAAATTTGGAAAGAACCCAAATACATGGAGACTAAACGGCATCCTTCTAAAGAATGAATAGGTCAACCAGGAAATTAAAGAAGAGTTGAAAAAATTCATGGAAGCAAATGATAATGAAAACACAATGGTTCAAAATCTGTGGGACACAACAAAGGCAGTCCTGAGAGGAAAATATATAGCGGTACAAGCCTTTCTCAAGAAACAAGAAAGGTCTCAGGTATACAACCTAACCCAACACCTAAAGGAGCTGGAGAAAGAACAAGAAAGAAACCCTAAACCCAGCAGGAGAAGAGAAATCATAAAGATCAGAGCAGAAATCAATGAAATAGAAATCAAAAAACCAATAGTACAAATAGTACAAATAGTACAAAAGAAACTAGGAGCTGGTTCTTTGAAAGAATTAATAAGATGGATAAACCCCTGGCCATACTTATCAAAAAGAAAAGAGAAAGGACCCAAATAAATAAAATCATGAATGAAAGAGGAGAGATCACAACTAACACTAAAGAAATACAGACAATTATAAGAACATACTATGAGCAACTCTACGCCAACAAATTTGACAATCTGGAAGAAATGGATGCATTCCTAGAGACATATAAACTACCACAACTGAACCAGGAAGTAATAGAAAGCCTGAACAGACCCATAACCAGTAAGGAGATTGAAACAGTCATCAAAAATCTCCAAACAAACAAAAGCCCAGGGCCAGACAGCTTCCCGGGGGAATTCTTCCAAACATTTAAAGAAGAACTAATTCCTATTCTCCTGAAACTGTTCCAAAAAATAGAAATGGAAGAAAACTTCCAAACTCATTTTATGAGGCCAACATCACCTTGATCCCAAAACCAGACAAGGATCCCATCAAAAAAGAGAACTACAGACCAATATCCTTGATGAACACAGATGCAAAAATTCTCGCCAAAATACTAGCCAATAGGATTCAACAGTACCTTAAAAGGATTATTCACCACGACCAAGTGGGATTTATTCCAGGGCTGCAAGGTTGGTTCAACATCCGCAAATCAATCAATGTGATACAACACATTAATAAAAGAAAGAACAAGAACCATATGATACTCTCCATAGATGCTGAAAAAGCATTTGACAAAGTACAGCATCCCTTCCTCATCAAAACTCTTCAAAGGGTAGGGATAGAGGGCACATACCTCAATATTATCAAAGCCATCTATGAAAAACCCACCGCAAATATCATTCTCAATGGAGAAAAACTGAAAGCTTTTCCGCTAAGGTCAGGAACACGGCAGGGATGTCCGTTATCACCACTGCTATTCAACATAGTACTAGAAGTCCTAGCTTCAGCAATCAGACAACAAAAGGAAATTAAAGGTATCCAAATTGGCAAAGAAGAAGTAAACTATCACTCTTCGCAGATGATATGCTACTATATGTCGAAAACCTGAAAGACTCCACTCCAAAACTGCTAGAACTTGTACAGGAATTCAGTAAAGTGTCAGGATATAAAATCAATGCACAGAAATCAGTTGCATTTCTCCACACCAACAACAAGACAGAAGAAAGAGAAATTAACGAGTCAATCCCATTTACAATTGCACCCAAAACTATAGGATACCTAGGAATAAACCTAACTAAAGAAGCTAAGAATCTATACACAGAAAACTATAAAGTACTCATGAAAGAAACTGAGGAAGACACAAAGAAATGGAAAAATGTTCCATGCTCCTGGATTGGAAGAATAACTATTGTGAAAATGTCTATGCTACCTAAAGCAATCTACACATTTAATGCAATTCCTATCAAAATACCATCCATTTTTTTTTCAAAGAAATGGAACAAATAATCCTAAAATTTATATGGAACCAGAAAAGAACTCGAATAGCCAAAGGGATATTGAAAAAGAAAGCCAAAGTTGGTGGCATCACAATTCCGGACTTCAAGCTCTATTACAAAGCTGTCATCATCAAGACAGCATGGTACTGGCACAAAAACAGACACATAGAACAATGGAACAGAATAGAGAGCCCAGAAATAGACCCTCAACTCTATGGTCAACTAATCTTCGACAAAGCAGGAAAGAATGTCCAATGGAAAAAAGACAGCCTCTTCAATAAATGGTGCTGGGAAAATTGGACAGCCTCATGCAGAAAAATGAAATTGGATCATTTCCTTATACCACACCAGTCTATGAAAATAGACTCAAAATGGATGAAGGACCTCAATGTGAGAAAGGAATCCATCAAAATCCTTGAGGAGAACACAGGCAGTAACCTCTTCAACCTCAGCCGCAGCAACATCTTCCTAGGAACATTGCCAAAGGCAAGGGAAGCAAGGGCAAAAATGAACTATTGGGATTTCATCAAGATCAAAAGCTTTTGCACAGCAAAGGAAACAGTTAACAAAACCAAAAGACAACTGACAGAATGGGAGAAGATATTTGCAAACGACATATCAGATAAAGGGCTAGTGTCCAAAATCTATAAAGAACTTAGCAAACTCAACACCCAAAGAACAAATAATCCAATCAAGAAATGGGCAGAAGACATGAACAGACATTTCTGCAAAGAAGACAGCCAGATGGCCAACAGACACATGAAAAAGTGCTCCATATCACTCGGCATCAGGGAAATACAAATCAAAACCACAATGAGATACCACCTCACACCAGTCAGAATGGCTAAAATTAATAAGTCAGGAAATGACAGATGCTGGCGAGGATGCGGAGAAAGGGGAAACTTCCTACACTGTTGGTGGGAATGCAAGCTGGTGTAACCACTCTGGAAAACAGCATGGAGGTTCCTCAAAATGTTGAAAATAGAACTACCCTATGACCCAGCAATTGCACTACTGGGTATTTACCCTAAAGATACAAACATAGTGATCCGAAGGGGCACGTGCACCCAAATGTTTATAGCAGCAATGTCCACAGTAGCCAAACTATGGAAATAACCTAGATGTCCATCAACAGACGAATGGATAAAGAAGATGTGGTATATATACACAATGGAATACTATGCAGCCATCAAAAGAAATGAAATCTTGCCATTTACAACGACGTGGATGGAACTAGAGGGTATCATGCTTAGCAAAATAAGTCAATTGGAGAAAGACAACTATCATATGATCTCCCTGATATGAGGAGAGGAGATGCAAAATGGGGGGTTAAGGGGGTAGGAGAAGAGTAAATGAAACAAGATGGGATTGGGAGGGAGACAAACCATAAATGACTCTTAATCTCACAAAACAAACTGAGGGTTGATGGAGGGAGGGGGTTGGGGGGGGCTATGGACATTGGGGAGGGTATGTGCTATGATGAGTGCTGTGAAGTGTGTAAACCTGGCGATTCACAGACCTGTAACCCTGGGGATAAAAATATATTATATGTTTATAAAAAATAAAATTTAAAAAAAACAAAAACAAAAACAAAAACAAAAACAAAAAAATTAACAATAGGTGCTAAAATTAATAACTGAAATTTTAATAAGAAATAGGCTATTTTTTATGGCCTCAAATTATCTATTTACAAAACACATATTAACTACAAAAGGAAAAATAATAACTTTATAATGGAAAAACTGGATAGACACCACAAAATTAACCTCCTGATATACTGCATTGAAAAGGAAACAATATCACAATATCAATATGCCAAAAATGCATAATCTGAACCTAATCATGAGGACACATCAGACAACCATAAACTAAGGGGCACTCCACAAAATCAATCATTAGTACTCTCCAAAATGGCAAGATTATGAAAGACAAAGAAAAACTTAGAAATAACCCAGATGAAAGGAAACTAAAATAAATACTGTAAGGACATTTTTTTTCTTTTGTTATTAAGATCATTAGTAACACAACTGGTCAAATTTGAAGAATCTAGGTAAAGGAGAATCATGATAGCAGATGTCAAATAATTATGCATATGCATTACAGAGACTGATAAGAAAATGTGGTAAAATGTTAATATTTGGAGAATATTATATGTTAATATTTGGAGAATCTGGGTAAAGGACATATAGGGATTTTTATACTATTTTTTCAGTTTTTATGAAGTCTGAAGTTATCAGAAAGTAAAAATACATTTTAAGAGGAAAAATTCGGCCCAAACATGTTCTATAAGTTTTCTATCAGAAAGTCCACTGTACTTTGTAGAGGATTAATTGCTACAGGTCTTTCTGCTATTGTATCTTGGTTGGCACCAAACACTGCATTGTAAAGGTCAAAGGCATTTTTATTGGTAAAGTCTGTAATGCTTTAAATGGCCTGTCGAATGTTAGAAATGGGTTTTTCCTGGTAAATGAAGGGTATTAATATGAATCAGCAAAACAATTTTAGACCTTGCCTCCCTAGCGTAAGGACAGTACAAAAATTCAGTGAGATGTTATCTAAATGTCTAAACAAGTCTTTGCTCATCCACAAACAGGATTTTGGTTGCCTGATGCTCAGCTATAAGGATGGAAGAACCATTTGAAATCCTGGCTTTGACTTCCAGTGAGGTTTTCCTGTAAACTGATTTTTGAATACCTAACAGAACATAGAGCTGGTACTTACAGAACAGGTAAAGAAACTGTTTTTGTGCTTGCTTACCAATAAATGTTTAGTCAATGTGAATGAGATTTAATTTGAGATTTACTTTTATTATAACCTATAGCAATGGGGATAGCTAATCCTCATTCACCTCAAACTCCTTTGGTGGCTAACATTTATCTACTGGAAAAAGCTTAAAATCATAGGCACCCAAATTGGCTTAGGACAGTTTACAATAATGTTGAAGTTAGAATGAAAATCTCAAGGTACATTCCCCATTGCTCTCTACGTACAACCTTTGCAGTGAGAGGAAAAGAAGTTGATTCCTAACTGCGAAATTACCAAATAAGATGCAGGAACAAAAGAAAGCTGAATTGGAGATTTTTAAGGCTTAAGCTCACAGAGACTATATTTTCATAGGATAATGGAAGAATTAAACATCTGTAGACAAACTGGGGCTATCAGTTGAGCATTTCGCTTTTCTGCATGTTAGGTGGCTTCTGTTTTGCTTAAAATTTCATATCATAGAAGTGCTCATGAATGGGTTTATGAGTCTGTACACATATGCATGTATGTCCTCTTTTGTCTGAGGAATCTAGGTAGTTTTAAGTTCTGTTTAAAAAATAAATAATGATTACAGGATATTTCATTCATTCATTCAATACTTATTGAGAACTTACAATGTGTCAGGGATTATTCAGGTATTTAGGATAAATCTATTATAAATCAAAATGAGAAACTCTAGTACTAATGTAGTTACATTCTTTTTCACTTAAAAAATTTCCAGACTAGAGGGGGAAGATGGTAGCAGAGTAGAAGGACCCTAGTCCCACCTCAACCCATGAATACAACTAGATAACTATCAAATCATCCTAAATACCTGAGATCGACCTGAAGACTGGCAGAAGAAACTCTACAACTAAGGGAAACTAAAAGTAGAGAAGAAGCAACATCAAAGTAGGGAAGTACAGAGATGTAGTTTAAGACAGAAATGGGTGTGGTCACTGAAGTCGCAGAGAAAGACAAGAGACAGACTAGCACCCAGAGGAGCCCACACAGGTAAGATGAATCCCCATAGCAACTGGCTTGGAAAGTGAGAGGGGCCAAATTTCATGAGTTCTTGCAACCAGTAGGGCTTGAAGTCTGAAGCTTTAAAGATCAGTAGGCTCGGCTTAGGGAGAGCATAGGGCTGCTCTTAGATAGAAGGCAGGCAACAGCCCACGCACATAGAGTCTGGCAACAGCGACCTGAAGAGCAACTGCGACATGGTGGGGAGGTTATTTGCTCGTCTTAAGCATATCCCAGAGAGGCAGCATTCATGGAGAGACCTGGCCAGGAACAAAGGAACTGACCAGTACCATTTCCTCCCCCCATCCCCTCAGCATAAGCACAGAACCACCTGTGGGAACCAGGGTAGCACAGACACTGCTACTTGCTTACACCAAGCCCCATCTCCCACACAAGGGGTGGAATCGCCCTTTCCCAGTCACACCTGCCTCAGTCACAGTGGGGCAGATCTCCTCCAAAAGAAGACCAGTTTTCTGGTCAAAACCCAGGAGTTTTGAAGAGCTTCAGTTCAGCAGTAGTAGTGACAGGTCTCATTTTACAAGCAGACCAGAGCACACCTAATTAAAACTCACGACATTCAGGCCAGGAACCAAGGACTGCTTACAACAGGCAAAGAGAGCCTCTATAGATGACTGGTCTGAACGATAAAACAGCCAGGACGCAACAGCAGACCATGCATAGCACACATCAGAAACACTAACTGAAGCACCAGGCCCTGGGGAAAAGGGAACACAATACGGTAAGGCACTATAGGAACTCTTCTTTATAAGCCCATTATCCTCAAGGACAGGAAATATAGCTGACTTTCCTAACATAGACAAACAAGCACAGAGACTTGGACAAAATGAGAAGCCAAAGGAATTTGTCTTAAATGAAAAAACAGGACAAGGCCATGGCCAGAGATCTAGGAGAAAAAGACATAGGTAACATGCTTGATAGAGAATTGAAAGTAATGATCACAAAGATACTCATTGGACTTGAGAAAAGAGTGGAAGACATCAGTGAAACCCTTAACAGAGATAAGGAATGACATAGGAGAGAAAGAGATCAATAAACAAAATGAGAAACACACTTGATAGAATGAACAGAAAGATAGAAGAAGCAGAGGAATGAATTAATGACCTAGCAAAATCTCACTAAGAAGGAAGTTCATAGCAATACAGGCCTACCTCAAGAAGCAAGAAAAATCTCAAACAAACTAATCTTACATCTAAACGATCCAGAAAAAGAATGACAAACAAAACCCAAAGCCAGCAGAAGAAAGGAACAAAGATTAGAACAGAAAGAAGTGATATAAAATTCCAAAAACAGTAGAACAGATCAATGAAACCAGGAGCTGGTTCTTTGAAAAGACAAACAAAATTCTAAACCTCTAGTCAGACTCATCAAAAAAACAAAGAGAAAAGAATCAAATAAATAAAATTACAAATGAAAGAGAAGAAATACAACCAACACCACTGAAATACAGACAGTTCTAAGAAAATATTATGAAAAACCATATGCTAACAAACTGGGCAAGCTACAGGAAATAGATAAATTCCTAAAAACATATAACCTCCCAAAACTGAAGCAGGAAAAAATATGAAGTTTGAATAGACTGATTACCACCAAGGAGATTGAGTCAGTAGTCAAAAAACTCTAACACACAGAAGTTCAGGACCACACAGCTTCCCAGGCAAATTCTACCATACATTTACAGAAGAATTAATACCTATCCTTCTCAAATTTTTCCAAAAAATAGAAGAGGATGAAACCTTCCAAATTCATTCTATGAGACCAGCATTACCTTGATACCAAAACCAGATAAAGACACCACTGAAAAAGAGAACTACAGGCCAATCTCTGATGAACATAGATGTAAAAATCTTCAACAAAATCCTAGCAAACAGAATCCAACAATAAATTTGGATTGAGTGAGATTTATTCACCATGACTGAGTAAGATTTATTCCCGGGATGCAAGGGTGATTCAATATTCACAAATCAATCAACGTAAGAGACACATCAAAAACATCACATCAAACAGTAAGAGAAAAGAAAAAAACCCGTAAGATCATTTCAGTAGAAGCAGAAAAAACAATTGACAAAGTAAGTACAACATCCATTCAGAATAAAAGCCCTCAACGAAGTAGGTTTTAAGGGACTATACCTCAACATAATATAGGCCATATATGAAAAATCCACAGTGAACATCATACTCAATGGGGGAAAACCAAGAGCTTTTCCTCTAAGGTGAGGAACAAGCATGCTTACTCTCACCACTGTTATTTGTCATAGTACTGGAAGTCATAGCCACAGTAATTAGATAACAAAAAGAAAGAAAAAGCATAAATATTGGCAAGGAGGAAGTAAAACTTCCACTATTTGCAGATGATGTGATACTATATATAGAAAACCTTAAAGACTCCACCAAAAACCACTAGAACTAATAAATGAATTCACTAAAGTTGCAGGATACAAAATCAATGTACAGAAATCTGTTGCATTTCTATATACTAAAAATGAAGTAGCAGAAACATAAATTTAGAAACTAAATTTACGATTTACTAATTTACGATTGTACTAAAATTTATGATTTTAGTAATTTTACCAATTTAGGATTGTACTAAAAATAATAAATACCTAGGAATAAACTTAACCAAAGAGGTGAAAGACCTCTACAATGAAAACTATAAACGTTGATGAAAGAAACTGAAGACAACACAAAGTAATGCAAAGATACTCCATGCTCATGGATTGGAAGAACAAATATTATTAAAATGTCTATACTACCCAAAGCAATCTACAGATTTAATGCAATGCCTGTAAAAAATACCAATAGAATTTTTCACAGAACTAGAAGAAACAACCCTAAAATTTGTATGGAACCTTGAAAGACCCTGAATTGCCAAAGCAATTTTGGAAAGAAAAGCAAAACTGGAAGTAAAACAATTCAGAATTCAAGTTATATTACAAAGCTGTAGTAATCAAAATAGTATGGTGCTGGCACAAAAATAGATCAACAAAACAGAACAGAAAATGCAGAAATAAACATAAAAGTATATGGTCAATTAAATGTCAACAAAGCAATAAATAATATCCAATGAGAAAAAGACAGTCCCTTCAACAAATGGCATTAAGAAAACTGGATAGCAACATGAAAAAGAATAAAACTGGACCATGTTCTTACACCATACACAAAAATAAATTCAAAATGGATGAAATACCTAAACATGAGAACTGAAACCATAAAAATCCTAGAAGAGAGCACAGGCAGTATGTCTCTAGAGACATTTTTCTAGATATGCCTCCCAACAGAAATACAAGCAAAAATAAAATATTCAGACTTCATCAAAATGAAAACTTCTGCATAGCAAAAGAAGCAACAAAACTAAAGGGCAACCTATTGAATGGCAGAAGACATTTGCAAATGACATATCTAATAAAGAGTTAGTATTCAAAATATATAAAGTACTTAAAGAAATCAACAACCCAAAAAACAAATAATCCTATTTAAAAAGGACATTAGAAATGAACAGACATTTCTTCAAAGAAGACATCCAGATGGTCAACTTGTCTTTATTTGTTTTTATTTGTATTTGTATTTTTTGTATTAAAAAAGATTTATCATCGCCCAGAAAATGCAAATCAAAGCTACAGTAAGATATCACCTCACAAAATGGCTAAAATAAAAAACACAAGAAACAAGCGTTGGCAAGGATCTGAAGAAAAAGAAACCTTCTAGCACTGTTGGTGGGAATGCAAAGTGGTGGAGCAACTGTGGAAAACAGTATGGAGGTTCCTCGAAAAGTTAAAAATAAAACTCTATGATCCAGCAATTGCACTACTAGGTATTTACCTAGATACAAAAAGTACTAATTCAAAGGGATACATGCACCTTGGTATTTATATATTTATAATATACATTTACAATAGCTAAATTATGGAAGCAGTCCAAGTCTTCATAAATAGATGAGTGGATAAAAAGAGCTCGTATACAATGGATTATTCAGCCCCCCAAAAAGAATGAAATCTTGCCATTTGCAAAGACATGAATGGAGCAGAAGGTATAATGTTAAGTGAAATAAGTCAATCAGAGAAAACAAATACTATATGATTTTACTCAAATAAGGAATTTAAAAAAAAAAGCAAATGAGTAAAGGAAGAGAGAGAGAGAGAGACAAGCCAAGAAACAGACTCTTAGTTATAGAGAACAAACTGATGGTTACCAGAGGGGAGGTGGGTGGGGGCCGGGTGAGATAGATGATGGGGATTAAGAAGGGCACCTGTCATGATGAGCACTGGGCTATGCATGGAAATGTCGAATTACTGTACTATATACCTGAAACTAATATAACATTGTATGTTCATTATGCTGGAATTAAAATTTAATAATTAAAAAATACTTTCCTTAGAACAAACTCCATGGGGACACCTGGGTGGCTCAGTTGGTTAAGCCACTGCCTTCAGCTCAGGTCATGATCCCAGGGTCCTAGGATCGAGTCTCACATCGGGCTCCTTGCTTGGCAGGGAGCCTGCTTCTCTCTCTGCTTCTGCCTGCCACTCTGCCTGCTTGTGCTCACTCTCGCTCTCTCTCTGACAAATAAATAAATAAATAAAATATTTAAAAAAAAAAGAATCAACTATATGTAAACATGTTAGATTTATTATAGAAAATTGGATTTTTTTTTTTTTTTTTTTTTTTAGAAAACTGAAATTCTTTAGTGCTTTTAAAATAACTGTCACCCCCCCACCCTATTTCTTTGGGATTCCATGCCAATAAGAAAAGATAAGTAAAAAGAAAAAAGGAGAAGAAAGGTTAGTGCTATTGTGTCCCAAATATTCAGAAGCCTAGGGTCTACAAAATTAATCAAACAACCAAACTGACTGGGAAATGTTACAGAAGGAAAAACTAAGGAATAAAAATAGTAAGACTAAAACAGAAAGGGCATTAGGATTAAATACCACTTCAACTGGCATTTCTGGACCTAGGTAACTGGGGAATCCTCAGGGTCAAAAGGACTCTAAAATTACCTTTACTTTAGGAATATACAGTGATGCTGACCTCAGTCTGCAATATTCACCTGAATTCTAAGAAGCCTGAACATTTCATTGCAAACCATGTCAGGTACCAAAATATCAGGTTATTTCTGCTTTACCCAAGAAATTCAAAATGGAAGTGAAGTTTCAATCATACAGAAAATAAAGGGATAGAATTAAATTTTCTGTTTCATTATCTCATATTTCATAATTCCTTCAGGATGTATAATTGAGATTATTAATCTGTAGATATCAGCTACAGGTAACTCTATAAAAAACAAACTGTTGGCCGGTTTGAGTTTGCATTTCTCATTTATTTATTTATTTATTTATTTATTTATTTTTATTTATTTATTTGACAGAGAAAGAGATCACAAGTAGACGGAGAGGCAGGCAGAGAGAGAGAGAGAGAGGGAAGCAGGCTCCCTGCTGAGCAGAGAGCCCGATGCGGGACTCGATCCCAGGACCCTGAGATCATGACCTGAGCCGAAGGCAGCAGCTTAACCCACTGAGCCACCCAGGCGCCCCTGCATTTCTCATTTAAACATACCATTACTCGGGGAAATGTGGCTTTTTATTCTCAGATGGTCAATTACCAACATTATAGTAATTGTTGCCGCAAGAATAAATGTTAAAATTAGTGGACAAAGTTTAAGGAAAACAGGATATTTGCACAGTCTCAGATATCTCCCTCAAGATAGTTATCAATTACAAGGGAAAAAAATAGTAACACTCAAGAAAGCCGGCAGCTATCTCCTTAACCAAATGATCTAGGTTAACATTGCCAGTAAATACAATATATCACCATAATATGCTTTTGATAAGATGCAGTGGGACAAATGGACATAATATTATTCCTGGAGTTTTCTTGACAGAATTATATAGCCTCAATCTAATGAGAAAACATCAAAGTCAAATTGAGAGACATCCTACAAGATAAGTCCCATACTCATCAAAAATGTCAAGGTCTTACACACAAGAAAACCTGAGAAACTGTCATATTGGAGAGTATGGAAGCATAACAAGTAAGTGCAATGTGGAATTTTAGATTGGATTCTGATACAGAAAAAAGAATCAGAAAAAGGCTGAAGTCTGAATACAGTCTGCAGCGTAGTTACTAACACTGTACCAACATTAATTGTCTTATGATTATGTAAATTTTTAACATTAGAGGAGGCTAATGTAAGGATATATGTAAAAACTCTATAATATTTTCCCAACTCTTCTGTAAGTCTGAAGTTATTTCAAAAAAAGAAAAGAGAGTGGATTACATTGTGGAATATTTAATCCAAAACAGATTATTAATTCAATAACATATAATGTGGCATTACTCTTTCTAAAATAACCATAAATAAGTGAAATTTTCTCCCCTGCATTTCTCCAAATTGAGGCCCAATATGCCTCAATTTTCATTCAGCCACATATTTGTTATAACTCAACCACAAATCCAATTACTGCTTTGTTATGGCAAAAATACCTTTGACAACTAAGGTATGATTTTTTGTTACTATAATCATTTTGTATCATCAAAGTAAGCTACACAGATCAAACAAGAGGTTTGCCTGCTGAGGTATCCATTTAACTCTTTCCAGAGAGACTTCATTTTGGCAAAGAGAATATAGTACCTAAACTTTACAGTTACATTTATTGCAAGCACACGATGTAAATGTCAGAAGGTTCTCTCCAAAACTTTTTGTGTGTCAGTTTTAATGGAATTCTTAATATAATTGAAAGTGAAAATTTCCTCCCTAAAAAAATGAAACCACAGAGATCTTGGCAACTGAAAAATATCTGCACTCTAAATAACTGTAAACTTTAAATATTATTTCTTCAGGGCAGAACATTTCTTACAAGCTTGTAATGAGAAATCTTGAAGACTTGTGTGAAGTGATTTTAACTCCAAATAAACTGGAATCTGCCTGCCTTTTCTTTAGTAGCAAGTTTTTAGTTCTTTACTACATTTTTTTTTTTACATACTTAGTACCCAGGCTCTTAGATAATTTAGGTTACTCAGTAGGATACAAACCTGCAAGGTACCATAGGTAATATCTGGTTCATGGATTTTGATCATTACTGTCTATTTAATTTCATCACTTTTACTTAATTAACCCATATCACAAGTTAAAGACCACAGACTTTCTACTTTGTTATTGTTGCAACAATCTATATTAATGAAAATAACTTCAATGCCTCAATACTAATCTAGATTCTCCATGATATCATATGTTAAGACCTAGCCTTGATTAAATAATTCTGCAAATAGATTAATAGCCATTCTCTATTTAATCAGAAATTGTCACCTTCAAAATTATTTTAAGGATAAATTAAATTATCACTTGCATAAATAGTGTAATATTCCATGCAAACTGTCTCCTCATAAAAACAAGAAGATAAGCTGGAATCCTCTTTATTCCCTATGTTTGCTTCCCATTTCCTCTGTTTCATAATTCACTTGATATATTTACAATACTTTCTTCATTCATCAAGTAAATTATTTGCAGGACACTACTCCATAATCCTCAATTTTAGCAAATGGATTACATAATTAGTCTCCACTCCTACCTGGACTATACAATAGTCCCTCCTTATCTGTGGGGGATACTTTCTAAGACTCCAAAGAATGCCTGGAACAGTGAATAGTACTACACCCTACATATACAATTTTTCCTATACATTCATACTTATGAAAAAGTTTAATTTGTAAATTAGGCACAGTAAGAGATTAATAACAGTAACTACTAATAAAATAGAACTATAAACAGCATACTATAATAAAAATTATGTGAATATGGTTCCTCCCAAAATATTATATTGTACTCTGTTCACTCTTATACATGAGATGATGTGAGATAATAAAATGCATACATCATAAGATGAAGTGAGCTGAATTATGTAGGCATTGTGATATGGCATTAGGCTACTATTCACCTTCTGACAATATGTCAAAAGGAGGACAATCTGCTTCCAGACCATAGCTGACAGTGGGTAACTGAAATCACCTAAACAAAACCATGGATAAGGGGGAACTATAATAATTTACCTGACTATTCACACTGATAACCTTTCCAATACCAGAGACCCTAAGTTTCAAAACATCTTGACCCTAACAACCATCATCTCCCTTTCAGCTCCCAGAGAGCTAGCAAATGTGGAGCACATCATCACCTCCACAGATTCACTTCTAAGATCTGGTAACAACAGCAACTTGAAATCTTCCAATATGTGCATCCTTACAAGTCTGAATTTCCTTGCACAACTCAAACTCTTCATCCCATCCTGTAACCCCACCTTCCAGCTTCACTCAACTATTTACAAAGCCTGATCATTATCAATCAGTAAGCCATGCTCTCTCATAAGCAGCCAAGAACTGACCTATTGTTTTACATACCTTAGCAGTTTTTTTTTTTAAACATTTTATTTATTTATTTGAGAGAGAGAGAGAGACAGTGAGAGAGAGCATGAGCGAGGAGAAGGTCAGAGGGAGAAGCAGACTCCCCGTGGAGCTGGGAGCCTGATGCGGGACTCGATCCCGGGACTCCAGGATCATGACCTGAGCTAAAGGCAGTCGCTTAACCAACTGAGCCACCCAGGCGCCCTACCTTAGCAGTTTCTAATTCTATGTTCATATTGCTATTTCTCCATATCCATTTGAAATGACTAAACAGAAAATTCACATTATTGAACCAGTTGACCTCACTACAAGGCAGTCTACCTACAACTGAATAATGAATATTCATCACAAATTATTATTTTATTTATCTTAAATTAATTCTCTTCAATAACACCAGTCCCCAATAGTTTTGAACTTTGCCCATCTCTAGATGCAGTCAAGTCTAGGAGCAAATGAGTTCATCTCCTTGTTTATTTAGTTAAAAATAGGAAGGAGGGGGCCAAGATGGCAGAGGAGTAGAGAACCTTATTTCAACTGGTCACCTGAATTGAGCTAGATATCTACCAGACCACTCTGAACACCCAAGAAATCAGCCTGAGATATAAGAAGATGTATCAAGATCTATACCAACAGAATATCTCTGGTGGCTGGTTTCAAGGTATGAAGCCAGGAGGCGCAATTCTGCGGGCAGATACCAGAAGATAAATGGAAGAGGGAGGGAGCCGCCATAAGTGCTGTCACCAGGAAGGTGAAGTAACACAGGAGTGCAAAAGTGTCTTGCTCTGGATACTGGGTACAGACTCAAAGACCAAAGACCAGTAGCAGGAGGGAAAAGACTTTAGGGCAGCCCCCTAGGCTGAAACCTGGGGCTGCTGGCACGTGTGTGAACTGGGGCAGCTGGCAATTTTAGAAGCACAAAGGGCAGAGACGTGCCTGGACCTGGAAGTGAGGGCTGGGAGTACTGCTGTGGGGCACACAACCCAGGACACTGCAGTTTTTAGCAGCACAGACAAAAATGGAGTTGGTATGGCCTGGAGGGCTTTCTGGAGAATAGACTGTGATCCCTCTGTTCTGAGACAGAAGACTAGATATGGTAACTTCTGCTCTGACTCTCAAAAGAGAGGCAGAAAGGCCCTAGAGAAAGGCGCCAGAGAACAAAAGCCCCAGGAAAACAGGTTTTCACTAGGCCATACCCTCCACAAGGGGCAGGGCAACTCTACCCAAACAAAATTTCCTGAGTAACAGTGAGGCAGGCCCCTCCTCTAGAAGACAGGCTGAAAGAACAAGAAGCCAACACCCCTACCGTCCCTATAAAACAGGTGAATCTTGCTTGGGTTGTGTCAATAGTTTGGACTCTGTACATTCCCTCAACCACCTCTCATCAGAATGATTAGGAGGAGGAACCTCCAACAGAGGAACAATTCAGAGATTGTGACCTCTGCCACAGAACTAATGAATATGGATATAAGCAAGATGTTGGAAATAAACTTCAGGGTAACAGTCATGCAAACAGTAGCTAGGTTGGAGAAAACCATCCAGTAATATAGATTCTCTAAGGGCAGAAGTGAGAGCTGATCTAGCAGAACTTAAAAATGCTATCAATGAGATACACTCTAATCTAGATACTCTAACGGCTAGGGTAAATGAGGCAGAAAAACAAATTGGTGATACAGAAAAACTGATAGAAAAGAAGGATCAGGAGGAGGCCTTGAACAAATAGCTTAGAATCCATGAAAACAGAATTAGAGAAATAAATGACACCATGAAATGTTACAATGTTAGATTAATTGGGATTCCTGAGGGGTTGGAGAGAGAGAGAGGACTAGAAGATATATCTGAGCAAATCCTAAAGCTGAGAACTTCCCTAATCCAGGGAACAAAACAAGTATTCATGTCCTAGAGGCACAGAGGACACTGCCCCCAAGATCAAGGAAAGCAGACCAAGCCCCAGGCATGGAATGGTGAAACTCACAAGTCCTAAAACTAGGGAAAACATTTTAAGGGCAGCTAGAGGGAAGAGATTCCTTACATACAGAGGGAGGAACATCAGAATAATGTCAGACCTGTCCACAGAGACCTAGAAAGCTAGAAAGGGCTGGCAAGACATATTCAGGGTACTAAATGAGAAGAACATGCAGCCAAGAATACTTCATCCAGCAAGGCTGTCATTTAGAATGGATGGAGAGATAAAGAACTTTTAAGACTGGCAAAAACTGAAAGAATATGTGACCAAAGCCAGCCCTGCAAGAAATATTAAGGGAGGTTCTGTAAAAGGAGAAAGACACCAAGGGTGATATAGAACAGAAATTTACAGAGGCAATCTACAGAAACAAAGACTTCACAGGCAACATGATGACAATAAAATCATATCTTTCAATAATCACTCTCAACATGAATGGCCTAAATTCTCCTATAAAATGGCACAGAGTTGCAAACTGGATAAAAAGACATGACCTATCCATGTGCTGTCTACAAGAGACTCATTCTGAACCTAAAGATACACCAATACTGAAAGTGAAAGGCTAGAAAACCATTTTTCATGCCAATGGAATGCAAAAGAAAACTGGGGTAGCAATTCTTACATCAGGCAAATTAGATTTCAAGATAAAGACTGTAGTCAGAGGGGCACCTGGGTGGCTCCGTTGGTTAAGCAACTGCCTTTGGCTCAGGTCATGATCCTGGAGTCCTGGGATTGAGTCCTGCGTTGGGCTCCCTGCTCAGTAGGGAAGTCTGCTTCTCCTTCTGACCCTCTATCCTCTCATGCTCTCACTCTCTCTTTCTCTTTCTCTCAAATAAATAAATAAAACCTTTAAAAAATATATTTAAAAAAAAAACTATAGTCAGAGATACAGAAGGACACTATAGCTTTCCTAAAGGGTCTATCCAACAAGAAGATCTAACAATTGTAAATATCTATGACCTAACATGGGTCAGCTAACTACATAAGCCAACTGTTAATCAAAATAAAGAGTCATATCGATATGAATACATTAACTGTAGGGGACCTTAATACTTCACTCTCAGCAATAGACAGATCATCTAAGCAGAAAAATCAACAAAGAAACAAGAGCTTTGAATGACACACTGTACCAAATGGACCCATAGATATAAACAGAACATTCCACCTTAAAACAACAGAATACTCATTCTTCTCAAATACCATGGAACTTTCTCCAGAATAGACCACATACTGGGTCACAAATCAGGTCTCATCTGATACCAAAAGACTGAGATTATTCCCTGCATATTCTCAGACCACAATCCTTTGAAACTGGAACTCAATCATAAGAAAAAGTCTGGAAGAAATGCAAACACTTGGAAGCTAAAGGCCATCTTGCTTAAGTATGTTTGGGTCAACCAGGAAATCAAAGAACTTCAACAATTCATGGAAACTAATTAGAATGAAAACACACCAGTCCAAACCCTATGGGATTTGGCAAAGGTGGGCCTAAGGGGGACATACATAGCCATCCAAGCCTCATTCAAAAAATATAAAAATCCTGAATACACAAACTCTCTTTACATCTTAAAGAACTGGAGAATCAACAACAAATTTAGCCTAACCCACACATGAGAAGGGAAATAATTAAGATTAGCACAGAGATCAATGAATTAAAGACCAGAAATAGAGTAGAACACATCAATGAAACTAGAAGCTGGTTCTTTGAAAGCATTAATAAGATTGATAGATCACTGGCCAGACTTACCCAAAAGAAAAAAGAAAGGACTGAGATTAATAAAATTATGAATGAAAGAGGGGAGATCATGACTAACACCAAAGAAATAGAAACAATCATCAGAAATTATTATCAACAGCTATATGCCAATTAGTTAAGCAACCCAGAAGAAATGGATGCATTCCTGGAAATCTATAAACTTCCAAGACTGAAACAGGAAGAAACTGACAACCTGAATAGACCAATAATTAGTAACAAGATTGAAGCAGTGATCAAAAACCTCCCAAATAATAAAAGTCCAGAATCTGATGAATTCCCTGGGAATTCTACCAAACACTTAAAGAAGAAATAAGAACTATTCTCCTGAAGCTGTTTCAAGAAATAGAAACAGAAGGAAAACTTCCAGATTCTTTCCATGAGGCCAGCATTACCTTGTTCCCAAAACCAGGCACAGACCCCATCAAAAAGGAGTTTTTCAGACCAATATCCCTGATGAATACAGATACTAAAATTCTCAATAAGATTCTAGCTAATAGGATCCAACAGTACATTAAAAGGATTATCCATCATGACCATGTGGGATTTATCCCTGGGATGCAGGAGTGGTTCAACATTCACAAATTAATCAATGTGATAGAACAAATCAGTAAGAGAAGAGAGAGAGAACCACATGATCCTCTCAATTGATGCAGAAAAAGCATTTGACAAAATATAGAATTCTTTCCTGATTAAAACTCTTCAGAGTACAGGGATAGAGGGAATATCAACTTCATAAAATCCATCTATGAAAAATCCACAGCAAATATCATTCTCAATGGGGAAAAGTTGAGAGCTTTCTCACTGAGATCAGGAACATGACAAGGATGCCCACTCTCACCAGTGTTGTTCAACACAAGTACTATAAGTCCTAGCAACAGCAATCAGACAACAAAAAGAAATGAAAGGTATTCAAATTGGCAAAGAAGAAGTCAAACTCTCTCTCTTCACAGATGACATGATACTTTACATGGAAAACCCAAGACTCCACCCCCAAACTACTAGAACTCATGCAGCAATTCAGTAATGTGGCAAGATACAAAGTCAATGTACAGAAATCAGTTGCTTTTTTATACACTAACAATGAAACTGTAGAAAGAGAAATTAGAGAATTGACAATAGCACCAAAACACATAAGATAACTTGGAATACATCTAACCAAAGGGTAAAGGATCTATACTCTAGAAACTACAGAACACTCATTTAAGAAACTGAAGAAGACACAAAAAGATGAAAAAACATTCCATGCTCAGGGACCAGAAAAATAAACATGTTAAAATGTCTATGCTGCCTAAAACAATCTATACTTTCAATGCTATCCTGGTCAAAATGCCACTGACATTTTTCAAAGTGCTGGAACAAACAATCCTAAAATTTGTAAGGAACTAGAAAAGACCCCGAATTACCAAGGAAATGTTGAAAAAGAGAAACAAAGCTGGGGGCATCATGTTGCCTGATTTCAAGCCATATTACAAAGCTCTGATCACCAAGACAGCATGGTCCTGGCACAAAAACAGACACATAGATCAATGGAACAGAGCAGAGAGCCCACATATAGACCCTCAACACTATGGTCAAATAATCTTTGAAGAGCAGGAAAAAATAACCAGTGGATAAAAGGATAAATGGTGCTGGGAAAATTGTAGAGTTACATACAGAAGACTGAAACTCAACCATTCTCTTACAGCAGACACAACAATAAACTCTAAATGGATGAAAGACCTCAATGTGAGACAGGAATCCATCAAAATCCTAGAAGAGAACACAGGCAGTAACCTCTTCGACAATAGCCACAGCAACTTCTTTCAAAACACATCTCCAAAGGCAAAGGAAACAAAAGTGAAAATGAACTATTGGGACTTCATCAAGATCAAAAGCTTCTACACAGCAAAAGAAGCAGTTAACAAAACAAGAAGACAACCCACAGAATGAGAGAAGATATCTGGAAATGACACTACAGATAAAGGGCTGGTATCCAAGATCTATAAAGAAGTTCTCAAACTCAACATCCAAAAAACAAATAACCAATTCATAAAATAGGCAGAAGACATGAACAGACATTTCCCTATACAAAGGATAAAATACACACATGGAAAAATGTTCATCATTAGCCATCAGGGAAATTCAAATCAAAACCACACTCAGATACTACCTTACAACAGTCAGAATGGCAGAAATTAACAAGGAAAGAAACAACAAACATTGGAGAGGATGTGGAGAAAGGGGAACGCTCTTAACTGCTGGGTGGGAGTACAGGTTGATACAGCCACTTTGGAAAACAGCGTGGAAATTCCTCAAAAAAATTAAAAACAGAGTTGGGGCGCCTGGGTGGCTCAGTGGGTTAAGCCGCTGCCTTCGGCTCGGGTCATGATCTCAGGATCCTGGGATCGAGTCCCACATCGGGCTCTCTGCTCAGCAGGGAACCTGCTTCTCTCTCTCTCTCTGCCTACCTCTCTGTCTACTTGTGATCTCTCTCGGTCAAATAAATAAATAAATAAATCTTTAAAAAAAAAGAAAAAAGCAGCTTTAAAAAAAAAAAAAAAAAAATTAAAAACAGAGCTACTATATGACCCTGCAATTGCACTACTGGGTATTTACCCCCCAAATGCAGATGTAGTGAAAAGAAGGGCCATATGCACCCTAATGTTCATAGCAGCAATGCCCATAATAGCCAATCTATGGAAAGAGAAGCAATGCCCTTCAGCAGACAAATGGATAAAGAAGATGTGGTCCATGTATACAATAAAATATTACTCAGCCATCACAAAGGATGAAAACGCACTTTTGCATCAACGTGGATGGAACTGGAGGAGATCATGCTGAGTGAAACAAGTCAAGCAGAGAAAGTCAATTATCATATGGTTTCACTTACTTTTGGAACATAAGGAAGAGCATGGAGGACATTAGGAGAAGGAAGAGAAAAATGAAGGGGGTAAATCAGAGGAGGAGACAAACCATGGGAAACTGTGGACTCAAAGAGGGTTTTAGAAGGGAGGGGAGTGAGGGGATGTGCTGGCCTGGTGGTGGGTATTAAGGAGGGCACCCATGGAGCACTGGGTGTTTTTCACTAACAATGAATCTTGCAACACTACATCCAAAACGAATGACATACTGTATGATGACTAACATGACATAATAACAAATATATAAAATAAGGAAAATAAATAAAATAAAATACAATATAATAAAATAAAATAATAAATAAATAAGTAAAAAGTAAAAAATACCCAAATAAAGTTCTTTAAATTCCTTTTCCTTAATGTTCTTTAATTCCTGATTTTTTTAAATTTATTTTTTAAATCTCTCCAGTGTTCCAGAATTCCTTGTTTATGTACCACAACCCATGCTCCATGCAATACGTGCCCTCCATAATACCCATCACCAGGCTCACCCAACCTCCCATCCCCCTCACCTCCAAAACCCTCAGATTGTTTTTCAGAGTCCATAGTCTCTCATGGTTTGTCTCCCCCTCCAATTTCCCCCAACTCCCTTCTCTCCATCTCCCCATGTCCTCTGTGTTCTTAGGCTCCACAAATAAGCAAAACCATATGATAATTGACTCTCTCTGCTTGACTTATTTCACTCATCATAATCTCTTCCAGTCCCGTCCATGTTGATACAAAAGTTGGGTATTCATCCTTTCTGATGGAGGCATAATAGTCCATAGTATATAGGGACCACATTTTCCTTATCCATTCATCCATTGAAGGGCATCTTGGTTCTTTCCAGTTTGGTGACCATGGCCATTGCTGCTATGAACATTGGGGTACAGATGGCCCTTCTTTTCACTACATCTGTATCTTTGCGGTCAATACCCAGTAGTACAATTGCAGGGTCATAGGGAAGTCTATTTTTAATTTCGTAAGGAATCTCCACACTGTTCTCCAAATTGGCTGCACCAACTTGCATTCCCACCAACAGTGTAAGAGCGTTCCGCTTTCTCCACATCCTCTCCAACACATGTTGTTTTCTGTCTTGCTAATTTTGGCCATTCTAACTGATTTAAGGTGGTATCGCAGTGTGGTTTTGATTTGAATCTCCCTGATGGCTAGTGATGATGAGCATTTTTTCATGTGTCTGTTAGCCATTTGTATGTCTTCTTTGGAAAAGAATCTGTTCATGTCTTCTGCACATTTTTTGATGTGATCATCTGTTTTGTGTGTGTTGAGTTTGAGGAGTTCTTTATAGATCCTGGATATCAGCCCTTTGTCTGAATTGTCATTTGCGAATATTTTCTCCCATTCCGTGGGTTGCCTCTTTGTTTTGTTGACTGTTTCCTTTGCTGTGCAGAAGCTTTTGATCTTGATGAAGTCCCAAAAATTCATTTCGCCTTTGTTTCCTTTGCCTTTGGAGACGTGTTTTGAAAGAAATTGCTGTGGTCAATGTCGAAGAGGTTACTGCCTATGTTCTCCTCTAGGATTCTGATGGATTCCTGTCTCACGTTGAGGTCTTTTATCCATTTTGAGTTTATCTTTGTGTCTGTAAGAGAATGGTCGAGTTTCATTCTTCTACACATAGCTGTCCAATTTTACCAGCACCATTTATTGAAGAGACTTTTTTCCACTGGATATTTTTTCCTGCTTTGTCAAAGATTATTTGACCATAGAGTTGAGGGTCCATATCTGGGGTCTCTACTCTGTTCCACTGGTCTGTGTATCTGTTTTTGTGCCAGTACTATGCTCTCTTGGTGATCACAGCTTTGTAGTAAAGCTTGAAATCAGGCAACGTGATGCCCCTACCTTTGTTTTTCTTTTTCAACATTTCCTTAGCAATTCCGGGTCTCTTCTGGCTCCATACAAATTTTAGGATTGTTTGTTCCAGCCCTTTGAAAAATGCAAGTGGGATTTTGATAGGGATGGCATTCAAAGTATAGATGGCTCTAGGCAGTATAGACATTTTAACAATGTTTATTCTTCCAATTCATGAGCATGGAATTTTCTTCAATCTTTTTGTGTCTTCTTCAATTTCTTTCATGAGTGTTCTGTAGTTCCTCGAGTACAGATCCTTTACCTCTTTGGTTAGGTTTATTCCCAGGTGTCTTATGGTTCTTGGTGCTATAGTAAATGGAATCGATTCTCTAATTTCCCTTTCTGTATTTTCATTGTTAGTGTATAAGAAAGCAACTGATTTCTGTACATTGATTTTGTATCCTTCAACATTACTGAATTGCTGAATGAGTTCTAGTAGTTTGGGGGTAGAATTTTTTGGGTTTTCCATATAAAGTATCATGTCATCTGCAAAGAGAGGGAGTTTGACTTCTTCATTGTCAATACTTACTTTCTAACACAAAGGAGATGACATAAAAAATTGGAAAAAAAAAAGACTTGCCATTTTCTTACTGGGTAACATTAAGCTAATTCTTTACCACATCAATTTCTCATGTGTAATATATATATGCTTTAAAGATGTTCTCAAAATTAAAAGAGATATTCTAAAACCTGACAGAGAATTTGCCATGGCTGACTATTTTTCAAAGAGGTACATCCTTTCCCTTTCCCTTAGGCTCTTAATTTCATTATCTTTTTTTCTCTTGTCCAATCATCTCTTTATTCTTCTACCCTTACAATTCACCCTGTCTCTTGACTATTTTCATCTAGTTTATAAACATACTAAATTTCCCCAGTTCTTAAAACAAAACAAAACAAAATCACCTTCTCTCCTTACCCTGTGTTTTGCTCAGGTTATGTATTATCCCTTATCTCTATTTACCTCACAGCCCTGCTATTCTTGAAGATGTATCTAGGTTTATAGGCTAGGTTAGCCTATATCTATAGGCTAGATATAGGCTATATCTATATATAGCCTATATCAACTCCAACACACTGACACCAGGATTTCTTATCCACTATCTGCTCAAATTCTTCCTTATAAAAGCTGCCTAATGCTTTTTTTTAAAAGATTTTATTTATTTATTTGACAGACAGAGATCACAAGTAGGCAGAGAGGCAGGCGGGAGGGGGGCGGGTGGAGAGAAGCAGACTCCCTGGTGAGCAGAGAGCCCAATGTGGGGCTCGATCCCAGGACCCTAGGATCATGACCTGAGCCAAAGGCAGAAGCTTAACCCACTGAGCCACCCCGGTGCCCCATGCCTAATGATTTTTTAATTTCCAAATCAGATGACTGGTTCTCTTTTACATAAATCCTGACTACACTGCAATATTCAGAACTATTATCTCCTCTGTATTGCCTCTCTTTCCTTTTTAACTTTATGACACTGTTTTGTTTGTTTGTTTGTTTTTTGGTCTTTTCTCAGGCATTTCTAAGGGATTCTGTTCTATACTTTTTAATGGTTAATTTTTCTTTAGTTACCTCTTGAAAGTATATCTCATCAAATTCAGGACACAAAAATCTTAGTTGATATACCAAATTTAGTGTCAACCATGCTCCTGGTTTTATGAACTCCTGCAGAATACATCCAAGTGTATATATCAGCTTTTGCCTTTCTACTGTATTCCAAATCTATCTTTCTAAGTGGCTATATAATGTTAGCTTCAGAGTGATACCCTGCTGGAACTCAAATACTTTAAATCAAATCGTGAACTCATATGTCCCACTCAAGTCTGTTTTTTGTTTCCTTTCAGAGTCCATGGCACTGCCATATTTCCAGTCACCTTGATCTAGGATAAAGAAATGCTTAAGTCTTGGGGCGCCTGGGTGGCTCAGTGTGTTAAAGCCTCTGCCTTCGGCTCCGGTCATGATCCCAGGGTCGTGGGATTGAGCCCCTCATCGGGTTCTCTGCTCAGCAGGGAGCCTGCTTCCCTCCCCCGACCACCACCCCTGCCCTGCCCCATCGCCCTGCCTGCCTCTCTGCCTACTTGTGATCTCTGTCGGTCAAATAAATAAATAAACTCTTAAAAAAATTTAAAAAAAAAAAAAGAAATGCTTAAGTCTTATTTTCAGCTAATATAGGCAATCAACACATTCAGCCCATTTTAACATAAACATTCTGAGATTTAACGCCTTCATTCCACTCACTTTATATTCTCAGATACTTATTATGCATTTATTGATCTAAAACCAGAGCTTTTTCTAAAGTGGATTATAATTCCTGCCCCACTCATTCTTCCTAGCACCTTTTATTTTTTATCATCTAAAACACAGATCTAATCTACATCAGTACTATCCTTAAAAAGAGAGAGAGAAAGATGATTCACATTACAGAAAAACTAATTTTTTCACAGATCAATTTTGGGTATGTGACCTAAGCACATTCTAACTGCAAAAGTTATCTACTATGCCTCTTACCTGCACCATAATCTCTAGCCATGCTGAACTTTATTACCTGCTACTGTCCCTGTACATATGTACATAGATTCACAATCCTTTCAGGATCACATCCCTCTGTTACATCAAAGCCAAATTTTTTTTTTAAGAGTAATTTATTTGAGATAGAGAGCACACATGCACAAGAGCAGTGAGAGGAGACAGAGAGAATCTCAATAGACTCCCTGATAAGCACAGAGCCCATGTGGGGCTCGATCTCATCGCCTGAGCCAAAATCAAGAGTTGGAGGCTTAACCGAATGAGCCACCCAGGGGTCCCCAAAGCAGAATTTTAATACTCTGATTAAAAGTCTTCCAGATTCAAATCTGTTTTATGACAAAGGAGTACTTTGTAACTACATTATACAATAAACCCAGTTTATTGGATTTTGTAAGCACTGATGGTCCCATATAGGACTGTCACTTTCTGAGGATATATGTTTTAATACAACTGTTCAGACTGTGACCAACAGACTGGCTGCATCGAAATCACCTGGATTGCTTGTTAAAAATCAGGTGCTAGTGTTCCCTTTTGACTAACTATATCACTGTATCTAGGGATAAGGATCCAAGAATCTGCTTCTTAATAAACTGGTATTATATACACTAACGTAGAGCACAACTGTTGAACTAAAATGGTACTGACTTTGGAATCAGATACATTTTGTCTTTGGTTGTGTGACCTCTCAGCATAAATTTTCTTACCCATAAAATGAGATTAAAAATAATAATATCTAACACACAAATCGAGTGGGAAAAATAAATACAAAAGAATAGGACTTGGACACCTGGGTGGCTCAGTGGGTTAAACGTCTGCCTTCAGCTCAGGTTATGATTCTGGAGTCCCAAGATCGACTCCCAGGACCAAGCTCAGCACAGGGCTCCCCACTCAGTGGGGCGTCTGCTTCTCCTTCTGCCCCTCCCCCGCTCATGCTCGCTCTCACTCTCTCTCTCTCTCAAGAAAATAAAATCTTTAAAAAAATAATATAAAAAATAAAAAATATAAAATATAAAAAATAAAATAAAAGGGGCCTATAATTTCATAGACATTCATTGATATATAATTTTCCTTCCCTAACTCCATTCCCCAAACCCTACAGACTCAGAAATGACATATTGGTATTTCAAATATATACATACAGCAGATAACAGATATTATCTATCATGATACCTTACACACCAGAAAGGCTACAAAATGTTTACTTTCAGAGATGGCAGTAAGGAAAGAAAATTTCTTTCTAGAAATATTGTATCAGTATGAAAGACAATTAAGATAATTGTAATTAAGGCAAATTTTAGAAGACTATTTAAAGATCATTTGTGAGTACTTATGAAACTTATTGATGATAATGAGAAATAGTAATGATTCACTACCATAAGTCATGGAAGACTACTTTCACTTTAAAAGGCAGAGTATTGTACATTTAGATCTGTGTAATGGCAAATACACTGTGCGCTGTGGATCAAGCAAGGCATTTAACAGCAATATAACAATTGCCTTCTAGGTAAAATGGAGAAATATAGGTCTGATTATTGTACTTCTGGGTATATTGGTAGATGCCTACCTGCAACAAGTACATCTACAAAAGTGTATTTCTGCTCTCACAGCTCATCTGCCCAAAGGGAGTGCCATTTTTAATATGTTCACAACTTTGTATGGGGGTCTTATAGATTAGTCTCAAGTTGGTTCCTACAAACAAAAAGGTGGAGACATAGGAGACAGAGTTTCCCACACAAAAGGAGCAATATGATTCTGTATCTCCTACCATAGTCACCAAAGTGATGAAAACCTCACCCTTTCCTAAAGCCCAATACAGTACAGGATGGAAAAGGAAGTAAGCTGGACAACTGGCAAGGCATAGTGCTTGGGACAAAGGATGACCCAGTAGCTGCCTAAAGAGACCAGTAACTAAATACAAGATGGTAATGAGGATAAACCAGCAGCTGCCATCAGGACAGAGAGGACACTGAGTAACACACACCCTCCCCTCTCATGGGCACTCTGTAAACCTCCTGGAACTTAATGGAAGTCCAGGCCAAAGAGTGGATGAACCTGAACTAAGATTACATTTTTGCCAGCTGGCAAAATAGGAGATGAACAAAAAAACTGATTTAAGTAATATAAAAAGTAAAAACACTACATGGCCTGAGACTCATACCTGCTATACAAATGTAAATTGAACTTAACTATTTTAAAGCTACGGTAATTAGACTATATTTATATAATCATTGCACTTATAACAAAAAGAAAAATAAGTCAGAGGAAACTCCATATAGTTGACTGGCTCAACTGCTATTTTGGAATACATACACATTTCTTTTTTTTTTTTTTTTTTTTTTTTTTTAATTTTTTTTTTTTTTAATTTATTTGACAGACAGAGATCACAAGCAGGCAGAGAGGCAGGCAGAGAGAGAGGAGGAAGCAGGCTCCTTGCCGAGCAGAGAGCCCGATGCGGGGCTCGATCCCAGGACCCTGAGATCATGACCTGAGCTGAAGGCAGCGGCTTAACCCACTGAGCCACCCAGGCGCCCCTACATACACATTTCTAAGAAATGCCTTTGTCAATACTACTTCTTGTACTTTCTCTCTTGCCTCTCACAAAAGACTATCCTTGTTTTTAGCACCTGCAAAATACACTTTTAAAAGCATCCATGCAATAGCACAACTGTTTTACATCAGTAATTTTATTGCATGTGAATGGAAAATTAAGTGAAATGCAGTGCTGCAAAAATCCTAAAGAAAATTAGACTTGCAATTATAAACTTAACTTTCAATATCACACTTTCTAATATTACCAAGATTGTATAACAAAGTCTTCAGCTGTTCGTTAGGAATGTCATTCCCTTTAGGGCCTGACATATTCCACTGATTAGATCCTAAATCATCCAGAGAAAGATGCAGAGTCCTACAGCCTGGTCAGTCTCAGTCCTGCTTTTCTGTAGCCTGAATATAATTAGTTGGTATTGTATCTGGCCTCTGTACCAAGCTCACAAACTAAATGGAGTATTTATGGTTCGTGCTTAAATGGCAGAGACACCCAAAATTAATGTGCCTGCTCAATGCTTCTGTACTAGAATTATGTAATTTGACTCACTCCCTGTACATGAGACAAGATTTCTTCTTTGCTTGTTTTTTACTCTTTCTAAAAACATAATTACTTAAATTTGAATGGAATAAAAATAACTCTAGCAAATTAAAATGATGTGCTGAGTAGCACTTGAAGTTGCATAAAAAAAAAGGATCAAGATACTTTGTCACAGAAAGGCAAAAATGAAAGTTCTATGAATATGAATAATTTATCCTGTAAAACAAAATATCAGTATCTCTAGAATATGTTTTATCTTTAAAAAATGACAAATACTGGGGCGCCTGGGTGACACAGTCAGTTAACTGACTGATTCTTAGTTTCTGCTCATGGTCATGATGTCAGGGTCCTGGGATGGAGCACCCAGGATGGGCTCAGGGCACAGCGGGTAGTCTGTTTAAGATGATCTCTCTCTCTGCCCCTCCCCCGCCCCATGGGCACACACAAATGCGCGTGCTCTCTCTCTCAAAAAAATAAATAAATATGACAAATACTTTTTTTGTTGATTATAGAAACGTGAAAATCCAAAAACTAAAAAATTAAACTTACTTAAAGTTCATCTGTAAGAGACAGAATCCCATATTTTGATGAGTTCCATTTCATTCCCCTCCAGAGGAGAAAAAGTACACAAAAGTACACTTAAAAAAAACTAGATTTATGTGGTTTGGAAATTTTTTTCTTGATAATGTATTCTTAACATATTTGAGTATAATGAAATATTCATCCACAGTACCATTTTTAAAGATTGCACAAGATAAGATACCACGGTAAAACTTTAACACAAATTGGGGGTGCCTGGGTGGGTCAGTGGGTTAAGCCTCTGCCTTCAGCTCAGGTCATGATCTCAGGATCCTGGGATCGAGTCCCATATCGGGCTCTCTGCTCAGCAGGGAGCCTGCTTCCCCCCCCTCTCTCTCTGCCTGCCTCTCTGCTTACTTGTGATCTCTCTCTGTCAAATAAATAAATAAAATCTTTAAAAAAAAAAAAAAAAAACTTTAACACAAATTAATTAGCCCATCCCTTATTGTTAAGCTTAGTTGGTTAGCTTTTTTTTTTAGCTCTGATAAATCAGGCTTTGATAAATAATTGATGTAATGGAATATTTATGAACATCCATAAACAAAATTCTTAAGGATCAACTCTTAGGGCTTAATAGCAGGCCATGAAGTATCCACTTTTATTGCTTTTTCTTGCTGTTGCCATGGCCAATTCATCCTCAAGAAACTCTCTACCAGGATTAATTCCGGGTGCAGTATTTCAGAGTGTTCATGTTCCCAAAGCTTTACTGACATGGAGCATTTTCCTCATTTTACTCCTACCAGTTTGAGATATGTGCCATATCCATTTTATTTTGCCTTTGTTGTCTTACCAATGACTTTTAACATTTTTTAAATGTTTATTTACTTGTATATATTCATACATGATTTTTAAAATTCTTGTTCTTTTCACATATTAAATGGAGACTTTATCTTTTTCTTCATTTTGAAGAGCTCTCTTTATTAAATAATATTCTATGTAAAATATATTCCCAATATTATTTTTACCAATTTACTACTGCTCTTTTAAACTCTTTATTCAAGTGTAGCATAGGTACAGAAAGTACACAGCTTGAAAAATTTCACAAACTGTATCCATCTGTGTAGTTAGCAGCCATATATGGAAACAGAGCACCCTGACACCAGAGACATTTCTGCTCCTTCCAGTCCTTATTGTCCCCTGCAAAGGTGATTAATATTCTGACTTCTAACAGCTAGTTCCGTTTGTTAGTTTAGTTTCATTTGTTTGTCTCTTTTAGCTTCACATAATTGGAATTATACTATATGTGCTGTTTTGTGCCTGGTTTCTTTAATCAACATTGTATTCCTGAAATCTACCCATAGCGTTGCATTCATCCCGTTGAATTCTGCCGCATTCTATTGTGTGACTCTCATACTATTGGTGATAGGTATTTGGGTAGTTTTCAGTCTGGAGCTATTAAGTAGAGAGATGCAAATTAAATATATGATGGTCACTATTCAAAACAAATAGAAGAGTTGGAATATAAAGTTTAGGAAAGCTCCAAGAAAGTGGAAATAAAATTAAGAGATAAAAAATGTGAGGAAAAAAACATGAGATCCAGAGGACAAATCTACAAAGATGTGACAACAGAAAATAAAATAAAAACCAAAAACATCAAATTGGGAAGATAAAATCATTTGAAAAATAAAATAAGCATAATTTCAGAAACCTTCAGATTAAAAGGGACTACCTTGCAATAGTAGGACGAGTGAAAGCTGACCCATAATTGGCATAGAAATATGAAACTTAACTATCTCAAGAATAAAATCATCCTTAGGAGACAGAGAGGGTGGGTGGGTGAAATGGGTGAAGAAGGTAAAAAAGTACAAACTTCCAGCTATAAAATATATAATAAAATATAAAATAAATTTTATAAAATATAAAATAAATAAGTCATGGGTGACTACAGTTGATAATATTATATTGTATATTTGAAATCGCTAAGAGAGTAGATCTTAAAAGTTCCAATCACAAGAAAAAAATTTGGAACCACGCATGGTGATGGATATTAACTAGACTTCTTGTCATGTAATAATAATTTTGTAATATGTACAAATATTGAATCATTATGTTGTATACCTGAAGCTAGTATTATATATCAGTTATCAATATATATGCATAATTAATCACATCTCAAGTTTTAAAAAAGAATAACATCATCTGGGGGTGCCTGAGTGGCTCAGAGGTTAAGCCTCTGCCTTCAGCTCAGATCTGAGGGTCCCGGGATCGAGCCCCACGTTGGGCTCCCTGCTCAGCAGGGAGTCTGTTTCTCCCTCTCTCTCTGCCTGCCTACTTGTGATCTCTGTCAAATAAATAAATAAAATCTTAAAAAAAAAAGAATAACATCACCTGAAAAGACAGAGGAACATACTATAAATACATACTATATACTGTTCAAAGCAATGAGAAAAACACTGGCATCTCTCTGTCCAACTAACATACTACAAGTAGAACACAATGAACCAATGCCTTCAAAAATGTAGAAAAAGTTACTTTAGTCCAGAATTCTATGTTCATTCACATCATTACTAAATATGGAGGTAAAATAAAGATATCATTATTAAATATGTAGGTAAAATAAAGATATCAGTAGACATGCAAAATATTGGAATATTTTACCTCTTATTTGAGTAATTATTTAAGAATTTACTCTGGGAAAAAGATGAGGGTGTAAACATAAAATAGGAAACAAAGGATCTAACCTAGGAGAGCAATAAAGGGAAGTCCCAGCACTTCAAGTGTTGGGCAAGTTTAAAAAGAAACCACCGTAAGATTCTAGGGAAAAAAAAAGAATATAAGATGATCAGAATCCAAATATAAAGAAGCCATTTAAATTGAAGGAATTCAATGGCCTTCAATTAAGGGCATGACAGTCCAGGAAATAAAGCAATAAGATGACTCTCAAATGTTCTGCTTTTAGAATCAACTTTTAAGAAAAGCTGTAAAACTTATGGTTACAAAATAGATTGCAATTTGTATGCACTTTGACCACTTATATGTAAAAGTACAGGAGACAGCTGTTGGGAGGTGGAAAAAGAAGGAAAGGTGGAGGAAAAGACAAAAAATACTTCCATCTTTCAGACTTTTTTTTATAATAATAATAGAAGATTTAATATATAATTTGTAGAGAAATATAAACTCATTACTACTCAGCAGTACAAAAATAATGTAGTTGTTTTTTCTAAAACTGATCTAATCTTTCAGACAAAGCTCCTATTAAATCTATTGTTTCCAGTTTACACTGTTTTTTGTTTTTAATAATTCAGCTTATTCTATGTAAATGCCTTGTCTGCAAAATTTCTTCCCCCTCATAAACTTTCCTCCCCTCCTACCCCAATTTGACATTAAGTCTAAGTAGGAGAGGGTTATGCGAGCTTCTGTACTATGTTCCCCTAGGTCCTCTGGCCCCCTCAGGGTTCTTCCTTAATGTGCCTGGGTACCCTACTGACTTCCTCTGCTAACATTTACAATGAAGAATTGTGTTTTGTTCTCTTGGCTCCCTTGGGCCTTTGGCTCTTTCCAGCCGCCCATTCCTCCAGGTCTCAGCAAAGTCTCCCTCTGGCCCTTGGCTTAGTTCACACATCCAAACATCTCAAACCTTCTCCATGCAGCCCCCATAACAGGCCAGCTGGTTTTCATCTCAGCTACTTCCCTGTCCCCACAAGACATGAGGAACTGGTCAATTGATTCTATATCACAAAGTCATAAATTACACCCTTTCTCCCCCCAACCACACTGAGCCCCCACGTGTGCCCTGCTGTGTTTGTGCAAGAATACATTTCCGCAGACCTCACTGTCTTTGGCTTTCCCTCAACCACACAGTCCTCTGCCCTCTTTCCCCAGTGGTGGAGAGCTAGGGCAAAGTGTGCAAATAGGTGTTTTTACTGCTTCTCTCCTTCTTCTCTTTCCCATGATCCACTGATTGCAAAGGGTTTTCATTTACTCCACTTCTTATCTGCCAAGAACTCCCTCTACATCATATTCTCCATATTCCATTGGACTTTCCTTTCTCTTTTACCTATGATGATAGAACTGCTATGGGAGAAAAAAGAAGGAATATAAAGAGATATTTTTTTAATGGTTTCAAAATAGTTCACTGCTTAAATATGAACAGAGACATTTTTAAAGAGTGGTATATATAATTATATTTGGGAAGAAAAAGTGCGTGTGTCAGAAGAACTGAAACAAAAATGCTTAGAAATATTACTCTGTGTAAGTGAATTAGGGATTAGGAGGAAAGGGGGCATGGGACAAATGTTTTGTTGTTGTTGTTATTGTTGTTATTTTAAAGATTTTATTTATTTATTTCACAGAGGTCACAAGTAAGTGGAGAGGCAGACAGAGAGGGAGAGAGAGAGAGGAGGAAGCAGGCTCCCTGCAGAACAGAGAGCCCGATGTGGGGCTCGATCCCAGGACCCTGGGATCATGACCTGAGCTGAAGGCAGAGGCTTTAACCCACTGAGCCAGCCAGGTGCCCCTGGGACAATTGCTTTTTATTATAAATTTTTGCATACTACTTAACATACTGTTTCACAATCCAAGTTTTTATTTCTTTTTGCCCATTATACCATGAATTCATCAGGAATAGTTTCCAGCAGCTCAGCCTCCTTGCCATTGATCCTCAAAGTGAGTTTTTTTCCGTAGAGCATGCTGGCACTTAAACTGAACCCTGAAACCCACTTCTTTCTCACCTTTTTAAGATCATTTTCCTTCATTTGGGAATCAATCTCAACTCATAGAGTACTTAATATGCAATACACATACTATTTTCGTGTCAAGAATCATGCCCTCAACTTCCTTTGAGTTTTACCAGTATAACATTTGTGGAGCAAATGTTACAGGACTTTAAGAAAATTATTTAATCTTTCTAATTTTACTGTCTTCATCTGCAAAATGGGGATGGCAGACTCGAGAGGCATTAGAAATACAAAGACATATCAAAGCTAAATTCTTGTACCTAAATGTCTTGAGTGCTTGATTAATCTATATTCTTGAAAAAGATTAACATAATATGTCTAAAGTATTTTTATTAATTTTTCTTGGTAAATAAGGAAAAAATTTAAATCATTCAGGCAATTTAACATTCCTTATTTCAGAATATATTTCTTTTATTGTATTTTGCATTGCTGACTTTTTCCATTTGTTTTCTTATTCAGAAATATATTTTTCTTACATTAGATCACTAAATAAAGTCTTCTTGATCCATAATAATCTCCCTTATTATTTTCCTTCTATCATATTCCATTTCATTTCAGGAGATCTATCCAACTTGTTTATTATATCACTGATTATATCAGTGGATTATATCATTGATATAATTTCACATACTATTTATTCTGTAGTGTTTTATGCAGATTTCGATTCTATTAAATTTTTGGTGTCCTACTAAAAATTACAATACTTTATTTCCCAGCTTCCTTTTTATTTCCATCTTTTATATTAAGTGAATAGTTCTTTGCTCTTTTCATAAAGTCTGATTCCTTGAATTATTTTACTAGCTCAATGCAGAAAGTTTGTAAGATCTAATTTTCCTGTAGTAAATCTTTTTTAAGTCTATGTTTTTTCCACATCTTCTATATTATATTCCTTTCAATGTTGAAGTGTATTCCCATCGACCTCAATTTGTTGGAATATGTGCTCTCTCTGTTGACTCATCCTAAAATGGAGAACGATTTATCCAGACCAGATGTGGGCCATAAACAGACAGAGGACTCTCAGAACCATTCACTGACCACCTGATTGCTATTAGAACCCTATCCTCAGGTATGAAGCTTCAACTGGAAACTGGTAGATAAATTTCACTTCCCTAGTTCAGTGAGCCTGGGAGCTTCAGGAAGAAGCCAGACCCTTGGAAAGGCAATTCAGTCTCTAGGCTTCTCTTTTGAGTGAAGCTGCAGCACTAATTTCTAACTCTGATTCTCAACTTCTTTGCTCTCCAGCCTTCTCTGACAAGTATAACATTTGACTCCATAGCCCTCTTTTCTGGTTATGATACCAACCAGATCAAAGAGGACCTACATCACCCTGCTGGATTTCTACAGTGGAACTATGACCTCCCTTACAGTTTATTTTTAATGCAGCATCTAAAACAAACGTCTATCCTTTGTCCTTTGCCCTTATCTTGTCCTTTCATTTCAGGGGATTTTTTCTCTCTTCAACCAGGAGAAATAAGTCACATTGCCATTAAAAAGTTTAGATGGTATTATAAAATTTTTTAAAAGATGAAATGTGGGGACCTGGGTGGCTCAGTCATTGAGTGTCTGCCTTCGGCTTAGGTCATGATTCTAGAGTCCTGGGATGGAATCCTACATTGGACTCCCTGCTCAGTGGGGAGTCTGCTTCTCCCTCTCTCCCACTCCCCCTGCTTGTGTTCCCTCTTTCAATGTGCCTCTCTCTGTCAAATAAATAAATAAACTCTTTAAAAAATAAATTAAAATATTAAATGTATTATTTTCTTTACATATTTTTAAAATATACATTTTTAATTTATTTAAGTAATCTGTAGGAAAACACTGGATTTCCTAGAAATTGTATGCCGTGTTTGGAATGTTCAAGTACCAATAATGAGTTAATTGAGAGATGCACAAAATATTTGCCTTTGGCTCATAAGTTATGTTAACTTAATAATCTTGATCTTTCCAGGATCTGTTTGCACTGAGATCTTTCCCCCTTGCTGCTTTCCTTGCTTGACTTTGCATCATGGGGATTAGGTGGCTGTAGGGGTGATAGGGACTAAGCCCTGCCAACTGCATTTCTAGGCTTCCACGTCTCTTGGCTTCTGGCTGGTTCTGACCCTGGAAAGCACTGGTGGGTCACTGAAAGTGGGAAGAAAGGAAGAGGTTGCCAGATGTATTTCTTCCTTTGGGCCACAAGTGGCATTCCCAATATATTTTCACTCTCTCTCAAACTACTGACTCCAATTGATAGGCCTATTATGACTGCATCTTATCACTGGTGACCCTGTGCTCTGAGCTTTGGTAAAATTATTCTATTCTTGGGGCACCTGGGTGGCTCAGTGGGTTAAGCCTCTGCCTTCAGCTCAGGTCATGATCTCAGGGTCCTGGGGTCCAGCCCTGCATCAGGCTCCCTGCTGATCTCTTTTCTTTTCTCTCTCTGCCTACTTGTGATCTCTGTCTGTCAAATAAATAAATAAAACCTTAAAAAAAAAAAAAAAACCTATTCTACTCTTAGTCACTCCAGCCCAGAGATGATGGCTTCCAGCAGCTATTAAATTCTGAGTTGCCTCACCAGTCTGATGGCTTCTTAATTCTTTTATCACCTATGTAACTAATCACCTACATTAAATTCCTTCTGTTTCAAATACTTAGTGTTATTCAGTTAATACCCTGATTGATTTCCAAGCCATTACATTAATATATATCAGTATCTCAAATTTATATCCATTATAAGTCTGTCTATTTTAGTGTTATGTTCTCTTTATGTCTTTAGTACTATTGGTGGTGTTGATTATAACATGAAAATAAATGTGTATTTTTAACTCCCTCTCTCAGATTTCTCCTCAAAGGAAAAAAGTTGTTAAAACATTTATGAAATGTAAAACTGCCAAAAATGAAAGACAGTAAACATCAAAATAAATAAATAAATAAATAAATAAATAAATAAAGTTGTTCTAACCTATATAGGAGTTTACGGGGCTATATAACAGTAGTACAAGGCCAAAAAATAATACTTGTGTAACTTTTGCTTTATATGGAGTTTTCACATAAAGTACAGCTTTCTATTGCCTTGTATTTAACTGTTTATTAAGCATCCTGACCTGATGTAGTTACAGAATCTTGGATGCCAAATATATACCAATTAACTAGCAGTTGAATTCTAATATTAGGAATAATTTTTAAAATTTTAAATGATATGATGTTACTCATTTTCTGAGCAACAAAACTTTTTCATGATATAATCTGCAAAATTTTCATTTTTTATAAAATTGAAACAATTCTTGATTGAAAAATTGTCAGTTTTAATCTTCATGTTAAGCAAAGGTATCAATTCCTGCTTTGCAGTTGGGTAATGCATAATTATATATGTTAAACACTGTATTCTATAAAAATCATGGGCTCTGGTTAAAAAGAAATAGCAATTCATAGTCAATAAAACCCAGTATGAAATTTCCCTTAGAGTCTCTTAAAAACTGAACCACAGCCAATAGGTCTTGCCTTGTAACTACAGAATGGCCCATTTACACAGCTTCTGCTAATGCAGTAAGGCTTTTGATAGGCCAACGTCTTCTGGGTTTTTGCCAACAGACGTGGAAATTTCCTGTAATTACTACATCTGGTTATTATTTTCCTGGAGCGATGTATGTGAAAAGGATCAGAAAAGTTTATGGGTAAATTGATATGATAATTGGTACAGCTTTGTTACATTTTATCATTTTATTATAGCTTAAGAGTTCAGCTGCTAATGGCTTTGGTTATTTTCTTTGTACAGAGCTTGAATTTTTCCCATGGTAGTCTTTGTGCTCCTACCTACACATCAGCTCCTCTAGGGAAATCATCCATATTCTGGTATAGAATTTTCTCTAGCTAGAATGCTGTAGACAGAACAAATCAACACCCTGACACAGTGAGAAAAGAATGTGCACACCTTGCTTGAGCCACATTTTTGCTTGTACAGAAACACAAACTGTCTAGATAATTAACACCTGGAGATTCCACCACTTGCTTTAGTCACTGCCCTACTGCATTACTCAATATGTTATTTTGTGATATCAGTGTATTTACCCTGGTAATGCACCTAAGAGCTCTTCAGAAAGCAGTCAACCCTAAATTAACTCAATTTCACTACCAGGCTGGAGGTGAAACTGACTTTCCTATTTAGTAAAATGGGTAATTATGAACCACTTTAACAGAAAAAATCACAAAGTAACTAGAAGTAGCAAGTAAACCACTGAGATCACAGTTTGGGCAAACCAGAGGATGGGAATAGCATGTAAGTAGAAATGAAAATGTGAGAGGTCAGGGTTAAGGATGTTAAAAGTATGAAAGACTGAATCAAGTAGTGGTAGAGGAGAAATCCCCTGTGCCACTTACCAAGTTTTTGCCTTTCAGTTCCAAACCAACCTTTCTCCTCTCTGCATTCTGATATTGAAGGTGAGACTGGAACCCAACATTTCTGCCAGAAGACATGTTATATTCACCCAATAGGAAGTGCTGGAGGAAACCGGGAACCTAGCGGAGGAAGAAGGGATTTGCACTTTCCTGGCTTTTTCCTATGGGCCTCTTGGCTTCCTCCTGATTCTGAGTATCATCCCAGCAATTCTTTTTTTTAACCCCAACAAAGGCAGTTCCTTCCCTCAGAAAATACTGAATTCAGATTTCAGTTTTTCCAAAACTTGCAGAACCAGCTTCATCAAGTGCTGTTCCTCAGAAGCACTAGGGTCAGCAGGTTGGTGTTCCCTCTTCCAAAGTCTGGTTCCAGGCACCCTGGGATCCTCATTTAAGTTTCTAAGTTTTAATAATTCTAGTCTCTTCCCAAGGGTGGTAGCTGTTTCTTACAGTTGCTACTTCCATGAGAGCTTATCATTCTCTTTTTACCCTTCCAGTTACTTAGCTAACAACTTTATGCCTCATTAGCAACTCAGACAAAACTCTAGGTTAAAATATGTGACATCATTTCTGCTTCTTTTCTGGACCATGCTGATACTACTTTTAAAAAGGCAACTAGATTACTAATTGTTCTTTAGATGATTTTAAAACCCACTCTACCAAGATGAAAAGGCAAAAAGACCTAGGATGGAAAAAGCTATGGAAAAGCGTGGAACATAATAGCTGTCATTAAAAACTTGAGTAATGTTTTTGCTGAAAAATGCAGGGCAGTTAGGGAGCAAGTCAGTGAAGTTTACACTTGATCTTAGCCAAAAGGCCGAGAAGCGGTAAGTCAGTGAAGTTTAAATAATTAAAATGAACATGACTTTGACTAGAGTTGATAGCACAGAATTTCTGCCTTCTAGTGCATCAGAGTCCATCCACCTCCTATCTACAATTCTGTTGACTGAATTTCATAAAGATAGGCAGACACCCTGAGCATAAAAACTTTGTAAGATTTTTAACATTAATAATGCAACATAGTAAAACTGCTATTTGTTATGTATGTCTCTATTCACTTTATTTCTAGAACTCAGCTAATATTCTTTTCATGGACTGTGGGTAAGACTGCTTTTTCCATTAATACGTTAATACTTTTAAAATTCTCGAGTATAAACCACATGAAGTTAGCATTCACCAAATAAATCATCATGAGATATAATTATAAAGTGTGACTGATTCAGAATGTAAAGGACAGAGATTTATGCATTGGTCCATTCGTTATTTTCAGTAGAACACACGTAGAATAAATAGCTTAGTGAAGAAATTAAAAAACTGAAAGAAACTGTAGGAAAATTTATGTATTATTGGGAATGGAAAAGGACTTTTGAAACAAAATAATTCCAGAGACCATTAAAGAGAAATTTTATAGATTGAACAACATTAAAATTTGAAATAGTACCTCAAAAATGACCACAAATAAAAAGTAAAAGACAAACAAAATATTAATGATACAAAATGGTGGTTAATATGTAATTCACAAAAAGAAATAAACTAGTCAATAATTATTATCCAATAATTAAAATGCATTAAATGAGATAATATTTTCCACACATCAATCTAACAAAGGGGTTAATAAAATGACCTCTTTGTACATTATAGTGGGGTTGTGGGAGAGGATACTGTTTAAACATTTTCATCAAATAACCTGACAGATATATATTTTTTTAACTTTAAAGTATTCATACCTTTTTAGCCTAGTAATTCCTTTCCTACAAATTAACCCAAAAGAAATAATCAGAAATGTTTTCAAAAAGCTATATATTCTATAAAATATTCATCTTTGCATTATCATTCCAAAGAGACTCAAATATCTGCATTAAATGATTAATTATATTATCATAATACTATGAAAAATTAAAATATTAAGAAACAATTTTAACTGACATTCAAAAAAATCATTTGCTCAAAAAAAAAACCAAAAACAAATATATATGCCTTATGATGCCAATACTAGATTGTCTGTACTCTGTCAATATTCAGAAATAAGTAAAAATGATGAAGGTTATTTCTGAACACTGAAAGATTGGTGGTTTTAAAAATGTGTGCTTTTCTATTTTTTCCAAGATTATATGTTTGGTTGACTTTTTTTTTCATTCTCCTTGTCTTTACTTATCTGTTTAAATGTAGTACTAAAATTACTATGTGCCTCAGTTTTTTCAGTTCCTAATCAGATTGCAGTATTATGTAATTGTTAATCATTTGCTTTTTAGGTTTTTCCACAGTTAGGGAGAAGTGAAATTTAAAAAGCTAAAATTGAAATATTTCAAGAAACTAAATAATGCATTCATAAGTTTCATTTTACTTATGTAGTAGTTAGGGAGTATCTACAAATTATTTCATCACTAAGAATTTCTTATTCTCTCTCTCTAAATTAAACCCTCGGAGGCACCTGGGTGGCTCAATCTGTTAAGCATTTGCCTCCACTCCGGTTCAGGTCATGATTCCAGAGTTCTAGGATCAAGCCCTGCAGTAGGGCTCCCTGCTCTGTGGGGAGTCTGTGCCCCTCCTGCTTACATCCTCTTTCTCTCTCTCTCTCTCTCAACTAAATAAGTAAAATCTTTTAAATAATTAATTAAATCCTGATTCTGAACCAGTTCTTTTTTCTGATTAAATGATTATGGAAATAATGTGCATTATTTGGAGAACTATCAGCTCTTCATACAAAGTTTTATTTGTCACATTTACAGTTTCCCAAATATATGGGTATTTACTTTGAAAATGGAATTATCCCTTTTTCATTTATTTTGTGATTGAATTTTAAAAGCATTAAAATTAAGGTATTTAAGCCTTTTTTGAAACCTTATCATTCTCTTTTTACCCTTACAAAGATAAAGGATTCTTAAAGATACTTCTCTCTAATCTCAGCAGTCTTCTTTAAAGGAAAAAATAATAAATGCTTAAAAGTCCTATGTAATTGTCAAATTAAAATATGTAAATTTTAGTTAATAATTTCTCACATTTTCTGATCACATTTTACAGAGTCAGGCACAGATGTGCACATTTTCTCAGAAGGATATACAGCATCAGGACATTATTTAACCAGAATGGACAAAACCGAGATCGGAAGAGCTTCAATTACTTCAAACTGTTAAAAAAAAATCACCAGTGTTTAAAAAGTAAAAAAAATAAAAAAAAAAAAAAAAAAAGTCATTGAAAGCCTCATCAAGTTAATTTCATCCTATTTCACTACAAATTCCTTTTAGTCCTCTGGGTTTTGTATATTATGGCATGCTAGTAAAATACATATTAGAAAATGGTTACACCATTGAACAATTACTGAGAGTCACATTAAACTTAATAGATGCTAGTTGAAAGACTTGCCACTGTAAACGCCACTTTCTAAATTGTAAAGGAAGTATGGTTTGGTTGATTATATTCGAGGTGGTTTTAATCTAGCAGAGGAATTAATAGAAGAAACAACAAGTAACATGGGAAGAGTCACAGTAAAATTGTACATGCAAATCTTTCTTTCATCTGATGGTGAAACTGAAAGAGTAGAAAATTTCAACATAACTAAAAGCAGAAATACAAACAACTACTTCTCACTGCATACAAGTAGTGAAACAAGCAAGTTCAAGAATAAAGTGTCCTTGAATATGCACCATCTTAATTGCAAAATCACTTGTATTATCCTTTCAGTAAAAAAAAAAAAAAAAAAAGTAGTAAGTATTTGTGGAGAAAAACTGGAACTAAGGATCTTAAAGTCTCATTGTATTGATTAATTCAGTTGCACACTTCTCTTACAAAACCAAATGTTTTATATCAAGTTAAATTGCAGTTTACATCTGGCATAGGCACATCTTATCTGACATTCTTCTATCATACAATGTAGGTATACCATTTCTTTATAGGTATCGTATGGATTTTACCTAGTCTATCAAGCAAAATCAAGTTTTTTCCAGAATGAAAAAAGATTTTTCTCCCAATGTCCATGCTGTTCGTTATAGTAATAATTCACAACCTTTCACAAGGGAAGAAATTACACTTACAATACTTAAATGTTATAAACTTGAAATTCTCCAAGGGGGTGACTGTATAATGGAGCTCATACCTGTACAGAAGCACACATAGCCAAATCCAGTATGGGGCAAATGAACCATCCGCTTTAGTATTTTCTAAAATCACTCTAAAAACAGTTATTTTCCTACACTGTGAGAAATAACTAAACTCAGACTCAAACTTTGTCACGATTTATTCTGGTTGGAGTTTCTAGTCAGGCCTTGGAGAATTTTCTCAGTGTGACAGCTCTCCTGCCAGGGAAGAGGAATGAATTGAGCTTTCAGAGCCTGAAGATTGTAACTGCACTCACTTTAATGCCAGGCCCAAGGAGCAGCCAGGAACTACATATAAGGAGAGATTATGCTCCTTCACAAACATGACTATCTGGTTAGTTTTTCTTTAATATGAAATAACTGATCTTGGAAACTTCTTCATTGTTTTGGTTTATGTAATGAGGCAGAAAATGAAAACCTTTAACAAAAAGCCTCATTAAGACTGTTCTTTAAGGAGCGCTATTAACCTAGTTTTTCCCTCTCTTAGCAGCAGAATTGCTGCTGCCCTATTAGTCAGGAAAGATCCTCTCAGTTCATCTTGCTACCTAAAAACAAATGCTTAAATTCTGACTCAACTTACAACCTATATTAAGAATTATACATAACTTATCTATCCATGGTTATGTATACAGGAACTATAAAGAATATACAAAGTGCAATTCTGATTATCAGGGTATAGCCTCTCCTCACTTAAGAACCACAGAATTTTTAAGCTTTGAGTATTCTGAATTCATCTGTTCTTTTTCTCTTGGTCTCACATCATTCCTACCTTTTTCAGCTGGTACTGGAAAGTATATTTCTTGTTCTAGGTTCCTTAACCAGACAATATAATGTAAGTCCTTTGTGTCTATGGTCTGATTGTGATTGATATTTTCATACTGGTTCAGCCAAAGGTCTTGGGAAATGGGTGTTAAAATACTTATTGTAAGAAAGAATCCATTCATAATAGGGATGGAAGCTGAAAATAGATTAAATACTAGATTTATAAAATGAACACAACTATATTTCTTTTGCTGCAGTAAATACTGTTTACAGTCTCCACCTATAACCCAGAATAGCATCCAAAAGTTTTACAGAAGTGAATTACTTCATGTTCAATACCACTGAGTTTACACTGTACTTTGACCCCATATAAATTACAGCTAAGCACCTTTATAATTAGAAAATACGTTTACTTGTTATATTTATGTATTTAATGTTTAACTCACCTCACCCCTTCCTCTTTTTTCTTTTTTTTTTTAAAGATTTTATTTATTTATTTGACACAGAGAGAGAGAGATCACAAGTAGGCAGAGAGACAGGCAGAGGGAGAGGGGGAAGCAGGCTCCCGGCTGAGGAGAGAACCCAGGACCCTGGGATCATGACCTGAGCTGAAGCCAAAGGCAGAGGCTTAACCCACTGAGCCACCCAGGAGCCTCCCCTTCCTCTCTTTTAAGAGCATAGACCATAATAATAACCAGTGGATCTTTTTTTCACATATTTAAAGATAGTTCTAGGTGATAGGCGTGAAAGGTACAGAAACCCAGATAAAATTCTGACTTACGTTAGAGTGATCCAGAGGCTGAGAAAAGGAGCTTTAGAAAATGTGTGGGAGGGGTGCCTGGATGGCTCAGTGGTTTACAGCCTCTGCCTTCCGCTCAGGTCATGATCCCAGGGTTCTGGGATCGAGCCCCACATCAGGCTCTCTGCTCAGCAGGGAACCTGCTTCCTCCTCTTTCTCTGCCTGCTGCTCTGCCTACTTGTGATTTCTCTCTGTCAAATAAACAAATAAAATATAAAAAAAAAAAATAAAGAAACAATAACTATCCACTCCTTCACTTAAAGATAAAAACTTTATTCTATCCCAATTATCAGCCTCCTACTTATTTTTGTTGTTTTGTTTTAGTAATTCAAGAACTTAGCTTTATTTTATTATTTATTACTGCTTATTGCTTATTATTATTTATTGCTTATTAGTGCTTATTGCTTATGAGATTTTTGCTTACCACTATTTACCTTTACTTTTAAACTGTTTGATAGCTGCATTATTTTGTAATAACATTAATAACTTAACAGACTTTAGACACTAAATTTTAAGTTTCACTGGTCTCATCATCTATTTCTTTTTATTATGCTGTAACTTTACTAATCTTGAGCTCTTTGTAAAAATTATTTATGTCTCAGTTGACATAGGTTTTCCAGGCTTTCCTTTTCCTTTTCTTCTTTTCAGGGAGCCTATAGGAGTGGTGAGCTTTCTCATTTCACACATTCTTGAGAATGTCTTTCAATTGCACCCCTCCCCCAATGAATGGAGGGAATCTTCAAATAACAGCTCTTGCTCAAAACTTTAGATTTTTTGCCCCCAAAGAATTGCATTAAAGCATGATACTAATCAACTGTTTTCTTTAATAGGCAGTTGTTTTATTGTACGAATGATATAGAATTTTTCTCTGCATTCTATATACTATATACATGTTTCCCACTCATCTTCTGCCCATAAAAATAATGGTTGCCACCTTATTCCACACACCAGTCATGTATTCCCCCCCACAACAAATCGTGAGTAGTTTCAAACATAGTTAGTAAACCACTTCCACTAATAAGCCTTCTCTTATTGCTATCAACCTGTATTAAAGTTTACCACAGTTTGAATCCTAGCTCTGTCAGCTGTTATGTTGTGTGACTTTGGACACATTGCATAGCCTCCCTGTGCTGCAGTTTTCTTGTATGTAAAATGGGTATAATATATCGCTTGGGGATTGTTTGAAAGATAAAAATGGGATAATAAACAAGGTGCCTTGGTTAATAATTTAAAATGAACACTATCTTCTTATATGGGGCAATTTTCTAATAATTGTTATTGCTAACACTACCCATTGTTCCATTATAATAATGTCTGGCTACTAAATGGGCAGAGAATTAAGCAATTGTAACAAAGGCTTATTTAACAAAACATAACCTATTAACATTTCCAAGGTATATTAATGTGGCTAGACTAAAGTAACAGATAAAACATTTAGTGGCCTATGACATAATGGTGTTTTGTTTTGTTTTGTTTTTTCAAAAGAAGTCTAACCATTGTGCCTAATAATACACAATGACAACACATTTGAACCAATGTGAACAAGTGTGCAGTGATGTAAACAGCATGATATTTCAGCTTAGGAGGGGAGGTAATAGCTTCAAGAATGCCTCATCTTCCTGTTCATGAATCATTAGCAGAGAGGGATGCTTCGTGTTTCCACAATAGAGCATAACATGTCCACATTACTTCTTTCCTGGCAAAATTCCACCAGACAAATCTGTTTGCTATTTCAAAATGATATGGATATCTTCCCTGAATTGATTTCAGAAAAGAGACTTGAGCGTATTCTCAGATTTTAAAGATCATTTTCTCTGGTTTGTCATGACCAGATTTTAAGGATACTGTTATAAAAGTCTGCAGGGAAAAAAAAAATTCTTCTCTGAGAAATCTCAGTTTAAAATTACTTCATCTAAAAGAAATCCCATTGCCATATGTTTGCTTGGCCTAGATTTCATTCAATAAAGCTTTCCTCCTTGTATATTCTTCAGAGGGAAACAAAATTAAGAGCAGTGTAGGTGCCAGCCATGAAATGCCTATGTCCTGTGTCAATTTTTAATAAGATCTTGTCAGTAACTTTTAATGGTCTCTTGCTTTATAACCTAAAATTGCAGAGAAAGCAATGTGATTAGAATTTATAAGGGCATGAAATTCTTAATCCCTGCTTTTCTTTCTGAAAAATATAGCTTTCTTCCTTCCTTACAGAAATTCGAAGTTCCTTTCATGTTCACAATCCAAGATTACTTATTTAAAATGTATGTGGTGCCTTCTTCTTTCTTGTTTGCTTCTTTCTGGTTTTTTTTACTTTATATACCCATGTATGGACTGGGCATTGTTGTGAAAAATCAAAGATATTTAATAAAATAATGTGTAACACCATGGTTGTTGACTCACAGTGTATATTCAATGATGAATTAACTTGGAAGAGAGTGGGCAGGGGTAAAGAATATAAAACTAAAGTACTGGGTGAATGAACTGATGCAAAATTTTCACTTCTACTTGAAATTAAATGATGATGGAGAAGTTTTAAGAGTATAGTATCAACAGCTGAGTTGCCACAGACAAATTAATGTAATATAATTACTTAAAACATAATTATTGCAAAATGATTTTTAAAGAAACTTGAAAACTTATACTGTATCAACATTAAAAATTATATTTAGGAAAGCCTATTACTGTCTTTTTTAAAAAAGATTTTATTTATCTATTTGAGAGAGAAGAGAGAGCACAGAGGGAGAGTGAGAGGGAGAAGAAGATTACCCGCTGATCAGACAGCCTGACACAGGGCTCAATCCCAGGACCCAGGGATCATGACCTGAGCCAAAGGCAGACACTTAACAGAGTGAGCCACCCAGGCACCCCTGAAAGACCATTACTGTTACTGCTGGGCTGACATTTACAAATAAAGCATCATATGTGCCTGGAAAGAGGTTTTAGAATGAGAGACTGCATATCCTGTCCTGCCCATAATGATTATGCAGTAAAATTAAATCCTACTTCTTGTCCTAAGCAAAACTTAGTCACTGACAGAGTTACAGCTACAATTGAGGTCTTTTGTCTCCTGACCCAATGCCCTCCTCCTGACTCTGATATATCCTACCAACAAGAGGTCCTGTCAGTTTCTCCAGGGGAAATTCAGCTTTCTGCATAATTCTATGGCATGTTCTACCCTCACTCCTCTGATGTTGATGTTCAAATGTATGAGGTATTAAGTCAAAGAGTACACTGGCTAATTGTGTCAAATCAACAGAGAGAGGTATTCAAGAAGTTATGAATTGAAATTGCAGTAATAAATCATATTTAGATCTATACTTAGATTTAGACCTATATTAGAATTCAATATAATAGTCAAAGCTAAATTGATTAAGTACTTTCTATGTACCAGACTGTTTTAAGTGCTTGACATCAGTGCACTCCTTTACTGCCCGCAACTATAGATACTCTTATGACCCCGTTTTACAGATCTGAAAACCAAAACAAAGATAATATGATTAAATTGTCCATGGTCCCATAGCTATGAAGTAGCAAAATTAGGGTCTAAATATGAGCAAATCTGTCTACAGCCATACCCCACTGAATGTACCCGATGTCTGAATACAAGCAAATCTGCACCAGAGTACTCATTCTTAACCACTCTTGCAAATTTCCAGTACTTAGTTCATAATAGTGAATCAGTGTGTCAAATCGATGTTGGAGTTGGAAGCATTACCATGTGACATAATCCTTAACTCTTTCTTTCTCTCTGGAGCACTTATGCTATCTAGCACATGTGAATAGCCAGAACTTCTCTTACTCTTCCATACCCCTTACAGAATCACAGGCCATAAATATGAGGAATTTTTCACCACAGAATTGTGAATTAGAAAATTTTGGCTGACAAGGATTATCCACTATCTCGACATAACATTTAATTGGTTGTTAAGAGTTGGGATCCTTCTGGTTTTAAGTTTCCCTTTAATTATTAATAAGGCCATCAGTAGCTTCCCTGGGAAGCTACTTTAACACGCTCATAAAAACCTCCATGACTTTTAAATTTTCTACTTCATTTCTCGCCAGGATAATTTGCCCTTATGAAATTAAAATGTTGGTAATTATAAGCTACCATACCTTGACACACAGGGATACATCCCATAGGCATTCTGAAGTTTTATAAATAATTCTGGTGTAGAGTACTTTAAGGACATCTACTACATATTTCTGTAAAACTCTCCTGGTTTGTTGGTATACAGGGGACTTACCTGTCATGTTCCATGAACACCGCTCAATGCTGAAGTTTAAGCACAGAGTGAAATAATTTGGTATTTTGTTAACTAAAAGAACTCTAAACATGTGTGTTTTTACTTTTAAAGATCAAAATCTTAACTTTCAAGTGGGTTTATTATTGTTAAACCAACCTGGAAAATAAATGCAAGAGAATGGTTTATTTAATGACCCATCCATATGCTACACCAATGCCAAAATACCAATAATTTGTCTAGGCATTTTCTCTTTGGCCTTTGTTCCAAACATTCTTAGTTAAAAAGCATCTCCCCATGCTCTTTAATAAGGATTGAACAGAAAGATTCCAATTATTGCCTGCTCTCCTCAAAGGAATTCTTTCTAATTGCATTTTGAAATTAGCTACTAATGAAATGTGAAAATGTACGCAGAGCCCTAGGAACAATAGAAAAATAAAAACGTGGAGGATTCACCTAAAGGAATGGAGAAAATATGAAAAGCAAGTACACTCTAGAGGATTATATGAATAAAATATTACATAGTACAGTATGAAACAAGTAGTTTATGACAAAGTTGAGTAATCGTTTAGACAATTTAGAACCCTGAAAAAATGAAATGCATTTTTTTATGAAAGATTTTTTTTCCTACCCTTTCATTGTTCCTTCATTTATAAAGCAACAAAAAGCAATCATTGCAAGAGCTGCTTAATGATAGAAGATGACCTAGGAGCTGTTGAGCTTTGTGAGCTCCAAGGTAATAAGCAGACAATTGCTAGAGAAGAGCCATGAGAGGATTATAGGGAAAGAAAGCAAATAAGATGGGTGAAAATGGTTAAAAGACAATACAACAATTTGCAGCAAACTACAAGTCTTAAAAGCCAATTATTGAAAAATGATGATCTCTGAGGGATGTTTCAGAAAATTTTTCCAAAATCTTTAACTTTAAAGCAATTATTTAATAAAAAGTGTATTAGAATCCCATTTGGTCTAATGAGCTGTTTAATTATATTAATTCTAAAATGCTATTTTATCCTTAAAAACTCCCTCTTCCATTATTTCATTGATTATACTTTCGGCTCAGTATAACTTGCAAAAGAATCCTGACAAATTACCATTCTTTTCAGACCTTTGGAAAAAAATTTGAGTAGTAGCATATTAAAAACAAGGCGGGGGGGGCAAACTAATTTAAAATAATTCTTTTTTAAAAGATTTTATTTATTTATTTGAGAGAGAGAGAGAGGGAGCATGAGAAGGGAGAAGATCAGAGAGAGAAGCAGACTCCCCATGGGGGTGGGAGCCGGATGTGGGACTGGATCCTGGGACTCCCGGATCATGACCTGAGCTGAAGGCAGTCGCTTAACCAACTGAGCCACCCAGGCACCCCTAAAATAATTCTTATAAATAGATTAGTTTTTCATCAGTATTTCCAAAAATTAAGGTAGTATACATCATCATAAGCAAAGACTGGTTATTGAGAACAATTTCTAAAAAAATTTTATAACACTTTTCCCCAAATAAAAGCAATACATATTTACTGACTCAGTACAGAAAAACGGAGCTTGTCTTTTCTAGCTATGTAATACCATATAACTCATTTAACCCAATTTCTTATCTACAAACAAGGGGTAATCACCTTTATTTTACTTGTCATGAGGACTAATGTGGGAGCTTGTGTACATATTAACGTATTAAACATATTAAGTTTCAGTAAGATTTTTGTCTCCTTGCTTGTCTATTGCAGGTAAAATACTACTATATCCCTCCTAAATAGTCTATTGACTATAGAGATTATAAGAAGAGTCTTTAAATTGGCAATTGTAAAAAAATAAAAAATTCAATAAATTCTAAATGCGTGATCTCAGTGCCATTAAAGACAGATTCTTATTTAATATGGTGTAAAAGAAAGTGTTTCAAATTGAGGAATAATTATTTTAATTTAGGTGGCTTCAGTGAGTTAAAAAAAAAATCTGAGATTTTACAATCTTACAAACAGGCCATTAGTCCAATAGTTTGGACTATGGTCAAAAAAAAAAAAATACTTAAAAAGAGATTTAAAAAAAAAAAACCCTAAATTCATTAATCATCTGCTCCTTTGAGTTTCCTTTTGAAAAGCGTCCTTTCTAAGGAGGCATTAGACCAAGATGGTGGCTAGGAAACCCCCATCCCCCGCCCTCCCTGCCGACATCTCGCAACAAATGTCAACAAGTACAAGGACATCCACCAGGCAAAACAGCTCTCAGAGAGGCTTGGAGTCTACTTTAGAAACTTCAGCAACACGGTGGAACAAAAAGCCTGAGAATAACCACGCAAAAAAGAGAAGGACAATCGCTTCATTTGCCTGCATCGTCCCATCCGCCACGCCAGCTGGGCTCAACACCAAAAAAGAACTTCCCAGCTAGAATTCTCTTCCCTGTTAAAGAAGAGTTCGTGCGGTGAGCAACCAATTTCCCCAGCCTTTCAGGACAGGAAGGTGCTGCTTTGATTTCACCCTGTTCAGCAAAGCTGAGACCTATAGAGACCACGAGGAACACGGAAAGAAAAGCAAGGACTACCTATAGCAGCCACGCAGCAGAAGGATCGTCGTGCACAGGGAACTCCTCTGCAGATAAAGCCAGCGGTACCCACCACAGAAGAAGGGACCAAAGGCCAGCACAACTGCCACGGACCCCTGCATATTTTACTGGCTTTGCCCCACAGGTATATCCACGGGCATCAGCTGCCTCCGCCCCTGTGTGTTCGCCTGGCCCTCGGGAGCTGGGAAGAGGACTTACAGGTTAGCTGGCATCTGCGGCTGCGCAAGCACAAGTTCCAGCCTAAAACCGCAAGGCTGACTCCCTGGCCCTGCCTGTGCTCAGGACTAGCCCCTCCCACTGTGTACCTGCATGCCCCCAGGACACCCCCTTGCACTGCACAGGCCTCTGCTGCTGTGCGCCATGGCAAGACCCAGCGGCCAGGTAGTACGTGCCCATAGCCAGGATGCCTGTAGCTACAAGTGTGCCCACAGGTAGCCGCAACATTTGCTGCCTGTTCTAGCCCACACCACTGCATCTGTGTCGACAACAGGTGTCTTCCAACAGAAGCACCTGCAACTGACTCCTGCAAATGAGTGTGTGCATACTGCCAATTTTGGCTACTGCCATCGCCTGCCCTGATCCCTAGCCATTGAAACTAGAATTAAGAAACTCAACAGACCTTCGATCCACTGTAGACACACATCTCCCTTCCCTACTCCTGGGCACAGCACTCATCAAGGACCATGAAGTTGTAGATGCTGTAGATCCCAGTGGCCTGAGCTGAAGAGACATCATGCCCCCTGGACTATCCTCGGTCATAACACACTCCAGCATGCCCCTCCTACAGGTGAAAGTCAGAAAGATCAAAGTCAGTCCATAAAGTCCAGAAAAGGAGGCTACTTTTTATATCTGATGATTAATATCCAAAATATATAAAGAACTCATACAACCAAGTAGTGAAAAAAAAATCTGATTTTTAAAATGGGCACAGAAAGTGAGTAGACATTTTTCCAAAGAAGGTATCCAAATAGCCAACAAATAGGTACATAAAAAAGGGTTCAACATCACAATTATCAGGGAAATGCAAATCAAAATCACAATGACGTATCATTTCATACCTGTTAGAATGGCTATCATTGAAAAGACAAAAGATTATAAGTGTTGGAGAGGATGTGGAGAATAGGGAACCCTTGTGCACTGTGGATGGGAATGCAAATTGGTAGAGCTACTGTAGAAGACAGTATGGAGATTCCTCAAACAATTAAAAATAGAGCTACTCTATAATCCAGCAATCTCATTAAGGATATATATCCAAAGAAACGAAAGCTGAATATCAAAAAGATCTCTATTCCCATGTTCATTGCACCATTATTCACAATAGACAAGATATGGAAACAACCTAAGTATCTATCAGTGGATGAAGGATAGATGTGGTATATATATATATATATATTTTTTTTTTTCTTCAATGGAATATCATCCAGCCATGAAAAAAAGAACAAAATCCTATTATTTGGTGACAAAATGGATGAACTTTGAGGGCATTATACTAAGTGAAGTAAGCTGGCCAGAAAAAGACAAAGGCTATGTTATCTCTCTTATATGTGGAATCTAAAAAGTCTAAACTTATAGAAATAGAAAGTAGAATGGTTGGTCACCAGGGACTTGGGAGTAGGGGAAATGGGGAGATGTTGGTCAAAGGGTCCAAACTTCCAGTTATAAGATGAATAAGTTCTGAGGATCTAAAGTACAACATGGTGATGGTAGCTAATAGTACTGTATTATATACTTAAAATTGCTAAGATAATATATCTCAAATGTTATCACCACAAAAATGCAATGGTAATGAGGTGACATGATACAGGTGTTAGTTAATACTATGGTGGTAATTGTTTTTGCAATACGTAAGTGTATCAAATCAGCATGCTTATGCCTTAAACTTACACAGTATTATATGTCAATTATATCTCAATAAAGCTGGGGAAAAGAAGAAAAATGCCATTTCTTGAATTTATTATGTGAGATGGAATAAAGGGCACAACTAAAGAAAGAAACTAACAGAGAGAGTTTAGAATCCATTTCTGTTGCTTGCTTTCTTCTCATCTCTTCCCTGTTTTTTTGACTACAGACACTGGCGTTAATCTCCCCAACTCATAAAAGAACAGAACCAAATAACATGTATTGTTTCATCTTATACTGGATGAAATATCAGTATACTGAGTCAATGTTCTGATATACACACCTGATCCTTAGGAGGGGGAAAAACCTCAGTTTTATATTCTTAAATATCTATTTTCCCTCTGTATGACAAAAAAAAAAAAAAATCCCTGCTTATTCATTCATTCAACACTCAGTAAATTTTATTGGTTACTAAATATGTGCAAGAAACTCTTCTAGGAACTGGATGTACACTATGAACAAGAAAGAGTCCCTGCTCTAGTGGAAATTGCAATCAGGTGAAGGGACACAGGAAAAAAAAAAAGAAAACACAAGTACATAATGTTAGTGGTGTTCAGTGGTAGGAGAAAACTAAAAGAGAAGACAAAGAGTATAGTATTGTGGGAATCAAAGGAGTCCTCTTTGGAAGGTGATATTTAAGCAGGCACCTGACTAAAATACGTAAGCTCTGTGTATATGGAAATTATGCTGTGGAGCAAGCTGTGGGTATCTGGAAGCAAAACATTCCAGGAGAACAGAATTGTAAGTGATCTGAGCAGAAACTTGCTTGGTGTGTTCACAGAAGGCAAATATAATTAAGCAGTGTGGGGAAGGGTATATGTTTGCTAGGGTCACCTTAACAAAATAGCACAGACTGGGTGGCTCAAATAACAGAAATTTATTTTCTGTTATTGTATAGGCTATAACTCCAAGATCAAAGTGTCATCAGGGTTGGCTTCTCCTGAGAACCTTTCTCCTTGTCTTGTAGATGGCCGCCTACTCACTGTATCCTCACATGATCTTTCCTCTGTGTGTGCCTGTGTCCTATTCTCCTCTTCTTACAAGGATACCAGGCATCAGTCATAATGGATTAGTGCCCACCCTACTGACCACATTTAACTTAATTACCTATAAAGGTCTTTATCTCCAAATACAGTCATATTCTGAGCTACTGGGGATTAGGACTTCAACATGCAAAATTGAAGGGACAAATTTCACTCCATAACAGAGGGGACAATCGTGTGAGAAAAGAGTCGTTTTTGTTTATTTGTGGTTTGGTTTTGTGTGTGTGGGAGTGCAATTCTTGCTTTTGTTTTTGTTTTTGAGTGATAAAAATGAGCCTAAGAGACAATGGGAGAAGTGGAGAGTGAGTTTGGACAAGTCTGTCATAGAGTTTTGCTGTTAAGTGGACCAATACAATGGGGCAGGATTCTAAAAGCCCGTGGCAAAAAAAGGAGGACCCTTTGTAAGCTGAAAGAATGTATATTATATATTTCTGATGGAGAAAAAAGAAGAGATAACTGTAGGGAAAACACTTCTGTACACAAGGTGGGCATAGAATCAACTGTATTCATAAAATATTTGGACTCAAATAGGAAGAAGAACAAGTGATTTCTTCTCTGTTACTTTATTCTTGAGCTTCTTCATTTGTTTAAATGCATCGCATTCTTCTACTATCTCATACTTTAAATATTTTAAAAAGGAAATAATAAAAAAATCAAAGAAAAATGCAAGGAAGGAAGGAAGACAGGAAGGGAGGGAGATTGATTGTTTACTGGCTTATGAAGTGGATTTTTTTTTCCTTTAACAGGATTAATAATTCTTATGAAAGGAACTGTCTTTACTTGAAAACAACCTATTTTAAGAGTAGAATGGGACAGGGAGGGGTGGGGAGGGCGCCTGGGTGACTCAGTAGTTAAGTGTCTGTCTTCAGCTCAGGTCATGATCCCAAGGTCCTGGGATGAGCCTCACATCAGGCTCCCTGCTCAGCATGGAGTCTGCTTCTCCCTCTCCCTCTCCCTCTCCCCCTGCTTGTGTTCCCTCTCTGGCTGCTGTCTCTTTCTCAGTCAAATAAATAAATAAAATCCTAAAAAAAAAAAGAGTAGAACTGGGATTCTGAAGACCTACATACCAGCTAGAACAAGGATTTAGGGGGGGAAAAAAAAAACCCAGCAAAAAACTATGCCAAAACAAAAGGAGAGGGCCTTTGAAAAGAGAGAAGAGCAAAAACTGAACATCCTAAGCCAAGGAAAGTTTAGTGGCTAGAAAGCCAGAAACCAAGTTTTGAAGAACAGAAAATTCTTAATATAAGATGTTAAATTTGTTTGTTATCTTCTAGCCAAGATAGATTAACAGGGAGCAGATTTCTCCTCCTGCCAGAAACAAAAAACAAACAAAAAACAAAAACAAAAACAAAACAAAACAAAAAAACTGGACAAAATAGGAAACAAATTTTTTTAGGCAGTGCAAGATAGTGATCAGTGAAAAAGAAGAAACAAATGAAACCAACACTCATAATTATCCCAGCTATTGACTGCAGAGTTTTGAATGGCAACCTGTAGAGGGGAAATCCAAGCAGATCCCAAAGACCCCTGAGAGAAGGAGACAGAGTGTGGAGTTCAGAAACGCCAAACTGGCATTTGCAAGACAGTACTGGACAGGAGAGAGTTACACAAAGAGAGAGAGAGCTGCAAAGGATTCCTTGAAAAGCATATGTACATGAGGAAACCACCTAAGTTCAGGGAATGAACCACTAAAAAGAACAATCCCTAGAGCTCATACAAGGCCAGGAATGATTTATGTTCTCACTAGCCACATTGGGAAAGCCTTGTAATTCACAGGGAATCCTGTAAAGTACTTAAATAGTACAGCAAAATTAGCTTTAGAATAAAGGTTGCTCTTGGTACCAGCATAAAAAAGGAAGAAAGAAAGCCTCAAGAAGTTCAAACTGTTTCCACCAAACCTAACTGCATCACAGATGGAAGCTGAAAACATCCAACAAGGTAAAATTCTGTGTCTGCCATCTGTTCCAAAATTAACCACCATGATTAGGAATAAGGAAAACAAACAAACAAACAAAACAAAACACACAACTCTATAGATAGACATGGACTCAAAACTAACAAAGAACCAGATAGATATAGTAGATTAGGACATAGATTATAAAGCTTTTTAAGATTTCAAGATTAAAAGAATTAAGGTAGAACACATTTAAGTAGAGACAAGGAAGATATAAAAGAAAAATTCAAATCAAAAGTGTAAAGAATAGAAAGACAATATCTGAAAAAAATACACTGAATGGGATTAACAGCTCATTGGACATGACAGGAGAATAATTAGTAAACTTTAAGACATAGCAACAGAAACAATCCAAACAAATACAGAGAGAAAAAAAAAGACTGAAAAAAAAACATGAAAAGAGCAGTGAGCTCTGGGACAACTTAAAGTGGCCTAATACACATTTAACTCAAGGCCCCAGAGGAAGGGGGGTGGGTAAAGATAGGGTAAAAATATATGAAGAAGTAATAGCCAAATATTTTTTTTAATTAAATGAAAACATAATCCACAGATCTGAGGAATCCAAATAAGTCTCGTACACAAAATGTTAAGAAAACTATATCAAGGCATATCAAAATTAAATTGCTTTAAAAAGAAATAAAAAGAAGTCTGAAAAAAGCAGCTAGAAGGGAAAAAAAGATACATCATTTACAGAGGAATAAATAACCAAACATTTCATATCAGAACAGGGCAAGACAGAAAACAGCGGAGCAGCATCTTTGAAGTATTGAAAGAAAAAAAAAGTCAACCAAAATTATATACTTGATAAAAGTAATTTCCAAAAAACATAAAATACAGATGCAAAAAGTTTAACAATAAATATACACTATGAAATTATATAATCTATATGTTATACATTTATAATTATAAATATATATAAGCTATAAAATTATAAAAATTATACAGATTATTTAATTTTATTACATGGTAAATATAATCCCTAATATACATATTATTTTACAATTTAATAATCTTTATCATTTTATATATTTTATGTACATATGAAGTCCTTTAGGCAGAAGGGAGATGATAATAGATGAGAGTCTGGATGCTGAAGAATTTTCCTCCAGTTGTCAACTACTGTGATGAGTGTGAGAGTTTACGCTGCTTGTAAGTTAAAAGGTTAGCCTGCCACAGTTTCATGGGTGCTAGTGGGAGCTGTGAGCCTCCTGGGTCAGCAACAGACTTGATTACTCAAAGTGCTGCAAGAGGTACCAGCACGGGCATGTTTCATAGCAGTGCTTAGAGCCCCCGTTTCCAGAAGGTGATAGGAGGACTGCATAACAACAGCACACACTGTGAGATGTAATGCAAGAGATAATCCTGAGCTTAGGGAACTCAAATCTTTCACCATGAGAAGTTAGTTAGCCAGCTCTCTGCTCCAGAGGGAGACACTATTTCTGTCTTCCAAGGCTGTGCCTATACAAACATTCTTTATAAAGGTGGTCCAGAACAATGGTCAGTCAGTGCCTTTGTTCATAAGATGTTCAGAAACATGAGATAACCATATTGCCTCCTGACAATATCCACCCCTCACTTCTACATCATCTTGACTTCTGGTGAATCTTTTCATGAGTATTCATTCCATCGGCCACCCTGGTAAATCAGACCTACAGAAGGTGGAACAAATCCATTCAATCTGTTCCATGGCACATTTAATTAGAACTGCTATCATAGGATGAGAGCAAATTAGAACTACCGTATGATCCAGCAATCCCACTTCTGGGTCTATATCCAAAGGAGGAAATGATATCACTATTTCAAAGAGATATCTGCACTCCCATGTTCATTACATTGTTATCCACAATAACCAAGATATGGAACAATGTAAGCACCCATCAATGGATGGATGAGTAAAAAAGATTTGGTATATGTATTACTTATGTTACAATATATAGAGAATATTATAATATTATATATAATAATTATAAGTATATATAAGTATACTTATATTAATTACTATTTTATAATATATTATTTATATTATATTTATATTAGTATTGATAATTGTTTATTATAATTATAAATTATAATACACATATATAATATATAATGATATATAATATAAAACTATTAATTATAGTTATTCATGTTATTTATATATTATTGCCATGAATATTATATAATATATTGTGATATATTATATAATGTAATTATAGGTTTATATATAATTGTGGGAGGCTGCAATAAGGCTTGAGACGAGGACCAAACCGGGCCCTGACTTGTGCCTCCTTTAAAGTCCGAATAACCTAACAAAAAGTTTAGGACGGGAAAAGTTGAGTAGCACTGAGAAAGGATCTGTGCTATGTGTTGTGCGCTCGCCTACGTGACTTCCCACATGCTTGCTAAACAAATGAGAACAATTCGGTTGGGGTCAAAAGTTCATTGCTGGTCCTTGCTGCCCTGGTACTGCTCATAAATTACTTTCAGGTTTGCTGTATCAATACAGAACAATTGTACTAGCATCAGCCATTTGGCGTCATGAGGTCTGCTTATAGTTAAATGTGAAACTTATTATGGGAACTCGTGGTTGTTTAACTGGACACAGGTGTATTGTTTCTCCTATCACTATATATATGGCCTTAATGCTTTGAATAAATTTAGTACTGTTGGACATCATCCTCAGTGCTCCTCCTGCCCCCATCTCTATGTCTCTTAATTTCTTTTCACCATCCTCTTACCCTCACGTTTCCTGGTCAATTTGTCGCACTGGTCATGACATACAATTGAATATAATTCTATTTATATGATATTATAACATAAATATATGTTATTCATATATATCACATCATATATATCACATCTTTTAATATATATTGATAGGAATATATACATTAT
>NW_019154087.1:17119877-17127830 GCF_002288905.1 Enhydra lutris kenyoni
ACACACACACACACACACACACACACACACACACACACACACACACACACGAAATTATTCAGCCATGTGAAAGAAGGAAATCTTGCTATTTATAACAACATGGATGGACTTTGAGGGCATTATCCTAAATGAAATAAGTCAGACTTAGAAAGACAAATACTTACAATAAATAGTATTTTTTCTAACTGGATGCTTTACATGACAGGGATAACTGCCAATAAGGTATATGTAAATAATGAGTCAGTTCTCTCTCCAGAAAGTTCCCCTGAGAAAGTGACAGTAGCTTCATTTTGTAGAGAATCTCACAGTCATCTGAAAACTACCTGATCTACTGATAAGGTTTCTTACACCCTAGTAGGTCTCAAATGACAACCTCAAAGGTATAATTAGCTGCATGTTCAGGAAAAAAAAGCAAATGGATGCCTGTCTTCCACACAAGAAGTTCAGTGTGGAGACACACACAGTGCCCCTAGAAAGAAATGTTGACAATTCTTGGGCCCTACAACATTTGGGAGAGCACAGGTTGATAGCACCTCCAATGTGGCCTGATAGCTAGATGATGGACCTTAGGGTTTCCAGTGCAGTTCAAATAACTGAGTCCAGTTCTTTTGTCTGGAGGGATTGTATAAGGGCTGTCAGTCCAATCGGTCATTTTGCCCTTCACCACCAGCAGGGTGAAATTTGTGTGCCCCACAGAATGGCTGAGCAATAGCGACAGGAGTGGGGCTAGGGCAGACCTTCATAGATGGTGATAAATGTTTTGCATGAAAGGTGTGGGAACTAGGGCCAACACTTCTATTCCAATAAGCTTCATAGTAAGAGTAAGGGGAATGATGATCAAATTGTAGTCAGAGCTGTCTGGCAGAGGATGGCAACCTCATCAATACGTTAAGAATTATTGCAACCATTTGCCACACCAGGTTGTTTCTCCTTCTTGAGAAAGTCTCCAGGGCTGATGCTAAAGAAAAAAAAAGAAATAAGATCTTTAGTGCCCTGCCCTCTTTATACTTTCTGGGGTCTGTGGAACTCCATTTCCAGGTGTCAAAACTATTCTTCTCCCACCACTGAGACAAAATTGATGTGTCCCATTCCAGGCACTTAACTTTACCTTTTTCCAGTTATTCCCTAATCATACCTAGATCAGGTGCAAAGAAATAAGAGCATTCCTGTAGAACTTACCCAGACCCATTATGCCACCTGCTTTGTCCCTCATGGACCTCTGGAAAAGAACTCAGTCAGCAGGCGTAGTCAACCAAGTAGTCATTCTTTTTATGACTGAGGACCATGTAAATGGCTGAACCAGCATTAAGTTAGAATACACCAGCTTTTTGGCTAAGCTGTACCTGAAAAGTGTATCAGTCAGGCCAACCTAGGATTATAAGTAAGGGAAAGAAAGATGCATCATATCCAGGGAAGATCAGGAATCCCAAATTTTCAAAATTGGTTAACCTCCATCCTTCATCCTGATCATTACCCAGTGTATTAGTTTTCCAAGGCTATCAAAACAGGTGATCACAAACTCGTTGGGTTAGAAGAGAAGAAATTTATTTTCTCATGGTTCTGGAGGTTGGAAGTCTGAAGTCATGATGTCCGCAGGGTCATTCTCCCTCTGAAGTATCTGGGGAAAAAACATTTCTTTTAGCTTCTTTTGGCTCCTGGCAATTCTTGGCTTATAGTGGCCTAATTCCAGTCTCCACCACCATCATAACATGGACAATTTCCCTCTTTGTCTCTCTGTGTACAAATCTCTCTTTACTTACTCTTTTAAAGACACCAGTCATTGACTGCAGGAGACACAATTCAATCCAATATACACAGGAACCGTGCAAGAGAAGATAATACCTTTCAAGGGACAGCCACATTCAGTGATCAAACTGCTTTATAGATAGGCAGACCAGAAAGTGGTAAGATGTAAAGTTAGAATATTTTTTGAGCCAATTTTAAAGAGGTCAGTTAAATTATACCACTGTAGCTTAAACATTGGTGAGCCAAGCTCAGGTATCTAGGGGAACTTCTGTGAATTGAGGGCCCCATGAAGACAGCAATTTTACTTCAAGAGTCTGAGTAAAAGTAAGTTTTCTCCTAAAAGAATAGTTGTTACTGGGGTGTGTGGGTGGTGAAGTTGGTTGAGCATCATACTCTTGGTTCCCACTCTGGTCATGATCTAAAGGTCATAAGATCAAGTCCCATTCTCAGCTCCACACTTAGCACGGAGTCAGCTTGGGATTCTCTCTCTCTCTCCTTTTGCCCCCTTCCCGCCCTGTGCTCACTCTTTTTTTTTTTTTTTTAAAGGAATAGTTATTACTTTTTAACATAAAGTTGAGATGCCACTGGAGCCAGAACAGCTGTCTTTGGGCTATTCTATTTCCATTTGACAAGAGAGGTGTATTGAGCCCCTTCCACCTTGTTAGTCAGAATCTAGTTTACCCATCCCAAAATGAGAATATTGGACCAGAGAGTCATAAAGCCTCCGTGGATTAGCATTCAATTTCTATAAGACCATAGTAGCAGGCTAATGGCTGCTTTCTGGAAGAACCCAATAGCCATGTCATAGAAGTGACAAATATAGAAACAATGCAAATGATGCTTCTGGATGAAGACTGTCACCTATTGCCACAGGCAGAATCATGAAAATAATCAAACATTTAGCTTGAAGGGATTAATAGGTTGTGGGGCCCCAAAAGTATTAACATTCTCTATATGTAGTTTTCACTGATTGGAGGACTCCTTTCTGGCATTTATGATGTAGGTATATATAAGCATGTAGCACATTTACTACCACTATACATTCAGATAAGAATCTATAGCAACAGAGCACTGAGGTGGCTAAATAGGACAAATTCCATGATGTCACATTAGTTTCCTATCACCACTCTGGAACTTTCCCAGACCCTATGGGTTGAATTTGGATGGCCCTCACAACATGAAACAGGATAGGATGGAGACTTGATTGCCTGACTTCAACAAATCCATAAAACTTTGAGTGCCTCCCATTTCTGATCCTTCCAGCACACTCAGACAGATGCATATTCAAGGTGCCTCTCAAACTCTTTAGGGACAGGGAGACCTCTGGTCATCTTTCTCCTTAAGCAGCTGAGATCAGGTAAAGGAGAAGCCAAGGGACAAGGATGTGGAAGTAGAAAGCAGCTCTGTACTAGCAAGGAAGGCATGTTTGTATTCCATTTCAAGCAATACAGCAGCTGCCCACAAATCCATCAAACAAACATCTAATGTTTTTACTCCTTCCAAAGCCCTACATAGGGCAGCAGCGTCATCATTACTGACTCCAGCTATTTCAAGTTTGAGAACCCCTTGACTAAGCAGCCACAGCCACATTGCTTTCTGGCTAAGGCTGCTGGTTTGTACCATTTGGCTGACATGGACTTGAATCAAACAGCAGCAATTGCTGTTAAGGAGTCCACCTTAAACCAGGGCTTGTGTTGCTACAGAGTCATGTTAACATCTCTTTAGGTTTCACCAGTTTTAACATAAGAAATAAGGGAAGTTTATAGGGCAGTAGGTCTGACCACAAGAATTTATCTAGATTCTTTTGGATTGGGTAATCATATTCCAGTGGTTCTCTTTCATCAGCTTTATAAACCCAGCCCAGGACAGTAAGAGGCTAAATACTACTCAATCCCTTATTTATGTTTTCCCATGAGAATTTATCTATCCCATAGAACTATTACGAGAACGCTGAAACTTCCTAATAGTAGCCACAACCCAGTGGGAAAAAAAATTCTGACAACTACAAATGGACATAAATTTGACATGACGCACTGTGTCATAACACAGTACATCCCTTGCCATTCTTCCTTGACAAACATTAAACACCTGTCTCTCCTTTCCCAGGTGATTCAACTAGTTATAATGATTTGCCAGGTTTCTGACAATAGACATCACAAATTTCCTCCTGTTGTGTTTGGTATAGGCACATGTCTTCTAAATTGTCTGGAGGGGGCTATTTTAGTTGGGAATCTCCAGAGGAATAGAACCAAAGAGTGTGTGGTGGAAGGGTTGGGGGGAGGTTATTTTAAGGAATTGGCTCTTGGATTGTGAAGGTTGACAAGTCTGAAATCTGTAGGGCTGGTAGGTAGGTTAGAGACCTTAGTAAGAGATGACTTGCAATCTTGAATCCAAAGGCATGTGAAGGCTGAATTTCTTCTTCCCTGGGGGACCTCAGTCTTTTCTCTTAAGGCCTTCAAATGATTGGATGAGGCCCACCCATATTATAGAGGGCAATTTTCTTTACTCAAAGTCTGTGGATATAAATGTTAATTGCATCTTAAAAAACATACCTTCACTACACGTATGGACTGGTAGTGAACCAAAAAGTGGATACCATGGCCTAGTTAAATTGAGACACAAAACTGATCATAACAGGGTAGAATCTTCTGCCTACCCATGAAAAATCTTTAAACTGTTTATTACAGTGGGGCAGAACTGAAACCATATTAATCCAGAAGTCTTCGTACCCAGGGGATAGTTAGCAACAAGCAAGATGCAATGTGATATGCAATCAACTTCCACAAGTTTTTCTCATTAACAGCCAGTAGAGTATTTTTTGCTGACCTGGCCATTCAACTTGGACAAAACATTTGCTACTATTCCTATGGATTAGTAATATCTCATTAATTGGCCCACATGATCCTCATTATTATTCTAGAAAACCATATCTCTATTAGAATCCCATCTTCACCATTAAAACTGCCAAAAACTCTGAAGGCCTTGAGATTTTATTCTAGTTGTAAGCTAATTTGCCACAGTTTAAGACAAAAGACTTTAATACTCATCATATAGTGTTTGAGTCCTTAGTCTTTGTTCAGGCTGTTTTAACATAAATACTATAAACTGGGAGGCTTGTAAACAACAAAAATTTATTTCTTGCAGTTCTGGAGGCTGAGAAGTTCAAGATCAAAGCAGATTCAGTGTCTGGTGGTGACTTACTTCCTGTTTCATAGGTGTCTGTAAAGCAGATTCAGTGTCTGGTGGTGACTTACTTCCTGTTTCATAGGTGTCTGTCTTCTCTTCGTGTCCTCACATGGAAGGTGTGAGGGGGCTCTCTCAGTCTTTTATAAGACACTAACTCCATTCATGAGAATTCCTAAAGGCCCCACCTCCAAGCACCATGGAGATTAGATTTCAATATATCAGTTTTTAGGGGACACAAACATGTAGTCTATAGCACACAACAGGTAGCTAGACTATCAGTATATTTGTGCAGCTTCCTTGAGCCCATTTTCACAGAGTGGTAAAAGTAGGGCCAGGTCACACCTGAATATGCAGTGGTTTGCATTATAGCAGATAAATCTTTAGTTCAAGGATACTGAACCTTTTATAATAAGCAGTAAACACACCAGCCTTTTACTCAAGAAGGAGATACTGTCTCTATCTTCCAAGGCTCATAGGACATGCAAAAAATGCAAGAGGGTGAGACAAGATGAGGGGGAAGTACGAGGAGGTGCTGTTTCAACCTGTACCCTAAAGTGAGCTGATTACCTACCGAAGAACTCTGATCACCCATGAAATCAGCCTGAGATTAGAATTACACACTTCTGGATCTCTATGGGGGCAGAAGATGCCAGTGGGCAGGTAAAGTGGAGTGGGAACATCAGACTGATATTGGAAGATGAACAAAAGGGGGAGGGAGCCACCAGAAGCGACCCATTGGAAAGTCATACCCCAATACGAGAGTGCCCTGCGACTGGGGACGATCATTAACTTGGAGTCTGGTTGAAAGCACTCAAAAAGAGCAAAGAATCATGGTGGGAAATTGTGGGAATCGGGGCGGTTAGGGATAGGGGCTTAAGTCCCTGGACCCAGGACAGCCACCCCTGGCACTGAGCCAGAGAGAGTGTGGTGAAGAAGCCAGGTCTTGGTCCCTGAGCTGCCAGCGCGCCTGAGAGCATCTGGGTGGCGGCGCCTGTGAGGGGCTGGGAGCCTCGCCAGCTGGCAGAACCACAGCCTTTTGCATTCTCCATGCACGAGCCGTGCTACCAGAGTCTAAGTCGTGCCCCACACACACCCCCTGAGGTGCGTGCAGGCGCCAGCCGGCAGAACTTTTGCCTTTTGCACTCTCCATGTGTGTGCCGTGCTACCAGAGTCTGAGTCATGCCCCACACTCTCCCTGAGAGAGGTCGTGCAGGCACCAGTCTGGCACTCTTGGACCTGGAGAGTCAGAGCACTCCCAGCCCAGGCCAGAGGGAAAATCTCAGTGCATTACCGCTGCTTGGAACCTCTCTGGTGGTCTGGAGTTACCCAGACAGCCACGGCTATCGTGGTTTTGGGTAGAAGCAGGAATTCCTGTGACCCCAAATACAATGACTGGGAACGCCCTCTGCCAGCAGCCTAGGAAGAATTTATGTGCTCTGGAGAACCCAGAGGGGAACAGACTGAGGCGTCTCTCTGAGAGGGTGGTCTGGGGGCAGTTTGCTTTCCTATAAACCTCCCAAAACCATCAAAAGCTGCCAAAGCGAGAGAAAACAAATGAACAAACGAACAAAAAAAACTCCAGAGAACAAAAGACTGAAAAACCGGTTTCCTCAGAGCCCCCCCCCATTGATGGGGGCAGGAGGACTTAACTCAGGGAAAACTGCCTGAAAAACAGCACGGCAGGCCCCTCCCCCAAAAAGCCAACCCCCCCCCCCAAAAAGACAAGAGAACAACCACCACTACTTCATAGATATAACTTTTATTTTTAATTAATTCCCACTATTCTGGTTAATTTTTTAAATAATTTTTTAACCTATTTACCATCACAGTGAGATACCCAGTACATCAAATTCCATAATAACCTTTTACCCTGAACTTTTTGATACATATACCTGTGTGTTTTTTTCGCTTTTCTATTTTTTAACTTTTTAAATTTTATTTTATTTTAGTTTAGTTTATTCTTTTTTTATTTTTTAATATTCATATAGAGTTAAACTTCAAGGTAATCCCCTTTCCTCAATCAATGCTACCCCTTATAGGTAAACCAGTTTTTAATCCCCCTTTATCTTAGGAAAGTTGAGTCCTTTAACAAAGATATCAAGATACATCCAGGAAGAATCAAAAGAACCTTCCTCACCCACACTGAGAATTTATAACCACTCTCCCATCTTTTCTGCCAGTGTTTCTGTGTATTTGTTTTTGTCCTGGTAGTATATAAATCTTATACTTGGGGTTCTTTTTGACAAGGTAGTTTTTGTTTTGTTTTGTTTTTACATATTTATTTTTTTTTCTCTTGTCATCTACTTTTATCAGTCTTTTTGTTTGTCTGTTTTTGTTTTTATACTTCATAAATCTTACCTTGGTGCCCATTTGGGCTGGGTCTTCTCTTTTATTTTATCTTTCTTTTTTTTCCTGTCTCTCTCTCTCTTTTTTTTTTCTTTCTTTTGGGTGAGGACTCCTGATTGCTCAGAAGCGTTCCAGGGTGCACCTTGCCTGCACCATGGTCAATATATCCAGCTACTTCCATTCAGCCTTCTCTCACCAAAATGACTAGGAGGAGGAATGCCCAACAGAAGAAAAATTCAGAGGCTGGGCCTTCTGCAACAGAGCTAATGGCTATGGACATAGACAATATGTCGGAAAGGGAATTCAGGCTAACAATTATCTAGGCAATAGCTAGGTTGGAGAAAGCCATGGATGACAAAATGGAATTGATTAGGGCAGAAGTGAAAGCCACCAGGGATGATGTTCACAATGTTCTCAATGAGTCCCAATCTAATCTAAATTCTCTAAAGCTAGGGTAACTGAGACAGAAGATAGAATTAGTGATCTGGAGGACAAACAGATAGAGAGAAAGGATCAGGAGGAAGCCTGGAACAAATAGCTTAGAAGCCACGAAAACAGAATCAGGGAAATAAATGATACCATGAAATGTTCCAACATCAGAATTATTGGAATCCCTGAGGAGGAGGAGAAAGAAAGAAGACTAGAAGATATAGCTGAACAAATTCTCCATGAAAA
>NW_019154087.1:17127930-17129931 GCF_002288905.1 Enhydra lutris kenyoni
ATGGAGGACAAACAGATAGAGAGAAAGGATCAGGAGGAAGCCTGGAACAAATAGCTTAGAAGCCACGAAAACAGAATCAGGGAAATAAATGATACCATGAAATGTTCCAACATCAGAATTATTGGAATCCCTGAGGAGGAGGAGAAAGAAAGAAGACTAGAAGATATAGCTGAACAAATTCTCCATGAAAAATTTCCCAATCTCACAAATGGAAGCAGCATTCATATACTAGAGGCAGAATGGTCTCCCCCCAAGATTATAGAATCTAGAAAGACCTCAAGACACCTGATAATGATGAATCATAATTGTAGATAGGACCTCTTGAAAGCAGCTAGGACAAAGAAGTTCCTTACGTACAGAGGAAAGCCCATCAGAATAACGTCAGACCTGTCCACAGAAACCTGGCAAGACAGAAAGGGCTGGCAAGATGTATTCAGGGCACTAAATGAGAAGAGCATGCAGCCAAGAATACTTTATCCAGCAAGACTGACATTCAAAATGGATGGAGAGATAAAGAGTTTCCAAGACTGGCAAGATTTAAAAGAGTATGCAACCACCAAGCCAACACTGCAGGAAATATTAAGGGTGGTTCTATAAAAGAGGAAAAATCCTAAGAATATCATTGAACAGAAATATATGGAAACAATCTACAGAAAGAAAGAATTCAAAGGTAACACGATGTCAATAAAAACGTATCTCTCAATAATCACTCTCAATGTGAATGGCCTAAATGTGCCCATAAAACGACACAGGGTTGCAGATTGGATAAAACGACAGGACCCATCCATATGTTGTCTACAAGAGACACATTTCGAACTTAAGGATACACCCAGACTGAAAGTGAAGGGATGGAGAAGCATCTTTCATGCCAATGGGCCTCAAAAGAAGGCCGGGGTAGCGATTCTCATATCAGATAAATTAGATTTTAAACTAAAGACTGTAGTCAGAGATACAAAAGGACACTACATAATTCTCAAAGGGACTATCCACCAAGAAGATCTAACAATTGTGAATATTTATGCCCCCAATATGGGAACAGCTAATTACATAAGAAAACTGTTAATCAAGATAAAGAGTCATATTGATATGAATACAATAATGTAGGAGATCTTAACACACCACTCTCAGTAGTAGACAGATCATCCAAGCAGAAAATCAATAAAGAAACAAGAGTATTGAATGACACATTGGACCAGATGGACCTCATAGATATATACAGAACATTCCACCCTAAAACAACAGAATACTCATTCTTCTCAAGTGCACATGGAACCTTCTCCTGAATAGACCACATACTGGGTCACAAATCAGGGCTCAACTGATACCAAAAGATTGAGATTATTCCCTGCATATTCTCAGATCACAATGCTTTGAAACTGGAGCTCAATCACAAGGAAAAGTTTGGAAGGAACTCAAACACCTAAAAGCTAAAGACCACCTTGCTTAAGAATGCTTGGATCAACCAGGAGATCAAAGAAGAACTTAAACAATTCATGGAAACCAATGAGAATGAAGACACTTCAGCCCAAAACCTATGGGATACAGCAAAGGCAGTCCTAAGGGGGAAATACATAGCCATCCAAGCCTCTCTCAAAAAAAATGGAACAATCCAGAATACACCAACTGTCTCTACACCTTAAAGAACTGGAGAATCAACAACAAATTAAGCCAACTCCAACACAAGAAGGAAAATAATCAAGATTAGAGCTGAGATCAATGAGATAGAAACTAGAGATACAGTAGAATGCATCAGTGAAACTAGAACCTGGTTTTTTGAAAGAATCAATAAGATCAATAAACCATTGGCCACACTAATCCAAAAGAAAAGAGAGAAGGCCCAAATTAATAAAATTATGAATGAAAAGGGAGATCACAACTAACACCAAGGAAATAGAAACAATCATCAGAAGTTATTGTCAATAGTTATATGCCAATAAGTTAAGCAACCTAGATTAAATGGATGCATTCCTGGAAAACTATAAACTTCCAAAATTGAACCAG
>NW_019154087.1:17130331-17211636 GCF_002288905.1 Enhydra lutris kenyoni
AGAGCAATCTATACTTTTAATGCCATTCCGATCAAAATTCCACCAGTATTTTTCAAAGAGCTGGAGCAAATAATCCTAAAATGTGTATGGAATCAGAAGAAACCCCGAATTGCTAAGGAAATGTTGAAAAAGAAAAACAAAGGTGGGGGCATCACGTTGCCTGATTTCAAGCTTTACTACAAAACTGTGATCACCAGGACAGTACGGTACTGGCATAAAAACAGACACATAAACAGTGGAACAGAGTAGAGACCCCAGATATGGACCCTCAACTCTATGATCAAATAATCTTCGACAAAGCAGGAAAAAATATCCAGTGGAAAAAAGACAGTCTCTTCAATAAATGGTGCTGGGAAAATTGGACAGCTATATGTAGAGGAATGAAACTCAACCATTCTCTTACACCGTACACAAAGATAAACTCAAAATGGATAAAAGACCTCAACATGAGACAGGAATCCATCAGAATGCTAGAGGAGAACATAGGCAGTAACCTCTTCGATATCAACAACAGCAACTTCTTTCAAGATATGTCTCCAAAAGCAAAGGAAACAAAGCAAAAATGAACTTTTGGGACTTCATCAAGATCAAAAGCTTCTGCACAGCGAAGGAAACAGCAAAACAAAGAGGCAACCCACGGAATGAGAGAAGATATTTGCAAATGACAGTACAGACAAAAGGCTGATATCCAGGATCTATAAAGAACTCCTCAAACTCAACACACACAAAACAAATAATCATGTCAAAAAATGGGCAGAAAACATGAACAGACACTTCTCCAATGAAGACATACAAATGGCTCTCAGACACATGAAAAAATGATCATCATCACTAGCCATCAGGGAGTTCAAATTAAAACCACATTGAGATACCACCTTACACCAGTTAGAATGGCCAAAATTAGCAAGACAGGAAACAACATGTGTTGGAGAGGATGTGGAGAAAGGGGAACCCATTTACACTGTTGGTGGGAATGCAAGTTGGTGCAGCCACTTTGGAGAACAGTGTGGAGATTCCTTAAGAAATTAAAAATAGAGCTTCCCTATGACCCTGCAATTGCCCTACTGGGTATTTACCCCAAAGATACAGATGTAGTGAAAAGAAGGGCCATCTGTACCCCAATGTTCATAGCAGCAATGGCCACGGTCGCCAAACTGTGGAAAGAACCAAGATGCCGTTCAACAGACAAATGGATAAGGAAGATGTGGTCCATATCACTATGGAGTATTATGCCTCCATCAGAAAGGATGAATACCCAACTTTTGTATCAACATAGACGGGACTGGAAGAGATTATGCTGAGTGAAATAAGTCAAACAGAGGGAGTCAATTAACATATGGTTTCACTTATTTGTGGAGCATAAGAAATAACACGGAGGACATGGGGAGATGGAGAGGAGAAGGGAGTTGAGGGAAATTGGAGGGGGAGATGAACCATGAGAGACTATGGACTCTGAAAAACAATCTGAGGGTTTTGAAGGGGTTGAGGGTGGGAGGTTGGGGGAGCCTGGTGGTGGGTATTATGGAGGGCACGTATGGCATGAAGCACTGGGTGTGGTGCATAAACAATGAATTCTGTTACACTGAAAAGAAATTAAATTAAAAAAAAAAGAAAAAAAATTCAAGAGACCCATAGAGAATTATTTTCTAACACGAATAACCACGCTTTACTTTATTTCTTCCCAAAGGTGGGTGGTCTTTTTCATGACTTTTTCTTTTTAAAGTAGGTGTATTCATATGTCTTCTTGGGAAAGAGCGCCCATCATGAAACAAAAGGATTCTCTTCCAATATGTGTACAGTGTGTTAGGAATAGACATGCAGAGTAGTGGGCAAACTCCAAAAACTGACTTTCTTAATTAGATAATATGAATGAAGAACAAGTGAGTGGAACTCAAGCACTGGGGAGGGTAGGAATATGTGAGGCAGATTAGCAACCAAACAATAGACATTATAACTTTGTGAGAGAGTGAAGATCTGGACCAAATGTGGCAGAAATAACAGAATTTAAGTCACGACACATAGGGTGGGAAAAATCTCTGACAAATATATGAGGAAAAGAATAATACGTATTTATTATTATGGTTTGAAAGATCAGTTATTTCTCTTTTAGAAATGAAGCTTGTTTCCTTATAGTTAAGTGACATTTGACCTCTGAATTTGATTATAAGAGAGTTTATGGGGGTGCCTGGGTCATGATCTCAGGGTCCTGGGATCGAGCCCCACATCCGGCTCTCTGCTCAGCAGGGAGCCTGCTCCCTCTCTCTCTCTCTGCCTGCCTCTCTGCCTACTTGTTATCTCTGTCAAATAAATAAATAAAAATCTACCAAAAAAAGACAGTTTATTAAATACTTCGGAGGCTCAAACATAGCTTGAGTTTCATAGCACTATTACAAAATCTAATACAATTAATGAAACCATAAATAAAAATGAGATAGCAAAATATCCTTTCTTATGCCACTCAAGTTTCCTTTTTAGACGTACACATACATATTCACACTTTAATATACACAATCTTGGTATAATTTACAATAGGGAAAATATTAATTAAAGGTAATTTATATTTTATAATGTAATGTATATTTTAACATAAAATAATAATAAATTATTAATAAATATTAATGACACATTGTAAGAAGATCATTTTTTGCTTTGATGTTTCCTTCCACCTTATAAAGCAGAAAGAGTAAATACTATTTTTCTGATATAATGAAACTGAGACCACCAGAGTTGGTAACTGGGTCTGATTTCCCTGACAATAAATCCAGTGTTCCATTCACTATTATTATGATCTTGGAAAATCAGTTTATACTCTCTCCAATTTCTGGGCATAAGCTAGCAAACATTACTGTATAAATCAAGTGATTACTTCACTTATTATATATTAATATACATTTACTGCATTAGCCCCATCACAGTGGTGTCAAATGTACGAAGACTATTAAAAATCTGTTTTGCATTTGTTCTTTATAGACCATAAAAATACAAACACAAATATATTTTAATGAATAGATACCTCATAGCAATTCCACCAGCCCATATATAAAACATTTTTGGTAAATACCTAATTTTATATTACATGAATTAGTAAACATATTTGCCATAAAGGATTTTCTCAAGAAATTCAAAGTGAATGTTTTCTATATATTTTTAAGATCTTCTAAAATGCACAAACATCATTTCTAAGTCTTGACCTGATTTTTTAAAATTCCATGCTTAAAACATTTACTTTCAACTTTTATTTCCCCCACCCATGTTTTTCAAGACTATTTTGTGTCAACTCTATTTATGTGGGTAAAAATCTAAAGAAATAATTATATATGCTAAGTTAAGCTAAATTTACCTTTACTTTTTAAAAAATTCAGTACTTTATTGCCTTAGAGTTCATTATGTCTGCTAAATTCATTACTGATACTGATGTTACCTTAATCTCTTTAAAGCATAGTTTTGGACACATTACTGTCCAGTCCAGCTCTTAAACTTGGAATGGTCCATATTATACATACATACACAGACACACACACACACACACACACACACACACACACACACACACAGATAAATACACACATTCATTCATTCATACATACATGTGTACACCCGAACCACCTAAGCAAGGTAACGAGTCTTCAATGGCCAGGAATCACCCTTTAATTTTTATTTAGAAAGAAAGCTACTTATTGTCTTATAAAATTGGCTCACATTCTTATTTTCTTTGCCTGTGTCCATTTCTTCTCTTGGACTACCTCCTATCACCTTCTTTTTTGAATGCATGCTTTTGTTACCTCTACCAAAACTGGTCTTTAAAAGGTTGGAAATGGTCTCTGTGTTTCTATTTCCAGTAGTCATTTCTCAATCCTCACCTTACATGACAGTAAACATTGATCCAATAAATCTCTCCTTCATCCTTGAAACACCATCTTCTCTCTCCTGAAACAGCTGGCTCTCCTCGTTTTCTTCCCATCGCATTGGTTGTTCTCTGTGTCTCCTTTGCTGGTTTCTCCTCACTTAAGTGTTGGAGTATCCTAGACCTCAGTGCTGGACATCTTCTCTATTTGTCCTGTCTTTACTGATCTCACCCAGCCTGTTTGATTTGCACACTACATACACACTGACAAGTTTTACATTCATGCCTTAAGTTGGGATTTATTCCTTAAATGACAGAATTTTTTAAGCAACTGCCCACTTGACCCTCTATTTGGCTATCAGTTTCTATTTGAATATCAAATAGGCTTCTCAAATCTAACATGTCCTAAATTGAAATCTTGATCTTCTCATTAAAAACTGTTCTTCCAAAGTTGTTCTCAACTTAGTAAATGAGAATTCCACCATTCATATTCCTCAGGCCAAAATCCTTAAGGTCATTTGTGAGTTTTCTCTTTCTTTCACACCCTACATCAATTTCACTGGCTAAGTTTATCCATTTCTCCCTCTGTTAACACCCAGTTCCAACACACCATTCTCTGTTTGTCTCTTTCTCACCTGGAGTAGTAAAAATCCTTCTAACCAACCTCTCTATTCACTTCTCTCCTCCAACAGCTCCTCATCTTATTCACAGTAAGAGTCACAGTTCTCAAAATTATCTCCCAGGCCTTACACATTTGCCCCCCCACTACCCAACACACACATCTATGATCATGTGTGTTAGAATCCCACTGGTTTTACCTTATAAGCTATCCCTAAGGAATTAAGCTGAACCTTAAACAGAGGAAAAATTTTCAATAATCATGTAGGGAGCCATGGGTAGAGAAGGACTGCTCTTTTAAATAATTATTCTCACTGATAGGGGGACATTTAGGCCAAGATCCAAGAGAGGTGTGGGAATAAGCAATGTAGCTCTCTGGGAGAATAGTGTTCCCACCAAGTAGTGAGTGCAAGGACCCTGGGACAGCAATATAGTTGCAGATGGGAGGAAATGGGAAAAGGCTGAAGACTGAAAGGTCAGCCAAAGGAAGGTGACTGTACTTAGCAGCCCAGGTGAAAGAAGGATCCATCTGTTTTGGAATCAGTGAGTTGAAAGAGGAAATAGGTAAGAAAAATGTCACTGCATTATTAACAAATGTTTATTGAGTGATTCCTCTATGCAAAGCACTTTTCTCAACACAAGAAATAAAATTAAGCCAAATGTGCCTACTTTCACAAAACAGTATTTCTTCACATGACACAAAATCCGTCTTGTACAGAGGACAGACATTCAGATATTAAAAAATAGAATTTGGCAATAGCTTTGATGTTGTGGAGTAACAAAGAAAGACGGTTTCAAAAGGAGACCTGAATCTGGATGATGATTCATGAACATAGTTGCCTATGAGGTGAAACTCACATGGGATTCCTATGAAATTTCTTAGCAGCTTCTTTATAGCTTTTCAAGAATAGTCTCACTGAGAAGTTTCTAATCAGACATGTAAAACAGACAATACATTCAACTTCAAAGAGGCAGTAGAACATAGCAAGATCACAGACAACTAAGCTTGGGTTAATATCCCATCTCTGCTATCCAATCTCCTTAAGCTTCCATTTCCCCATCTGACATGAGGGGATAAGGACTACACTTTCATTACAAGTTTGTTTGAGGCTGTGGTAAACCAAGTCACACGGCACCTGTTACAGAATGCATTCAATATTTTTAATATGTGTAGGGAGATTTAAACATCTTATAGATGCCTGAGAAAATACCTATTCCTGAAGAATGAACTCTCATAATACAACTTCTTATCAAAAATTTATGATAATTTAGTGAGTCAATATCAGCATAAGGCTTTGTTTTATTGTTATAGAATTCTTATATTATATATTATATATAGTTCTTATATTCTTATAGAATAAGAACTAAATAATAGTTAGTCTTCTAATGTATCTATCTGTAAAATCTTTATTGCAATATTCTTATATATATATATAGTTCTTATATTCTTATAGAATAAGAACTAAATAATAGTTAGTCTTCTAATGTATCTATCTGTAAAATCTTTATTGCAATATTCTTCTTCCATCTCACATAAAAGTAGAGAGGATTTTATTATATATTCTGGAATTTCTTTGGGTAAGTGGGAGAAAATTCAGTGGTGAGAAACAGATTCATGAGGGCATTACCCATCACTGTGAGTACGCTCACAATCTCTATATTCAAAAGTGCCAATGGCACTATAGCATGTTCAGTTTTGTAGAAAGATGTACAGTAATAACCTTTGGTCTATTTTTTAAATTGTGAAATTGCATTTTGAGTCAGAGAAGAGTACTATCATCATATTAAGAAATATTTACCAAAATAAAAACATCAACATCATAAGTGCTTAAGAGTTGTACCATGCAGGAAAATCATCATTTTCTGAGAACAAAATACTGAAATTAGGCATCTGAGTGACCTAAGAATACAAGGAGCAGGTGACAATATGAGCTCTGGCCAAATAGCAATCACAGATTTACTTAAGTTAATGCAGGTGTTTTGATTAAGGTATCTAAAGATTCTGAGTTTTAGGTCAAGATAATGGACTCCTTCCCTCTTGAGAGCATATTATATGGCAGGAAATTAATTTTCAGAGGGGAAACAATCCCTAATAGTGAAGAGCATAGAAGATGATAGTGGATTTATTAACAGATAAGATATATTAATGAATTTCTGAAATTCAGAAAACAGATATAAACATGTGGAGGAAGCTATAGTCCAGGGAAATATGCTAAGAACTCCCACTACAGTTGTTGATTTGTCAAATTCTGAAATATTTTATAGTATATAAAATTTGAAAATTTATTAAAAATATAAAGATAATTTTTTTCATATTTTCTTCATGCTTGCTATCTTTTTTTTAATACAGAAAATTATTCCTCTCCTTTCATGGTTTTGCCTTACATAAAAATATTTTTATTTTTCAATCAGAGTTTAATTTTTCAGCAAAGAATTCTAGGTCTAAAATAATTTCCCTTTAAAATTTTAAGGGCATCTTACACTAATCTTTCTTTTCTTTGTAGGTTACCTATGTTTTTCTCACTACTTTCAGGATTCTCTCCCAAGGTTTAGAATTCTGAAGCTTTACTGGGATATCTTTGTGTGTGCCGCCTTGTCATTAACCCCATCTGGTACTAGGTGAGACCTTTTAATCTAAAAATGTATTTCTCTCTTCAAGTCTGGGACATTTTTTGCCTAAATTTCTTAGAAAATTTTCTCTCTTTCATTTTATTTTAGTTCTCTCTCTCTCTCTCTCTCTCTCTCTCTTTTTTTTTTGGAAGGTTCTTCTCAGATGAATACAGAAACTTTGGGATCTATCCTCCACATTTCTAAATACTTCTCAGATTTTCTACTTCTTACATGCAGAATTTCTGCGAGATAAAATGGCGACAGGAATGAAGTGATGTTGAGACCCAATAGGGGTATGTACTTGGGCATGATCTTCCGAATTGCTAATTCAGTCTTCCTTTGTGTCCATTCTCCTGTTACTTAATCTACCCTAATGGTAATCTATTTTTAATTGAAGCAATCACATTTTACATTTTGGTAATGTTTTTCAAAGCAAATGATTTAGTTTCTTGGTTTGTTTATTTTGCAGAAATGGTATCTTACTATGTTTCTCTAAGGATATTCTATTTTAACATCTTCTGTTTCTTTTTTAACTCTGTTCATTGAAACTTGTTGACTTTCATGATTTTTGGTTTTCTGTTCATTTTTGTTAACAATTTTAATAAAAAACGGGCCTAAGATGAATACTTTTGTAGTTGGAATGTGTTTCTTAAACTCATAAACACTGGTGGGTTGGATCAGAAATAAAGATAGTTCTGATTACAGGAGCCCTCCACTTGCAATGTCCAACTAGACATTTTGTTTTGAGGTGAAGGTGGTATACCCTCCCTTGATAAACCAAAATTGGTTATTTAGAGCAGTAACTTAAAAATCCCAATACTCAGGCCATCACCAAACCATTAAATCAGAATTCTGGGAGCTGGACTTCAGTATTCAAATCCCCCAGTTGATTGCAATGTGAAGCCAGATGTGAGAACCATCACATTCTAGCACTGTGTGCTTACCTTATTACACACACATTTTGGAAGCTTTCCTATCAGAGTCCTGCCATCAGAGTGCTATTCTCACCTCAGTGCCAGTGTTGTCACCGGCTATCCTGAGTGGGACTCAGTTACTTTTCCCCAGGTTCTATAGTCTCTGACCTTGGAATTATTCCCAAAGTCTGCCTGGCAAACTCCCATATTGTCCCCTTAATTGTCTCCTTAATTGTCTATGTGTTTTCTTACCCTGTTGGGTTTCAACATCACTTCATTCCCATCAATATTTTATCTTACAGATATTTTGCACTATTCTGCTCTGTTGGTGACATCACCCTTAAGTTGTAAATACTACTATGAATTCATATTATCTTTTTCCATTTTAATGTGAGAAGTAGAAATCTAGTTTCCATAGAATCTCTAAGAAGAGATATTCAGGTTTAGGTATTTGTTCATTCTTTCATTTATTAAGTCAACATTGGTTCCCTGCTCTATGTACTAAGCTTAAAGCAGAGAACAAGAAAAACACAGATACTGCCTCACATAGCTTGCATTCTACTGTGTTTTTGATAGTAGTCAACCACCCCCAATTGGAAGCAATCCAAATATTTAATAATGTATTAGTGGTTGGATGAGTTAAGATAATATACATCTAATGAAGTATTATCCAGTTTTTAACTACACTTAAAAATTATGACCTGAAAAAAATCTTCACAACATAATGTTAACTGGAAAAAAGCTGGATACAGAATTGTACATACAGTATGAAGAAAAATTAGAGGTTTTTGCCTCTGAATTGGGACACCCTGGATAATTAATGTAATTGTCTTTATATTTTTCAGTACTTCTAATACTAACAGATTTATTTTCTATATAATATGCTATTTTAAAAAGTTATGAAATTTTTTTATTATATTCCCTTCTTCAATATAAAACACAAATAGCAACAGATAGAATCTAACTATCTCACCTTACCAAGGGGCACAGATTTAGAAAATAAAGCTTGTAACTCAGAAATCAAGGGGACTTTAAGTTCTCATACATATTCTACAATGTAAGCTTTCTGAAGGTAAGTGATTAACATAACTTTTTCTTTGTTTTGTTTTGTGGTTTATTTTGGTATAATACCTTGCTAAGTCATGTGGTTCATTAAGAATTACCTTCACAAAGACAGATGATATGTTTTAAGTCAAAGAATTACTGTCCCACGTAACATCAGTGCTCATGTTGAGTCTCTTGTCTCAGTATAGGGGTTTGTGTGAAGCCCCTTAACCTAAAAATCTTGGCTGATAACATGCCTTGATGTCAGTTTTATTCTGAGTAGGAAAAGACTTCATGGAATTTGGCAGAGCCCCTCTCCCAACACATTATTAATAAAGCAGGAGAAAAAAATTAAGTAGAAAGTAGATGGAAGATGAAGAGATTAGCCTGATATACTGCTACTATATATTATAGGCTTTGGACAAAGGTGATATGAAAATGACTACTTAAAGTTTTGCTCAAAGCTGATGGAAGACCCAAGGAAGGAAGGCTCCTTCAAATGTTAGTTAACAAACCTCTCCTTGTTTTGTCAGCCAGCTAATGCTACTCCTCTCAACTTCTGAAGATCTGGACATACATTGAGGGTGAATATTAGCTTCTGAGGAAAACCAAAAAAATGCTCATCACTGCTACTCATTGACCTCCAGAACCCATCTCCTCAAGTCTAATATGGAGTCATGGCTACCCCAGACAAAAGAGCAATCTAATCTATAAAAAGCTTGGGCAGGGCTGCAAAGATACAGTTGCATTGACTCTGATGAAGACAATTACTTTATATTCTATGAAGTGTCATAAAATATCAGAAATTGAATGAGCACTTCTGTGGTACATCATGAATGCAATTGGTCATATTAATTGAACAGAGCATAGGTAATATATAACTAAATGAAAGACCAAATGCTATACAATCTAATTATATAAAAACAATTATATAAAAACATCAATTTTATTCTGTTAAAAATCACCTGTAAGGGTTATCTCAACAAAAAAATTGTTTTTTGTGTAATGCTTTTTTTGTGTTTTGTTTCCTTTATGGTGTTACCACTCAGCCAATTTTGGTTAAAGGTACATTTTCTCGGGGCGCCTGGGTGGCTCAGTGGGTTAAAGCCTCTGCCTTCGGCTCAGGTCATGATCTCAGGGTCCTGGGATCAAGCCCCATATCCAGCTCTCTGCTCAGCAGGGAGCCTGCTTCCTCCTCTCCCTCTCTCTCTCTCTCCCTCTCTCTGCCTGCCTCTCTGCCTACTTGTGATCTCTCTGTCAAATAAATAAATAAAATCTTTAAAAAAAAAAAAAGGTACATTTTCTCACAGTGTACTACCAGTATTATACATAAGTTCAAATATTTTTCTTAAGTGTAATACATAATAGACTTTTGGAGGGACATTCAGTTTACCATTCATTTTAATAACAAAAGAATCCTCTTGAAACTTAGTTTTAAACCATAAAATATATACTATGCAAAATAGATTTTAAATGTTATACTGTTTCTATCACTATAGAGTAAATCATTCTGCTGACTTTATGATACAATGGATATTTTAGTACTTAAAATACTAGTTATTTTCTCCAAATGCAGTTTCCATAGAAACAGTACATTTTACTTGTTAGACAAAGAAGGATCAGAACTAACTCCACAACACTACATAAATCTTTTCAGCTCTGATTTCACTAAATTCACATATATATTAAAATCCATTTGAAACATGTAGTATATTTTGTCTTGAGAGCATAAAATAACCCTCATATTTCTTGACAATATATTTAGGATATTTATAATATATTTAATATATAGACATATTTGTTTATACACATTTATACATATATACACAGAGGAAGTAAGCTAGAGACCAAAAGTAATGATATATTTTCCAAGTCTATTAGTTGCTCTCTGAAAAGATGACACACTTAGAGATGCCTGGGTGACTCAGTGTGTTGAATGTCCAGTGTCTCGATTTTGGCTCAGGTCATGATCTCAGGGTTGTGAGATCAAGCTCTGCATCTGGCTTCACACTGAGTATGGAGCCTGCTGGGGATTCTCTCTTTCCCTCTCCCTCTGCTTTGCCCGCTGGTGCTTGCGCTCTCTCTCTCACTCGTTCTTTAAGTAAATAAATAAAATCTTTAAAAAAATAAAATAAAAAGACAACATATTTAGAAATACATCAATGTAAAACTAAGTAGTTTTGTTTCACATATTTGAAGAGTTGAGTTTTTAAGTATTTAACATATTTTTAAAATGATATGCAGTCTAACATTATAGTATTTCAATGTATAAATGCTCATCCAATAGCATCATATTCATTCATGTTAAATTGGTGAAGGTAGAAATGACTGATAAATATTTGTGACCTGGAAAAAAGAAAAAAGGAGGGGAAGACATATGGAAGTTGCCTATATTGTAGCTTTCTTTGAAATGGGACTCTTAGTCTCCCTCTTTTTAGTGCTCTAATATATCAAGTGGTTACTTGGCCACTTGGGGAGAGTTAAGTCAAATCACCTGTCAAAATCTAGAATATACAGTGTTTATAAATACTCAGAATTATCTTCATTCACTCATTAGTCTCTAATCTAAGAAAATATTGGATTATCAGTTTTTCACATATGGAACCACCCTTCCTTTCTGGCATACTGTACCTGAATGAATAAGCATAGTGCTTTGGAAATAGTTCAGTAAAATAAACGGAAGTGGTGATGTAATTTGCCTCCTGTCCTCAACATCAATACTTATTAGGAAATGGTTCAGTAGCCAAAAGAAATCTTGTTTTCATTTTAATTCTGTCTTAGTGTGAAGTTGAGTAAGAAAATTAGTGCATTGGATCAGAAGAATACAAAGCAAGTTTTTAAGTCGATGTGTAGCTCATTAGTCCCCTAAGATCAGGACAAATAGCAAAGTATATAAACGTTTAGGAGAATAAATTCATACTAGGCATTAGAATAAATGTCTTGATTTACTCTAATAATTGCTATTATTAGATAATAATATACTTATATATATAATATATCTATTCCTCAGTTCCTCAGTTGCTATTGAGGAACAGAAATTGAGAAAATCGAGGAACAGAGGAAATCATGGAAATGTTACTATCCTAGCAAGACCATCCAAAGGCACAAACATGAATTAAGTGAAATCTATGTACCATGCATGCTTTTCCGATCGTTGACACTCACTTTCCTATCCCTAACTCACATGTGTTTCTCTGTGGCTCCCCCATCAGATGTGACTGAGCCATGTACAGCTAAACGGCACCGATGGAATCCGTGTCCTTTGATCCATGTGTTGTCCTCCTCCAATCAAATATAGCACTTTGAGAGCTATTCCCTAAGGTTACGCTCCAAGTAGAAGAAGTTAATCAGAATAACTACACCAGAAAAATATGTTAATGATTGTTAATTGCTTCACATGTATTTTGAACTGTAACTATGGAAAGAAAAAATGATAAATTTCTTTCCTCTGGTGTTTGAGTCTCATAAAGATCCTCTTGTCTGATTTAAAGTATTTTTATGCTGCAAAAGAGTCAGCTTTGACTGAGATATTGCTTAGATGCTGGTTTGGGTTTCTAAAACAATAAACTGCATTAATAGTAATATCTTTTCTACCAGTTGACTAAATAGCAGCCTAAATTCAGCATTCTTTAGGTATGTCCAGGGACTATTACAGAATTTGAGATTTGATAAAACACACATGTGTTAAACCAGGAAGAATTTAGCAAAATATTTGGTCAGATTTTAAGTAATTTTGATTTATTGGGTGACATTATTTTAAGACATGTTATGTTTTTTATTTGTGGAATTAGAAAATGGTCCAAAGTGATCCAATTTTTATAATCAGACAGTTTGAAGACATAAATCAGGCCAAATAGATTATTACCTAATAAGCACTTCTCATAAAAATGAAATTTTAAAAATAAAAATTTTAAAAAACACAGAAAAGTAATATTTTATGATTTTATTTATTTATTTGACAGATCACAAGTAGGCAGAGAGGCAGGCAGAGAGAGAGGGGAAGAAGCAGACTCCCTGCTGAGCAGAGAGCCCGATGTGGGGCTTGATCCCAGGACCCTGAGATCATGACCTGAGCCGGAGGCAGAGGCTTAAACCCACTGAGCCACCCAGGAGCCCCGAAAAGTAATATTTTAAAAAGCAAGAGGATTGCTATAACAGAAACATAAAACTTTAACTTATTGTCTAACTTTATCTTCAAAGGAAGTCAGTGGACAAATGGTCCTAGTACACTTGAGTAAAAGCAGTTTAGCACATCAGTGTTTCAGGCAAGCCCCATTTACTGGAACCTTAGTCCCTGACCTAGAATAAAAATAGCAGTGAAGATTCCACACATGCACAGGTGTTAGCTTCCACATGCTTTTAAATTTTTAAGAAGCTGTACCACCACCTGACATCTACATAAAGAATTCGTGCATAAAAAAGAGGCAACAAAGTCCAAAACTCTTTTAGTTAGCATTTTTAAAAACACACGGGAGAGAAATAAAAATTGATCTCTGTTCTTGATCTTAGCTCTACCTCTCCCTTTTCCCCTTTGCCTTTGGTTGTGTATTCCCCTTCAGTCTTAGTCACTCACCTCATCAACTCTGTTCTACCCGTAATTCCACCACAGAGTATCTGGCCCCTAAGACAAACAAGAACAGTGCTCCAGCCCGAATGTCAGTCTGTGGAAGATACCTAGTTCACACAGCTGTTTGCATTTTGGGATTTGGTTTTACACTCCAGATGGCCTATCTCTGAGACCTCATGATTCTGTTAATGTTTCCAACTTCTTTTCTGGGTTAAGACACCTGTGCTTCTCAACCATTCCCCTATTAGTCCGTTACTTCTGATTGAGATCTTTTTCACCAGGGCCAAGGTTTCAAACTCGTGGTGGTCCCAAAGGGCTGAATGGAGTGGTTCTTCTTACCATGTGTGACCTAGGATACTAGAGTCTGAGGAGGAAGAGAGAGGAGCCGGTATCTGTGGGTAACCTACTACTTTCCAGGGATGGACCTAGGTTCTTTACATGGCTCTCACTCAAAGCAACAAATTATGATTATTATTCCCATTTTTCAGCTTAACAACTGAGGACTCAAAAACAAACAAAAAAAAAGATTGCCCAATTTATACTACTAAAATGTCAATTTGAAATAGACAGGGGTCTATTTCTGGCTCTGCCACTGGATAACTTTGGTCAACTCATTTAATTTCTTTCATCCTCAAAAGCCACATCTGTAAATTATTGTCATCATATTAGACTGATACCTTGAAGACTCATAGGTCTCAAAATTTCTGAAACTATGATAGAAAAAATTAATTCACTGCCCAAAATTATTAAAGCTTGATAAAAGAGTAATGAAATGTCATTATACTATTCTCTCTCTACTATTTTTATATAATTAAAATTTGCCACAACAACAAGTTTTTTTAAGTGCTCTGTTATCTAAGGAGTAACTTACCAATTGACCTTAACTAAAACACATAAATTGGTGGTAATTTTGGAAATTAGCTTCATCATCTTTCTATTTACTTTTCACGTGGAATAGATATACAAAAAATGCTATGGACGATAAGTGAATTATTCCATTTGTTCCACATATTGTAAATTCAAACTCTCATGTAACAAAAGTCAAATAAGAATATTCTCCACTTAAAAACAAACCCAAATTTTATTTGTCTCTAATAGTTGTGGTTTCCCCTGAGGGGATAAGCAAGCATTTTATACCTGTGGGAGCCTATTCTGGTGTAACTAACGCCTGTGTTTTATTTACAATCTTACCAGACCTTGCCCAGATTCCTTTCTCTAAGGGATGCACTTACTGGACAAGAGTTCCATGTTCTGTCAGACACTTTGAATTTGAGTATGGTCGAGGAGAGAGTCTGAGTCACTGAAATCTAGAAAATCCACTTTGTAAATCACACCATTCCTGCTGGGGTATGCAATGTTGACCAGAAATGTTTGAGCAAGTTAACCGAAGGACAGTTTCCCACATTCCTAAGGTTCCATAAACAATGAGATGTTCTCTTTTGAAAGGTCAGCATTATGAACAGTAATAATTATCCCACTTAAATATTATTCATTCAAATAAGGAAAGCTGGAATGCTTAAAATATAAAAAACTAGCAAAACTTAACCAGATGTTTTACCATGGCTGATTTCATTCTTTTCTTGTAGTCCAAAGTCCCTAAAACAATGAAGGAAAAAGTAAATGTTCTAAGTTTTATAATGTTTCCTTTAAATTTTCATTTAGTTGTTAAACTCTTAAACTGTATCCTACATACATTCAGAAGAGAATGGGGATTCTTGCCAGTTTTAGGACTATCTTTCTTTTGGAATATTAACCCCCCCCCCGCACTGTTCAGAATTCAATGTGAGGAAACAACATTTGATTGGTGAGGGTTTTTCTTTGAAATGGAAACATTAAAGAGGTATTGTTTTATTGTGTTTCTTAAAATACTTGGAATCTCAAATTAACTTATTACTTAAAACTTATTTCTGATTCAGAAATAATTATACATTAGATTCCAGATATATGATTTTGGTATTTCAAACTCTGTTGGCTCAAAAACCCACCCAGAAACATAAGACTGAACAGAAACGTCTCCATTCCATAGTCACTTTGTTGGCACGAGCTCCTTCCAACATGTAAATGTAAAATGCACATCTTTGGACATGAAAAAAAAAATTATTAGAAGTACTCTATTGTAGAAGCAAGTAAATGGTTTTAAAAACAGCTGTTGCTGCTATAAGGAAGGTAAATATTTGATTTCATGACACAGAAAATAATAACAAGCAAATATAATTCTTTTACAAAATGGCTGGGATCGAGATAAGGGACTTCCAAATATTTTCATCCCACCAAAGAAAAGAACAGAAATACTCCCTGATCAGTACTTGAGGAAAAAAAAGCAAATATAAGCCGTTTTTTAATGGAGACGAAACTCAGTGGAATGATGTTTACTCACCGATAGAATCTTGGAAATCAGATACTTTATTTATTTATTTTTTGGTATTTTGGACATAAATGCTGTAAAAAGTAGCCATTCTGTATGAAGAAAGAACTTCAAAGAAAGAATCAGAAGAATAGAAGGGGTGATCCCAACTATAACAATTCAAAACTGGGGAAGAAGTTCAGCTGAGCTTCCATGTAACATGTAAGTGATATGTAGGGAGTAGAGTCAGCAAAATACAGAACAAAATCTGTGTTTGAAAGAATTTGTTAGATGCTATACACTTGGTCATTTTAGAGCTTTTGTTCATTTTCCCCTTGTAAATAGCATCAATGTACTTGAATTGTAAGAGGCCTGTATTTTGACTATTTTCATTAATCAATCTCCCTACCCATCATAGTCTCTCCATACTTAGTTACTCTGCTTGTTCTCCAGGAGGCTGATTTCTGCAGCATACCCCCATTGCTGCCACCCACTCTGGTTTCTTGTTGGTTTGACCCCTGGGAAGCACCAGCACCTTGGGAAGGTGGAGGAGGAGTAGAATTCAGGACATGTGTGTATCCTCCTGGGTCACTCCTTGCTGGATGCTGAGAACTGGCTCCAGCTCCACTCAGTCTCAGCTTCTGTCAGATGGCCCTTCCCATGTAGCTATTTTCTCTGCTTTCAGTAAAGCTTCCCCTCATCTCACTCTTTCTCCCCCCACCCTCCTCAAAGCACAGTAAACCAAAAATAATTCCACATGCCCTGGACAAGTGAAAAAATTAGCTCTATAACAGATTCTTAACAGGGAAGTTATTTACACTACATGTCCATTTAAATAGCCCATTTGGCTGGAATACAAGTTTAATAGGTCTTCGAGTCTTGGAGAATGAGCATTACCACAAACTTAATCTGAGGATTAGAAAAAATCACTACAGTCCCCAGCTGCTAGTTCACAGCTATTGAATTAGCCTATTTTTTTTTTTTAATCTAACAAAGATAATCAGAAGCAGTTACTTCACAACATATCTTTACCATTTTGCCTCAGGCCTTCTACCATCATATCGTTCTTTATAGTTTTTTTGTGACATAGATATTATACCGGCCTGTTCATTATATTGATGATGTTTCAACAAAAACACCTGGAAATCAGGAACAAGAACCTAGATGCCTTGTAAGACCCATGTATGTCAGAGGGTAGAAGCTAAGCCTGAGAAGTTTCAGAGGTCTGCCACACTGGTGAAGTATTTGAAAGTCCAGTATCTATGAAATGTCAAGATATTTCTTAGAAAATGAGAGAAGGTTGTTATTACACTTCTATCTGTCTTACACTTCTATCATTTACCGCAAAGAAGGAGGCACAATACTTGGTGGGTCTTTTTGGATTTTGGAACGAAATATACCAGGTTTAAGTTGTCAGTTTCAAGTGGGTTCTACATCAAGAAAAGGTTTCATGGCAGGTCCAACTAACCTTCTCTCTGAGGTTTTTTTTTTTTTGAGAGTTAAATGTATTAATCTGTATAAGTCACCTAGTATAATACCTAGCATATAGTAACTCCTCATTAAATTAAATAACCCCTCATTAAACCCCTCATTAAATTCATTGTTTGAAAATAAGTCCTTTAAAGAAATACATTGGGGAAGAAAGGGAGTTTTGGGCAGGGAAAGAAGTCAGGGTGGTTCAAAAGCACAGATTTTTCATAACTTACTCAGTATCTTTAGTTTGCTGTATTCTAAGTAGGTTCATCTACATATTGCATTTTTAAGAGTGCTTTCAAATGCCAGATATTTAGCTTTGAATTAAAAAACATGAGTTAGCACAGCCAAGAAACTAATTGCCTGCCACCATGCATACAAAAATCAAACTCTTCTAGTACAAATATTTTCATTTAATGTAAAAGCTTCCAACCAAGTCTCCTACAGTCTTCAACCCAGATGGTTTATTCTGTTCCTCTTGTTTTTATATGTTATCTAATGGAGTAATGCTTAAATGAAGTACAGAATACATTTTTGCCAAATTATTACCACTTATTTTATAAAAGTTATTGTGCATTTTCCTCTTTCTCTCTACAATTCATAGAAAACAAAAGGAGCCTGATTTTGAGAAAAAAAAAAAACTACATTATTTAAGAATCACGAATCACACAACTTCTAATAATAAAACAGATACCACTCTTTCTTTATTTCTTGGTGGAGTCAACTGTCATATAAGTAGAGAATTACATCAAGATTGATGTCCTCTAATCCTGCTTTCCTCTATGCAATTCGTTACAGCTTCACACCAAAGATAACTGTGGAAAAACACTGCTTTGGTGTCTATGATATTGTGCTTCTGCGAGTATTGTCACTCTCTCATGACCTTGGCAAGTCACTTCACCTCATTTCATCTGTAGTGTGAGGATGGAGGGAACACATCTGCAATAACTCTTGCCTTTCCAGGTAGAACTTTGCATCGTGTACAGACCCATTTGCTGTGTATACCACCATAGGTGAGTACCATGCCTATACCTAGGCCACAGAACATTGACTTATGTGGATCAAAGTAGATGTTAGATAATTTCAAATATGAAAAGAAACCAATAAATAACACTGTCCTTCAAATGCACTGGGTTAGTGATTAGGAATATTTTTTGTCCAGTTTTACAACAGTCATGATACAACTAAATGGAAGACAAATGTCTTAGTCCGTTCAGACTGCTATATAAAAAAAAGTACTGGGTAGCTTATAAACAACAGTAGTTTATTTCTCACAGTTCTGGTGGCTGAAAGTTCAAGATCATACAGCCAGCATGGTTGGATTCTGGTGAGAGCTCTCTTCTGGATTATAGCCTGCCAACTTCTTGCTGTATTCTTAGTGGTGGAGAGCAGAGAGAGGAAGCAAGCTCTGTCATGATTCTTACAAGGGCACTAATCCATTCATGAGTGTTCCGCCCTCATGACCTCATTTAATCCTATTTATTTCTCAAATGCCCTACCTCCTAATATAATCACCTGAAAGAAGAAGGGTTGGGTTTCAACATATGAGTTCTGGGGGGAATTAAACAGTCTGTAACAGCAAACACCTTTTCCCCTGTTGAAAATATTATTGAAAATAATTTAATATTACCTATTGGATGTTTGCATATAATTTGGAACTCATTTTCTACATTTGACCAGAGTGCAAATATATACCAACCTAGAAAAGTAATGGCAGTAAAGCAAGAAATCTCTATAATGAAGCCCAGTAAAAGAAAAGAAAGCTATTCTCTTCTAATATCTTCTATCTCTATTCTCTTCTAATATCTATCTAATATCTTCTAACAATGGTTGTTTGATTCCACTGCTATTAATATTAATATTAATATTAATAGACAAATACCTTTATATGTACCAGGAAGTGTTACATATCCCAGAAAACCCATCTAGTGGTATAAAAGTATCTCCGTTCCATGTACAAAATGCTTTGTTCCTGTTAAGGCTGAGTTAACAACACTGTCAATAGCACAGAGGTGGCAAAGAGACACATGTATGGGCATACATCTCAAAGGGGGAAAGAACAGATGGTTTTTCACCTCAATTACTGTTTTCACCTCGATTACTGTACTCAAATACACAAAAATAAATTCAAAATAAATTAAGAATCTAAATGTGAGGCATAAAACCATAAAATGTGAGACCTAACACTCCTAAAAGAAAACATAAGCAAATAATCATTTTGACATCAGCCTTACCAGCATTTTTCTAGATATGCCTCCTCAGGCAAGAAGAACAAGAGCAAAAATAAACTATTGGGACTATACTAAAATAAAAAGCTATTGCAAAATAGAGGAGACCATCAAAAAAAAAAAAATGAAAAGGCAACATACTCAATGGGAGAAGCTATTTGCACAAGATATCCAATAAAGGGTTGATCTCCAAAATATATAAAAAAACTTATATAATTCAACACCAAAAAAATAAACAATCTGATTTAAAAATGGGCAGAAGATGTGAAAAGACATTTTTCCAAAGAAGACATCCAGATGGCCAAGAGACACATGAAAAGATGCTCAAAATCAATCATCATCAGGGAAACGCAAATCAAAACCATAATAAGATATTACATCTGTCAGAATAGCTAATATCAAAAAGACAAGAAGTAAGAAGTATCAGTGAGGATGTGAAGGAAAAGGAATATTCATACTCTGTCGGTGGGAATATAAATTGATGCAGCCATTGTGGAAAACAGTATAGAGGTTCCTCAAAAAATTAAAAATAAAATTACCATATGATTCAGTTATTCCACTACCGGCTATTTACCCAAAGAAAACTAAAATTCTAATTCAAGAAGATATTCTCATTTCTACACTTACTGCTGTATTACTTATAATAGCTAAAATATGGAAGTGAACCAGGTATCTACTGATAGATGAATGCATAAAGAATAAAGAAAATGTGGGATGTGTGTCTGTGTGTGTATGTACCTATACACAATGGAATGTTCCACAGCTATAAAAAAGAATGAGATCTTGCCATTTACAACAACATGGATGTGCACAGAAGGTATTATGCTAAGTGAAGTAAGTTAGAGAAAGAAAAATACTGTATGGTTACACTTACACGTGGAATCTAAAAAACAAAACAAATTTAAAAAGCAGAAACAGACCCATAAACACAGAGAACAAACTAATGGTTAACTGCCAGAGAGGAGCTGGATAGGGGGGATGGGCAAAATGGGTGAAGGGGAATGGAAGGCACAGGCTTCCATTTATGAAATGAGCAACTCACAGAAATGACAGGTACAGCATAGGGAATATAATAAATTGTATTATAATAGCATTGCATGGTGACAGATGGTAACTACGCACGTGGTGAGCATGGCATAACATACAGGGTTGTCAAATCACTATGTTGTACACCTGAAATTAATGTAATGTTATGTGCCAACTACACTTCAATTTAAAAAAAGAATAAATTCCCACTAGCAAGAAACAGCACCACAGAATTCTTACTTTTGAGAAGTTTGAAGCCAGATGTGAACTAAACCATACCTCAGACTCCAGCACAGCCTTAACCCAAATCAATTCTGGACTAAATTGAGGTGATCAGCCCTTCATCCCTTGTGCCTATAGAAAAAAGGTCAAGGCATTCTATCTCTGTGCTTCTTCTAGACAACATCTGGCATACTAGTAAAAACAATCCTGATAAAACCATGGTAAAATCCTTACTAGAGGAAGTAGATCAAATGTAAATGTTATTATAAAATGTTCTAGGATGACAAATAATGTTAATGAGTGACAGATAATATGTGATGCATTCAAGATCAAAGTGCAAAAATAATTGGCTAGTTTGGGGATTTGCACTTATTTTTAGAGGACAGGAAGATTAAACAGTAGACTTTCTACAATAGGATTAAAGTTAGTTCCTTCTTCCTGCTCTCTTTTGCCAAACAAACAAAATTTATACCCTCAAGGAGATACTATAGGATTCTCAACTCTCAGTAAAAAGGTAGCTCTCAAAAATTCTTGCAAAAAATAAAAAAAAATTTAAAAAATTCCCGTGAATGCAGGAATACTTTGAGGAGCAGAAATTTCCAAGAATTACCAGGTAAGAATGAAATCAAGTTTTAATAGGACAGCATAAATTAAGCATTTCTCATTAATGAAAAAAGGAGTTAAAGTATTTTTTAGTTAATTTGAAAACAGTAAATAAGTTGATTGTATCTTAAAAATATGATCATGTACAGCTAAGCTTGTTTTTTTTTCTGTTTCTCCCTTGAGTGATTTATATGCATGTATGCTCTAAAGTGATTTTCATGCAAGAAAAAAAAAAGATATATATATAGAGAGAGAGAGAGGTATTTTGTATATATACTTCTACTGGAGAATAATTACATTGTACTGGGCCTGTTTTATGTCCCCACTTGACTCTCATGGCATCTAATAAAAGAAAGGTAGTCATTAAAATTTGAATGAATGAATGATTCATAAACAACATAAAAAACTATGTGAATTTTATCTTCAAAATATGCAGCATTACCTTTATTGTCTACATAGTTCCAAACTTGCCTACCATTATACTTTCAAAAAAGGACTTTTTAGCCATGAGGAAATAGGAGTATTTACTTTTAAACAAGAACAACCACAAGATTTAAAAAAAAAAAATGTAAAGATGCCACTTGCACAGCTTAAAAAATTCCGAACACTCAAAATAATGGTGCAAAGTCTGTGCAATACCCCCACACAGAAAATTACTAATCTTCATGGACAGAAATTTTGTAAGATATACAAAATGAAAAGAAATACTATGATTATATTGAAAGTGTCAATATTATAAAGAAGTTGATCTTCCTAAACTGATTTATAGATGTATACATATAATTTTTAAATTTGTAAATTATTTTTTCATGTCTATCATCTAATTTAATTCCCTTTGACAATCTTGTGAATTTAGTCTTGCTAATCCCTATGGAAGACATGGAGACTCACACAGGACAGACTCCTCAGGTCCCACAGTTTATAATAATAAGGCTGGGATTCAAACTCAGGTCCTGGACTCTTAAGGAGGGATCTATTCCACTATATCATAAACTTTCCCTGGCACTGCAGCCCCACCAGTCTATAAGGCACAGGATTCCCAGGGGAAACATTCTGTTGAAAAGACATCCTTGATGAGATTGGCATCTCTTTCTCTTGGAATGTAAACTCCACGAAAGCAAGGATTTTAATTTGTTTCGGTCATTGCTATATCTCCATCATGTAGGATAATGCCTGTGTCATAGGCAGCGATCAATAATTAATTATTATATGAATAAAAATGAAGAATTAAACTTTGTTCTGAAGTAGATGAAGGTAAATACAAACTTAGGTACCACTGGTTTTTAGATTTAATCTAAACATTCAAGTTCAGTCCAAGAATTAGAAATAAGTGTATAGTACATAACATGGCAAGGGATGGCCTACACAAATGAAATAATTACAGGCATCTCTTTGAACTTTAATAGTAAATTTGCTTTGCTAAATTTTTTTCCTCCTATTTCCAACCTAGGATCTTCAGTCATCACTCAATAAAGCAATGAATATACATTCTTTTTGCTATTTACCTAAAGGAGTCAAAACTTATATCCATACAAAAACCTGCACATGGATGCTTATAGCAGCTTTATTTATAATTGCCAAAACTTGGGCACCTGGGTAGCTCAGCTGGTTAAGCGTGTACTTTAAGCTCAGGTCATGATCTCAGAGTCCTGGAATCATGTCCTACATTAGGCTCTCTGGTCTGGAGGGAGACTGCTTCTCCCTCGGCCCCTACCCCCATCCACGTTCATTTGCACACGTGCTCTCTCTCTCAAAAATAAACAAAATCTTTTAAAAAATTATAATTACCAAAACTTGGAAATAACAAGATTATTCTTCAGTAGGTAAACTGTGATATATTCAGATGACAGAATATTATGCAGTGCTAAAAATAGATGAGCCATCAACCCATAAAAAGACATGGAGTAATTTTAAATACATATTACTCAATGAAAAAAGCCAATCTGAGAAGGTGACATACTATATGATTTCAACTACATGACATTCTGGAATAACAAAACTATGAAGATAATAAAAGAATCAGTGATTCCCAGGGTGGGGAAAGGGAGGAATAGATAACTAGTCAGAGCATAGGGAATTACTAAGACAGTAAAATAACTCTGTGATATTTTAATGACAAATATATGTCAGGATACATTTGTTCAAACTCATAGAATATACAAAATCAAAAGTGCTCCCCAAAGTAAATTATGAACTTTGGGTGATTATAATGAGTCACTCTAAGTTCATTCTTAGTAAAAAAAAAAAAAAAAAAAAAAAAATACCATTCTGGTGAGTGATGTACACAACAGGGAGGGCTATGCATGTGTGGGGGTGGGATATATATGAGAAATCCCTGCATTTTCCTCTCAATTTTGCTGTAAACCTAAACTGCTCCAAAAATGTATATTTTAAAAAACCAAATGGTTAAAACATTCTTGAAGGAAAATAAGGTGGGATTTTTTTCTACTGAAATCAAAACACTATAAATTTGCAATAACTTAATGTTATATTGGCACAAGGATAGAAAAATAGAACAATTTAACAGAATAGAGAGACCACAAATATACCCATTAGATTTCTGCCAAAGTGGCCCTATAACACAATGGCAAGGAAAAAAACCCTAAATGGTGCAGGTTTAATTGGGTACCCATGTGGAAAAAAAAAAAAAAAACCTTAACCCCTGCCTCACACCACACACCAAAACAATTCCAAATAAAGTATAGATTCAAATATGAAAAGGAAAGACGTATCATTTGATAAGAATTTAAAATCATATAGTCACAATCTTGAGTAAAAATTTCTTAAACAGGAAGCAAAAAGTTTTAACAACAAGGGAGAAAATGATAAATCAAGTCACTTTAATGTGTAGAAATTGTGTTCATCTAAACATGGCATCAAGAAAGTTAAAAAAGAAGTAAAAAATGGGCAAATATACTAGCTATACATAAAACTGAGAAGTGGCTTATATGCTGGATAAAGGAAACACACATACAAAGTCAAGATAGAAAAAAACAACACAAAAGAAAAATGGGCAAGAGAGTTACACTCAAATGACAAATCTATGGAAATTTGTAGAACACACTAATCAGGAAAATTAAATTAAACATAATAAGACACTACTGCATATCCACTAGAAGAGCTAAAATCAAAAGGACTTTTAGTACCAAGAGATGACAAAGGCATGGAGTAACTGATTCTCGTATTCTTTTGGCTAATGTTAAATTGATACCAAGAATTTAGTAATCTGTTAAGTAATATCTTCTAAAACTGCACACCAACATTCCTTATAAGAAAGCAATTCCATTACTAAAATATTCCCAATAGAAATGTTTGCATATGTTCCCAAGAGGCACGTAGAAGAACTTTCACATTATTCATGAGAGCTAAAAATTGGAAACAAATCCAATTTCCATCAACAGTGAAAGGAAGAGATAAATTGTGATATCTCTTTCCAGTGTAACAAAAACCAGTAATGACAAAGAATAAAAATACTGTACTCATAAAAAAAGGATGATTCTTAGTATTGTAAGAAACAAGCCAGGAACAAAAAATACATATTTCATTATTCCATTTATATAAATTTTAAATCAAACCAAACTATAGTGGAAAAGGGAAAGGATAGAAATTGAGAGTGTGTAAGGCTGTAGGATTATGTAGTGCTGATAATTTCATTAGTTCTTTCTTTCTTTCTTTCTATCTTTCTTTCATGCTGGTAATTTTCTATTTCTTGATCTGGAAAGGGAATAATCATTGATCTTTACATTCATATTTCGTGCACTTCTTGATAAATGGATTATATATTACATGAAAGACTCAAAACTATGGTAGATACTATTTTTTTTAAAGATTTTATTTATTTATTTGACAGATCACAAGTAGGCATAGAGGCAGGCAGAGAGACAGGAGGAAGCAGGCTCCCAGCTGAGCAGAGAGCCCGATATGGGCCTTGATCCCAGGACCCTGAGATCATGACCTGAGCTGAAGGCAGAGGCTTTAACCCACTGAGCCACCCAGGCGCCCCGATACTATTTTTTATAGAAGTTTGACAACCATAGAAACCATAGGGACAGATATGAGTCAAGTTCAAACATATGAAACGTTTCGATAAAATTCTGAGGGGAAATACATTCCCGGTTTATTGAGGAAAAAAAAAAAAAACAACTGTCTGACTAATCTAAGCTATTTAAATTTCCAAAAACCACTGACAATTTCCATATCAAAGACAGGAAAAATTCTCTACCAAGATGACGAGGGGTTAGAGGAACACTTGTCATGGATGGAAAAAAACAAAAGGGAAGAACAAACTGTACCCTCCAGATGAGTTAATATAAGAACCTGTGCAATTTAGCATTTTTGTAAGTAATCTTAATGGGGTAAACAGCACACTATTTATATTTACTTGTTAAACATTATTAGTTTGATTTCACCTTCCCTACTTTTTTCCTCAGGAATCTTCCATATTGCCCTTTTTGTTCATTTATTTGTTAATTTTCTTTATAATATTTCTTGGGAAATTTTGTATAGGATTAGTGTGTACAGATTGTGTGCTGGGCACTAAAGTTTCCGTGTAAACAAGCCAGAAGATGCCTTCACTGGTTTTGTATTCTACTGAAGAATACAGACAATAATCAAAGAAATAAGTCAGCAAGATAATTGCCGATTTTGAAAACTGCTGTGAAGGAAATTAAAGTGATATGGAATACCATTAAAATGATAAGGGATAAAGTGAAATTTAATCTTGTTGGGGGGGGGCAACTTTAGAATCGGTGCTTAGGAAAAGCCCATCTGTGGAAAGGAAATTACAGCTAAAAACTTAGGGATAGGGGAGCCTGGGTGGCTCAGTCTTCAGGCATCTGCCTTTTGGCTCCAGTCATGATCCAGTGGTCCTGGGATCGAGCCCTGCATTAGGCTTCTGGTTGGCAGGAAACCTGCTTCTCCTTGTCCCACTCCCCCTGCTTGTGTTCCCTCTCTAGCTGTGTCTCTCTCTATCAAATAAATAAATAAAATCTTAAAAAAAAACCTTAGGGATAAAATGTCATCAACAATGCATGAGGAACACCTAATATGTATGTATCAGGTACAATTCTAGGTGCTGGGAAATCAACAATGAATGAGAAAGACAAAAATGCAACTTTCATGGCATTAACATTGAAGCCTACAAAAAGAAGACTTTCATGCTGATGCAACAATGACTACAAATGAGCTCAATGGGCTCATTAAACTTTTAAAAGGAAAGAGTATCAATAACATAGTGAACTCTTGCAGGACGGGCCTGCAATGAATTTAAAGAAGGAGGTAGAGACCAGAGCATGTGTGATCTGTAGGTCATGAAAAGAAGTCTGCTTGATATTGTTAATAAAAGTATAAGACATTGATGGGTTTTAAGCAGAGAAATGGCATGATCAGATTTAATTTAAAAACATATTTGCTGTTTTGTGGGGAATGTTATGAAAAGAAAAATAGACATAAAGAAAAAATTAATAAGCTATTTTCTAGGCAATAAAAGGATAGTAAACTGAACTAAGACTTTTAAAAAGTGGAAACGGAGAATAAACAGATTTGGAGAAAAATGTGAGGATAAAGTCCCCAGAATTTACTAAAAGACTGGACACAGTGTGGAAAGGAAAGAAAGGAATTACACTTTTGCTTTCAGAAGAAATAACTAGATGGATTTTGATGCCATTTGCTAAGGTGGGAAAGAAAGAAAAGTGTTTAAGGAAGAGATTAGGGTAGAAAATCACGAGCTTCTGCTTTTTTAACAGGTATGTTTGAGTGGTATATGAAAGATCTAATTGTGGTGTCAGATTACTAGTTTGAAATACAAGTCAAGCCCTCAGGGATAAATACAAACATTTGAGAGTTACCAGAATAATTACTGAATTTATACTTATGCCAAATGAGAAGATCACCTAAGAGGGTATATTAAAGAGGCAAAGAAAGTGTGCCTGGGTGGCACCATTAAATGTCTGACTCTTGATTTTGGTTCAGGTCTTGATCTCAGAGTCCTGAGATTGAGCCCTGCATCTGGCTTAGCGTGGAGCCTGCTTGAGATTCTCTCTCTCCCTATCCCTCTGACCCTACTCCTGCTTATGCTCTTTCTCTCTGTAAAAACAATAAACAAACAAACAAACACGGTACACAAACACACACCCCCACACGTATGCACATGTATGCACAAACATGCCAGTAAACATGATTTATATATTTAATATGACAAACTCTCCAACTTCTATTTTAATTTGGATTAAGTTTGCATTTCTTCTTGACCTAATAATAGCAATAATAATACATTTATTATATCGCATTTTGCAAAAAATCATATAATTTATTTTCACACACATTTGAATTACATTTGTATTACATTTGAACACAGTGGGTTGTCCATGAGGAGACAAATGCTATATTAAAATTATTTTGGTAAAAAATAAATAAATAAATAAAATTATTTTGGTGATTTGAGTTATAGCTGTTTTGTTTTCCTATACAGTGGTTTCTAGGTCTTTATTTTCTTTTCCTAAGCATCGTTATTATTATTTCTTTAAACAATGTATTTATTTGGAAGAGAGAGAGAGAGAGAGCGCACAAGAGAAAGAACACAAGCCGGGGGAGGTAGGTGGGGCGCAGAGGGAGAGGGAGAAGCAGGGGAGCCCTGGACCCTGGGATCATGACCTGAGCTAAAGGCAGACATTTTTTTTTTAAGATTTTATTTATTTATTTGACAGAGAGAGATCACAAGTAGACAGAGAGGCAGGCAGAGAGAGAGAGGGAAGCAGGCTCCTTGCTGAGCAGAGAGCCTGATGCGGAACTCGATCCCAGGACCCTGAGATCATGACCTGAGCCGAAGGCAGAGGCTTAACCCACTGAGCCACCCAGGTGCCCCTAAAGGCAGACATTTAACCAACTGAGCCACCCAGGCGCTCTGATTTTCTTTTTAATTATACAAATTTTAAGAATATTATAATAGTTAAAAGTTATTTATGCAATTTAAAAATTAATATAATTAATTTTTCATTTATTAGAGGTGAGGCATCAGAAAAAATGTGTGGTATCTAACATTTGATGTCCATGCACTAAAAATATTAATGAATATCACTTTTTACCAGTTCCATGAACTCCATGGAAAACATTGATTTTATTTTGTCAATAAGATATTTTGAGGGGCGCCTGGGTGGCTCAGTGGGTTAAGCTGCTGCCTTCGGCTCGGGTCATGATCCCAGGTCCTGGGTTCAAGCCCCACATCGGGCTTTCTGCTCAGCAGGGAGCCTGCTTCCTCCTCTCTCTCTGCCTGCCTCTCTGCCTACTTGTGATTTCTCTCTGTCAAATAAATAAATAAAATCTTTAAAAAAAAAAAAAGATATTTTGACATATTGACATATATTGACTGCTAAAAATATGTGAGTCTAGAGTCTTAATGTGTTTGGAGAATTGTGGCAATAGAGATATTTGAATAAATGTGCTAGAAAAATAGATGATGGTTATGGGAAAATTAGATATTTAAAACCAATATTTCAGAAGCTCTGTATTTTTCTGGGGCTGGAAAAAAATGGTAAAAATGGCTGGCCAAGAGAAAAAAAAAGAAATATGAACATAAGACCAAAGAACCAAAAAGGCAACATTTCAGAGGATTTATTTATGTGGACACTGAAGTCACAAATGCACAGGATTTAGTAATCTATATTCTTAAATAAAAGAGCTTTAATAAGTAGGCAAAAAGACAACGATAACAGAAAAATGGAAGAGAGATATAATTCAGTGGCATGAGCCTCAAGAATAGTGGTAGGTGTCTGAAGGCAGAAGACTAAAAAGCAAGTAGTGGAAACCAAAATACAAGAGGACACCAACCCAAGAACAAAGAACAAACAGCTTTGTTTTGAGAGGGCCACATTAAAGCTAACAGTATAAAGAGACAGGCAGTTTTTTTGGAGAGCAAGAATACAAAGAATGTTCCTAGAAGAGATGGAACACGTAGTCTAATTTTCTGCTAAAGAACAAAGCTTCTAAAGGGAAATGGGATGGGAGTAGGAGGACCAAATTAAGGGCTGGACAGAACAGCATGAGGTTTTATGTTTTTGGGAAGATGAAACCTCTTGTAATCAAATTTCTAGTTATGATTGAGCTAAACAGGGATATGACATGTGACAGCATTGATCTATGTCTTGGAGAAAGAAGGGCAACCAGAACTATTAATCTCGAACAGACTCTACCATCAGTGATACAGAAGCTTATTAGATTGGAGTCCCACAAGGCTGGAACTAATGTGGCCATGCACAGTCAAAAGTTCCATGGTCCTAAGGCAGTGTGGTAGCATTCACAAGCTAGTAGCAACTTTCCAGGACTTTGAACCACATAATGAACCACCCACATCCAAGCATTTTTCACAACTTTTCTCAGGTCCTGCTTCCTTTGGTGAAATTTTTCTCACCTCTCCAGACCACAGTGTTTGAACTCCCAGGCCACTTACTACTGTCAGAACCGTTTTTCTCATTATTTAACAACATATGAAATAGCCCTAGGAACTGTCACATATACGCATGCAACTTATTGTTTTAAGTATTTAACACTTTTGTAAAGTGCAGATACCACATTTTATCCTTAGGATATACATCTCTCAAACTGAAAATTAAGGTCTACAAATAGCAACTCTTATTTTTCTGCAACTACACTCAGTCTTTGCCCATTCCTCTTAAAGGAAGAAATGTAATATGATCAATTACAGGTGTATGCAAACGTTTATGGATTTCCTAAAAACACATAAATTGTACTTATAAGGTATGTTCACTAATTCTAGAATACTAGGTTAAGGAATTATGCTTTAAATTTGAAAGTATAAATTTAAAAGAAGTTAAGCATTGTCTCATACAGCTAATAGTGAAAAACTTCCATTTCAGAAGGATATGCAGGCCAGTCATTCATTCAACAGATTTTTAGTATCTGCTATTGATTCTGATCTGTAATAGATACATGTAGGGGACAGACCTTGATAAGACACAAATGTTTGTATCAGAAAGCTTTCAATATATCAATACAAAGTATTTCTTATAAATAGGTGTTTTATGTATATATTTATAACAATGATGGATCTATAAAATAATATTTAGTATCTACTATCTAGAAGAAAAAGAAAGAGGAAGGAAGAGAGGGAGAAAGAAAGGAATTTGAAGCAAGTTTTCCACTTTTGAGGACAGGGTTGAGAAAGAAAAACCACACCCTTCCATATGACCACCAAACCACTGCCATTAGCTAAAGGTCAGACTTAGAATGAACAGATCAAGAATGGCAAATCTGGTGTTCTTAGGTTCCCAAGGCAGATATTTTTAGTAGCATTGATGTTTATCTGTTTTCACATGGAATGTGGATATAAGTAGTTATCAACACATTTTTCTGGGGGTGGCACAATCAGTTAAGTGTTGGACTCGGCTTCGACTCTGGTGGTGATCGCAGGGTCATGGGATCTAACCCCATGTCAGGCTCCATGCTCAGAGTGGAGTCTGGTTGAGAGTTGCTCCATCTCCCTCTGCTCCCCCCCACCCCACCACTGTGCTCTCTCTCCCTCTCTCTCCCTTTCTCTCTCTTTCTCTCAAATTAAATAAATAAATCTTACCAAATTTTTTTCTCAAACTACAACTTTCATTATATTACAAATGAGTTATTCATTGAAAAAAAAGAAAAAAGAATCTGCTATCCAAAACGTATAAAACTGGTAGGCCCCATATATGATTCTTTAAAAGTGATAAACTAAAAATTGGGATTTGTCTAAATTATGATAGCTACATTTAAAATTTATTGCTCATATATCTATCCAACAAACACTACTACAATTCCATTATGCATTAAGCAACTAGGAGATCTTAAAGTGTTGTTTATACTGATTTATATTTCCAAGTAGTTTATTCCAATCCAAAACCAAAAATATTTAAATGTTTCTTCTGCTCTTTAACACACAGAAATTACTCTTCTACACAGGTATATAAGCAACTATAGCTGATTTTAAAATAGTAAATAGGCAGGGGTAAAGGGAAAAAATGAATTTAAGGGCTTTTCAAAATTTATTTTAAAGTACATAGCAAAGACAACACAAAATTATCACAATTTTAGTAGTACTAGAATATTCTATGAAAGACATCTGTTCCTGGGTTTAAATGATGTAATTTTGAGATTTAACATGCGTTTTAACAAACATAAAAAAACTAGAAGGGTCATGAAGAAGCTAACAGCAACCAAAACAAGCTGGTTACAAAGTATGCCTTATTCAATTAAAGTTCAGATAAACCAGTGTACACATACTGCAAATTTAAGATGTCCCTAGGCATCAGTAACTTGTATAACTAAACCTTACATAGTTGATTTTTTAAGGAACTCACAGTTTGTAGTCAATGTGCCTTTGAATGGGTCTTCTCAATTCTTGCTCTTTTCTCTTTTAGGTAAAAAGTTTTCCGCTTTTTTTCCACTGAGCCAAGGTATTAGTCAAGAAACTGCCTTAAAAGTAAGTGGTGATGTTACTTGGTCTTTAAAGGAAAAGATCAACACTGAAAATAACATGTAGGTTGATACCTGCAACTTTAGATATGTGTGAACTCATTGAAGGAATTCTCATTTTAATTAATTTTCTTAGGATTAATCCTTACCTAATCTATATCTATGTCCTATGTCAAAATGGATACAATAGCATATAGATATAGATGGATAAACATACAGTATAATTTATCTCTAATATGTAATTGATATACATATATATATACACATATGTATATACACATACAGAAAGCTTAACCAACAGAAATTTTATTTTTTTAAGATTTTATTTATTTATCTGACAGAGAGAGAGGGCAAGCACAATCAGGAGGAGTGGCAGAGGGAGAAGGAGAAGCAGGATCCCTGATGAGTACAGAGCTAGACTTGGAGCTAGATCCCAGGACCCGGGGATCATGACAAAAGCCAAAGACAGATGCTTAATGACTGGGCCACCCAGGAACCCCAACCAACAGAAATTTTAATGGTATTCTTAGAGCATCATAATACCATTGCCTATTTATTTAGTGGGTTCCCCCAATTTTTATTAAATTTGTATTTTTTAAAAAGATTTGTTTATTTATTTATTTGACAGAGACAGAGATCACAAGTAGGCAGAGAGGCAGGCAGAGGGAGAGTGGGAAGCAGGCTCCCCACTGAGCAGAGAGCCCAGTGGATGCCAACACTGTCCCAGGGTCCTGAGACCATGACCTGAGCAGAAGGCAGAGGCTTAACCCTCTGAGCCACCCAGGTGCTCCTAAATTTGCATTTTAAATTGGGATTCAGACTTCTGATTGTCAAGAAAGAAAGAATAAACATATCCATATTCACTAGAACAGAGAAATTTATATAAAAATGAAAGGAAATAAAACCAGCTATACCTACACTTAAACAGCGAGCCAAGAGTAGTAAACTTTCCAAGCTGGGCCAATAAAAAGGATGCCTTGCAAGGAAACAGTAAACAAATATATTCTATGGAATGGATGCTCATTTTCACTCACCTCATACTCAAGATATCACAATATTTAAAGGAAAAGAAAAATCTGAACTACCCTTGCGTATTTATATTTCCACCAGGAGAATGAATACAACTTTAATAAAATATGCAGATTTTATTTGATAATTAAGGTAATTCCATTCAGAACTAAGTAACATAAACCGTGAAAGACCCTGTCACGGATGGTTTCTCTTTGTTCTTGCAATAAAAATACTGATGTAAAAAAATAAGCTGCAGCTATTCTCCTGGGAAGTTAAAGGCAAAGATGGAAGTATGCTCCCTTCATCTTCTTCATCTATTCTCTGGTTTAATTCAGCTATTCTCCCAAGAAATAGTACTAATTATAAAAACAGTAGTAAGTTCTCAGTCTGTGTGAGTTACTGTATTAGCTGGCTAGGGCTGCCCTAACAAAATACCACAGACTGGGTGCCTTAAACCACAGACATGTATTTTCTCACTGTTCTGGAGACAGAATGTCCAAGATAAAGGTGTCAGCATGTTTGATTTTTTCTGAAGCCTCTTTGTTTGGTTTGAAGTGGCTATCTTCTCTCAGTGTCCTCACATGATGTTTCCTCTGTGCTGGAGCATGCTTGGTGTCTCCAAATTTTCTTTTTTTATGAGGACTCTACTCTGGTAGAATTAGGTCCCACCCTAATGGCCTCATTTCCCAACTTAATCGCCTCTTTAAAGGCCTTATCTTTTTTTTTCTTTGTTCATTGAATACACAAAGATAGATTTATTTATTTATTTATTTATAAATTCAATTAGCCAACATAAAGTATATCATTAGTTTTTGATGTAGTGTTCAATAATTCATTAATTGCGTATAACACCCAGTGGTCATCACATCACGTGCCCTCCTTAATGCCCATCACCCAATTATCCCATCCTTACCTTCAAATACAGACATTCCAAAGGCAGTGGGGCTTGAGGCTTCAAAATATGAATTTTGGGAGGAATACAATTCAGCCCGTAACAGTTATTCTTACTGTTATTATCATGATTATTACATTAGTCTAAAAACACACTTATTTTACTTGATCTTCATAGCTACACTGAAGGGTTAAGTATATCTCCATTTAACAAAAGGTTCAAAGACCTGAATTAAGATTTTTTTTTAAAGATTTTTATTTATTTATTTGACAGACAGAGATCACAAGCAGGCAGAGAGGCAGGCAGAGAGAGAGGAAGAAGCAGGCTCCCTGCTGAGCAGAGAGCCCGATGTGGGGCCCGATCCCAGGACCCTGAGATCATGACCTAAGCCGAAGGCAGAGGCTTTAACCCACTGAGGCACCCAGGCACCCCCTGAATTAAGATTTTTTAAAGAAGAAGTAGAGAAACTAGAAAACCCTTACTGAAATTAAGTTCCTTTTGGAAAATAAGTACCAAGAAAAATTTCAGTGTAGATTACCTTCCCTATCATCATTCTTTCCAGCCTGCTGCTAGAAAATTCCAACTAGAAGAAACCCTCCCTTCAAGCAGGCAGAGCACCCACACACAAACAAACAACCATAAATGATTGGTCTAGCAAAATTCTTCAATCCTTTAGTTTTAAATTCTTTCCCCTTTGCTCAGAAGAATTCAAAGTTGATTCTGGGTAGCTGATGAACATTTGGTTTTCATCACAGGACTTCTTGCATCAGGGTTTGGCTTTAATCTTTAGGAAAGAAAAGCCACCATGTTGAAAGTGGTCAAAAGATTTCACTAAGTACATGAGACTAAAACAGTTACCTTTGCTTAGAAGTGAAGTGGTAGTTTCCATGGCAGCAGCTTTGGGGAAGGAGAGCAGCCACTACAGATTTTTTTAACTGTGCCTTTCAGAAAGGGGAAAAAAAAAAAAAAAGAATCAGATATATTATAATAATATAATATTATTATAATAAATAATATTATATTATTTCTTAACCCTCAGCTTCTGAACTCTTCTCTAGCCCTACTTAACATTATTTATTCAATAATTGAATAAATTATTCAATTTATTAATTGAATAAATAAGCTATTCAATTAAGCTCAACAAATATACCTTGGGACCCTACTCTGTGGCCTCCATATTTGTGAATGTCTTTATTTTACTTAAACTAAGCTCTTTTCAGGAGTTCCAGCATTTTCTCAAGTCCATAGGGATCTCTCTACAGGCCTCTATATCACGTTATTCTATCAGACCACACAGATGACTTTCCCCCTGTTTCTCTTTGCTTTTTTTTTTTTTTTTTTTTTAAAGATTTTATTTATTTATTTATTTGACAGAGTTCACAAGTAGACAGAGAGGCAGGCAGAGAGAGAGAGAGGGAAGCAGGCTCCCCGCCGAGCAGAGAGCCCGATGTGGGACTCGATCCCAGGAACCCGAGATCATGACCTGAGCCGAAGGCAGCGGCTTAACCCACTGAGCCACCCAGGCGCCCTCTCTTTGCTTTTTTAATTTCATTCCTTTCCTTTTCTCCAAGGGATTAAAAAAAAAAAAAAAAAAGATATCTTCTTGCTCATACTCAAGCAAAAATCTATTGAGTTCTGTTGTTTCGATTTAGAAGGAATTAGATGTAACCAAAACCTACTAAAGAAATATATAGAAAGCTATGATTACAATGGTTTATTTCAAGGGCACCTGAGTGGCTCAGTTGGTTAAGCATCTGCCTTTGGTACTGTGCCCTGTCTGTCTCCCAGCTCAGCAGGGAGCCTGCTTCTCCCTCTCCCTTTGCCCGCCCCCCCACCCTGCTTATGTTCTCTTTCTCTCTCTTTCTTACACTCCATCTCAAATAAATAAATACAACCTCAAAAAAAATGGTATATTTCATCCTTTATAATATTCATCTCCTTGTGTTTGTTGTCTTTGTTGGGAAAAAAGACATATAAAAATCGCTGATGAATTAAGCTGGCTGGAAGTGTTTGTTTGTTTTGTAACATCATGTTTTTGCCAACTCAGAAACTGTTAAATGACTTTATTCTCTTGCTCCTACATGCCATATAATAGAAGACAGTTTTGAATTAATCTCTCTTACTGGTGTATATAAATGATATCTATAACGTATTTTTTATATTTTTCCAAATGGGTGGCATTTGAGCTGGAAATACAATTTCCCTTTAAAACAGCATAACAACAATGAGAAAAAGAAAACTCCATTTCAAAATGAAAATCAATTCCACTATATAATAATGATTCAGGACATTTATGCCCTTTTTGCCCATTCCATTTCTTCCACTATCTTATAAACTGTATCTCTTCATTTATATACTTCTGTAAGGAAGGGGCAATGTGGTAGCCTTGGTGGTTTTCCGAATCTGCCCAGAACCATGAAATGAGTGGTCCTTGCAGCCTTTTCACAATAGACATGCTGTGAACTGGTGTGTTTTCACACCTCCCGCCACGCAGCATCTCTAAGGTAATCCTGAGGCTCCGATGTGGCACCATGCCTGACAACACCAATTGATTCATATAGCCTATTCACCAGTTGAAAAGAAAAAGTAGATGAGATTAGATCTGGCATAAAATTTACATATATTTATATATAGGGGTTGTGTTTTACCATGTTTATAAGATAAATTGTGTTCATCCTAGAAAATAGGTACAAATGAACCAGTTAATTTGTAACAGAACCTTATTAGCAAGTCTACGAATTGGCAGATGTTCTTTTTCTACTTACATATTGAGTTCAATGCTGGCATTAAACTCAATAATATATGCAAAGGTGCAGACTTTGAGGTATTTTTAATACAAAACCATATGCTGACCTTTTATTTTTTTCTTCGTTGGTCAGAACATAGAAAATCAGCAGTAAGTTCTTAAGATATTACACACTCAATCTATTGGTTACATATTTTCATGATTTCTGCCAGCTGGCACCAATATAAGAACTTTACTTACAATTTTAGGCAAAAGTTTAACAAAATTACTTTTTAAAAAAGGGGGTGGTTAGATCTGAAGGAACAATTAATCCAAAAACTCTTAATAAGCAGAAGTCACTGGGTTGATCTTAAGGATAAAATGTGGTCTAAGAAGGAAGGTGTGCCTTCAAGAAGTTTATAAGATATTTTAGGGGAGAAGCCAAAGAAATCTAAAATATACTAAAAACTAATAGCTGAATCCTATAATTTGAGAAATGGGATTTTTAATAGATCAACAAACATTCTCTCATACTCTAGATCAGAAAACATTCTCTCATACTCTTTTATTATGAATCTTAAGACTTTTTTCCTAAGAGGTTATCCTACATGTATAAAATAATCCTCACTCCTACACCATCTATTTTTCCATAAATTTTTAAAAGCACAGCATCTTGAGATTGCTAGATTTTCAAGATACTTGAAAAGATTATTAGCTAAAAATAAGAAAATTAAATTATGCATTGAAATTATTGATAATCAAATGCATACAAAATAGTACATTATATCAAAGTATTCAACTGCACTGAAAATCAATTTATTTAATATAAATAATGCTTGATGTGGGAGCATATTAATATATTTGATATATAGTAATAAAGAATCAGATCTCTAAGAATTCCTAGATTCTATGAAGTCATTTAAATGGTCATGCCCCAACCAAATATCCAAATGGCATTGCTAAACATTTTGAGTGAACAAAAATGAAACGCAATTAAATAGCAGGGTTAAAGTCATATAAATAATGTAATAAGCCTCAAAAAATGTCTTTACCAAAAAAATAATAGGAAGAATACAAAAATATTTTTTAGTATATAATAGTCCAATGATCTGGACCAGGTAGCAAAATTTCAGTAAATGCAGCACCCAAATCAGTACAGCAGTAATACTCTAATTGTTTTATTTTCATTTTCTTCACTTCCAATCTATTAGTAACTGTTGGTGGACCAATTTTCTCTCTGAAATGATGCGGCCACTCCGAACTCTAAGTTCTAACTGAGGTTCATGCTTTCCTCACAAGGTAAGTTTTTGCCTTTCTCTCTCAGATCCAAAACCACCCATTTTTCTAACCATTGTATTGAGAGAAAACTTGCTATGTATTTTAGTGAAAATACGGTATCATTTTATTGTTATGAAGGACACATCTATTTCTTCATGTTCTTTTCAAATACAAGAAGATTTTTGACTGCTCTCTTCTTTCATATCCACAGACTGGGAAGAAAATAGGGAAAAACTGTGACCTTACCACAGACACCATGATCCAGAACTGCCTGCGCTCACCCATAATCCGTAATTATAAGCTCCCCACTGCCTGATCTTATCCCCTAAATCTAGGAAAGCTGCTTCAACAGTAACCTAGTGCTGGACTGTGTGCCACCCTCATGGAGGTGGCTAGTTCTCCTTGGATTTTGATTGTTGCCCAAAATCTCTGCATTGGTTCTTGACCTAGAGTTCAGGGGCTTTCTCCCTAGGTTTTGGATTGGTTGTCGTCTCTCCAATATGATCCTTCAACATTATTTGACAGTTTGGTTCTCATTCTCTTCATGGTTCTGACCTTCACTTTTCCTGCCTGCCCACTTTGTTGCTTCCCTCAGCACTCTGAACTACTCATCTGCTTCTTAGTGCACCATTTTCTTTTGTTATTATATTATTTCTTAACCCTCAGCTTCTGAACTCTTCTCTAGCCCTACTTGACAAATCCTGTTCACCTGACTAAAGTTCATCTTGCATTATAAAATCTATTACGAACTTTTAAAATAGTGTTTATCTTCCAAGTATCAATTTTTGACAGGTGTTTTACATATGATTTATTCTAATCTATATAGCAGGTTATCATTTCCCCCCTTCTTAATGATGAGAAAAGTGAGACTCAACAAACTTAGACCTTAGTTTATCCTACTTCAAGTCTACTCTGGGTATCATAGTCAAGACATTTTTAAAATAGGATTCTCCGGACATACTCTAGAACTCCTGATTGTAGTGACTGCCAAGGGCTAAGCTGAGAGAATCCAACCATGAGCCAGGTCTGAGAGCCATGGTACTACACATGTTGTCACTACCATACGATGTGTAACCTGTATTATGGGGTACACCACCCCTGAAATGAAATGTGTATCTTTTTAAAAACTGGCAGGGTGTTCTTACGGATTTGTGAGGTGTAATTTACTCAGGGTCCTTCTGTGTACTCTTCTCTTTATCTAAAGACCGTGTTACACCTTCTAGATCATATATTATCCACATTTTCCTCTTTTAACCCAGACCCATATTTGAAGAAAGTTGGCTAACCGCAGTAGTCTTGGAGTGAGAATTTTTCTCCTGAGCCACAAAAGACCTACATAAAGACAAAAATTATGACTATGAGATCATAATCATATGGACACTTACAAGTTTACACTATGTATTAGGAGAAAATAATAATACAGTGATAGTGTGCTCTTTTAGTTATTAGCACAAAGAAGTATAAGCAACTGTATTGTTCCTATGAAGAGATCAAACTTTAACCTAACGACTCTAAAATAAATCTTTCTATTGGAAAATAACCATGAACATTTCTCATGACTTAAGGATATACTTTATTGTATCCCTATATTCCAACTAAAAACAAGAGGCAAAAATCATTAATTCATTCCTCTGAGACCTCTTAGGTGCTTCATAGCTTGAAGTCAAATATTAATTTTTTAATGTAAATTGAGATGCATAAGATAGTTGCAATTAATACTGCTACTTGTACTCCTTAATCAAATGAATCATTAAACACTCAGATTTTTTTTAAAGATTTTATTTATTTATTTGACAGACAGAGATCACAAGTAGGCAGAGAGGCAGGCAGAGAGAGAGAGGAGGAAGCAGGCTCCTTGCTGAGCAGAGAGCCTGATGCGGGGCTCTATCCCAGGACCCTGGGATCATGACCTGCGCCGAAGACAGAGGCTGCGCCAAAGACTGTGCCACCCAGGTGCCCCAAAACTCAGATGTTTTAAGGGAATATTGAATGAATCTTTATACTGATGGATTTAAAAAAATGAGAACAAAGCATCTAGATAGCTATTTTACCAAACATGACAGTGACCATAATTTTTTCTACATTTATGAAAGAGAGAGAAATAAGGAATAGAGATATCCAGTAATCCTCTGAATCGATTAAGAATTTACTGGAAGATAGAGAGAGAAAACCCAGGATGTATGACTGATGGTTGCTCTCTAAATACAACAGTGCCTCATGATGCTCATATTAATGTTCCTACTTTGCTTTCCCATTGTACCAAATTCTCTTAGTCAAAAGTGTCAGAAACACTATCAATTATGTTTTTCTTACAAGTCAATAAAATAATCTAAAAACTGATGTTTTAAGTACAAAGTAAATCAGCACAGTGATGGAAACCATCAACAAAGTGAAAAGGCAACCTACTGAATGGAAGAAAGTATTTGTAAATCCTATATCTGATAAGGAGTTAATGTCCAAAATGTATAAAGAACTTACATTCGATAGTAAAAAAAAACAAAACAACACAAACAAAAAACCCCACAATGATCCAATTAAAAAAATGTGCAGAAGATCTCAATAGACAGTTTTCCAAAGAAGACATCCAGATGGCCAACAGGTACATGAAAAGATGCTCAACACCACTAATCATCAGGGAAATGCAAATCAAAACCACAACGTGATATCACCTCACATTATCAAAAAGATAAGAAATTATAAGTGTTGGTGAGGCTATGGAGAAAAGGGAAAACTTGTGGACTCTATAGAAATATAAATTGGTGTAGCAACAATTTTGGAGGTTCCTCAAAAAGTTAAAAATAGAACTACCACATAGTCCAGCAATTCCACTTCTGGGTATTTATTCAAAGAGAACAAAATCTGTAACTCAAGAAGATATGCACCTCCATATTCATTGAAGCACTACTAACAATAGCAAAGATGGAAACAACCTAAGTGTCTGTGGACAGATGAATAGATAATGTGGGGGGTGTGTGTGTGTGTGTAATACTATCTAGTCATTAAAAAGGATGAAATCTTTCCATTGCAACAACATGGTTAGACCTCAAGGGCATTATGCTACGTGAAATAAGTCAGACAGAGAAAAACAAATACCATACAATCTCACTTACATGTGGAATCTAAAACAAAAACAAAAGCTTATAGATACAGAAAACAAACTAGTGGCTGCCACAGGTAGAAAGTTGGGGCATGGGGAAAATGAGTGAAGGGGGTCGAAAGGTACAAACTTCCAGTCATAAAATAATTAAGTCATGAGGATGTAATGCACAGCATGGTGACTATAATTAATAATAACGAAAATTGCTAGGAGAGTAGATCTTAATAGTTCTCATCACAAGAACAAAAAAAAAAAAACATCCTGTAACTATCTAAGTTGACAGATGTTAACTAGACTCATTGTGGTCATCACTTTATAATGTATACAAATATCAAACCATTATGTTGTCCAGCAATTCTAGCTTCAAATAATGGTATATGTCAACATACCTCATTATACACATACGCACAGAGAGAGAGAGAGAGAGAAGACCAAATAAGGTATGTTGCTTTTGTTTGGTTATTTTATCTGTGGTAGCACTATAAGAAAATAGATCTGGACTTTGGTTAGTCAAAACTTCACATAAAAGTTCTCAGTTGAATATAGTTGATTTTGGAATAAACCCAAATAAGGAAGAGGATCTACTTCTGAGATGGCAGCCCAAGAGGGCATTATGCCAGGAAAGAGTTTAAAAGCCAGGAAATGAATCAGGCTTGTGAATGGAAGGAGTCAAACACATCACTAAATCAGGAGGACCAGGCAGATGGAAAACCAGAAATATGTACCCAGCTTTAAAAAATGCCCATTGCAAAGGAGATTGAGGTCAGATGGGCTGATGTTTTCCTGGTTTATTCATCTATTCCACCGTTCTTTTTATCCACAACATGCTGGGTCAGGGTAATTTTCATTAAAGCAAGGCATATCTACTTTCGTTATGTGGTGTTCCTTTAGCAGAGAAACCATGTTTTCTAAATTCTGACCTGTTGTCTGAAATTATGCCTTTTATGAACTCTAAAAAACAGGCTAAGAGAAAGATCTCAGCATTTAATATAAATAGCATATTTTTTCAAGGATGGGAATTTGGCATATATACTAGTGTTGAATTTCTGAAAATTATTCGTTCACTTATTCTTAATGTATTTTTACCCTAGACAAAGCAGGATCGTGTCAAGTGCTAGAGACTGCATATTACCAAATGGCCACAGCCTATATTTAGTAATGTGAATTTCAAAGGAAGAAGAAATTCTCTAGGTCTTCACTCATATTAATATTGCTCTAAGCAAGCTATTATGTATAAACCTGAGCAAAATAATAATAGTAATAATAATCTATGCCTTGAAGAGCTAAGCAAAAGGAGAACGTATCTAATTTGTCTTGTTCTGTTAAACTCCATTTACTTAACACCCTGCCAAAAGATTGCGCTCTTTGCATAACAACCTGATAGATAGTTTTATAAATCTTATATTTATAATTGACATTCAGACAAAGCATCTCTAAGAAGTATTTCAAAAATATATCTCAAAATTAATATCCAATGACTTTTTAAGGTTTTTCTGCAAATCTGTACTTAAAGTCAAACCCTCACCTTACTGAAATAATACTATTTTCTTTGCCATAAAATTTTCCAGTTATAAAAAATACATACACTTTTTCATCTGTTATGTTTTCTCTACTTCCATCTATAAGCTTTAACACTTTTGTTATGCTGGGAGAGGGGGGACAGAGGATGTCCAAGCTTTGCTTCATAAAGCCTTAGAAAATGGGGGGGGTGTCTATAGGCAGAAAAACATTTCATCGAGTTACTTTTAAAACCCAAACCATATTAAACCCTGACATTGGGAGGTTTGTTGTGGTTTCTTTTAATTTAACATAGAGTCACTGATAAAGTAAAATACCTCTAAAATGGATTTTGAAAGTCAAAGATGTTTTTACTTCTCCACTAATAAAAAGGTGAAGAGACCTGGAAATTGAGTTTCTTTGTATACGTTTGAGGTATGTTTAATTTTCTACTTCTTTAGTTTTCCTTCAGAGTTTAATTTTCCTGCTTCTTATAATAGTTATAAAAAATGCTTAGAATAAGCATATATGCATACTTTAAATCCTCACAATAACCCTATGAGATAATTATTATCCTCATTTTATGGATTAAGAAACTAAAAAAAAAGAAATGCAAATAACTTGTCATGAAAGTTATTGGCTTATATTTCAATGGTGTCACTGATATTCACTATTCAAATATCACAAGTAAACTATTTTTTTTGAGAAGTAAACTATTTCTTGAAGGACTGTCATGTAATAAGAGAAAGATAAGAGAAAGAGGAATTTTATTCCTAATTATTGATTTTTGAAGTTAAAATATAATTACTGATTTAATATACTCTGCTTCCTTGAAGTTGAACAACCAGATAAAATGTGCATATGAGTTTAGGATCAAACTCAAGTGAGGCATTTTCATTAAAATTTAACAGATCTAAGAATAAGTCATTTTTTTTTAAAGATTTTATTTATTTATTTGACAGACAGAGAGCACAAGTAGGCAGAGAGAGAGAGGAGGAAGCAGGCTCCCCACTGAGCAGAGAGCCCGATGTGGGGCTCAATCCCAGGACCCTGGGATCATGACCTGAGCCGAAGGCAGAGGCTTTAACCCACTGAGCCACCCAGGTGCCCCTAAGTCATTATTTGAAAAATTTTCACCTAACATTCACCTAAATAATAGCAAAGATTTTTTATATGAAGCAAAATAGATACAAGTGTCTTTTTTTCTTGCCTCTTTTCTTTCTATAATTGATTTTTCTTTTTTCCAAATATAAGTATTTTTTAAATTATATTTATTGACTTTATACTTGCATCAAATCCAAAAAGCATTGAATTGTTACCTGTAAATACTTGTGTAATGGCAATTTCTTGATGTTAAAGTAGCCATCCTTAATAAGGGTTACACAATCACATATGGTTTAGGCAAGTCTTTGTCAGTTTTAAAATAACACAGTCCTACTCAGGATGTAGTAAGAACGCAAAACTCCACCCAGGTGTGGGATATAAAGCGTGATTATTTCCTGAGAGAGGGCTTAGAGCCCATTCTTCCCAGACGCTTCAGTATTTTTTTAGCAGTCTTCTATTTGCTTCTTCCACAGGGAACAGCAGAATTCCAAGCATCTCCCTTACAACCTTCAAAGTAAGGTTTCCATCATTTGCAACAAATATTGTGATTTTGAAAAGCTACCATCAAAAGTGTTAGACTATTTGTTCAGAGGCCATTGCAAATCACAGGGAATCATTTTGTTGCCAAATGCTGACTCTGGTAATCTAACTAGGTTAGTAGGTCACTGAAAATTTTTTCCCTCGTTTTAAGCAAATCTTTTATTGAGGGGCAAAATGCCATAACCAAATATCAACAGCTCAGTTTTTCTGTGGTTTTTAAGAACAAGCTACAGAAAAATAACAAGTCTTTGAACTACATGTTAGAGCTTGAAAAAAAAAGCCATGCCTTGGCTCATCTCTCTTTATGTACACTCGCAATATTAGAGTGACAGATGCCCTTTTCTACCTCTGTGTCCTCCTAATTTCCTTGACTCACCAGACCAACTTGCAATATGGATAAACATAGCTTCTGCTCTTATTTTATCATGATAATGGTGAAAAATCCTTAATTTTTTCCTTGTTGACTCTACATCCTTCTATATTTTTTAGCAGAGACTTATTTGTGCTTGGTTTTTCTATTTACACAATTCCATTATGAATAATCTGATTAATCTTATTTATTTCAAGTATTCCCCACCCCTTTTATAAATTCTCTGTGTAATTCAGATTCTCATGTTCCTTTTGTTTTCAATTAAAAGATAGAATTATTTACTGAACAAGAAAGGAAAAGGCAGCAAAATGTGGTTGATATCACTGGTCCTGAGGGCGAAGGCCTGAGTCTAAAATCCAACTTATTCATTCAGACTTTGTCCACAATAACTGTTTTTAAATTTCTAGTTCTGTGATAGATAATGAAAGAATATGGTACACAAAATATTTATTGTCCCCACTCTGTGACACAGTCTGGTGGGGAACTCAAGTGATAACCAGATAATCACACAAACAAAAATGTATTCACAAAATGTGATAAATGCATGGGTTGTAGAACTTGACTACACCAAGGAGGCTGAGGAACGCTTCCTGGAGGAAACAACATCTAACCTGAGATATGAAATAACAGGGGAATAGGGTCAGGAACAAGGAAGATTGGTCCAGGCAAGGGTTAGGGAAAGTCTTGAAGCAGAGTAGTTTATTTATTTATTTATTTTTTAAAATGTTTTATTTATTTGACGAGAGAGAGAGAGAGAGAGAGAGAGAGTAGGCAGAAGCAGGGGGAGCAGCAGAAGAAGAGGAAGAAGGAGATGGAGAACCAGGTTCCCCACCAAGTAGGGAGCCTACTATGGGGGTCCATCCCAGGATCCTGGGATCATGACCTGAACTGAAGGCAGATGCTTAACTGACAGAGCCACCCAGGCACCTTCACAGAGTAGCTTAAATAAGGAATTCTAAGCCCCTAGATAAGAGAAAGAGGGGTTCCAGGTATCCCAAAGGATACCTGTGATATCTTGTAGGATCTACTAGGAGTTCTTAGTGATTTTGGTCTCAATGTTAATAGCAACATGAAGAAATTGAACTCATGTGATCACACATTGTATTTTAAAAGAATTACTGTGCCAATTCTGTGGAGAATGGATTAGAAAGATACAAGAGCAGAATCAGGGAAAAAACCATTACAGGAATCCAGAATGTAGATCATGGTCATTTGGATCAGTAGAAGGAGAGAAAAACAAATGGATTCAGAATATACTTCACTTGAAAAATAAAACCAATAAGATTTCATGATAGATTGGATGTGATAAATGAGAGCATCAGCAGGGACTTGCAAATTTGGGGCTTGCATATCTACCACTGACTGAAATAGAACATTTTTTCAAGGAAGATCATAAGTTTGGCTTTAGACTGCTATATTCGAAACTGAGGCTTATAAGGGGTATCTATAAAATGAGAGAGTGAGCAAATCAGCTCCAAGATTCCCTTTCAGCTACATACTTTGATTTTTTCTTCTGTCTCTTTTAAATCTTATCTATAGGAAAACCCAGGAAATTGAATGTCCTTGTTCTAGTAAATTCCTTCATAATAATCAGAAAATTTTAGAACTGGGAAAGAAGTAACTTTACCCTAATGTTGACTAAGTACATTTTCAAGTGTACTTTCAAAGAAATGACTTTTGGAATTCAATCTGTCAACTATAGTTTATTATTTTGGCCTCTAAACTAAATACAGTATTAAATTCCCTATCCAATTATTTTTTTTTGCCAGTGGTTCTCAAACACCATTATAGGTCTCTATTCCATGGAGAAGAAGAGGAGTAATAACAAATAATTGGTTAAAAAAAAAAAAAGAAAGAAAGAAAAGAAAAGAAATGCTATTAAAAAGTAGAAAAGTAGGGGCACTTGGGTAGCTCAGTTGATTAAGTGTCTGACTTGATTTCGGCACAGGCCATGATCTGAGGATGGTGGGATCAAGATCCACATCAAGCTCCACACCCAGTTGGGAGTCTGATTCTCTCTCTCTCTCTCTCTCTCCCTCCCTCTGCTCCTCCCCTCACTTGTGCTCTGTCCCTCTCTAAAATAAATAAATAAAATTTTAAAAAATAGTAGCAAATTAGCACACACACAAAAATAAAAGGTCAGTGAAAGTAAATTTTAAGGTCAAGTCTACAAATGTATTAAATAATGCACATATTCCAGGAAGTATAAATCATGATTAGTTCAAGGCAACACTACATTTGCAGTGATAATACAGAATCCTTCCTGAAAATGGTAATAATCCCAACCACCTACATGAACATGTTAAAGAATTTGGCTGCTGTGATAAGTGGTCTCTAAGATGGCCTTCAGTGATCCCCATTCCTTGGAATCACACCCCTGAATGAAAAAAAGCTGGTCTTTCTGGACTATACTTGAGACCTAACTCCATATCTAACTAAAAGGTGAGAGCCTATCAGAAAAATTTTACTCACTCATTCTATATGCAGAGCAGAGCAGAGCATCCTTTTTTTTTTTTTTAGCTCTTCTCCGAAAGATTCAACCGTCAGTAGGAAGAGGCAGTGCAAATGCTAGCTATGACTGAAACTTTTAATTTCCTACCCCAAAATTATATACATCTTATTATATATATATACCCAAAAATTGTATACATCTTAAAAATACCTCCATGTTCTCTCATGAGAATATCATTCATTTCCACATGAACTTTGAGAAATCTTGGAAGGATAGAAATAGCACGTTAACATGGTGGTCACAATTTGAGGTTCCTGGGATATGCCAATTATTTTATATAATTTGTACAACTTCATAAAGAACATTAAATAGCACCCTAATAAAAAACCTGGGATACTTAGAGAAGCACATTATTCAAGGTTTTATCTAGCAATTGATAGAACAGGGTTTGTATGTGAGTCTGTCAGTTTCTGAACTGCCTTTTCCCCACGGCCCTATTCTCATCCCTCAAAGATATGCTTGAAGAAGGCAGCTCACAACTACCCAAGGGATCTTTAAGGCCCTTTCAGATGTCACCAGCTATCATAAATCCTTGTTTCCTCACAGGGCCAGTAGCAGATTTCCTTGCATCTTTCATTATTTGCAATGGATCTGATTATTTTAGAATTCTCCAAAAAGTATTAGATTATCTTTTCAAAGGAAGAACTCCTTCAAAGGATGTCTTTCCAGTGGTACAGAATGGTTTTTCTTTGTATCTTCTGTCAATTTCTTCTCTCTCTGTCTCTTCTATAGCCAGATGTGTATTTCTTTCACATTACTGAAGTGTTTACATTTTATTTTGGTTTTATGCCTTCCATTAACTCTAGCAACTCTTTCATCTCTAGACCCTCAGAACGTGTGGGGAAGTGCTCGTTAAGACTTTTCCCTCTCTCAAGCATGCTGTATAGTCTGTTTACAATGCTGACGTTCACCTTCAGCAGAAAGGAAGAACTCTCCCTCCAGCCCCTTAAACAGCCTTCCAGCTTGCATCCTCCTAGTTAGGGCTGGCATCTGTAATAAAAATCTTGCCTCTTAGGGCACAGCACTTACCAACTTGCTTGGCTAACTATGCAATAGGAAACAGACACATATATGGTTTTCTATGTAAGCTGGTTTGGACAGGGCTTCATTCCATACGGGAATGAATGGATAGAGATGAAAAGGTTATTTTTTAATTTGGGCTCCATTCCCCTATATAGGAAAGAATCTCTGCTGAGCCAGCTAGCTGCCTATTAATTCTTTAACCCACCCTTTCTGGAAAGGAAACTGTTCTTTCAGGTGAGCAAGCCCTTGAGTAATGAAACTGGCCTCTGAGTTCAATGCACAATTGTATTCTGCTACAATATTGCCAGTTGAGAAAGACTTGGCTAGATAGTTAGAATTCCATTAGCCTCTATTCTAGTGTTTGCCATAATATACTTCTTAAATATTTGTTGAGTGGAGATGTAAGAGTAAATTAACAAATATGATAGTTATGTTATCCCAGTGTGCCTGTGGAAGACAACATCATTTTTTTTCAGCAAGACATTTGATGGAATTTAACAACATCAGGAGGTCCCACCCAATCTCTTTTCCATAGGTGGGGATGGGCATTTAACTGAGGCATTTTTAGAAGCTAAGAAGAAATACCAAATATCCCAGGACTTTCATATTCACTGAAGATAATTAGACATAATATAGGAAAGAACTTTGTTTCATACAACATCAGTTTCCATGGCCCCCTTTTCCTTCAGCTAGTGTTTGTTAAGAACTTGGTATGGAGCAGCCACTGTGGTAAGCCCTGGGCCTAGAATAGTGAACAAAACCTAACCTAGTCCCTATTTCCAGTGTGGGGATTAGCATTAGCCAAATACAATGTCTTTGTAAGCTGAAATAAAGATTTTGGACAAAAAGGAATATGGAGTAGATGAAAAGCAGGACAGGTATATGATGAGATCTGTGATTTTTTTTTTTTTAAGTAATCGTTGAATGTAGAAAATCAACTGGAGAAAAGCCGAGTAATTACTCACTAGTAAAATGTTCTAATGTCATTTTGCGAGGGAACTGACTTTTCAAATTAGTTAATGAAAGTACACATAGAAGAAACCTCATTTTGTGTGCACTTGTCTGGAATTTGAAAAAAAGTTTTACATTCTGTGAGGGAAAACATGTAAGCTGGGCAACATTCAGGCAAAGCTACTCTATGTTCATGGTGTTTTTGGTGTCTACTATGTATTCTTTTCATGCATGTTTTAACTGGAATAGGGTCTGAGTGGGTGGTAAGCAACCACCCTTCATTAAAACTTGCTCTACTCATTTGCTCTATAAAGTTTAGAATACGGCAACCCGTGGGACTAGATTCAATTAGTTATTATTTGTGAATCAAAGTATTAGGTCAACATGGATCCTTAAAATAAACCATAATATAAAATATACCATCATAACAGATTCCTCTAGTTAGTCCAGAAAATGACATTGACAGGAAATTCAGCTAACATGATATAGAAATTTTAAATTAGAATAGTATTAAAAAAAACTTTCTACTGAAAGTAATTTAAATAAAATATATTTCAAAATGTTTAATGAGATAACTCTCCCATCTTTATCTTTCCATCTTTATATAATACATTTTTGCATATGTGCTGTCTCTGAGATTCCATTATTCTTCCACTATTCTTCTATGATCTTTTCCTATTTAACCTCAAATTAATTGAAACACCACTATTTGCTTACCATTCCCTACACAGTTTAAACTTCAGAAAGTCTCTGATATTTTATTTACTTCCTTGCCTTGCATTTGATCTTTTCTACTTCACAAGGTATGAACTAGAAATATTCTCATTACAAACATCATCTAAGTTTACCACACTGAGGAAAAGTATGCTTAATGCAAATCAGAATTATTTTCTATCAATTATTAATTTGAAAAACATTCATCATACTAGCTGTATACACGTAATTACTGATTATTTTGTGTTGAATTCAAATACACATAAATTAATTGGATAGTTCCACAGAGATACTATATGATTAAATGTACATTTACATGTAAATTTTTATAAAAACTATTAACATATCATAAACTACAGATTCCTTAAAATCATTCCAAATTTATGAATGTTACAAAACTTGTTTTGATGTGCTATTAAACTGAAACAAACAATAAATACACTCATTAGCATATAGGGGTTTTTTTCTAGATTTATTTATTTTGTTATTTGAGAGAGAGAGAGAGAGGGAGATCGTGCACACGCACACACGCAGAGGAGGGGCAGGGGGAGATGGAGAGAACCTCAAGCAGACTCCCTGCTGAAAGAGGACTCTATCCCAGGACCCCTAGATCATGACCTGAACTGAAATCAAGAGTTGGACGCTTAACCAACTGAGCCACCCAGGCGCCCCAAGGAGAATATAGTTTATAAAACATTTTGTGGGTCAAAATCCCTAATATGCTAATAGAAACATCTGCAGAAAATCTGTTTTTTTTTTTTTTAATTTATTGTGGTAAGTAAACACAAGATAGCCACAATAGGAAACATGTCTTATAAAACCTTATTTTTATGAGCCAGATCTTCAATATTAAAAGGAAATTACATTAATTGCAATAACATTTAAAGCACTGAAGGGCTCTTCTCATGAGATTATTTTAATATGAAAAGCTGACAACACTTTTTAATAGGGAATGCTGTTTTAAAAGGCATTTGAAAAAAAATCTTATCAGCAAAATCAATGCTCTCCATTTTGGACAAGAAATATTGCAAATCATGTGCATTTGTTTTAATGTCGCCAAAAGACAATGTTATTGTTTCAGCTGACCTATTGACTTAAAGTCAAATGCTTCCTAAGAGTTGGGGGTGGGGAGGCTAAGCAGGGGAAAGGAGAGGTTCCCCTCAAGAACTCATCATAATATAAGAATATATTCTTTGCCAAATCTACTTATTTTCTGAAAATTAAATTCTTTCTGAATAATTGTGCATAAGAACTGATCTTACTAATGATATACTTATGGAGTGCTGTGTTTTAATTATTTTTTAATTAAAATCTTCTGGCCTTTAATTATAAACAAGAAGGAAGACACCTACTTTAAAAAAGAATAATCAAGACCATGTAGTGAAAAAGGAAAGCAGGAAAGCAGAGGCAAGAGGCCTATATTTTCATTGACTCTTTAGTCACTGATTTGCTATGTGACCTTGAGAAGTTAAGGAATGACTTGAAGCCAGACTGTCTTTACTCATTTGTGAAATGAATATATGGTAATGGTTACCAGCTGTTTCCAGGATTGATGAGTTTGGGTGTGATCCTCCCATGTTACAGAAATACACCCCAGCTAGGCCTGGCTGAGCCTATTACCAAAAGGGACGGGGTATATCAGGAAGCATCAGGCCTGATATCCACCACACAGGATGCCACCCAGCTGGAGGCAGTCCAAGATGGTGACAAGGAGGATCCTGAGCCTGCCTCCTGCAGACATACCAAATCTACAGCTACACATGGAACAATCCCTCAGAAAAACACCTGAAAACTTGCTAAACATTTCCTTCTCAGCGGCCAGTGAGAAAAGGGGAGGAGAGGCTGGGACGCGGTCTTGTCATAAACCCCAGCCCCAGCACAGCAACCCACAATCAGAGGAGAACTTACAAATCCAGAGCTTCTTTTTGAGGCAGGAAAGGTTGGCATCTCACACCAGGACCTCAACTTTTACAATCTGCCCCAGAGAGATAAGACCCCGAAATATCTCACTTTGAAAACCAAGAGGGCTTTTGTCCACAAGACCCAAAGGGCTATAGCAAACTGAGAAACTGCCCTTAAAGGGATCATGTGTTGACCTACTCACCCCAGGACCCCAAGAGAAAGTTTGCAAGACACCCAGCCTATATGTGAAGGAGATCCATTTGCTAATCTTAGAGTGTCCACCAAGTGGACAGTGGTCTGTTAGGATACTGTCTGGGGGCTAAGGTGCACGCAGGTGTAATTTTTGAGCTCTCTTTCTTCCTTGTTAAAGCCAGTAAGTGTCAGGCAACTTTTTTTTTTTTTTTTTTTTTAATCCTTGGGGGTGTTTTCTTCATGCTCTCCCTCTGCAATGCTCCACAATGCCAGTTTCTCTGGGGTGGGCAGGCGGTGGGGGGGGCATTTATACACACAGCTGATGCCCTGGTTTTTATGTCTGGTGTTTTTTGCAGCTGCAGCCCAGGGAGCACCGTTTGATCTCCTGGCTCTCGTGGTCAGGAGTACTTGCATTCCTGGATCCCATGAAACTCTAACAGTCAGACAGTTCTTCACAGACTCAGAGCACTGCACAGATAGCAACTAAAACACACCCCCTGTTTTTCTGAGAAAGAGGCCTGTTTGGTTGTCTGGGAGCTTTGGGCTGAAGGGCAGGCTTCTGGTTGAGCTCACTTCATAGGAGCTTACAGAGGTGCTCTCAGGGAAGGAGGTCAGCAAACTCAGGCTCTGTGCTTTCCCTCTGCCTTGCTCTTTCTCACTGGTATCTTCCAGGAAGGATCTTATAACTTTGTCTGATGCCCTGATTTTTGTAGCTGCTGCTAGAGGACACCTCTACATCACCTGGTTCTGGTGCCCAGCAGGGCTTATGCTCACAGGTCCTACAGGACTGTGTATATTTGCATACTTTAAAAGTTGTTGCCTGAGGCTTTGGCTTCCAATCAGTCTGATTCTAGGTGCTGAGATCTCCCCCTCTGGGACACTGACAGGTCTTGGGACACCCTCACAACTGGAAGCCATGAAAAATAAAATAGGCTAATTAGATAATTACAAAGATTCAAAAGGCTACAAAGAGCTAGGTCAAGGTTCAAATGATAATGTTCATCTCTTCTACACGAAGCTATTATTTCAAGACTGGAAGAGATGGCTGTTACACCTAATACAGAGAAACATGGAGATTCAAGCAAAATGAGGAAATAGGGGAATAGGTTCTAAACAAAAGTACAAGACAAAACCTCCAGAAAGAAATGAAACAGAGATAAAGAAACAGAAGAGTTCAGAGTAATGGTCATAAAATTGCTCACCAAACTTGGAAGAAGAATGAATGAACACAGTAAGAAGTTTAAGAAAATGACAGAAAATAAAGAAAGTACCGAACAAAAGTCACAGAGCTGAAGAATACAATTACTGAACTGAAAATTACACTAGAGGAGCTCAACAGCAGAATGGATGAAGACTGGATGAAGCAGAAGAAGGGCAGTTTGGGTGAGTGTGCAGAGAAGGACGTTGGGCACACTGGGAGAAAAGCCCTCTCCTAGTCACTGCAGAACCAGGAACAGAGAGGGCAACAGGAAAAGCAGGGAGAAAAAGAGAAAAGAGAGACAAAAATCTAGCACATTTTGATCACCACTATAAAATGCAGATAGACATGGTACTTCAGGGTAAAATTATGAGAAGTAAAGAACTTGACTCTTTTTGGAAAAACCTTAACAAAATTCCTGAAATATGAAAGTGCTAAGAAAAAGGGGTTTTATGGAGTTGGCTTGGGATCCAGACTGACTAGGTTCAGATTCCTATTCCAGTATATGATTTATGTAACTAATTAGTTAATTTCCTTTTGTCTCAGTTTCCTTAGTTATAAAATGAAAGCAATGATACTACCCACTCACAGGGTTGATGCAAGGATAAATATGTTAATAACCACATAGAACAAAGAACGGTGCCTGGCACCACTAAGCCATTCAATAAATGTTATAGTTACAGTGAGCTTATCACTTCCCGCCAGATTCTGTGCATGATGCTTTCACAAGATTATCTCATTTTCCATGTCTAATTAATGTTTTCTGGGGCAAAAAAGGCTATATGGTAATTTGTATTCTCTTTGAAAAAGATATCATGAGGATAATATTACATTTATGACTCAAAGAAATCTAATATAAAATAATTTTGAAGTAGATAGCACTGTACAGTATGCTATTGAAATACCATAATGAAAAAAATCCATTGATGTTTTATTTATTCCACAAATATTTACTGTTTTTTCACTATGTACCAGACATATGTCGAAACTCTCTATGCAGAATATTAAAGAGATTTCTTTTGAAAAGCTCTTCTTATTATCTTCTTATTATCTTATTATCTGACAAAAGTTAAGGTCAGAATAAACTTTCTACCAAGTACATTATATTCATTAATTTTATTCCCATTATATTCATAATTTTCCCCTCTAGTTTTGTACTTCCTTTCTAAGAAGACATTCAGCTTCCTGTTTTCTTCTCACTTTGGTCTCTGCAATCAGTCCTTGTTGGTCTTTCCATTCCCATCTCGAGATGCTTCTCCTTTAGGAAGGCTCCATCAATTCTAATTCTTTGTATCATGGCCTGAGCTCAGATAGAGCCAAATTAACTATCGCAGGCGGATTGTTGCTGTATAGCAAACCATATCCAAACTGAGTAGTCTGAAATAACAGTCACTTCATTTGCTCCTGGTTCTGTGAATAAACTGGGCAATTATGGTCTGGGCCTGCTTGATGGATCTCTATGGTTAGATGGTAATGCAGCTGGGGCTCATGGTCCAGAATGGCCTTATTTATAGCTAGGTGGTTCTAGTATGCCTCATCTCTGGAAGCAGGGATGACTTGTCTTTGCTTCATGTAATTTCCCATCCTCCAGTAGGCTATTACTGGTTTCTACCCACAAGTTCTGAAAAACAGAAAGAGAAAAGGCAAGTCCCCAGATACAAGCACTTTTTAAACCTCTGCTAATATCAAATTCACTTGTGTCCTACTGACCAAAAGAAGTCATACAGTCAAACTCACATTCAAGGAGAGGAAAAATGAATTCCTCCTCTTAATTGGAGGAGTTTTACAAAAAGGCAGCATACAGAGATGGGAAGAATTTATGACTAGTGTGCGCAAGAGGCTAAGCCTCAAAAAAAAAAAAAAGGGCAAAGTATCATAAATATTGGATAAAAATAAAATTTTTGGTATTTGGAAATTCAAAAAAGCATTAAAGTGATTATAAAGAAAAAAATCAGTACTACATTGGATTGCCTTACACTTATAATGATAGAAGATCTTGATGTTTTAAATTACATATGGAGCAAACATATGCACCAATTTCTTTTCATGACTTAGTCTCTTTGGGCTGATAAAACAAAATAACACAGGCTGGATGGTTGGGGTCTGATCCCACACTGGGTTGGGACCTCTGTTTTAGACTCTCAGAAATATACATCATCTTCACAGCACTCATTGCAATTGTAACTAATCACCGTTATCAGTTCTCCCAGTAAACTGCAATTTCCATAAAGGTGTGGCCCATGCCTATTTTATACCCTGTTGTATGTATCACCAATGACTGACTAATAGTGGACCCTTATGGGTGTTAATTGAATGAGTGGCAAATCAGGAGAGAGAAAAGAACAAAGAGATAAGTATACAAACATATCTTTGAAATTGATTAAGAGGATGTGAGCTAAGTAAGGGAATAAATAGCAGAGAGGCCTGCTTGCAAAAGTTAACAAAGAAAATGGTTATTCCCTGAGAGAATGATAACAAATAAAGATGTATTTTGTAGGAATTAAAGTAGAAGAAGGGTGTGAGCAAAGATTTACCATTTTGAGGATTAGAAGGTCCAAAGTGAAACTGAGCCCAAGGGTGGCTACAGTGGAGGTAAGCAGGACATTGGGCAATGAAAGTAGTTGATTAATCAAAAGGCCAGAAATAGTACAGTAGGCCTTGGCAAGAGGGGCACCTGCTGTGGGTTCTCACCCTGTGAGAGACTATTGTCTGGCCATCCTCCAGTCATGCTCCTTCCCAAAAGGCAGGGAGCCCACCCAGAATCCGTATTACCTCCTTCGAGATCATGTTTGGAATGTCTGGGACCTGGAAATTCCACGCAAATATCACTCTTCATGTCTGTCCTCCTGAGGGTGGGTCACACAGCTACAGTATGCTCTCTGGATGAAGGGGAGAGCAAGACAGGACTGTTAAAGGGCAGTTGGGCCACATGATCTGGAGGGGCTACATACTTATAGAAGGGTCTTGTGGTATAGGAGCAGGAGCAGGGGAAGAAAGAAAAAAGAGTGAACAAGGACTGGGGACCACCTAACCCACCAACTAGGAACATGGAACTCTGACAAATCCAGGAATTCTAATCTTGAATCAGGTTTCCAGCTCTCAAATTGGTATCTTTGTTTCCCATATATATTCCTTTGCTCTCCCTATAAAAAAAGAGAATGCAAGCTTTCTAGGGCAGAAATAAGTTGGACAGAAGCTAAACTGATGAAGTCAGAGATTTCAAACTGAGTCTTGACTTATTAGCTTGACTTATAACTATTAAATATTTAAATATATAGCATATAGACCTCCATTTTTAATCTTGACACCAGCCCTGCCATATTAGGGGTGGGCCTACCCAAGATGAATACCTTATACTAGAAATCTATGATTCTAAAATGATCTTTCACTGTGGTTTGATCTTGGCTGGTTATGGACTTTTCAGTATCCATAACTCTTGTTTTTATGTGGAAAGTTAACTAGACTATTCCACAACCATTGGCTTAGGTTTAGAGTTCCACCTACTCTTTTCAGATGGACGCTGAGTCATGTATTTGCTCAGGAATCCCTAGAGGCTAGAGGTTTTCTGAACTCAGCGAAATGAATAAAATTAGGGAGAGAAGAAGAACATACAGGCATACGGTATTGGATGACTTCAAAACACTTTCATGTATATTGTCTTAATATGGTTCTTAGAACTACTCTGTAAAAATAGATAGGGAAGATATTACTTCCTTACTTGACAGATGAGAAAACTGAAACTCCAAGAGCTTGTGCCATGGTGAATTTGAAACTAATCTTCAAATATCCTTTTCTTTTTCAAGTAAGGAAAGAAGTGATATATTTACAAAATTTGAGGGTTTTTTCCTTAACAAAATAAGATATGTAAACCTACAGTGAATACATATATGTAATCTCACCATGAGAAGATGGTGTAAGCACTTTTTGAAAAGATACAAATTCCTCTAAGTTGGTTTCTGTTTGAAATCTCTCTGAGTTCATCAGTTTGGCAGGTGTCCAACTGGCTTATGCCCTAGAAATCCTGCACTTTCTTTTATTAATGAGAAAGAAAGGGAACAAAAAAAAGTGAATTTAAAGGATATAATTTTAGGGATAGTTTTTATCCAATTCTTTATTTTTACTTGAGGTCACTGCGACTTAGAAAAGCTAAGTCAGTTGCCCTAAATCTCAGAGAGATAGAAGGAAGAGCTAGCATGAAACCACATCAGATCCAGATCTCTGAGTTTTCCCCCTCTCTGTGTCCTATGTAATAGTCTTTACTTCCTCCAGTTATTTTTATTCTTTCTTGTTATCTTCTATTCTTTTTGACATGGTCTCTGCTACTAGTTTGAAATTATATATAAGATATGCATACATATATCTTATATGTTAACATATATTTTTGTGTATATATAGTTCTGGTGTACAAAATATTTCACATTATTATTTTCACTATGCATTACTTTAGGTGCATATTTTATGTCCTTTATTATATTCATAATTATCATTTCTAGTTGTCATAGCATTACATCAGGTTGATGACTCATAATATATTTAACCCATTTTCTATCACTTAACACTAAGATTTCTATTGTAGATAGTGCTCCCATGACCAGTTTTATTAACTATTTCTTTTATTCTACTACATTATTTTCTTAGGATAAAACGTCAAAGAATGATACTACTGAGCTAATATGTAAAGATATTTGTGGTTTGTATGTGATACTGTGATATATACTGCCATGTTATTTTTTGAAAAATATTTATCAAATCAACACTCTCAGCAGAGTATCAGTTTCCATCCACTCTTACTGATACCACAAATCATATATCATTCTTTTTACTAGTTTAATAGGTATAGAAATTACAATAGTTTGCTTTACTTTATATTCCTTTCATTACAAATAAGACCAACATTTTTACTCTCTTTTGATCCATTTCTATTTGAATTGGTTGTCCAAATTCTTTACATTTTATTATTGGAGGTCAAGATATTTTTCTTAAAAATTTGAATGAACTCTTTTAGTGGAATACATTTGAACTCTTTTCTTGTTACGTTACTAGAAATACCTTCCCAGTTTATTTTCCTTTTTCACCTTAGTTTTGTAACTAATTTTCATACAGTTAACATTTCCTATCTGTTAAATTGAACAAGAAAAGCCAGTAGATACCACAATTTGTTTTTATTTCTCAATGTCTCTAAGTTCTGTGGGCCTACCTCCTCTTGCTCTTCAAAATTCTGGAGTCAATCCTAAAAGCAAATAGTCTTGTGATTGTTCTGCTTCACAAAATCTGACATTCGGATTTAGGATATATATATTGTTATGAAAACTCTAAAGTTCATTTAAAGCATATCTTTTGTCCCTTCCCCAGATCAGTACTACTTCAGCCTGGAAACCTAGAGTATTTCTCTCATTTACTGTTCCCTGCCTAGTACTTCCACCCTTCCTTCCCTATCATGTTAACTTCAACTTCTCCTCCTCCAGGATGAATGTGCAAGGAGGGAGAAAGGTGAGAGAGTCAAGTAAGTCCTTAAATGACCAGTATGATGCACTCTGGGCCTGGCAGTTGTTCAAGGGTAACTTTTTGTTGTATGTACTCCCAACCAACTTTTGACCATCTCCTATCTGCAGTATCTCTAGGCATAAAATGGAGAGTTAGCCCTCCAGACTGGACACTTACCTTTTGACTTTTTCTTTTTTAAAGTCTGATTGAGTCTGTGGGAGACCTTTCTGAACAGGACAAAGACAACTCAAGGCCCCCTTTATTCATACATGGCCCACAACTGGTTCCCAGGAAGGCTTCAAACATCCTTTGTCCTGACAAGCTGTGGGAGAGCTGGCTAGTCCCTGGGAGCCTCTCTCTTTCTCTGGCTCATTGGCAGTCAGTCCTGAAGAGGCTTCTTCCAGCAGCAGGCAGACATGAGACCACTTGAATCTCAGAAGGTTAGCACCTTCCTCCTCAGGCCAATGTAGGCAGGGTGAGGAGTTCTCAGGGCACACCAACAAGTTATTAAAATGTCTCTTCGCTCATACTCTCCAATCACCACATGCTCTGACCCTCTTACTACCTTTGCATGGGTAAGAATGTTGAGAGTTGTCAAACTGGTTTTTAATAATCTCCTTTGAAAACTGGCATCTTGTTCTGGCACACCTCTTAGGAAAATCATAGTTTTGAGTCTTGGTATCTTGTTAAAATTTCTGATTTAATGGTCTGTTATAAGTATTTTATAATTATCTGTCATTGAAATTTCTATATCACTTAAAAACCAAAAATAGAAGAGTTTCCCTACCTATATTTCATATAATCAATTAAATTTTCTTTTGGGCTTCCTTTAACTTTTTTTTTTTTTTTTCACATATAGCTCTCTAATTTCAACTAGATGTTTTTCTCTTGGTATGTGCTATAAGATATGGGTTAATTAATCTTTTTTGATGTGGTTATATAATTATCTATTATGTTCATCATTCTAAATGCTTATTTTCTTTTATTTTGAGAAATTTATTTTCACATATTGTTTTCCTATAGTATCAGTTTTTGACCTCTCCTTTCTTTCATCAATCAGTATTAAATTATTGTTTTATAGTAATAAGTCCTATCTATGGTCAAGTAGGATCTTTATGTCATTTGGTAAGAGTTTATCATGCATATAAGAATAGTTCACAAACTGGGAATTTTGAAATCAACAGTGGAATGAGGCTCAGAGATATATACTTATCAGATAGTTCATATAGTGACAATCCAGGGCTGTTTGTTCTGTATGATGATTGGTTATGGCACTGGACTTTTCTTAGTGATAGGTTAAAAGTGATTACCTCATGCCAATTTTGGGGAACAGCTTGTTTTCTCTGTTATTCTTCTTACAAATATTATCATTTGTTGAGTTCTGAATTATCATTGGACTGAGGTTTATTGGAATGACATTACACTATAAATTAATTTAAGAATAATTATAATAGGAATAAAAATTAAAACAAGCCTTAATATTACTTGCAATGGCAAAGGCTATTCTATGTGCTTTCATGAATTAACTCATTTAAGTCTCAAAACAACTGTGGTCAACTTAATTATTGGCTCCATTTCATCACCTCTTCTGGCATCAACAACTTTTTTATAGCCTCATCCAGGAAAGGACATATTTCCCACCCCTCGACTCTGAGCTTAGTTATAAGATTTGCATTGGTCAGTGAGATGTAAACAGGTAAACAGAGCCTTGATATGTGTTTGCTTGGTTCAGCTTAATCTCTTGGGCTTCACCTATGCCCCAAGAAGAATTTGTGTCCATTCCACTGATCCCAGGAGGAGATGGGAAACAGTTGGAGCAGACCTGGCCCAGCAAATCCTCAAATCCATAAGAACATATTATTGTTGCTTTAAGCCTTTGAATTTTGGGGGTAGTTTGTTACGCAGCATTGTTTGGTGATAGATAAATAACGTGACACACTATGAAATAGGTATTGTTATTATCCATATTTTGCAGATAAGAAAAATGAGGTAAAGAGAGGCTCAGTAACTTATCAGCGAGCAAGGGGGAAGTATGATTCCATGGTGCATCTTTCTGATCAACTTTATAACACTGAGTCCTTAGTTCAGAAAACAGTTTATTCAAAACTGTGTGTTCAAATATTTTCAAGTCCCAATATAAATATATACTTTTCCTTATAAAGGCTTTGCACGTCTCATCTGGCTCCTCTAACATTTATATGATTTGATGATTATCAATTTCTTTTAACAGATTTTGAGTTAAAATAAAACCCTGTTTTCTTTTCAAACCAACTTTGTTCATCAACACTTCAATACCATAGAGCTCTATCATTGTCTATGATAAGAGCTTTAGTAAGTTATTTGCAGAGACCTTGTTCCAGTGAATTAACACCTACTATGTTCCTCATCTCACTGTTCTCTTCACTCTTGACTTTATTGACCTTTCTCACTTCCTTGTGTGTTAGTTCTCTTCTTCTTAGCTATTTGATACTCTGTTCTCTTATGATGTCATTCTCTTGTTTTCTCTTGGTACAACCACCTGATGTAACTTAACCTAGGTTTTTTCACATGTAAAATGGTAATACTAGCATCTATCTGCAGAGGCTATGAAAAGTACAGGGATAGTTCATGAGAAACCACTTAGCATAGTGCTGGCACCATGCCATTATTGAGTAATGTTCTATAAAACTTGCCATCTTTGCAGTTACATTTCTCTTGCTACTTCTTGGTTTCCCTGTGGACCCTATTTCATCTTCCCTATCCTAAATAGCTCTGTCCTAGGCCCTTTTCTCACTTCTTATTCTCCAAATTCCCTTGGGAAATTTTACCTACCCTATCTAGATGTGGATACAATTTTCTCTCCTCCCTTGTTCTCTGAGGTCCAGACCCATATATCCACCTATCAACTGCACTCCTCCATTGGGATGTTCACATATCTCAAGTTCAACAACACCAGAGCAAGTTTTTCCATTTAGTCTTTAAACTGCTAGTCCTTTCAAGACTTCTACCATTATAAATGGTACTACCATTCAGGCAATTTCCCCAAACCTGAAACTAGATATAATCATTTATTCCTCCCTCATTTTTATTCTCCAATCACCAACTTCTATTAGTTTCACCACTATATCTTATACATTCATATGGTTTTTATTCTTATGATTTATATGATTCTTATAGTCTTTAAAACATATGATTTTTATAAATTCATACAGTCCAAAATTGGGAACACACTACTTTCTGGATGCCAGATCGGGCATTTAGTCTTATTGAGTAGCCTTGACTCTAGATTTCACTAGCCTCATTGACACCAGACACTAGCACATTTCAACCTCGGGAGGTCAGTACCTTTGAACAGAACAGACCTTTGGCTCATGCCACAGGGAGAATACTACAGATCCTGCCAGAAGACATCACTATAGATGAGCTGGGTTTAGAACTTGGCTTTTCCTTCCAATCTTTCCTTTCAGTGTATCTGAATCCAGCAGTGCCTGCAAGGTCTATTGCCCCTGTCACTCACCCACTTAAGCTTTAATGCCTTTCCCTTCTTTTCTTGATCCTGGTGGCTTGGCTTTAATTCTTCTTACCATCTAACAGAAACTTACTGTTCAGCTTTAATTCTTCTTTAATTCTTCTTACCATCTAACAGAAACTTACTGTTCAGCCCTCAGATGTTCTGACTCTAGATTTATCCACCCCTTTTTCAGCTGTGTTTCCCATATTGTATTGATAGATGGCACCAACATCATCCATTAAATAATCCTATCAAAACTTCGATGATTTGGCTTCTAAACCAAATCTAAATTTGGTTTTCAAAATTCTATACATACCACAATCACCTGGAGAGTTTTTCTTAACATTGATATCCCCAAACTCTGGATATTTTGATTTCAGTCTTGGGTGGAATTTCCTATTTAAAAAAAAAAAAAAAAAGCCCTAAAAGAATCTGATGGGCAGCCAGGTCTAGAAATTGAAATGCTACACTGCTATGCAAAAAATAAAGAATTTTACTTAAAATTTAAGCAGTAAGGACAGATCTTAAAATTGTGGAAATTACCAGGTTTCCCCACTGTACAAATTCTGTTTAAAAGTCTGCTTTCGCACATTTGCTGAATGAAAGATCTTGTCTTTGACAGTTCAGATTTTCTGAGTTTCTAATGTCAAAAACCTTGTTACTTTTGGTAGCTATGTTTATACACTGTTGAAATTTTAGTGTCACTCACATTATTCAGATTGTTACAGCTTATTTCAACAGAGACTTCCCAAGAAAGAGAAGTGATCTTTACTTAACAATTACTGAATCAGTTACTTAACCACCCTAATCAGAGAGCTCTTGTTTCTTGAGACAATGGCTCAAAGCAGCCTCCATTCTGGAGTCTAATAAAGAGTTAATAAAGATGAATAGGGAGTTGATTATATAGAAAGTATATCGAAATGGCCATATTAGGACAAATGTTTCTTTTAGACTGTGCATGAATTTAAACTTGGTGACTAGTCCTTCATTTTTAAGTACTTACTGTGCCTATAAACCCAAACAAGCAGCAACCGAGTTTTAAATCTTTTTAATAGTCTATAAATCTCTGGAGTGACTATTTTCACAACTTTTTAAGCTTACATTTAAACATTAGCTGTATCTTTTAAGCATCTAATTACATGTTTAGTTGAAAATAAGTGTCTATAGAAGAAAGGGAAATAGGGTAGCAGGCATACTCTCTTAACTAAGCAAAATAACAACAATGATTTATCTAGGTGTAACTAGAACAACACTTATCAATAGTAAGCTAGGGCATTTCTGCCCATGCATATTGGGGGCTATGGGAAATGCCTTTATGGTAAGGATTAACATGGATGTTTCAAAGAAATTTGTGCAACTATCCATTTTAGTGTTTTTCTATGATTTTCTTAACTTCTCTATTTACTGATAGGCTTTTCATACGCACTCCTGAATTCCACCCTGGCATCCACGACCCATGGTCTGTCCCCTAAAGAGCCCCAGGCCACACTGTGTTGTCTTACTCTGATCTCCCTCTCTGATGGTGACCTTTCTGACAATACCTTCTATTATTTTCTTTTTCCATCCTCCAGTCAAAGAACGTCCTTTACTGGGTCCCTGATTCCTTTGCCACTTGTTTTTCTCTTAAATGATTAATTACTCCTTCCTAAACTTTTAACAAATGCCCCTCTCCCAGAAGATGATGTAGTCATAGCATAGTTCTTTAACTTAAGGAGTATATTGCTGTAGAAATTTCACACTGTGGTGGTTGTGTGATTCTAGTCTTTGTTCCTTCAAATCACTCCCTAAAAATGTCCTGGGATAACTTTTCCTATATTTCTATCATGTCTTGCCCTAACCAAAAAAACTTGGATAGACTTAGTGCTCTTAGGGTAAAATTCAGTTCTTCAAATTTTTTGGACTGAAGCCCTTATTTGTTGCTTCTGTGTCTATAAATCTATACCAGAAAGGACCTTAATACGACTTACTTAAGTACTTTCTCATGTTACGTCCTTCTCACAGGACCTCATCACCCTACTGCCCTCAAATCAAGTTCCAGTGCTTTATACCTTTTCAAATCTTCTCAATATCTGGTGTGATCTGAACTTCCTAACATCATATACTATACAACCCCAGTCAAAATGAGTCTCGGGCAGTTGGTCTTCCCTTTCCTTTTACCTGAAATGTCCTTCCTTTAACTTCCTCTCTTCTTTCCCAAATTTTGATTGTCCTTTAATGCATAGCTACAGTCCCATCTCCTGATGAAGCCTCACCTGAATAATCAGTCTGCCCTAATTTCATCTCAAGGCAATTCTATGTCCTCTCTCTCTCTTTACTGAATCAAATAGTACCTTTAACTTTTGTTATGTCATCCCATGATTATGTAATGTGACTATATCTAGGCCACAATAAACCTATGGTGTTGTTCTGTAAGTGAAGCTGATTCCTGAACACCAAAAATGCTGCTCTAAAGTCAGGAAAAAACAGCTAAATTATAGAGGGTCTTTAATCTGGGATTTCGTGAGGACGCTAAAACTACTGCTTAGAGTGCATGAAACCCAATCTTGTTATGAGAAATGTGAAGTTTATGTGCTTATAATACCAGTGTATGTACAATAAAAGCTAGGGCACTCAACAGCCTCTGATTTCATTCTCAAGGTATTCCTTGTGGATGTGGGAATAACCATTATCCATTTCTCACTTTGGCTAGGGCACCCAACCAATGGATTTTCCCTTTGACTCACATCTCATTTGGCCTGCTGTAGCATGACTATTCTTGTTTCTTGACTCTTACTGCTAATTGTAAATAGTTCTTAGTCTCCCTTAATATTCATACTGTTTACTCCAGAAGTGGCATTTTTAGGGCCAAAATTCTGCCCTTCTATCCTCAATGTGGAGAGCATGCATGCCTTGTGTGAAGATTAGAATTCTCTAACTCTGGCAGCTGTGTTCTCTCTGTGCTATGTGGCTAGAAAATATCTTAGTGTCCACTTGCGGGAAGATTATTTTTTGAAAAACATGAGTTTTGAAGACAGATTTGCAAGTCTAAGTTTCCTGTAAAAGGGGATAACAGCTTTTCCTCAGCGCCACTAAGGCGCTCTGTTCTGCAGAAGCTAAGGCCAGGGAGGGGTGAGGCCCTCATTTCATCCTGTGATTAGCACCTCGCCTGATAGCATCCATTCAGCTTTCACCTGCACCATGGCCTCCTTCTGGGAGCTTGTCTGTTTCTATTCAACCCTCATCCTGCGCAACGATGAGGTCTGGGTCACAGAGGATACAAGCAGCGGGTGTAAACGTTGAACCTTCCTGGCTGGGCTTGTGTGCAAAGACTCTGGCCAATGTGAGCATCAGGAGCCTTATCTGCAAAGTAGGGCCTGATGGACCTGTCCCAGCAGCTGGTGCAGCACCAGCAGAAGGTCCTGCTCCTTCCACCACTGCTACCCCAGCTGAGAAGAAAGTAGAAGCAAAGAAAGAAGAATCAGAGGAGTCTGAGTTTTGGTCTTTTTGACTAAACTTCTTCTGTAATCTGTTCAATAAAAAGCTAAACTGTTAAAAAAGAAAGAGGGGTGGATACCAAACAAAATAACATTTCCCTTAGTTTAAAGGTTACTTCCCTGCACCACCTCACCCACTAACCACACCCAGTCTAAGTCAGATTTCTTTGTTTTAAAATTTCTCTTAAATTTGTTCCTTTGCTTCAGAATACTGCAGAATAGTAGGTAACATTTGGAGTCTGGGGATGATTCATTGATCAGCTTATCTCTTCCCATCAATGTAAGTTCCACAAGAGCAGATGCTGTGCCTGATTTAGTTAACCATTACTTTCCCAGCTATTTGCATTGGCCCAGCTCCTCAGATATTTGTTGAATGGAAAAATATGTCATAAAATTGGTAGAGGAAAGAAAAGCAATAAAGTATGTAAAGCACTGTATAAACATTATAAGGCATATGTATGTATATATGTGTGTGTATATATGGTATATAATCAGTATATAGAACACTATGGTTATCACATGGTAAGTCATAAATGTTAACATTATTATTATTATCTACTCTTACTTGAAATCTGAACTGTAAAGTGCCCTCTTTCTTGCAGAGCAACACGGACACCTCTTATGCTATGTCATTGACTAACCTCAACTAAAAGCAGTCAATCCATCTGAATGCCTGTTGACACTCAAGAACCTTGTTAGGCCTACAAAGCTGGGAGCCTTACCTCAGTGCAATACTCAGTTCAGTCATTACATATTTGGTGATTTACCTTACAGAATTGTTAAGATCATATTTCCAAATAGGACCTCTAACACGGCTCATCTCTCCACAGACTAATCAGAATGGCCTCACAAGAAAATAAACTGGTAGAAGCCCACACACATTAGCAAAATTACCTATATGGAGCCCATGGCAAGTTTCACAGGTGCTAAGTTTCCATTTTACAAAGGTTTTGCCTAGAAACTAACTAGGAAATTTAGCAACAAAAAGGAATTAAAAACAAATGGCTAAGTGAAACGTAGATTTATGCTTAGGCAATTGGGAGAATCTGGCTTTTTATGTGCCAGCCCATAGTATGTGTTCAATAAATATCTTGAACAAATTTTGGAAAAGAAAAACATGTCTCAATGGCTCTTGGCATTGATTGCCTCCTCTATAGGTACCACACATCCCTTTCCTGACGGAGCAGGTCTTTAAAAACCTGTGATTTTAGTAAAAGCAGGCATATCTTCCTAGTCAGGACAAACTTTTAAAATACTTTCGCTCCACATAGTTTAAAAAAAAAAAAAAAAAAGTGATGAAGCTCCTGGAACTATTATATGGGAAATGGTTTCCTTACTGCAGGAGTGCAGACTGGGCTCTCAGGTCCCGAGGGTGAAATGTGTAACTCCTCCTCGCCCCACATTCTTGGCTGGAGATGCCCTGTGGGTAAGTTTGGGGAGCGGTAAGAATAAGGGGACAATTTCAATATCTTCACGTAGGGAGAACCTCTTGAGGAAGTCAGGCTGTCAAGGCCAGCAAAAGGGAAAGGAAATTCAATTTAAAAACTTGTAGTCGCGACTGTTAAAAAAACGGGGGGGGGGCGGGGATAAAGGAGTAGGGAAAATGGGTGGGGGGTGGAGGGAAGAGACTAGTAAAGGAAAACTAGAAGAGGAAGAAAGTTTGCCACGCAGTTTGTTGTTTCTCCTGCTCTTCTCTCGCACTCCCTCCAGAAGCTAGAAAAAGTTTGCAAGCGCAGCATTCGGGATGGGCGAGAGAGCTCTTCATTTATGGACCCACGAAAAGAAGATCCCGCTTCACCCCAACGGATCCGCGCCGCCGCGGTCTGCCCCTTGTCCGGATGATGGAGGGCAGCCGGGAAACCCAGAGAGGAGTTAGCCCTGGCGGACCCCCCTGGATCCCGCAGAGGCCGAGCCGGGGCGCGCAGCTTTCTCTCCGTCCCGCAAAGCCTCCCCTCCCTCCTCGTCCCGGAAAGGAAAAAGGAAAGACCTAACCTCTACACCAACCTTACCCCTCCCCCTCTTCCTGGAGGAGCTAAAGCAGAAAGTACGGTTCCGTGATTCACCGGACAGAAAAGAGGGAGGAGGCGGCAAAGAACGCCTGGTGCCAAAACTAAGTAAGTTGGCTGACAAAACGCACCCATCTTTCCGCGCCTCGGCCGGGTGCACCAACTCCGCGGAGACCTGGTGGGCTCGGCGTGGAACGGCCACCCGGGCGGGGACCCCGCTTCGCTCCCCCACGCGCTCCAGCGGCCCGGAGGACCCGGTGCCCGACGTTCCTGGAGAAAAAGGGTGGTTAGCCGCGGAAAGAAATCAGGAAACTGGGCTCCCCCCCCACCCCCCCACTTCGCCGCCTAGTGTCGGGGAGATTGGCAAACGTTCTGGAGAGGACCGGGAGAAATAGCCAGAAAAGTGAAGAGAGTGGTCAGGAAGTCAGTCCCCTTCAGGCAGCAGTTTATCTGCTAGAGCCCGAGCGAGGCGTGGCGGCTCAACTTCCAGGGCTTTCCAGGTGAGGGACGCCGGACGGCGGGTCCCAGCGACCGGCGCGCGCCCGCGAGGGCCTCGCTCCGCAACGTCCAGGGCGCTCTGGCAGGGAAAGCCCCCACAGAAGGTGGCTCTCAGTGCCTTACTAGACTTTTTCTCCCGACAGCTTTTGGATGGAAGCATTAACTTTGTGCGGAAGCTGCTCGGGGGAGCGGGGAGGAGGAGAAAGTGAAAATTGGAGGAGAAGAGCGACTCCTTGTTTTTCCGACGTCTCACCACTTCTAGAAGGTTGACGTTGTTGGATGTGGTGACAGCTGAGAGGGGCGCAGGACTTCTTTCCAAGTGGAGACGGTCCACCGCCTGCTCGGTCGACCCCTCCCGCGTGCATGTGGGCAGCGGCGGCGGCGGCACGCGGTGCGTGGTTCTGCGAGTGGAGTCTCAGCCGGGACCCAAGTGAATGGCCCCCAGGGTCTGTGCGGGGCCTCCGCCTCCCTCGCCTCCTCGAGCCTGGGTCTGGCCGGGAAAAATGCTAGCCGTGGGGGCGCTGGCAGCCTTCTGGGCGCTCAGCCTCCTGACCTACGGTTACCTATCCAGGGGCCAGGGCTTGGAGGAGGAGGAGGAAGCGACCTTTCGAGCTCAGTCTGGAGAGAGACCGGAGCCCAGTACGACTGCCACCTCCCAACCCCATCTCATTTTCATCCTAGCGGATGATCAGGGATTTAGAGATGTGGGTTACCACGGCTCGGAGATCAAGACTCCCACTCTTGACAAGCTCGCTGCCGAAGGAGTTAAACTGGAGAACTACTATGTCCAGCCTATTTGCACACCGTCCAGGAGTCAGTTTATTACTGGAAAGTAAGTGTTATCACTTCGTATATTTATTCCTTGGAGAAATTTTATGCATTTAATTAAAACCGAGCTCCTAATTTTAAGGAGTAACAGAAAAAAAACATGGCAAACGAGTGAATGAATGAAATGTGGTATTGAGTTATGGTGAGTATTAAATTGGATACCTTGTTAATGATCTTGAACGTCTCCTCTCTAGTCTAGGCTCATTTTCTTACTCTCGGAGCCTGCTGGGACGCGCCCTCCAAGCTTTTAAATGAGGTTAGTATTTGTAAAGTCTCACCTACCAACCACATGTCTCCAGAAGGGGTCTCCTTTTCCAAATCTATTTTGTTTTTTGAGCATACTCAGATTTGTTTCAGGCGTCGCAACAGAATTCACCATCGCCATTACTGATAAGAAAGATGAAAAATGTTCTGCAACTCAGTTTGTTCTTAAATCTAGAATTGAATACTCAAAGCTGTAAGTTCTCATGGACGTAAAAGAGGTCGAGGAAACAGATGGAAAGCAATGTAAAATCAGTGTACAAATGACTGGGTCTTTGATAGGTAACTTTCTCTAACTGGATCAATAATGAGGGCCATGTGAGATTACCAAGGTGATTCTCAAAATGCAAGGAAATTCAATGATGAATGTTCAACAGGAGTCAAATTTCATCTGAAGTTTTCTACTGCTCATCACATGTCTGAGAATTTTCTGGTTAACTCTAAGAAAAATCAAATTATTTGGATGCTTAAGTAAAGCATTTTTAATTTGTTGCTTTGCTAAATCGCTAAACCTTCTGTTTAAGACAGTCATTCATTTTCAAAGTTTATTCTATCCTATTAGAAGATAGGTTACTGTTACTGATTTGGATGTCCAAAGTCAGCCTGTGCAACAGAGATAGATTAGGAGGTCTGGAGGTCAAGCCATCACTGGACAGTGGTAGAAGAGAAGCCTAGTGGTTCAGTATATGTGTCCTGCGCTTTCAGTGTCAGGGAACCCTGCTTCAGGGAAGTTGTTCTTGGAATTGGATCCTCTCAAAGTAGCCAGTATCCATTGGGAAAAAAAAAAAAAAAAAAGATTATTTTGTAAGAATCTCTGTCTTGCAGAGACTTTTGCTTATAGCATGGTTTCCACTGCTTAGCAAACTGTCAGAATGTAGCATCACTGCCAGAAAAAAAAAAAGGAAAAAAATCCCATCCTTTCCTTTCCTGAGAATGAGAGATTTTTAAAAGTCTCACTCTACTTCAGAGTCATTTTAAAGGTTATTTGTAGCATCAGAAAGTCAAGGGTGTTTGATATTTATAAAGGAGCAGATTTTTGGCTGGAAAATAATTCCATCTGGTGGCCTGCAGGTCAAGTTCTTCATGTCTAATCCCAACCACTCTTACATTTGGTTTATGATATAAATGTGTCATAAAAGCTCGCTAAATCTCTTCAACTAATTTAGAGAATTTAAATTTACTGGGATAGCTGATAGTAGTTGAAAATATGTACATGAATTATGTGAATTTTATCTTTCACAGTAGAGCATATGCTATAAGGCTTTTCACCAAGTAAGAACATTTAGTTCCTAAACATTTTCTTGCACGGATAAAATATCTGGTTTTATCTTTCAATCTTTATGTTTACTTAATGACATGAAACAGAAATGAAGTTAGAATAATTCCTAATTTTTTTCTTTTTTTAATTGAAGATAATATACAGTGTTTCATTTATTTTAGGCATAAAACATATTGATTCAACAACTCTATATATTATGCTATGCTCACCAGAGTGTAGCTAATTTTTCTTTTGTCAAAGGTTGACTCTCTTGTTCTTTCAATGCAATCAAACATCTAATGAAAGGATTTATTCTCCTATTAAAATTTTCTATTCAGTGCAACAAATTGTGTAGCTGTTCTATAGATGAGAAGTTTAAATAGATACTGTACTTGATTTAAATTTTTGTTTGATTTAAGCAGTTGAAGACATTTTCATTTGCAGTTCTCCTTTTAGACTGGAAGCTTCCTTAAAATGAACACAAATATAAGAAAGAAAGTAGTGACAGAAGCCTAGTTGTGGGCCTAATATTAATAGTGCAGAACTCAGGGATTATGGTCATTTGTCCTCTCCAGGAGCACATATGTATACTCTCTGGATTTTCTAAAGTAAATCAAAACAAAAACAAAGAGCAATAAAAACCTAACTGTCCTGAATTATTTTAAGTGAAAAATGTGTTATGTAAAATATGAGAGGATTCAAATCTTTTATAAAGTAAGTTAAAATGATTAAAACTGAGGCTACTTTTAATACTATTAACAAATCAAGCCTCCTTTTAGGTTTTGCTGAAGTTCAAAATGTAAAAATCTATTCCCCTATACTGCATAAATGTGCTGCAAATTCCAGATTGCTTTAATAATTTATATCATACCCATCTGGTAATATTAAATATCAGTTAGACTGTCAGCAAGCATTCACTGTGTACAGACAGATCCCTGTATTGGAGCTCTGAGGAATAAGGAAGAAGTAATCCTTAATCTCTGGATAGTGGTCTTCAAATTTAAATCTATGAAAAGAATCACTCAAAAGGCTAGTTAAAATGCAGATTTCCAGGCCCAGCTAGCAATTTGGCTTCAGTAGGTCTGGGGTTGAGCCCAGAAATCCATAGTGATTTAGCAAACACTTCAGGTTATTCTGATGTTAACAATATCAATACAAATTAAGGGTGTAATTATTAAGTGCTAACATCCATTGTTCCAGGGTAATGCATTTTTGTCTCATTTAATCTTTATAACACCCTATGAGATAGTTGCTGTTGTTATGTTCATTTTTTAATATTTATGGCAAAAAATTTTCAAGAGACGTAGTAATGCAGGGGCTCTGTACATGGGACTTGCTGAAACAGCACGAGTTGGCCTGGTGATAAAAAAGTTCGATTGAGAAAGTGGCTGTCTACGTTTGATTTATTTCAAAGTAATTTTCTCACCTTTTGTTTTGTTTTTCACAGTTTTACAAATAAAGACATGGATAAATGACATCATTTTTTCTTTTTTTAAAGATTTTATTTATTCATGTAAGAGAGAGAAAGCACAAGAAGGGAGGAGGGGTAGAGGGAGAGGGAGAAGCAGGTTTCCTGCAGAGCAGGGAGCCTGATGAGGGGCTCATTCCCAGGACACTGAGATCATGACCTGAACCGAAGGCAGATGCTTAACCAACTGAACCACCCAGGCACCCCGTGACATCATTTCTTCTTAAAAGAATATAATGAAGGCTACAGAAAGAGAATTAAAAGTTTTGCAAAATTTAGAGGTACCCGAGTGGCTCAGTCCATTAAGGGTCTGACTCTTGATTTTTGGTTCTGTGCAGAGTCTGCTTGAGGATTTTGTCTCTCGCTCTGCCTCTCCCCACCTCTGCTGTGTGCTGTCTCTATCTCTCTCTCAAATAAATGACTAAATCTTAAAAAAAGTTCTGCAAAATTTAGACATGCATTTTATGCAGACTTTAGGAAAAATTGACAACCTGAACTAAATTTATATCTTTGGCAATAATTTTGTTTTTTTACTATTTTGTTGTTAATTTTTCTACTTGAAGTGCCATGATGATGATTTTTATAAATGCAAAGGTAACTCAAATGTGTATTTGTAATAAGATATTTGATAAATTCATTTTGTGCTAAAAAAAACTCCTTCTTCTTGCCAAGGGTAGTCATTCTCCTGACTTCTAACACTTCAGGTTAATTTTTGCCTTTTGTTTGAACTGTATCTTAATGGAATTATAGAAAATGTACTCTTTCATGTCTACCTTCTTTCTTTTAACATTACTTTAGTAAAACTTTTCCATGTTGTTGCCTGTAGATGTAATTAATTCATTCATCCTCATTACTGAACAGTGTTCTTTTGTATAAATATATGACAATTTATTCATCCATTCTACTGTTGACAGACATTAAGGTGGTTTCCAGTGTTGGGGCATTATAAATAGTGCTGCCATGAGTGTATTTGTATGTGCTTGTTGATGAACATATGTATTTGTTCTTTTTGGATATCTATCAAGAACTTGGATTACTGGGTTATGTGTGTATTCATTTTCTGTGGATAGTTTCGCAAAGTGTTTCCAGCAGTTTAAACTCTTACCAGTTCACACTCTTAGCAGTGTATGGAGAGTTCTAGTTAATTCATATCTTTGTCAACATTTGATACTGTTTTTTTCACTTTAGTCATTCTGGTTGTTACACACTGGTATACCATTATGGCTTAAATTTGCATTTCTCAGGTGAGTAATGAAGTTGGACATCTTTTTATATTTTTATGGACTATTTAAATAATCCCTTTTAAGAAGTATCTTTTTAAGTCTTTGTCTATTTTCTCATTAGGTGATTGTTCTTTCTTACTGATTTGTGATAGTTATTTATATATTCTGTTTCTTTGTCAGATATTTGTACTGCAGATGTCTTTATCCACTCCATGGCTTACTTTTTCACTCTTAATAGTGTTTTTGATGAACAGAAGGTTTTAATTTTAATGTAGCCTAGTTAAGACTCTTTTTCTTTTTATATCCTATTTAAGGTATTTTTGACTAAATCAAGATCTTTTTTTCTAAAAGTTTTATTGTTTTATTTTTATATTTAGATCTATAATTCATCTGAAATTAATTTTCTGTTATGGTATAAGTCAGGGTTCAAGACTATTTTTTCCCATGTGTATCTCCATTGGACCCACACTATTTATTTAAAAAGCCATACTTTCTCCACTACACTACAGTGTCACTTTTTCATAAATCAGAAAAATGTAGATATTTAGGTCTATTTCTGGACTCTATTCTGTTCCATTAGTTTCCTTGTCTATCCTTGTGCCAATACTACATTCTTAACTCTTATAGCTTTATAATACTGATATCTGGAATGTAAGTTCTCTGACTTGTTCTCCTTCAAAATTGCCTTAGCTCTTCTTTAACGGTTCATTCATTTTAATATGGGAGAAGGGAAAATATGAATGTACAAATGCAAATAGGTTGGGAGATTTGGTTTTGGAATATGGAGTAGTTCTTTTCTCAATTCTACTCTCTAAGTGAAATAACAAATGAGGTCATTAGCTGAGAATAAAGATCTGGAGGTTTAAAGACAGAAATAGAAAAATATTCTTCTAAAAGAATGAGAAAGTGAATTAAGTAGAGAAATGCTGTACAAATACAGGGCATTCAACTGAGCCCACTTGAGATTTGTGGTCATAAATTTAAACAGAGATCGGTCATCGTTTGTTTGTTTTTCCTGTGCCATGGCCCAGTGCTGATGTGCAGAAGAAATGCCATTGAAAAGGTAGACTTAAGGGGCACCTGGGTGGCTCAGTGAGTTTAGCCTCTGCCTTTGGCTCCTGTCATGATCTCAGGGTCCTGGGATGGAGCCATGAATCTGGCTCTCTGATCAGCAGGGAGCCTGCTTCCCTCCAACCCCTGTCTGTCTACTTGTGATCTCTCTCTCTCTGTCAAATAAATAAATAAAATTTTAAAAGGTAGATTTAACTAGATTTGGGGCTTTGGCAGATAGTGGGATCACGGACTCTTAATTGGCAAGGAAAAGAGGAAGACAATAAGGGGTTAATGTTCTCTAAGAAATCACCAGGGTCGATGAATTGACTGTCTTGCTGCGGTTGAAGTGAGGATACCGTAATAAACTTGGAAAGCTAGATAGATATTGGTACAGAAATTTGAGAAATTTGAGCTTGGGATCAAAATTGTGTGAGTAGTACAGTTTTGGGAAATGTCAGGGGCATGGATGCTAAGGTGAGGTGGAAGAAAACATCTTCAGACATGAGGAAGGTACAGTTTTAGAAGGGCAAGCTATTGGATAGATCACTTCAGCAGATATTGAAATCATTAACAACAGTAAGAGAAGCAACATTCAAGAGGATGGTGAACCAGGTGCTGGAATCATTTATGAGTGGGAGGTAAAGGCCTGGAACTGGGTAGGTGAAGGAGTCAAATAGGAAAGATAATCTATGATCTGTTGCCTTGCTTTTCAGAGGAGTTGAGCTTTTAAATGAAGACAAGAGCCAAAATTATCTGAAAGTGCCAGTGAGGAACTAGGAGGACATTCATCTCTGCTTCAGGCTCTGTGATAATTGGGGTATAGGTAAAAGAACAGACCCAAGTTTAGAGGATGTCAGGAATACTCAGCAATCAACTAAAGCAAGAAGGTGGGGAGAAAGTCCAGGAAAGAAGGGAGGTCATAGTAAATTTTGGGCTAATGTCAGACTTTCAATAACAGAAGGCTTCTAGGCAGAAGTTAGGGAGTTAGCAGTGGAGAGGGATTGGTTGAATCAGAGTAGAGATGTACAGAGATATATAGAGATTAGAACCCGTGTGAAAGACAATACATTGGGAAGACTGGAGTTAGAGTGAAAACACAAATGGTGCCAAAAGGCATGGTAGGATTTTCTCTACACGATCTCCTAGGAAATGATAAGTGTTCAGTTTTAATTTGAGTCTCATTCTGGAGATTGAATGAGCTCCTGACCCTTCATCAGCAACTACTGCAGCCATACCGTATATAGTCAGGCACACAGTCAGGAGCTCTGGGGGCCTCATCTGGTCCAGGAAGATAGGATCCATGTAGGCCTCCTCTGTACACTGCAATAGACTGTACTGGCAGGGAAACATGTCTCTTGGGAGTTTACAGAGTATTGTTTCTAGATATGAGATTATCAGTCAACAATTATGCTAGTGTTGAAAACCCTGAAAAAGTAATAGAATTCTTTCAGCCACTCTCACAGGAGAAAGAGTCACAGAAGCTAACGAGAGTAGAGTTTGGTGATTCCATTTTGTAGGCATGCGGGTGCACATACCCATTTCCCCTCTGCTTCTATTGTAAACATAACATCAAGAGTCATACATGCTTTCTCTTCCATCCACTTCTTTTATCCAAAGCCTGGTTTTAAGTAGTGTTCCACATACTGAGAATACACAATAAATATCAGTTGCTAAGAGTTTGCCTATTACATTTGTAAATATTTAGTTAATGCATAAACATCTAGAGAAATGTTTATGGTTAGAAGTTTAGAAGAAACAGAATTTTTCTTCCAAGCCTCACTTTGGCTTTGGAAAATTACTGTAACAACAAAGAAGAGGGTAGCTTTAAAGCCTCACATATCCATTTCAGAAAGAACAGCTCAACAGAGAAGGCCATTCAACAAGTAGCTGCCTCTTCCTGTTTGACCTCATGGGTTTTTCTGACAGTAGAATCGTGGTCAAGTAAGCTACTGGCACACTCTTGTGATCAAAGTCCCTAATTTTAAATGAGTCTCTTAAAAAAGGTTCCCTCTGAAATGAATCTCTATTCAGGTAATCCTGGGTGAGTTTCCTGAGTGGCTGTTCTGAAAGGTGGACATTTATCCAGGTGTGGAGAGTTGAGAACATTTTGTTTCATCCAGATGACCTCTCCCAGAGATCAAAGGTGGGAGAAGCGAAAGACTTAGAGCCCCTGATTCTAATATGAGCTCAGTATGAAAGCCTCTTTTATTTCAAAGTTTGGTTTCATTCAGATTTTTTCCCACAGCAATATTCCAGAATTAATTTCACTACAATCTTTTCCTGTATTTTACTTTGATTTAATTAGAGTGTGTTGCAATGTTCTTTTATCATTCTAGATAGTAAATATTCCCAGTAGTGTTACCTCATTGAGACATTCATTCCCTTGTGTGCTCTGTTGCAAAAAAGACTTTTTCCTCTAATCATTTACTCCCTCTCTCTTCTAATTCACTCAGCATATTTGCTTTATTCCACCATGACTCTCATTACATCACCAGCCTCAGCAAACACCCTCCCTGGGTTGCCCTGACTACCACAGAATTGGACCAGAAATTAATTTTTACTGACCACCTTATTGTACCAGTCACTTTTCAAATATCCTGTCATTTGATCTTCACACCCACCCTGAAAGTAAACTATTTTTATTATTTTGAAAAAATAGTTCTGAAATATTTAACAGATGTCTTCCTTTCATGGATGATATATGAAAGTTATAGAGAAATTATATAAGTTGATCACAGTCACACAGCTTCTAAACAACAGAGCCTGTATTTGAACCTAAACTTGGGTATCTTCAACAAGATTCTTGCTGTTTTCATAACCTCATTCTGCCCGATATGAAAATTGTAAGCATATTAGTCTAGTCTTTAAAACAGTTTTTAGCCTTATTTTCCTCTCTCAAGCTTCACACTCCCCTCTAGCAAAAAGGATGATTCACTGTTTCTTGAGCACATTCCATACTTCACTTTCTTCCTGCTTTTGCACATACTGTTTCCACCCCTTGGAATTCATGCCCTATCTCTCTTTGCCCAAATGCCAGCCACTCAAACTCACCTAAAATACTGCCTTTCCTCTGTAGCTTTCCATGATTGCTTAGCCAGAAATAATTTATTCCAGTGATGACCTTTCATAATCCTTTCTATTACTGTCTTATTACGCATGATTTCTACCTCATTCATAGCTGTCACTGGACCTCATACCTCTGGTTTATAATCTCCATAAATCTCACAGTGTTTTGTACTAATAGGCACTAAGTATATGTGTAAAGAATGAGTGAATGAACAAATGAATGAATAGATGAATAAATGATTATTTCCCTCTAGCAGGCAATGTAATAGAGCAGAAATAGCATAGAATTTATAGTGAGGAAATCTGAATTACAGTGCTGATTCAATGAACAAATTCCTGACTGACCTTGAACAAGTAGTTTAATCTCTCTAGGATTCCGTGATTTCACCCGTAAAAAAAAGGAATAATGTTATTATATATATTACCAACCTTAAACTGATCGATTGAGTTAATTTATGAAAACAATGTGAAAACTTTTAAGTATGATATAGCTTTTAAGTAAAAATTATTTTAAATTTAAAGCTACAGCTCTGTAATTTTTAAGCATATGCAAACTTCAAAGGAATAGTTTGGTTTTTTTTTTTTTTAAGTTTTCTGTGATACAGTCATCTCTCTTTTCCAATTTCAGTCTATCAGTGCAAAGAGTTAAAATTAAATCTCATATGTTTTAATTTCTATACAGAAGATTTTTTTGCATGATATTATTAGTTCTGAGATATTCAGGAAGGTGATTAGGGGCATTTTTTTTTTCAATTTCTGCACTTGGAGATGGTGTGTGTTGTTGTCATCATGCTTGGCAGAATCTGATGGAACCCTGCTAAGCTTGTGACAACTGAAAGGAGATGCATATTTAAACAATGACATTAAGAGTATACCACTAAATGAGAAGAAATGGAAATAGGGTAATGGAAAGGCTGGTGATTAATAATTTCAAATTCCTTCAATCAAAAACAACTTTAAATTTACAAGTCTTAGTGACAAAGAGAAGATCCTGAAAGCAGCCCGGGAAAAGAAGTCTGTAACATACAATGGTAAAAATATTAGATTGGCAGCAGACTTATCCACAGAGACCTGGCAGGCCAGAAAGAGCTGGCATGATATATTCATAGTACTAAACGAGAAAAACATGCAGCCAAGAATACTATATCCAGCTAGGCTATCTTTGAAAATAGAAGGGGAGATTAAAAGCTTCCAGGACAAACAAAAACTGAAAGAATTTGCAAATACCAAACCAGCTCTACAGGAAATATTGAAAGGGGTCCTCTAAGCAAAGAGAGACCCTAAAAGTAGTAGATCAGAAAGGAACAGAAACAATATACAATAACAGTCACCTTACAGGCAATACAATGGCACTAAATTCATATCTCTCAATACTTACCCTGAATGTTAATGGGCTAAATGCCCTAATCAAAAGACACAGGGTATCAGAATGGATAAAAAAACAAAACCCATCTATATGTTGCCTACAAGATACTCATCTTAAACCTGAAGACACCTCCAGATTTAAAGTGAGGGGGTGGAAAAGAATTTACCATGCTAATGGACATCAGAAAAAAGCAGGAGTGGCAATCCTTATATCAGATCAATTAGATTTTAAGCCAAAGACTATAATAAGAGATGAGGAAGGACACTATATCATACTCAAAGGAACTGTCCAACAAGAAGATCTAACAATTTTAAATATCTATGCCCCTAACATGGGAGCAGCCAACTATATAAACCAATTAATAACAAAATCAAAGAAACACATCAACAATAATACAATAATAGTAGGGGACTTTAACACTCCCCTCACTGAAATGGACAGATCATCCAAGCAAAAGATCAACAAGGAAATCAAGGCCTTAAATGACACACTGGACCAGATGGACATCACAGATATATTCAGAACATTTCATCCCAAAGCAACAGAATACACATTCTTCTCTAGTGCACATGGAACATTCTCCAGAATAGATCATATTCTTGGTCCTAAATCAGGTCTCAACCGTTATCAAAAGATTGGAATCATTCCCTGCATATTTTCAGACCACAATGCTCTGAAGCTAGAACTCAATCACAAGAGGAAATTTGGAAAGAACCCAAATACATGGAGACTAAACAGCATCCTTCTAAAGAATGAATGGGTCAACCAGGAAATTAAAGAAGAGTTGAAAAAATTCATGGAAACAAATGATAATGAAAACACAATGGTTCAAAATCTGTGGGACACGACAAAGGCAGTCCTGAGAGGAAAATATATAGCGGTACAAGCCTTTCTCAAGAAACAAGAAAGGTCTCAGGTACACAACCTAACCCTACACCTAAAAGAGCTAGAGAAAGAACAAGAAAGAAACCCTAAACCCAGCAGGAGAAGAGAAATCATAAAGATCAGAGCAGAAATCAATGAAATAGAAAGCAAAAAAACAATAGAACAAATCAACGAAACTAGGAGCTGGTTCTTTGAAAGAATTAATAAGATCGATAAACCCCTGGCCAGACTTATCAAAAAGAAAAGAGAAAGGACCCAAATAAATAAAATCATGAATGAAAGAGGAGAGATCACAACTAACACCAAAGAAATATAGACAATTATAAGAACATACTATGAGCAACTCTACGCCAACAAATTTGACAATCTGGAAGAAATGGATGCATTCCTAGAGACATATAAACGACCACAACTGAACCAGGAAGAAATAGAAAGCCTGAACAGACCCATAACCAGTAAGGAGATTGAAACAGTCATCAAAAATCTCCAAACAAACAAAAGCCCAGGGCCAGACGGCTTCCCGGGGGAATTCTACCAAACATTTAAAGAAGAACTAATTCCTATTCTCCTGAAACTGTTCCAAAAAATAGAAATGGAAGGAAAACTTCCAAACTCATTTTATGAGGCCAGCATCACCTTGATCCCAAAACCAGACAAGGATCCCATCAAAAAAGAGAACTACAGGCCAATATCCTTGATGAACACAGATGCAAAAATTCTCGCTAAAATACTAGCCAATAGGATTCAACAGTACATTAAAAGGATTATTCACCACAACCAAGTGGGATTTATTCCAGGGCTGCAAGGTTGGTTCAACATCCGCAAATCAATCCATGTGATACAACACATTAATAAAAGAAAGAACAAGAACCATATGATACTCTCCATAGATGCTGAAAAAGCATTTGACAAAGTACAGCATCCCTTCCTGATCAAAACTCTTCAGAGGGTAGGGATAGAGGGCACATACCTCAATATTATCAAAGCCATCTATGAAAAACCCACCGCAAATATCATTCTCAATGGAGAAAAACTGAAAGCTTTTCCGCTAAGGTCAGGAACACGGCAGGGATGTCCGTTATCACCACTGCTATTCAACCTAGTACTAGAAGTCCTAGCCTCAGCAATCAGACAACAAAAGGAAATTAAAGGCATCCAAATTGGCAAAGAAGAAGTCAAACTATCACTCTTCGCAGATGATATGATACTATATGTGGAAAACCCAAAAGACTCCACTCCAAAACTGCTAGAACTTGTACAGGAATTCAGTCAAGTGTCAGGATATAAAATCAATGCACAGAAATCAGTTGCATTTCTCTACACCAACAACAAGACAGAAGAAAGAGAAATTAAGGAGTCCATCCCATTTACAATTGCACCCAAAACTATAAGATACCTAGGAATAAATCTAACCAAAGAGACTAAGAATCTATACACAGAAAACTATAAAGTACTCATGAAAGAAATTGAGGAAGACACAAAGAAATGGAAAAATGTTCCATGCTCCTGGATTGGAAGAATAACTATTGTGAAAATGTCTATGCTACCTAAAGCAATCTACACATTTAATGCAATTCCTATCAAAGTACCATCCATTTTTTTCAAAGAAATGGAACAAATAATCCTAAAATTTATATGGAACCAGAAAAGACCTCGAATAGCCAAAGCAATATTGAAAAAGAAAGCCTAAGTTGGTGGCATCACAATTCCGGACTTCAAGCTCTATTACAAAGCTGTCATCATCAAGACAGCATGGTACTGGCCCAAAAACAGACACATAGATCAATGGAACAGAATAGAGAGCCCAGAAATAGACCCTCAACTCTATGGTCAACTAATCTTCGACAAAGCAGGAAAGAATATCCAATGGAAAAAAGACAGCCTCTTCAACAAATGGTGTTGGGAAAGTTGGACAGCCACATGCAGAAAAATGAAATTGGATCATTTCCTTACACCACACACGAAAATAGACTCAAAATGGATGAAGGA